>NC_058082.1:185424743-186624743 GCF_014858855.1 Bufo gargarizans
AAAACCAAGAGGTGTGGTCATCATATTTACCGTTAGCCGAGTTTGCCATAAATAATCGCTGTCAGGAATCCACTGGCAAGTCACCATTTCTTGGTGCATACGGTTTTCATCCCCAATTTTGTACTTTCAAAGAGGGGGGGTCTTCTGGGATTCCCGAAGAGGAACGGTTTTCTTCATCTCTTTCATCGGTATAGCAGAAGGTGCAAGCTAACTTGAAAAATATGAGTGGTAAATATAAATGCATGGCCGATAAGAAACGGTCGCCAGGTCCGGACCTAGGAGTGAATGACTATGTGTGGTTGTCTACTAGGAATATTAAGTTGAAGGTTCCCTCTTGGAAACTGGGCCCTAGGTTCATTGGTCCTTATAAAATAGTAGCCGTCATTAACCCTGTGGCTTTTCGCCTGGAGCTACCTCAGACTTTTAAGATCCATAACGTCTTCCATAAGTCGTTGCTCAAGAAGTATGTTCCACCTCTAGAACCATCACCGCTGCCACCTCCTCCTGTTGTTGTGGATGGTAATCTGGAGTTTCAAATATCCAGAATTGTTGATTCTCGTCGGGTCCGCCGCTCTCTTCAGTATCTGGTGCATTGGAGGGGTTACGGTCCCGAGGAAAGAATGTGGGTTCCAGCGTCAGAGGTAAACGCCAACAGGTTGATTCAGGCTTTCCATGTCTCTCATCCGGAGAGACCTGGTCCTGAGTGTCCGGAGGCCCCTCGTGAAAGGGGGGGTACTGTCACGAGGGTGTCAAGAGCCACGTCTGACTCCGTTATACCCGGGGTCAGGAAGTCGCTGCGCGCTCTATGTCTAAAGATCACGGTGTTTCTTAGTGTTTGTTTTCTGTGTTTGCCTTGCTATCCTTTTTGTCTCACTCAGGGATCCGTAGCTTCTCCTCCTCAGCTGTTTCTTGTCTGCCACTCCCAAACTCCTTATATTCTCCTCTCACACTTCTCTTGTTGCCAGTTATAGAGCTTCCTGCCTGGACATCTATGCTGACCCACTGGAGCTGAGAATCTGGTTGTTGTTCCAGAGTGCTACCCTCCGGATCCCTGTTGGGCTTTTGTTGTCTCCTGTTGTTGCCCACCTGGGATTATATGTTGAGTCTGTATTGTCTGTCCTCCCCTTGGTGTTTTCCTTTAGAGCTAGTGGTGCGGACTAGTGTTCCCACCGCCCTGTTCACTATCTAGGGCTCATCCTAGGGAAAGCCAGGGTTTTAGGCACGTGATCGGCGTACGGGTGAGGAACCCGTCTAGGGACGACAGGGCAGCCAGGCGACAGCCGCAAGGTGAGTCAGGGGTCATCACCTTCCCTCTCACTAGGGCAGGGCCTCCCTCTTTTCCTCCCTCCGTGTCACGTATGTGACAGTTACGCCGATCGTGATACTTATGCTTTATGTGTCATCCACAGATCCCCCCCATAACAGCACCATCCACAGATCCCCCATAACAGCGTCATCCACAGATTCCCTTCCCCATAACAGCGCCATCCACAGATTCCCCTCCCCATAACAGCGCCATCCACAGATTCCCCTCCCCATAACAGCGCCATCCACAGATTCCCCTCCCCATAACAGCGCCATCCACAGATCCCCCCCATAACAGTGCCATCCACAGATCCCCATAACAGTGTCATCCACAGATCCCCCTCCCCATAACAGCCCCAGCCCTTCAGTAACTTTTACTTTAACTTTAAATCAGGTTCAATGCATCTTTATTACCTTATAATGAAGCTCCAGTAACAGGCAGAGCGGTTGGCGGCATCACGTCACTCACTCACGTGACGCGCCTGCTCCGCCCACTTTATGAATGAAGCAGGCGGAGCAGGCGCATCACGTGAGTAAGTGACGTTACTCTGCCTGTTACTGGAGCTTCATTGTAAGGTAATAAAGATGCTCTGATTTAAAGTTAAAGTAAACCGCCCGCTCCCGCCTGCATAGCAATGAATTAGCCGATTATTCGATAACGGGATTCGTCGACAACGATTTGAGTCCACGAAACCCAGGAATCCAGCAAGATTCGAGGGATTCGTGGATTCGACGGGTTCGTCGTCCCACCTCTAGTTTTTACTCTTTCTCTGTTAAAATTCCTATCACAACAATATACATATACAATATACATGAATTTCCTGATTGGGATCTATCACACATGTCAACATTGTCCCTCCTATCTGTAAAGAATAAATCAAGGCAACTGGACGTACTGTAGATTTCTTGAAAACGTTTCACTCGTTCTTCCAACGAGCTTTCTCAATTCTGAGTGACTGTACAAAAATTCTGGGAATAAATATGTAACTGAATCAACATCTCGTTATTATACCCATAATTACCAGATGTTGATTCAGTTACATATTTATTCCCAGAATCTTTGTACAGTCACTCAGAATTGAGAAAGCTCGTTGGAAGAACGAGTGAAACGTTTTCAAGAAATCTACAGTACGTCCAGTTGCCTTGATTTATTCTTTACAGATATACCATGACCTGGATAAATGAGAACCTTCACAGACATTGTCCCTCCTGATTGTCTGAGGTTGATGGCAAGGCATTATGGGCAAGCCTACCAACCAGAGCACTGCCTGGGGTCATGTGACTCCCCTTTTCATCTTCCCTGCCCTGCAGTGATGTCTTCTGTTGCAAAAGCTTCAGCTATAGAGCTCATTCACACGACCATATTTGTCTGCATCCAATCTGCAATTTTGCAGAACAGCGACAAACCCATTTATTTCAACGGGGCTCCAAAAGTTGTACAGTGTGCTGTACGCATCCGTACTTCCATTCCGTGGCCCTGCAAAAAAGATAGAGCATGTCCTATTCTTGTCCGCAATTTGCGGACCACAACACATATACGGTTGTCTGAATGAGCCCTTATTGGAATGCAAATTTTTTGGCAATTTGTTACAAGCTTGGTTCCTTTAGAATTAATCTGCTGATCTCTACTGTCCATAATGTGTTTTTTGTTTTTTGTTTTTCATTTATTTAGTACATTTTTTTTTTGCAAGTAAAAATATTTTTCTTGTCTTGTATAGTTTATAGTATAGTTTTATACAGGAGGTTGCTCAGGCATTTTTCCACTTTTGTAGAGATAGCTAAGGGAAAATGCCTCACCCAAGGCATTCTATGTTTTGAACTCCCCGACCCCCCAAAAAATACATAAATACTGTACAATGCAAAAAAAAACACACAAAAATGCATTGCTTGTAGAAAATTTCCTAAATCCTTATGTGCTTTACAGTGCTGTAACATCTGGATGCAGAAAAAAAATATACAAAATGCCATGAAAAGCCAATAAGATAAAAAATACCCCCAAAAACTAGGGCTCATGCACCCAATTTTTTTTTTTTTCCCGTGTCTGTTCCATTTTCTTTTTCGGCCTGTATGTGGAACCAATCACTTCAATGGGACCGCAAAAAAACATTTGTCGGTTCTGCAAAAAAATTGAAATGTCCTATTATTATCCACATTATGGACAAGGATAGTACTTTTCTATTAGGAGCCAGCTGTTCCGTTCCCCAAAATCCAAAATGCACATGGCCGGTATCCGTGTTTTGCGGATCCGCAATTTATGGACCGCAAAACATCTAACGGCTGTGGGCATGAGCCCTTACTAATATAAGTGCACTTGTTTCAGAAACTTTGGTGTATCAAGTTTTGGAGGAATTCTCTGCATGTGCTTGCCACGCTCCACTTCATTACAGATTTAGCAAATCTGCCCCTCTAGGTCCCTTTACACAGGACGATACAGCAGGCGTTCCTTCCAGGCGATTGCCTGCTTGTCATTTACATGCACCAATCTCCCGCTAACCTTCGCTTGTCTCCATACAGACTCAGTGTTTTCCAGCAGCAGAGGCTGTTTACACAGCACAATCTGCTGCCGGAAACAATGATTTGTGTGTCCACATAAATGATCTATTACCCGATGAATGAGCGCTCTTATGAATGCTTGATAGCAAATATCTAGCGCAGGCATGCTCAACCTGAGGCCCTCCAACTGTGGTAAAACTACAACTCCCACAATGCCCTGCTGTAGGCTGTTCGGGCATGCCGGAAGTTGTAGTTTTGCAACAGCTGGAGGGCCGCAGGTTGAGCATGCCTGAACTAGTGGATTCTCGGCCCTTAAGGCTTCCTTCACATACATTTTTAATTTACATGCTTTGTATTGCATTTTTATGGCTTTTTACAAATAGTGTGTTTTAGTGTATGCTTATTTTTTTTAATGTGTTTTTTAAGAATAAACTATATATTCTCTCTGATGTTACTTCTTTCATTTTAGGGGACCAAAGGGATGTAGCATTGCCTGCCCATGGGTCTGCCCAAAATAGCAGGTTGAGGTGAGGTACACGTAAATTTAGGAAACAACTTTCAACTAACAGTCTGTGGAGTTTAAACAAAAGGAAGCTTTACTTCCAGGAGGTTCTTAAAGGGGTTGTTCAACTTTCAAACACTTTTGGACCGTCCACTGCCTACCGCTGAACCTGTGGAGGGAAGGAGTTGAGTGGTCACCGAGCGGGAAGGGGCACAGAGTACGTATGCGTCAGTTCATAGGCCCAGCGGGATGTTTGAAAGCTGGACAACCCCACCAATGAATTCCAAATTCATTCAACAAAGTCTTTCGTGACTTCGGGTGAAATTTATTTTGCCTACACAGAGGCAATGCATTTTAATGCTGTATGAAGACAGGTCTCCAGACAGCACTGAAATTGAAGTATTTGAATGAATCAACTTTGGATCTATGATCAGAAACGTGAATCGCTCAAGCCTAAATATCTTATTTGTACCTGTCAGATAATCGCAAAGATATGGAAATCTTTCTCAGTTTTGTCCCTACATGTTGCTGGCTATACTTCATCCAGCCAATTAGCAGACTTTTCCCATACAATAATAATACTTATATATGTATATGACCCCAAAAATCTACAATTAGTTGTAAATTTGAAAACAATTTCAGCTTCTCATTTCACGCTCCAGTGTTCTTCCTGAGAACGCAGTTATGTAGTAAAAGTGAAATGTGGCTCAAGGGCAAAATTTCACAGATTTATCTATCATATACAGTGTATTGTATTTTTCAGGCTATTGCATAAATGATTTACATATACAGTGAAGACCTTTATTTCTTTTTTATTTTATTTGGGGGAAATTTATCAAATCCAGTATTTTGAAAGTCAGTTTTGCAGCTGTAATTTGTGCAACATTTTTTATTACAAATATTTGAACAATTTGATGCATCTTTAAGGCCTCATGCACACGACAGTATTTTTGCATGGTCCGCAAAATGGGATTCCGTTGTTCCGTGATCCGTGTCCGTTTTTTCTTCCATGTATCTTCCGTGTTTTTTTGAGGATCACCAGACATGAAGGAAAGTTAAAAAAAAAGTTGTTTTGGTGTCCGCCTGGCCGTGCGGAGCCAAACGGATCCGTCCTGACTTACAATGCAAGTCAATGGGGGACGGATTCGTTTGACGTTGACACAATATGGTGCAATTGCAAACGGATCCGTCCCCCATTGAGTTTCAATGTAAAGTCAGGAGTCCCCATCGGAGTTTTCTCCAATCCGATGGTATATTTTAACTTGAAGCGTCCCCATCACCATGGGAACGCCTCTATGTTAGAATATACCATCGGATTTGAGTTACATCGTGAAAACTTCATTGGTGGCCCGTATTAAATTCATTGGTGGCCAGTGCGGACCCCCCGGCCCCCTCCCTCTCCTGTATTAAATTCAATGGTGGCCAGTGCGGCCCTCCCAGACCCCCCTCCCTCCCCTGTATTATTCATTGGTGGCCAGTGCGGCCTCCCCTCCCCCCCACCATCATTGGTGGCAGCGGAGAGTTCCGATCGGAGTCCCAGTTTAATCGCTGGGGATCCGATCGGTAACCATGGCAACCAGGACACTACTGCAGTTCTGGCTGCCATGGTTACTTAACAATTTTAGAAGGATTATTCTTTCCTGCGCTGTATGTGACCAGCTGGGCGCTCCTCCTACTGGTAAGTGAAAGGTCTGTGCAGCGCATTGCTTATAACACAGACCTGTCACTTACCAGTAGGAGGAGCGCCCGGCCGGTCACAGACAGCGCAGGTAAGTATAATGCTTCTAAAATTGCTAAGTATTTTATCTATAGCTATTGCTATGGTTACCGATCGGAGCCCCAGCAATTAAATTGGGACTCCGATCGGAACTCTCCGCTGCCACCAATGATGGGGGGGGGGGGGAGGGGAGGCCGCACTGGCCACCAATGAATTAAATACAGGGGAGAGAGGGAGGGGGGGTTAGAATATACTAAGAACTGTGTACATGACTGCCCCCTGCTGCCTGGCAGCACCTGATCTCTTACAGGGGGCTATGATATGCACAATTAACCCCTCAGGTGCGGCACCTGAGGGGTTAATTGTGCTGATCACAGCCCCCTGTAAGAGATCGGGTGCTGCCAGGCAGCAGGGGGCAGTCATGTACACAGTTCTTAGTATATTCTAACTTGAAGCGTCCCCATCACTATGGGAACGCCTCTGTGTTAGAATATACTGTTGGATCTGAAAAAGCTGTATGCAGACAGATCTGCGGATCCATCTGTGCTAAAGTAGCCTACGGACACGGATCACGGACGCGGATGGCAATCTTGTGTGCCTCCATGTTTTTTCACGGACCCATTGACTTGAATGGGTCCGTGAACCGTTGTCCGTCAAAAAAATAGGACATGTCCTATTTTTTTGACGGACAGGAAACACGGATCACGGATGCGGATGACAAACGGTGCATTTTCCGAGATTTCAACAGACCCATTGAAAGTCAATGGGTCCGCAGAAAATCACGGAAAACGGAACAACGGACACGGATGCACACAACGGTCGTGTGCATGAGGCCTAACACTTCTGTCTTGAGATTTTACTCTACTTTCTACGCCACTCATTGCGACTTTTGCAGCTTTTTAAGATACGATTTTTTTAACTACATCCACTTTCTCACCAGCTTTTGGAAACTGGAGTGAGAGGTGTAAAAATACAAAGTCAAGGTGCAAAAAGTCAAGAATTCTTTGGGCTGATCAGCCTAAAAAGTAGCAAATCCCTATTTTGTGATTGTTGAAGCCTGAATTCTGGAATGTATGACATGATACATTTTCCCAATCTTCTACAGCGGACCTTTAACAATGAAATTGTTTTTCTGTCATTTTTAAGTCTGCCTTTGGTTTCTTGTGCTGCCCCAAATTTATGAGATGACATGTGGGTTTTAAAATTTCGGTGTATGTGTAATGTGGTTTCTCTTTTTTAAGTAATTGTAATCCAAGTGGGTTACCTCATGTACTTGGCAACTGGCTGTGACAGTTTGTGCGACATTTACCAGTGTCACACATCATAAATGCATCTTAAAAGTGGACCTATTTTCCAAATAGACCGACTTCTCACTCAATTTCTGTTAACAACACAAAATTGGTAAAACAGCACTTATAAATGTCCCCCTATGTGTCCTGCTGTATCTACATAACATTCTCAGAGAAAATCTAACAGCTACTCCCTAATGGCGGTTGTGCCGTGTAATGACATCTGCCCATGCCATCCGATCCCCATTTTTGCGAGTTGAATGCGGACCTATTAATGTTTGTCTGTTCAGTGGCACCCACAAAAATAATGAACATGGCTTATTATTTTCCGCATTACAGACAAGGATAGGACTGTTCTATGATGGCTGTGGACGTGTGTATAAGCCCTTAAAATGTGACTGTCCCCCTGGTGCTGTCCCCACCATGACTCATATGGCTCCCTTCTTATAAAGATGTCAGTAGTTTAAAGGGCATCTGGCTGCCCTGTTGCTTGTATGCCTGGCAGCAAATACTCAATAACGAATACTATTCTAATACTCTTGTAAAAACTCCTGTAAAACCTCCACCAAATTAGAAACTTGTCACCAAAAACGACTTACTTTCAGGTAGTAATCTGATGCTCTACTGATTTTTCTGCTGCTGAATTTGCTGCAGGAACTTAGCCAGTTACTTCTCAAGTGTTTTTCAAATTAGCTATTGAAAAAACCTTTACCATTTTAGGGATCATGCACACAGCCGTAGTTTTGGTTCGCATCTGATCCGTATTCATTTCAATGGGGCATTCATTTCAATGGGACAACACGTGTGCATATGGTGACATTTTTTCCATTAATTTCAATGAAAAGCTATTGATGGTGTTTTGATAACATATAGGACATGTTCTATAATTTTTCAGATGGCAATGAAAGGATGTGTGGATGGAGACAGCATGCGGTGTGCAGTCCGCATCTTTTGAAGCCCCATTGAAGTAAATAGGTCCGCTTCCGACCTACAAAAAATGCAAATCAGATGTAGACCAAAAATATGTTTGTGTGCATGAGCACTGATACTGTTGTAAAAACTCCTATAAAATAGTGATGAGCGGCAGGGGCAATATTCGAATTTGCGATATTTCGCGAATATTTGGTAGAATATTCATCATATATTCGAATTCACAAATTTGAGATTATTTTCTTGATCGTGAAAAATCTGCAATGTAATATTCGTGTAATGCGCTTGAAATACAGGCGCTAATCACTATAGCTACATTTTTCAAGCTGTTAGAAGTTTACTCAGACTGGAGAAAATGGTTGGTACGGCAGAACATTACAATAGCTTCATATGCAGATAGAGTGCACCAATGCAAATATTTTGACCCAATATGTGCAACTTCACATTTTAACAGGTCTGACTACTTATTAGTGATTGGTGCACTAAGTATTGTCATGAACTTGTGACGTAACAGCACTATGTATGTAGCATGTATGTATAGTCAGCAGAACCTATCAGCTACACTATATCACTATGTAACCTACACTGACTATCTCCCACTAACTCTGTATTATATATAAGCTAACTAACTACAGTGGGATGCGAAAGTTGGGGCAACCTTGTTAATCGTCATGAAATTCCTGTATAAATCGTTGGTTGTTACAATAAAAAATGTCAGTTAAATATATCATATAGGAGACACACACAGTGATATTTAAGAAGTGAAATGAAGTTTATTGGATTTACAGAAAGTGTGCTATAATTGTTTAAACAAAATTAGGCAGGTGCATACATTTTGGGCACCACAAAAAAGAAATGAAATCAATATTTAGTAGATCCTTCTTTTGCAGAAATTACAGCCTCTAAACGCTTCCTGTAGGTTCCAATGAGAGTCTGGATTCTGGTTGAAGGTATTTTGGACCATTCCTCTTTACAAAACATCTTTAGTTCATTCAGGTTTGATGGCTTCTGAGCATGGACAGCTTTCTTTAAGTCACACCACAGATTTTCAATTATATTCAGGTCTGGGGACTGAGATGGCCATTCCAGAACGTTGTACTTGTTCCTCTGCATAAATGCCTTAGTGGATTTTGAGCAGCATTTAGGGTTGTTGTCTTGTTGAAAGATCCAGCCCCGGCGCAGCTTCTGCTTTGTCACTGATTCCTGGACATTGGTTTCCAGAATCTGCTGATACTGAGTGGAATTCATGTGTCCCTCAACTTTGACAAGATTTCCAGTCCCTACACTGGCCACACGGCCCCACAGCATGATGGAACCACCACCATATTTTACTGTAGGTAGCAGGTGTTTTTCTTGGAATGCTGTGTTCTTTTTCCTCCATGCATAACGCCCCTTGTTATGGCAAAATAACTCAATTTTAGTTTCATCAGTCCATAGCGCCTTATTCCAAAATGAAGCTGGCTTGTCCAAATGTGCTGTAGCCCACCTCAAGCGGCACTTTTTGTGCTGTGGGCGGAGAAAAGGCTTCCTCTGCATCACTCTCGCATACAGCATCTCCTTGTGTAAAGTGCGCCGAATGGTTGAACGATGCACAGTGACTCCATCTGCAGCAAGATGATGTTGTAGGTCTTTGGTGCTGGTCTGTGGGTTGACTCTGACTGTTCTCACCATTCGTCGCTTCTGTATATCCAAGATTTTTCTTGGTCTGCCACTTCGAGCCTTAACTTGAACTGAGCCTGTGGTCTTCCATTTCCTCAATATGTTTCTAACTGTGGAAACAGACAGCTGAGATCTCTGAGACATCTTTCTGTATCCTTCCCCTAAACCATGATGGTGAACAATCTTTGTCTTCAGGTCATTTGAGAGTTGTTTTGAGACCCCCATGTTGCTACTCTTCAGAGAAAATTAAAAGAGGAGGGAAACTTACAATTGACCCCCTTAAATACTCTTTCTCATAATTGAATTTGCCTGTGTATGTAGGTCAGGGGTCACTGAGCTTACCAAGGCAATTTGAGTTCCAATAATTAGTTCTAAAGGTTTTGGTATCAATAAAATGACAACAGTGTCCAAATTTATGCACCTGCCTAATTTTGTTTAAATGATTATAGCAGAATTTCTGTAAATCCAATAAACGTCATTTCACTTCTCAAATATCACTGTGTGTGTCTCCTATATGATATATTTAACTGACTTTTTTTTTTATCGTAACAACCACCGATTTATACAGGAAAATCATAACGATTAACAAGGTTGCCCAAACTTTCGCATCCCACTGTAACTAACTATCTAATGTAATGACACATGAAAGCATAGAGCACAGCAAAAACACTCTCTTAGATCTGCAAAATACTGCATACAAGGGCGCTGGGGAGGTTCTAATATAGAGATGGCCTTGCGGTTCGCGGCGAACTTTGCGCGTTTGCGATTCGCCGAACATGCAAACATATGGAGATATTCGCGTCCGCCATATTCTTTTACATTGTGAAGAACTTTGACCCATGACACATCCATCAGGTGGTACAGGACAGCCAATTGAGACGTTTCAGCCCATGGACATACCCCCTACCTTATAAACAGACCCAATCTGGCCACCATTTTACATTCAGTCTTTTGTCTGTGTAGGGAGAGGTTGCTGTGTGGAGCCGGGACAGACTGTTAGGGACACAAATCGCTATCAAATAGGTCCACAAAAGTCCCTTTAAGGACTGGTATAGGTGTACTATTGATAGGTGTGCAGTACAGAGGGGTGTAATACACTTATAATATACTTTCTAACATAGAAAGCATATTATAGTGGATTTGTATTGTGCAGCAGTGGTGAGCGGTTCTGCAGTGATACTGCAGCTACACAGAGTGACAAAGGCAATTAGAAAAAATAATTATAACTGGTGTGATATGCCAGTCTCCCCCCAAAAAAACTAATAGAAGCGGGGTGTTATATACCAATAATATACTTCTATATAGTGCATTTGGGTACAGCAGCATTTGTTTGTGGTTTTGCTGCGTTCCCTCTGCTACACACAGTGAGAAACGGTATTGGAAAAAATAATTATAACTGGTGTGATATACCAGTCGCCCCCCAAAAAAAGTGATAGAAGTGGGGTGTTATATGCCAATATACTTTCGTTATAGTGCATTTGGGTACTGTATAGTGCATTTGCACATGCGTGTATGCAAAAATTATATTGCTGATATTTTGCATTGAAAAAAATAATGAATGGAGATCGCAAATTTGAATAATAGATCTGGTATGTCACTGTCCATGTTGTGGGATTATTTGTGCACTTCTAGTAATTATTTCTTGGCTGCAAATATGAGCTGAAGGCTTTTCAGGTTTACCTGCCATTAAAATGAATGGGACCCGCTGCGAACTTGCGGTTCGGGAATATTTGATCGCATTCACGCGATCGCGTTCGAGAACCGTCCTGGCAGATGTTCGCCCATCACTATTCTTATATAGTAAGGGGTAGGCAACTTTCCTTTTGGTTGCTAGAGATGTTGCTAAGCTCAGACAAAGACATTGCAACCTTCTCATTGGCCCACAAGCAAGAAGTGAGGCTACTGTTGAAAAAAAAAAATCAAGAATATTCAAAATTACAAATATATATCACTATATGCTAAATATTCACAAATTCTCAAAGTGCCGATATTCGTGATTAATTTTCGCTATTCGAATATTTGAGCCCAACACTACTCTAAAACCAAATTACAATTCTGCTGCCAAAAACAACCATAAGATAGTAATTTGCTACTACCATTTTTACTTGGGAAAAAAAGACCTACAGTGAAAATAAGCCCTAGCATGATTTTTCAGGATATTTGGAGGATGCTTGAAATATAAGCCCTACTCCAAAACTGAGCCCAAGTCACAGTTCATAAAAAACGTTAATTTAAATAGTGTCCAGGCAGCTATACATAAAAAAATAAATAAATAGAATACAGCAGGGCAGAAACAGTAGACCCTTCATCAAGGAAAGCAGAATCGCACTAAAAAAAATTCCCAGGAGACCCACCACAATAAGGGTTGGCTAGTGCCGGGCTCTCACACACAGATCGGGAAGTCCCACTGACGTCACTCCACTCCCGACCCTGAATGTGATGGCTGCTTCCAGTGATCAGGGGGAGCCAACTGCTACGCTTGGCTGCAGTGGGATGGAGCTGGAATGGCAAGGGACCTTTGACAGGAGAGACACATATCTATGTGTGAGAGCCCATATTCCATCCACCAACTCTAATTGTTTTGTGTCTAAGAGTGTCTGGTGAAGTGATTGTTGGAGTAACTGTTGATATTTTTTGGGGTTCAAGAATAAATGTAGATTGCTGTTCATGGAAAAATAAGACATCCCCTGAAAATAAGCCATAGCACACCATTTGGAGCAGAAATCAACATGAGACTGTATCTTATTTTTGGGGAAACACGGTAATCTGCTGCTAATCTGCTACCGATTTTTCTGGAATGGATTTTACCATGTGAACATACCCTCAGTTTTTTCCTGGGAGGTATGATTATTGAAAGCTTCTACAGACAGGCACTGACCACTGGCGATACTTCTAGGCATGTACACCACTATAGACAATTTTTGTAGTTTATTGAAAGCCAATGAAAATGTAATTCACACTAATTTAGAGAGATAAATTATCTTAGATTTCTGATCCTCTGCCTTATTTAGATGCATTGTTAGACATATAGACCATTATACTGTACATCATTGTATTAATTAATGTGACTACAGGTGCACTAAATAACCCTTTTACTCTGACTACACGAGCCGCATCAAATTTATGAAATTAGCTAATAACAATGCTTACTTCATGCAGACCTGTCTGCAGTGACATATAGCTAATTACTGAATATCTGTCATTGCTTCTAAATTATTCATACACCTAAAGAGAACTCAATAATTAAAGACAAACTCTACTTAGAGCATTATAAATGTCTAGAAACATTGTGCCAGAATGGGATGCATATACATGTAGAAAGAAATGTGGTAGAAATGTATAGACTAGTAATAGCTGAAATTTTTTCCAAATACAAAGAAGAAAAACTGAATATGGAATGTATGGGTGAACCTTCAACTATTTTTATAATATGTAAATAATAAAGTGTATAATATTTATCTATATGATATAATAATTATTTTTATTATAATAATTCAATTATTCCAAAATAATAAAATATTCAGTCAAAGCTAATTATAATTTCTAAAAACTTGTACAATGTATAGTTGCCCCAGTTGCGACATTCATATATGTGAAATTGTTTTTTATTGGTGTAATCTGGATACAGATAGTTTATGAACTGTGGATATCATTTTTTACTGGTCAGAAATTTTAAAAGATGCTTAAGTTTTTTTTTTCTGCCAGATTATTCATCCTATGCTCATAGATTTAAAGGATCACTCCAGTCAAGAATATAAAATCAGCCATCACACTGATTTTGCTCTTGTTTTGGAGGCATTTGCTCCTGTTGCGCCTATTTTGAGTTTTAAGACTAATTCAGATGTTTTCAAACTTTATGTAAGTGCGCCTTATTTTGCACCAGATTTAGTTGTAAAAACAGTCTAATTTCTATGCCACCCCAGGGCTGGCGTACTTTTCTGCCTCTTTTTTTAAGGCAAGTGGCACCACAATTTGCCTACTTTCATCGAGACGTGCCCCAAAAATTCAGCTCACTTGCGCCACATTTTCATGTGCATACTAATTAGACCAGTTTTAGTGAATACGAATCTGTCTTTCAAAAAAACGACCACAAGGTGGGAAAAAATTACGTTGTTCAACAGCTGCATTACAGTGACATCAAATTTATATAGTTTTGTTATAATTGACTGCTTCTACTGTTTTGCAGGGTGAGCTGTAGCTTCTGTTGATACTGTCTTGGCAAACAAGTGGCCTTTGATCACTAGTTATAAAAAAAAATTCTGGTATCAGGAATTTTCTTACAGCGTTAAAGGTTTGGCTACATGGCAAAATGCAATGCATGTCAAGAAAGTTGCAAGTAATTTTGTGTAATGTTTGTCAATGGTGTCATGTTGGATTTTGTGTTGCCTCAGGATAGGTCATCAATATCAGATCGGCAGGGGATCAACTCCCAACACCTCCGCCAATCAGCTGTTTGAAGATAATGCCATGCTCATAGGAGTGCTGCCTTCTCTTTTCTATTTACCAGCTCGCTGTCTCAACTGCATCGGTGAGCAGGTTTAACCACAACTCTGCCATCACATTCACTTCAATGAGACGCCTCCTTCCTATTCAAGTGACCTGACGATTGGTCATCAATATAAAAAAAGTGGACAACCCCTTTAATGTTTTATTTTTTTGTAATATCTCTAAAATCGATTCAGCATATTTATTTTTACATTTCTGACCATTTAGGGAACTTGCATCGGCGCTCATTTGATTGCTTATACTATACAATGTAATAATTCTGTATTCTAATGTGTGGAGATTTTTACCAGCATTTTATTACTTCCAGCCAGAGGCAGGGTGTAATAGAGGCACTAACATTGCAGTCCTGAGTGCCTTAAAAACTTTGTGATTGCATTCAGATGATGCTGATTGGATGACAGATAGAGCCCTTCCCTTGCTTTTGACCATGGCATCTCAGGGGTTAAAACGCTGTGATCGGAGAGCAGGGTGCCAGCTATGCAATATAGTTGGCACCTGCATCAGCTCAACACTGTACTACTACATTGCTTCACCTTAAAGTGATAGTATGGAGTAGGGTGGGAAGAGATTATAGGGCATGAAACACTTTGGCTGTCTTTTGAGTCAATCAATTGCCACTAGGGTCTATTTCTTTGTTTAAACTTTATTGTTAATATATGGGATTGGATCTCGAGAATAATTTTTTTTCTGGTGGGCGCAAGGAACCCCAGTCCAACACTAGGTGGAAACCATAATAATAGTTTGGACCTATTGTCATCATCCAATAAAACTGAAAAACTCCTCATACTATTAGTTTAGAGCTTAAAGCTATATTACAAGAGTTTCAAGGGATCAAATAACTATTGTCTTATATCAAGCTGTGTTTTATATATTACCATGTTTTTTGTTGATTTTTTACAGTTAGTCATAATTATGATTTTTGAGACCAATATTTATTTTGATTAAATAGAAAAAAAAGTATTTCTTCAAACTAGATGTGCCAATTCAATTAATTATTTTTTCCCCTCTGAACAGGGAATAGAAAATGACAAAGTAAAATGATAGAGTAGATTGTTAAGCAAAAGCTACAAGCAGATTAGTTATGCTTGATATCCTTAGCCCGGAGCTGAGAAACTGCACGAAGATGTAACAGACTTTAAAATTCTCAAAGGATTGACAAAGTGGAACAGACAGATTTATTTGACGTGGTGAGGTCTAACAGAACTAGTGGCTATGTGATGAGCCACAGAGAAGTATATAAACATGATTAGCCATTAGTACCCACCTTGGGACATACACCTTGACAATTATGAGCTCCCAACACTTTTTTAAATCTACAATATATTTAATCATGTTATTCAATAATAACCTTTCCAGAGAAGCTAAAGAAAATCAAAATGTTTGCTTTTTGTTAGTAATAGTTTACGGTACTTTATGTTGAACACTTAAGACACAAAACCACACACAAACATGCTATGCCACCAAGGCTGCTTGCAGCAGTGCAAGTATACTGGTATTATTGACTTCCCTTTTGGGTTTATTCATGCACTTTAGTTGCTAATTAGTTAGTAGGACACACTGTCCATACATTATACAGCAGATTTCGAGTCTTTAAAGAGGACCTTTCACTAGAATAAAACATCTAAACTAACTATACAGACATGGAGAGCGGCGCCCAGGGATCTCCCTGCACTTACTGTTATACCTGGGCGCCGCTCCGTTCTCCTGGTATAGCCTCCGGTATCTTCATAGTTAGGCTCCACCCTAGAGGGGGTCAGAGTTGCAAAGGTGCAACCCCTGCCCCCCAAAGATGCACAGCCTTCTTAACTCCTAGAAAAACCCTATAAGGTTTGTGTGATTCAGCTTACATTGATTTACACCACTCCCTTCTATGTTTACCATCAGAGATGAGCAAAGTTATCAGGAAAATTGGATTTGTTACCACAAAGCGCAAGGAAATTCGACTCCATGTCCTATCACAGTTTTCCTGAAATTCGTATCGAAGTCCACTTTGTTAACTTTTATTCGCTCAACACTACTTACCATGGAGCTTGATGATGTAAGGCCTGCATGCAGTTGCAAACCCATACCATGAAGATCCCAGCATACAGCTTGTATGCTGATGTTAATGCCAAAGGAAGTTTGAACTGTGCAGGTATTGAGTTAGCAGAGTGTTGGAGACTTCTATGCACTATGCTCCTCGACAATCTGCAACCTTGCTCTGTAACCTTTAATAGTCTTCAACTTTATGGTTGAGTTGATGTTGTTTCTAAACACTTCTACTTTGCAATAGTACCACTTACAGTTAATGGTGGAATATCTAGGAGGGATGAAATTTCATGAATTGATTGGTTGCATGGTTCTGTAATAAGATGCCACCAGCATCTTATTACAGAACCATGCTGGAATTCAGTAAGCTCATTCTTACATAAATCTTTGTAAAGACAGATTGCATAGCCAGATGCTGGATTTTATACACCTGAGGTAATTGTACTAAATGAAACATCTCAATTCAATGATTAGGTGTGTCATCAAATATATGCTACACATACACCATATATCCACTACAGACAAACCCACAAAAATACATATATTCTCGCAAGTCACATGCATATACACATATAACCGCCACATATACATCATACCGCATAAACACTACACATACACAAATTTCATTATTTACGCTATACACATACCCCATGTATATGCTACACACATTATATATATATATATATATATTTATATATACACTATATATACACTATATATACACATTTACAAATGCACACTGCAACATACCGTATATCCATATGCAATAAATATTTTGTCGGTTTTGAGGGGTCAGGTACTTCATTCAGGATCCAACAGAGGAAAAGCTCATACATTAGACACCAATGGTTGAATGGAAATTTCTCCAGCTGACTTTTAATCTGGCGCTGTTGGACGTGACTTAAGGACCAGTGCCATATATGTACGGCAGGCTGATCCGGTGGGTGCAGGAGCTGCGCCTGCCCGATCAACGTCATGGACCCGGCAGTCACTGATAGCCAGGCCCCTGCTGCATATTCCGGCATCGGTGAAAACACAGATGCCGGCTTATTAAAAAAAGTGTTTTTCATAATTAAAAAAAAGAAAGTTTCAAGTAAAAAAAAAAGCCCCTTTCCCAAAATAAAACACATAAAACTCTAAAAAAAAATAGAAAAATTACTGTCTCTATAAAAATATCACATGATCCATCCTCTCACCTGAACCGCCGTAGAAAAAATAAAATAAAAACTGTGCTAAAACAACAATTTTTAGTCACCTTACATCACAAAAAGCGCAACACCAGGCAATCAAAAAGGCGCATGCCCCACAAAATAGTACCACTCAAACCATTACCTCATCCCGCAAAAAATGAGAGCCTACATAAAACAATCGGGCAAATAATAAAAAAAAAACTATGGCTCTGAGAATATGAAGACACTAAAACATGATTTTTTTGTTTCAAAAATGATATATTAGGTATCACCGTGTCCATAACAACCAGGTATATTAAAATATCACATGACCTAACCCCTCAGGTGAATACTGTATATAAATAAAAACTGTAAAAAAAAGCCATTTTTTGTCACTTTACATCACAAAAAGTGTAATATCATGCGATCAAAAAGTCATATGCACCCTAAAATAGTACCAATCAAACCACCATCTCATCCTGAAAAAATGAACCCCTACATAAAACAGTCACGCAAAAAAATAAAAATAAAACTATGGAGACACACTTTTTTTTTTTTTTCAAAATGCTTTATTATGTAAAACTGAAACAGACAACCAAAAGAAGTAGTCATATTTAGTATTGTCGCGTCCATAACAACCTGCTCTATAAAAATAGTTCATGATCTAACCTGTCAGACGAACATTGTAAAAAACTAAAAATAAAAACGGTGCTTAACAGCTATTTTTTGTTACATTGCCTCACAAAAAGTGTAATATAGAGCAACCAAAAATCATCTGTACCCTAAAATAGTATCAACAAAACTGCCAACTTAGGCCTCGTGCAGATGGCCATTGTGTAGCCGTTCCGTGCATTGGGGACCGCAATTTGCGGTTCCCAATGTTCGGGCAACGTCCATGCGGTGGCCGGAACGATCAAAATCCATTCATCTTGAATGGGTCCGTGATCCGTCCACACCGCAAAAAAATAGAACATGTTCAAGTGTATGGGTCCGCATCCTTGATGTGCGGAGCACACAGTCGGTACCTGCAAATTGCGGACACAATGTTTGCGGGTTGCAATATGGCCATGGCAGGGCAACGACCGTGTGCATGAAGCCTTATCCTGTAGTTTCCAAAATGAGGTCACTTTTTTGGAGTTTCTACTCTAGGGATGCATCAGGGAGGCTTCAAATGGGACATGGTGTCAAAAAACCAGTCCAGCAAAATCTGCCTTCCAAAAACCATATGGCGTACCTTTCCTTAAGCGCCCTGCCCTGTGCCCGTACAGCAGTTTACAATCACAAATGGGGAGTCTCTATAAACTACAGAGTCAGGGTAATAAATATTGAGTTTTGTTTGGCTGTTAACCCTTGCTTTGTTACCGGGAAAAAATGGATTAAAATGGAAAATCTTCCCAAAAAGTGAAATTCTGAAATTTCATCTACATTTTCCTTTAATTCTTGTGGAATACCTTAAGGGTTAACAAAGTTTGTAAAATTAGTTTTCAATACCTTGAGGGTGTAGTTTCTAAAATTGGGCCATTTATGGGTGGTTTCTATTACGTAAGCCCCACAGTCACTTAATCTGAACTGGTCTTTAAAAAAGTGAGTTTTGGAAATTTTCTGAAAGATTTCAAGATTTGCATCTAAACTTCTAAGCCTTCTAAAGTCCCCCAAAAATAAAATGGCATTTGTAAAATAATCCAAACATAAAGTAGACATATGGGGAATGTAAAGTAATAACTATTATATGAGGTATCACTATCTGTTTTTAAAGCAGAGAAAAAAAAATTGAAAGTTGCACATTTTTAATTTTTTTGGGTCAATTTGGGATTTTTTAATAAATAAAAATGAAAAATATTGACTGATATTTACCACTATCATGATGTACAATGTGTCACAATCTCAGAATGGCTTGGATAAGTAAAAGCGTTCCAAAGTTATTGACACATGTCAAATTTCCAAAAAACGGCCTGGTCCTTAAGGCAAAATGTGGTAGGGTCCTGAAAGGCTTAATGCAGGAGTCTGACTGTGAATTCCTTCGTGAGTTCAGTAAGCCCCACTCCCGCCTCCAGTGCAGGTGTTAGACTTTGCATAGAGGCACAAAGGCAGTAGGGGGCCAGAATATCTAACATGCTCTATACTGCAATGCAATGCGATGCCAGATTCCCTGAAAGCACTGTAGCCAAACTGAAGTCACAGGTTATAGATCTGCTCTTATAAAGCCAAGCTAACAAACAAAAAAACAAAAAAAACAGCCAAGCAGCCAACTCTTAGGATATACTGTAGTTTTGGATCTCAAAGCTGGACATCTACATAAAAGGTTATCCCAACAATTAAAGGGCTAATGTACATGACTGTATGTATTTTGCGGTCCACAAAACACAGATCCGCAAAAAATACAGGATGATGTCCATGTGCATTCCATATTTTGCGGAATGGAACAACTGGTCCCTAATAGAACGGTCCTATCCTTGTCCATAATGTGGACAATAATAGGATATGTTCTATTTTTTTTTTTTTTGCGGAACAGACATGCGAACATACAGAAACGGAATGCACACAAGGTAACCTCAGTTTTTTTTTTTGCAGACCTATTAAAATTAATGGGTTTGCATATAGTCCGCAAAAACAGTGGAACGGACACGGAAAGAAAATAGGTTTGTGTTCATGAGCCCACAAACTGATTTTTACTTGCATTATCTGGAGGACTTGCTTGCTTTTCTGGAGGAGGGCAGCAGTGTATCAATCTCCTGCATCTCTCAGGAACCATTGCAATTAGCTTTTGTTACTCCCTTCCTCCCCTACATAAAGATAGTCTCTCAATATAACTACAGAGATAGATATGGTATGCAATACCTTCATAATTTCCTTCCCCACTGTCAAAACAATGAACATTTCTATGAATTTGTAAGTAGGGATGAATAAATTAATGCAAGTTGTCTTGACTGCTTGACCCGCTTCACTACACTGGCTCTGAGAGGAGGGGAAGAATGCAGGGAAGCTACTGAGCATCTTAGTCCACCAATGAATTCAAAAGGTGGACTAGAAAGATAAATGGTAGGAGGTGCACCAGAGAGGAGAATGTAATCTACATAATGGTGTGTGTATTCACTTTTTTTATTGCAATTATTTTATATATTTTGTGGGATAATCCCCTTAATTTAGGGACCATTTTTTAAAGTTAGTTATACACATTAGCAATTTTTACCCACAGTATTTCTGTTTTTCGGAGCTTCCAAGCCAAGTACGACAGTAAAGCATGAGCACATTTTCTCTCTGCTTGAAGAGTTTCCTTCTAACTTGGCAATGCATATTCACACAATAATGGATAGTAATAAGATAATTCCACTTCAAGTGATTTGAGCTTTTTTTTAAAACTAATTGTTCATTTTTAGCTGAGTGCGTTAAGGTCCATTTGCACATGTTGAATATCAACTCAACATGATAACACAAAAATTGACCACTATAAATGACAGAACAGTTCTTTTCTGAAAGATGAACATATTGTTCATGATTTGGAAAAATGACAGCTCATGCATGATTTTTTTTTTTTCTTTGAAAACTAGTCTGGTCACAGTATATACAAGTTTTCTTATGGAGAAGAAATTTAAAGTGTTTAACTCTTTCGCTGCTAGAAGTTTTGGGATATTTTGTAGCCAAGACAATTAAGTTTTGACATGTACAGCACATATAAAACCTAAATTACAACATAAAAAAATCATAGTATATTCAAATAAATATGTACAAATAAAGCCTAAATTACAAAATAAAAAAATCATACCATACCCAATATGTACACACTTATATATTTCCTGCAAGCATACAACCTGATGATTGCAATGGCAAACAAGAATTATTAAAAATGCATCAAAACTTACATCCTGTTATGCAAGCGAGTGTGGACCCACTACGCCACTGACGAGCTATACCCTGGAAGGACATGACTAAGTAACTGCCTGGTCTTCACTAGAGCCTCTGATGGTGAGGATAGGCTTGGGCTGTTAGGGTAGACATCAGGTACCACACCAGAGCAGTTCCTGGGCCAGTGGCAGCTGACCTGGGGGTCATAGATAACGGTGAAAGCACCGAGGGGAAAGACATGGTCAGAGTCAGGGCAGGCATTGATCAAGTAAAGTCCATAATCAAAGTCCAAGGTCATGGGCAGATGGCAATCAAAGTCCATTTAAACGAGAAGCATTCGCATGAAGCACCTTAAATACATCCTGCAACCCAGCACTATATTCTAAATATTTGCAACTTTAATACTACTGGAAATGTAAAAGGTACGAAATCCAGCTCTTGACAAACAAGTGGTTCTTTATTTGCGGTGCGGTAAAAACATCCAACAGACAAACGCAAATGTACATCTATGCGTTCCGGACCCTTGTATTCCAGTCCTTACTCATGACATCTATAGCAAACAATAAAAAGTTTCCTATATACCCTTCTTACACCTATCCACAAAGATTCTATGTCACATGATCGGAATACGAAACTGATTGATAAAATCCAAACATATGATATAAACTCTAATGTTCTTCTATAATAAGTTCCATAAAAACATCTGCATATAAACAAATCCTGTCTTTTATTCAAGCCCATAGGAGAACATGAACTTAATTGAAACATCCAAAATGCCTCTCTATTGAGAAGCTTCCTTCTGAGATCACCACCCTGCAGAGGAGCTGTAACCCTTTATATGCCCTGTGCACTTAAAGCTGAAGTATCGCCCCCATACACTAGAAAATGCGGTACATCTGATATATGTTTCCTTATTCTAGTTTTTATCTCATTAGTGGTACATCCTAAGTATTGAAGCAGACATATATCACATGTGATCAGGTACACTGCAAATTTTGTATTACAGTTCAGGTATGTTTTTACCTCAAATTTTCTACCATTCGCTGTAGACTCAAAAGATTTGCAGAATTTCATGTGGTTGTAAACAATGTGTGTCCCCCGATAACTCTAAACTGGTAAGGACACAAAGGTAATAACATCAAATTATAACGATCATTGTTAAGTAACAAACACTGGCCGAATCCTACCCCTTACAGCATCCATAAATAATACTCAAACTCAGAAGGCACAATGCCTAGCTGTGTAATAGAGACAAGTGGCTGCACCCCCAACCGGGAATGCTAACAAGTCCCCAACACACTATTACTCTTGAGCAGCCTAATAGCATACACATACATGAACACAACTGTGAGAATACGAATCAGCAATCAGGAGACACACCACCCCGACGTATGTTTCGCCGTCGCTTCGTCTTGGTAGTGCTTTTCTATGCAGTGACAGCGCCATATCCCTGCAACCTAACAACAAATGTGGGGGATACGACCTATGCTCCAATCTCTTACTAACCTTAGTGGACTCCTGTAAATATATTTCAGTATCAGTGCAGTTACGCCTAGCATGTATCATTTCCACTTTGGGAATGTTACGAATAATGTGAGGTGGAAGGCATGAAGTTGTCAACAGTGTTGTATTACCTGCTGTCTCTTTTCTATAGGTAGAAGTACATACCTTTGATACCACTATATCACCCCTCAGACACAAGTCCAGGAAGCAAATAGATGATGCATCAAAGTGCAGATTAAAGGACGAAGTATCCAGACATTGGTTCAGATAATCAGAAAAAGATGGTATGGCCGCCACATCGCCTGACCATACAATCAACAGGTCATTGATGTAACGGCCATACCACTGTATACTCTCAAAAAAGGGATGCGTGTCCATGAGGAGAAAACGCCCCTCCCAACACGCCATAAAAATATTGGCAATGGACGGAGAGAACCTTGCCCCCATGGACACGCCGTAAACCTGCAAATGAAAAACATTATCAAACATAAAAGGTTCATGTTCTTTGGGCTTGAATAAAATTATCATTATGAAAATTTGCATTACGAAAATTTGCAATCAACACTACTCCTAAAGTCAAAGATATTGCAGCCTTCTCATTGGCCCACAAGCTAGAAGCAGGGAGGGGTCATGTGTACTGAACTGATTAAAAAAAAATCTTGAATATTCGCTATATTGCTATATATTCTTGTTTTAGAATATTAAGAATATTCTAAAAAAACTAATATATAGCAATATAGCGAATATTCGAAAAAAAAAAACTAATATAGAGCAATTTAGCTAATATAGTGCTATAATCTTCTTTGTCTAATAGTTGTAATTTTTTTTCTCATCTGAAGTCCAGATTGGAAAAAAATTACAAATTTAAAAAAAAAGGTTATAGCACTATATTAGCTAAATTGTTCTACATTAGTTATTTTTTTCAAATATTCACTATATTGCTAAATATTCTTGTTTTAGAATGTTACGAATATTCTAAAAAACAAATATATTAGTTTTTTTTAGAATATTTGTCTTTTTTTTTTTTATCTGTACAGATTTTCCACTTTGGCATACTCCTTCCCAACAAGCGTCCCGTCACCATGGGAATGCCTGGGGGTTAGAATATACCATTGGATCTGAGTTTTCACAATATCATTGATTCTCATTACAAAAATTATCATTACGAAAATTTGCAATCAACACTACTCCTAACAAATTCACGAATTTGAATATGACCCCTGCCGCTCATCACTAAAATAGAGAACCACTTGTTTGTCAAGAGCTGGATTTCATGCCTATTTCTTCAGTTCTAACACAGCCGTGTCCGCGCTGTAATCCGAGCTCACAAGAGGTGGAACAGGTGAGAGCTGCTTTCTCCTGTGTTATAAGTTACTGGAAATGTAAAAACTGTAAGAATGCACCAACCAACTTTTGCATACAAGTATTGGGAATTATATATTATGTAATTTTCTACCCCTCCCCCATACAAATGGTAATTCTGATTAAGAATGATAAATTCCTAAGCCTATCATAATGCACTAAGACCGCTTTCATATGTGTATAATGCATATGCTTTATTGGTCTTGCATTATGCACACAGCACTTGAACCTCTTGTGGTTCATCAGAAAATAAATTGGAGCACTAAAACCATAACCACATATTGTGTTCATAATATAGACATAAAAAAAACACTATATTATACCTGTCCAAATGTAAATACTAATTATAATTTTTTTAACACTGGATTAGAGAACTATTATTTATGGTTACACTGAGCGAAAATGTCTTTTTTGATTGATTCAAATATGCAGTGGGCTGCATATCTTACTCTAAAGATCAGGTATGGTCAGGAAAGGGGAAGTGTAAAATGTGTGTTTTTGTGTTTGAGGTATGTTTGATGTGACTTATTTGCCGCTGTGATCTGGATGCTGGTAAATGTCTGGGTCAGGGCATCAATAAACAACCTAATAAGGCTCAGAGGGCTAATTAGATGAGCAAGCTTTTATCCACTAACTCCTTTTTCTGGAAAAAGAGTAAGTATGCTCTCTGATTAATTGGGGGGAGGGAGATTGATAATATACACAAAAGTCCATGTTACACTCCCCCTGGAGTCATGTACAGATAGACAGGGAAAGAGAATGATCTTTGTCTTTCCTTTCTTCCAGTATCATGTCAAAAAACAAGACCAAAATTATGGTGCTAGCTTCTCTACATTGAGAGATACAGGCTTTAGAAATTTGGTAAGGAGTGAGCGATGCAGGTATATGACTGTAACTTGCAATGTATCATGGTTAGCCTTGTGATCTTGGTCTTATTTAAAGCTTAAATTTACAGTTTTAAAACAGACTATATATCCTGAGATCCAGCTATAAAAAATAAGAAGAATATATGAGATACATCTTTGGCAGGGAAATATTTCATATTTCCTGAATGGAAAAAAGGTATATAGACTGACATTCTGGGTGGACACTAGACACTCTAAGGCCTCATGCACACGCATCCGCGGCCGTTGTCCCGTTTTCCGTTTTGACTTTTAATGGGTCCGTGGAAAAATCGGAAAATGCACCGTTTGGCATCCGCGTCCGTGATCCGTGTTTCCAGTCCCTATTTTTTTTACGGACAACTGTTCACAGACCCATTCAAGTCAATGGGTCCGTGAAAAATCACGGATGCACACAAGATTGTCATCCGCATCCTTGATCCGTGATCCGTGTCTGTTTTTTCCTATCATTTCAAAGGCAAACTTGACTTAGATTTTTTTCATTTTTCATGTCTGTGGATCCTCCAAAAATCAAGGAAGACCCACGGAAGAAAAAATGGACACGGATCATGGAACAACGGAAACAGTTTTTGCGGACCGCAAAAAAAACATCCGTGTGCATGAGGCCTAAGTGTGTGCATTCTTCTGTGTCCAATCCACTTTATTAGTTTATGTGACCAATTAGCAATGCATGTTATAATGCATGGCATATTTTTATTCTATAGACCCGTTTTTATGTTCAGCACTTTCCTTCCCCTTTTCTCATCTTTGCTCCATCCTGTCAGGATGTCTATATGCAGAACGATCTGTTTTCATCAGCTTTCTGAGATTTCTAACCAAATCCAGTATGCTTTGCTCTAAAATGTTTCATAGGGCTTGCTCTACCTGCTGCCCTGTCCTCTGTCTGCAGTAGTCAAATCCCCTACACCTTCTCTCCCCATGTTATATAGGCAGATACTTGCAAATATCCTGCCAGGATGCAGTGAAGCTGAGAAAAGAGGAAGGAATCAGCTGACATGAAAAACAGGTATATGGAAGGAAAATATGCAATGCTTGTGGTACGCTGGGCAGATATAAAAAAAAAAAACTCTATATGAAAACAGAGAATCTTTGTAATGCTTTTTCGCATTTTCAATGTTTTTTTATTGAATTTTTTTTGCAGCCAGATGTAATCTACAGTACCATTATTTGGCATTTTTATGGAGAATTTATGCTCTAGATATGGTATTATTACTTGCATTTTTCCAGTAGGCTTCTGTGTGGGTCTTAAAAAATGCCAGAGAAAGCTTGTTTAAAAAAAATAAATAAATGGCAACAAAAACACTTGCAAAAATTCCTTTTAAAATGCTTAAAATGCTTGTTTTTTTTTTTACAAGTATTTAAAAACTCAGAAAAAAATGTGAAGGAGGCCTAATTGTGGAGGTGGGGGTTAAGGTTTATTTTATTTTATTTTAAAGAATCTAAATATAAACTGTTTAAACAAAAAACATTCGCATATTCAGACTTTTTTTGTGCTCAAGAGAAGTCTATGAATGCTATATGGTATGGGGGACATTTATTACATTCCAGTCTTAATATATTTCATGCTGGCATTAGATGTGGCAGAATTATTTAAATGAGCATTCCTCTAAATTTTGGCACATCTGTGCGGGTCCGTCTGCCAGAACTGAAATCTACATCAGCAAGGGATCTGGCACAAATTTCAGGTAGTCTGGGTCAGTTTTCAAGTGTAGATTATAATAAATGTGCAGTGCCAGCCCTGCACAACTTTATTCCCACCCCATACCGACAACATTTTGGAAAAATGGCAAGCCGGGCTGAAAACCCCCATAATGTTGAACAAGTGGGAAGTTCACCAAATTTTGCAACTTTTTGCTGGTAGTTTTCTGCCGTGCAAGAGATAATAAAATCTGGATAGATACTGCAAACTGTTTGGTCAAATGTGATATGAACAGAGCCTTATTATAATTCTATAAAAATACAAAAATAAGTGTGTAACTCTAGGCTTATATTGTTTTCTTAACTACAGTTTCAAATATATTTAACCTATTAATGTCTTCCCTACTGTCTTTTACAAGGTTCAATGCAGGGCCTCAGTCTGCAGCTACGTTTTTTGGCGTCACAGTAGTAGCGGGAGTCAATGCTCCTGAAGCACTTCTCCTATAAGAACTCACTGTTACTAATAGCTGCGGTTCTTGGCACTGGTTTTTGCTTTACATCTGGGGTTGGAGGTAGTTCCAATCCCAGTTGTTAACCCTTTGATTGCCATGGTCTACTAAGGACTCCAGGGTTGTCTGTTCAGTAGGGCTGCTGCTAGGGAACAGTAGTGCATAATCTATTAAAATAATTTATTAGTATTCAGGTGTATGCTATCACATTATAAGTTTAAAATAAAGTTAGAAACTAGTGATCCAATAATGGGATTATTCGAAATGTGTAATGAAATAAAAAAATACAATTTAAATACAAATAATAAAAGAATACATGTGTTAGTTATCCACACAACCATATAAACCTGAAGAATTAATTTATCATAAAATTAATGAATAAAAACACCAAAAATCTGTTTTTGTCTATATTTCTGCAGCAAAAAGTCATATAAATTACCATGTAATTTATATGTATCTCCGAACAATGTAAAAAAAAAAAAAAAAAAAAAAAACATTTCTCCAACACAAAAAACTCAGACAACCATTTAGGCTTGTATTCATTGCATTTAATTGTAATCCAATCTATTTTAAAATATTATTTTGAATACACTCTCCAAATTGTCTCTGATCTTGTTTGACTGTTTTAAATAATAGAAAACTCTTTAAATGAAGAATTTACAATAAAAACAACAGGCAGCCACATTAATGCAAAAAAAAAAAATATAGAAATAAAAAAGTTATGGCTGTTTAAATGCAGAGTAACAAAAATTGAAGAAATGTTGCTGGTCATTAATGGGTTAAATGATCTTTCCTATAACAAATAATAATGTCTATATCTTGGAGAATATTTTGTCCCTAGTGTTAGCTTTTCTACTTGCCCTTTCATGCTCTTATTTAATTACTAGTTCTCTAGGGTTTTAACAAACCTCATATATTCCTCTGGCCTAATTCCTGCTAATACTTAAATTTTGAAAGCAATAGGTACTATCTCTAATTAATTGAGTGCTGACACATTTAAAACCACACTGGGATTTTCAGCAGGCTCTATTCATAGCTGAGTAGATTTAGGTTGTATTACCTTTTAATAGGCCAACTAAGTGAGTACTCTCCATTTACACCTTTTACTTAATTAACCCCCATGCACTATTTTCAAACTGTATGTGCACAGTTCCTATTGCACACTCCTCAGGTACTAGTTTGGATATAGAATACAATAAGGCAGACTTACGTTTTCCTAATACTGTTAACATTAGACAACAGCTAGAAGTTGCACACTTTTTAGTCATATGTGGATGGTGGTGCGTGTCCTGTGGGTGTTCACTTATATATATGAGAACATGGCACATCCACATGCTATGCACTGATTTTTTGCATCTCAGCATAATTTATAAACATCTCCATTGAGGCAGCTAGTATGCATTTTGATAAAAATGTATAGGTCCACTCACCACGTCAAGGTGGCTCGTATTCGGATCTCATTTTAGGTTTCAGAGACCACATGGAGAGGTGAGCCTTTGAGATCTGTTCACATTGAGCAGTGCTACATGGTGACTGTTGTTGTTGTTGTAATGCTGTGCCTATGGGTTTGTGGGGGCTAATTGCTGTCGGAGGTTAGCCTGTTGGGCTGCTCTGTGTCGCTGCCTAAAGGAAATGTGTTGTTGGGGCAGTGGTGGCCCCCACATGGTGCTGCTCCAAATTATAGTAGAGACACACTAATGAATCAATTTGTCTCTTAAAGGGAACCTGTCATGTGGATATTCGATTATAATCTAACTAATTATATACAATCATTAACTACTAAAAAGTGCCTTAGATGTATTCACTTACTGGTGTGACAGATGGTTACCTCATAATATACACACAAAGATGCCAAATACTGCATGCTAATGAGCTGATTCAAGGCCGGCGTGATGTCATTGAGTCCAGCGTATATTTAATTCAGATCTATAGCCACTCCCCTGCCCACCTACTGCTGATTCCTATGGAAACAAACTGTCATTCAGCAGCAGGTGGGCGGGGAGAATCAGGAGCTCATGAATATTCATGACTCATCATTATCAGCTGGAGCTTTTCAATACAAGATGTTGACAGATTGGCTGGGTCAATTAAAGAAAGTGACCTAGCATTTTGCTAAGAGAATCAGTCACTTATTTATGTTGCCCTTAGTTAGGACACCATAAAACTGGTGACAGGTTCCCTTTAAGCAAAGGCTCAACTTCACAAGTGAAGAAGCACCCAACTACCTGTAGATTGACAAAGGACATCTCAACTAGACTCTCGAGCCTGAGTCCAGAAGTGTAGCGGCACATATGCAATCGCATCTCCAGTAGCGGAAGAAGAACCTTTTCACCTACACCACTAAAAATCTATTTGTTAGAATTAATTCTCCCATCCCTATTGCAGATCTGCATATTATTGCATTAGGATTAAGGCTGGGTTCACACCTGAGCGTTTTACAGCGCATTCCTACGTGCTGTAAAACGCTCAACAGGCAAAAACCAATGATTCCCTATGGGCATGGTTCTCACCTGAGCGTTTTACAGCGCGTTAGAAATGCGCTGTAAAACGCCCTATGCCCCAAGAAGTACAGGAGCTTCTTTGGGGAGTATTGTCACGCGTTCCCGCACATAGACCTAACGGGAATGCGTGACAATGGGCGTTTGCTTGTTTCCTCGCAAGCATGTAAACACCCGATAAGCACGCTTGTAAACAGCGCTTATTGGGTACGCTTAGGTGTGAACCCGGCCAAAAGGAAATAGGAGAAACAACCAGGAGTTTGTGAACCCATGATGGTGTATGAGAGGAATAAATAGATGGGAGGGTTAAACCAAGTTGTTCCTAAGATCGAAGCCTGGCTTATAACACTCAAGGGATGGGGAGGAAAAGACTAAAGGTAGTTTGCATTGATGGAACCCCAAGGGCCAAACACAATGTTTGTAATGATTTTACTGTCCGATGTATATTTTGTAAAGCAAGGGATTCTAACGTTTTTGTCTTGCTCTTGTAAGAAGCTCAGCGTAAGACATGAGATGATATCCTCTATCTTTCTTTATTGGGCAGCTCTTCCTCTCTACCTTCTTCTGTGCTCTGGTACACTTTCATTTGCAGATCTGTTTTTCTGCCTGATTGCCTCTTTTTCATGGTCTGACATCACTTCTTTCTTTTGAATTGAAATAATTGACATCCTTATCATCAAATAAATTGATATATTTTATATCTTTATCATCTGACGCTATGATGTATGGGTTTAACTGCTGTGTAACTGGATACTCATTATGTTTTTGTATATAATTAATTTGTTGCACATATTCTCTTTTCTATTATAGCTTGTATCACAGTTTGATAAATGGCGTCCATGCCTGAAATATTGCTTTGAGTTTTGTACTCCATAATGCCGATCGCAGACATTGAATGCCTCAGGTAAATTGTCACCGCATCTGAGGTGGCTTTCCCCAGAAGAGCTGTGTCCCTGGGGCCCTAACTGCTTCTCCGCACAGATATGGGAGCCATTCCTTCTCTGAAGAATCCGAGACTATTGACTATTACAGCTGTAGTTCTTATGGCGGCCTGCAGGTGGCAGGGTTCTATAGAAACATATAAAATCTCCCATACACTGCAATGATAATGTATTTCAGTGTATATTAAAAGTTATCTGAAGATTGCATATTCTAGTCCCCTAAGCTTAAAAAGCGGGAAAAAATTGTTAATAAATGTTCTTTAAAAAAAAATATATATATATATATAGTATATATATATATTAAGTAAGTCTAGATATATAAAGAGTTGCACAACTAACCCAGAAATAATGGTAGGTGCTCTGATCGATATGATAGCTCCAATCACGTGTAAAAATTATATATTAAAAAAGGTTGATCGCCACACTCAATATCTGTTCCACGCTGTTAGCATTTTAATAAACAGTAAAACAGTAAAAATGCAATTGCCAATTATTCACACTAAAAACAGAAAACAACCCGGGAATAATGCAGAAAACAAATAAAGTAGCAGCACACCACTAAATGCACTAAGACTGAGTGAACAGGTGAATGTGTGAACAGGGTCAAATACATGACACCAATACTTACTGGAAAGCAGTGAAGAAGCTCTTAGCGCATATTATGTGTTATGCATGTTAGAGTAGGTCCCACCTGATAAGAAACTACCTTGTCGTCTGGTAGGTGGGCCCGACATATTTTTAATCAATAATATGCGCTAAGAGCTTCTTCACTGCTTTGCAGTAAGTATTGGCATCATGTGCCTGGTTAAGGGGTTAAAGTTAAATTCCTGCCTTTCTAAACACAAACAAGTCTTATTGAAATTAAAGTGTTTGTGGATTGGAATGGTTACTAATCTGATTTCATTTGAGAAGGTCGGTTCACATCTCAAAATCCCCCAGCCCAGTACAGACTGGACTCCATGGTTGGTTAGCTAGCAGGATTGCTGTGATTGCAAATAAATTGCTATTTAGAACTTTTTTTCAGCCGCTTTTTCTCTGTTCTCTGTAGGTAAGTATTAGTGGGAGGAATAAGGGTATTAATATTATTATTTTTTTCTGTGCTAGTTTTGTAGTGTACTAAAGACATAGAAAACATTAAAAAAGGAAAAATAGCAGCAATAAATCTAATAATAGGTAATACAAGTAGACAATAGTAAAGAACTTCCATTAAACGAATATGTTATACAACATAAATACAGCTATTCTAAAAGTGCTTAGTGTATCAGATGGAAATTGTCCAAGGAATGTCTGTCACTGTTCTCTATTAAGCATTATTTGGTATACTTCCCGTTGATTCAACCTTTATGAATGATTCACAAGGACAGCTAGGTCAGGGAGTGTCGAAAATGAATGGTCCCTCTGGGAAGCCCTTTAGCAGAGGAGTTAACCAATTATCAGTCTGTTTGCAAGACATTCAGTTTTTTAGTTAGCTTTTAGTTATCTCTTATACATATAAAAATTTGTTTCTATCTGTCTGTTCTTTATGCGAGACTAAACGACTGGACCGCTCTTCACCAAATTTGGCACACAGGTACATCAGGTGTCCAGAAAGGTTTTAGACTAGGTCTCAGCTCTCTAGGACGTACCGTTCCTGAGATATTCCCAAAAAATTACCTGCATTAGCCAATATAAGCCTGCAAGTCTTTCTCTTCAAATCCCAACTGCCACATACACAGTTTTACATCAGGTTTCCATAACAACCCAGCCATTTTTCTTCACTGCTGTAGGTCAGCTTTAAGGTAGGGCTACAGGACGACAATAAGTTTCAAGGCACATAGGGCGCAACTATGCTGCTACATGCAGTAGGTTACACAAAACATAGACATACACATAAACAGTAATTAAATATACTATGTTAAATAAACCAGGAAAGAGTAAGTAAAAACCCACTCAGTGTACATGAATACATCAACCAACAAGAATAAACTGAGATTAAACGGGTATATCATCAAAAATAAATCCTTTATTGAATTAATGACACATAAAAACGAGACATGAGACAACAGATAAAAAAATGGCTACATCTGAGGAGGCATGTTAACACAAATGAGACATGGGGGGGAGGGGTTTTAGAGTATGCAATGTACAAAAGGCGGTAGAAAAAAGGAGTACAATACCTCACTGATTTCTGTATGTATAACTGCAACCACAGATATAAAAATGCAAAAGTGCAAATACTGAGTGGCAAAACACCATATCAAAAAAGTGGTTGCAGATAACACCGCAACATATGGATGTCTGATGGTTCCAAGTTGTGGGACCATATAACAGCCAACAGAAGGTTAAAGTGCAAGTGCATAAGAAGTCACTATATCAATGGTCAAATACCACAATTGTAGCTGTGGTGACAGCTTAAACCTCCAAATACATACAAAGTTAAAGTGCAAGTGCATAAGAAGTCACCATATCAAATGGTCAAATACCACAATTGCAGCTGTGGTGAAAGCTTAAACCTCCAAATACATGCAAAACTGGCTCAGGTGCACAGTGAACATCCACCTGTGGATAACCCAAGTGGGTATAGCTGAGCACCTAGAGCCAATGAGCACATCCCTCAAAGTCCACAACAATATAGCATGTCTACATACCCATAGATGTGGGGATAGACACCTTAGGAGAGCCACGTAACCCCGACCCGCGTTTTGGCGGATGCCTTCCTCTGGATGGATTTTTTGCAACTGTCATGTCGCAGTCGCAGCTTGTTGCAGATACAAAATGTCGCGCAACATATGTCGTCGTGTAGCCCTAGCATTAAAGGGACAGGGCGCTGTGGAGATCACTGTTAAACGGGTGTGCACTGTGGTGGTCACTGTTAAAGATGTGAGCACAGTGGAGGTCACTGTTAAAGGGGCGAGCACTGTGGGGGTCACTGTTATAGGGGCGGGCACTGTGTGGGTCACTGTTAAAGGGGCGGGCACTGTGTGGGTCACTGTTAAAGAGGCAGGTGCTGTGGAGGTCCTGTTAAAGGGGCCGGCGCTGTGAAGGTCATTGTTAAAGGGGCGGGCACTGTGGGGGTCACTGTTAAAAGGCGAGTGCTGTGAAGGTCACTGTTAAAGAGGCGTGCACTGTGGAGGTGACTGTTAAAGGGGAGGGTACTGTGAAGGTCACTGTTAAAGGGTTGGGCACTGTGAAGGTCACTGTTAAAGGGTTGGGCACTGTGGAGGTCACTGTTTAAGAGCAGGACACTGTTGGGGTCACTGTTAAAGGGTCGGGTGCTGCGGAGGTCACTGTTAAAGAGGCAGGCGCTGTGGAGGTCACTGTTAAAGAGCCGGACACTGTAGGGGTCACTGTTAAAGGGTCGGGTGCTGTCCTTTATTTTAACCTCAGTAACCAGCTTGTTATGGGTATGGGTCTTAGTAACCAAACATTTTTTTTGTTGCCTTTTGAGACCTATACCTTTTTTTTATTTTTTTCTGTTGATGTATCAGTGTGCTGGACAAGTTGTAGTTTTTAATGGCATAATTTGGGGTACACATAGCTTACTGATTAACTTTTATTAATTCTTTCTGGGGGAAATTAGAAAAAACAGCAATATTGCCACCATGCTTATATATTATAAAATATTTGCTATGTTGACTTTTCTGCATCAATAACATAATAAAAAAATGTACTCTCTTGGTCAGTACTATTCTATTATATTACTGAATCTCAAAAACTTTTTTGTTGTTGTTTCTACAGAGCTGTGTGAGGGTTTTATTTTTGCGGGACACCTTATACTTTCATTTGTATCATTTTGGGATACATAACATTTCTTGATTGCTTTTTATTTTCTTATTTTTTTTGTAGCAAATAATAACAAATCAGTAATTATTGCATTTTTTTCTTTTTTACCATTATGAACATAGCTATACTAAATATGTGGACAGGATTTTATTGCACTGAAAATATTTTTTTAAATGGAAAAAAATATGTATTTTTAGCTTTTTTTTAACGCAAGGGGACTAGTAAATGGTTAGTAACAGACAATTTCTTGAGTGCTTCTATTATATCTCATCTGTAGGGTGTTTATAGGAGATCAATCTGCTTTTAATTGATCAGTTTCCTACTAAAAGTGAACCCAGAATGTGGGTACAAAGCAGCTTATTATAGACCATGTTTTAGCACCATAAGCCCACCTGAACACCCTGTTGATGTCGAGACATAACTTTATCTGAAAAAAGCCCTGAGTAAGGCTACTTTCACACTAGCGTTCGGGTGTCCGCTCGTGAGCTCCGTTTGAAGGGGCTCACGAGCGGACCCGAACGCAGCCGTCCAGCCCTGATGCAGTCTGAATGGAGCGGATCCGCTCAGACTGCATCAGTCTGGCGGCGTTCAGCCTCCGCTCGCCTCCGCATGGACAGGCGGACAGCTGAACGCTGCTTGCAGCGTTCGGGTGTCCGCCTGGCCGTGCGGAGGCGTACGGATCCGTCCAGACTTATAATGTAAGTCAATGGGGACGGATCCGTTTGAAGATGCCACAATATGGCTCAATCTTCAAGCGGATCCGTCCCCCATTGACTTTACATTGAAAGTCTGGACGGATCCGTCCGAGGCTATTTTCACACTTAGCTTTTTTTTGCCATTTTAATGCAGACGGATCCGTTCTGAACGGAGCCACCGTCTGCATTAATATGAGCGGATCCGTTCAGAACGGATCCGCCCGAATGCTAGTGTGAAAGTAGCCTAACAGGACTCAAGGTCAGATAGTTATCATGATTGCCTGAGCAAAGATGAGTCATGGGAGGAGGTAGCTAAGCTGTCTTTTGAAATGGAGTGAAATACAGGGAGAAGAGCTAAATATGATAAAAGTAGTAAATGGGACACAATAGACTCCCTTTTCCACAGTTGATAAATGTGGACAAAGGGAATGGAAACTGTCACAAAATAGATGCAAAGCAGATGCAACTGTCAAACAAATTGACAGTGTTGTCCGTTTTTTTTACTGATGGAAAATGGACATATAAATTGACTTAGTTGTATGCTAAAGTGTACCCTAAAATATGCTAAAATGTATAATATATTTATAATATATTATATTTATAATATTTATTTATAATAAGATTCAATATATAACATTTGTTATATTGTGTTCATTTATTGCTGGTGACTATAATGATTGTGCTAAGAAAAGGAGTATGCCTTGTCCATGCTCAAATGACAGTTTTTTTTTTTTTCCTTTGGCAGAAGAGCATCTTCGAGTATGTCCTCAGGAATATACATGCTGCACAACTAAAATGGAAAATAAACTTAGTCAGCAAAGTAAATTGGAGTTTGAAAATCTAGTTCAAGAAACAAGTCATTTTGTCCGCACCACCTTTATATTGTGGCATAGAAAGTTTGATGGTAAGTACATTATTAACACTTGAAATTTCTATCTTATTAATAAACATTACAGATTAATGGATTGTCAAAAAACATATAATTTTTTTTATTTTTTATTAGCTTAGACTTTTATTAGTTATCTCTGCTTAAAGGGGTTGTCTAACAAAGATCAGTGACAAAAATAAAATTAGATAAAAAAACTTCCCCTTTAGAAAGTCCCACCATTCCATTGAAGTACATGTAGTTTTCAGTCTCTGTTGGGCTGGAAGTAATGATGTCCCATGTCTGCTCATATGACCCACGCAGCCAACCACTAAACTCATCAGTCACATGAGCACTGCAGAGACTTGGCATTGAAAGTGAATTTTAAAAATAAATAATTTGTTAATTTACAATAGCTCATTATGCTCCTCCTACAGCAGCTTACCAGGTAACATGTAGCATCTCAATTTCTGGTTGTGGGTGATGTATAGAGGGAATTCTAGTATAGAATATATATCTCTGAAGCTTGTAAGTGCCAAATGCTCCAGTAAAATTCTGACCAGCCAGTGTAAAGGTAGCAGTTTAAGTCTCTACTTCAGGGGGCATCAACTTGCAGAACTGCAATGTCTGTGAAACTACAACTCCCAGCATGCTCACTTGCTCAGCTGTTGTAACTCCTATGTATGTACTCCTGCTCTACTCTACAGGTATCTTAAATTTTTCCAACAATAGCAGTGCAATTATTGTACAGAGGTATATTAAATTAAACGGAGACTACTGTATACTATATTTTTAGTGGAAAGAAGGTTTAACATCATCATCATAAATTTGATTCTTTAGTGTAAGAGCACTGAGACTATAAAACACTCTGCTAGAGGAGGTTGTGAGGATGGTTATGAGAATGGTTGTTTCATTGTATAACTTCAAAATGAGCCTGGATGTCTTTCTTGAAAATAATATCATAAGTTATGAGTACAAGATTTCTGGAGAAGGAACAATTAATTTTACTTTGGAAAGATTTTTCCCGTAATATGGGTCAATTGGCATCTACTTCATGGGGCTTTTTTTTTTTTTTGCCTTTATTTGGATCAATACATTAGGACTTTGGACATTGAACTTGATGGTCCTGTGTCTTTTTTCAACCTCCAAGGGGTACTCCAGGAATTAATACAATTACTGAAAAAACTTAAATGAGAGGAGGCTGAGGCATCTCTATAGCTCAGTGTTCTGAAGTAACTTGTCCTGCTATGTGATTAGGATGGGTTTTGTCTGTACTAATTGGATGGCAGACATTTTATATTCTCTGATGATTGCTCCCTAGACAAAACAAGCCATTATAACTAATGCATGGTATTTGGGAATGTATTTTATAATAAAGTAATATTTATTTTTAGTAATTTTATTTCATTAATTCCCACAGAACACTTTTAAATCAAATACTATTTGTTAAAGGGATTCTGTAACCTCGTTTTCGGTTATAAAGCTGCGGACTTGCATGGCTAGATCGCCGCTAGCACATCCGCAATATACCTGTCCTATAGGGCTGTGTCCTTTTATTTTGTTTAAATAATGATTTTAGAGATATGTAAATGAGCTTTGTAAGGAGCCCAAGGGGCTGCACTAACCTTCTTGGTGCCCAGCCACGCCCCCCTGTGAAGGAGCCCAGCACCGCCTATGTCCTCCGAATCTCTTCCTTTCGTCACAGTCAAATTGCCGTAATCTCGCGATGCGCGAGCTCGTGCATGCGCAGTTCCTTCCCTAAGGGTGATGCCAGTACAAGGAAGGAACATTATACCGGCACTGCGCATGCGTGAGCTCGCGCATTGAGAGATTACGGCAATCTAACTGTGACGAAAGGAAAAGATTTGGAGGACATAGGCAGTGCTGGGCTCCTTCACAGGGGGTCGTGGCAGGGCACCAAGAAGGTTAGTGCAGCTCCTTGGGCTCCTTACAAAGCTAATTTGCATATCTCTAAAATCTTTTTTTAAATAAAATAAAAGGACATAGGCCTATAGGACAGGTATATTGCGGACATGCTAGCGGCGATCTAGCCGTGCATGTCCGCAACTCTATAACCAAAAACGAGGTGACAGAATCCCTTTAAACTATATCAGAAAATATATTCAGAATAGATCATCTCACCACTCCATTGAGGATCACATAGCATGATTTTCGATGGTGTAGTAAACAAAACATCCATTTCAATGGCTGCCCAATAAGTGGAGTTTTTCGGGAATAATTTAAAATGGCTGCCAGCAACCTGTCCTAGAATGTGAGCAGGACTAGTTGCCTCCACTTGCAGAACTGACTAGAGAGTTGAGGAAGTGGGGCCACACTACACACTAAGCTCTGGTACTTATACTACACATTGGTGAGCATTCCTGTCAGGCTGCTCAGCCATAATGGCATATCATAAGCAGTATCATATTTTCATCTATTTTAGAGTGTAGTGAGTGTCTGCCCCCTCAACCTCAATGCAGCTCTTCAAGTAGAGGCAACCAGCCTTGCCCACATTCTTGGACAGGTTTCTTAAGGCCATTTTAGATAATTCTTGGAGAGCCCCCTTAAATTGTAGGTTAATCACACACCAAGGTAAAGATAAGTTTTTTGAACCATGTTAAAACCATCGGTCTGCACACCTAAAAAAGACACATCTATTAGACCTTTAGTTTGGTCTTTCACCATAGCATGCTTAATCATGCTATGATTAAGGACCAAACTAATCATCTTAAATGTATGAATGTCTGCTTAAGGGGTGTACACCGTAGGTTTTAATGTGCTTCAGTGAAATATATTTTTATTTTTATCCTGGTGTGTGTTGGGTCTACAGTTAAGATTTGGACACCTTTAACTATATGTAACTCTCTTTGTAAGGGTTATAATTTGGTCCTGGCCCTAGATGTATTAAAATATGTTTTCCTAAAATTGAGGATGATTAAATGGTCCATTTCAATAGTTTAATTGACTCTGTTTATTATGGAATTGAAGAGGCCTTATTAGTGGCATATAGCTTTTCATGTAACTGACAAACTATGTAGTCTTGAGGGAAGTATGCTATGCTTAGTAATAGATACATTTAATTTGGTGTATATCATACAAAACATGGTCTCTGAGTGTGCAGAATGTATTGTGGTCTCACAAGAGATAATTTACTCATTGGGCGAAAGCAATAATTGACAGCTATATTGAGTGATCATAATGTTTCTGTTTCTAGTAATTTTTTCTGTAATAAATCAAAGCAATATCAATCAAAACTTCTATCAAGATTGTGCTTCAGTGCTGGAACAGAACAAAGTAAACATCATATATTTGTTATGTAATAAATTGTCATTACACTATGTGGAGTGATTTAGCCAGATCTCTTAAGAGATATTATACTTGCAACTCAAGAACTTTTATGGAGAGAAACAATAAAAAAAATATCTTTTGAACATTAAATTGATTCTTGCTGCTCATAATGTAAAATACAAAAACAAACAAAAAAAAGATGCTTAATGCTTAAAGTGTGCATATTAGCTTACTGCTGAATAGGCCTTTATTATTGGCCTGCACAGAATGGAAATAATGTATTTTTTATTTTAAAAAAAAGAACATTAAATTGTTGCCACAAATTGGTGAGAGTAATCTGTAATCACCAGGGAGTTTATTCAACCTTGCAATTAAGCCTGAAAGCTGTAACTGGCTTCTTGTTCTCTTTCAAAGATTAGGTTTATTGAAACTCACAATCTAGTGATTTTTGTGCAGTGCATTAAATACCATTAAAAATAGTTGCTTAAAATAAAATAGAAAGGAACTTTTATTTTTGGTTAAAAATACAGTCCTAATATAAAAATTGAAGACCACTTGAAATGACAAAAAATCATATTTAGTATGGCTGGATCTTAACAAGGTTCCAAGTAGAGCTTCAACATGCAACAAGAAGAAATGGGAGTGAGACCCAAAAAATTGAAAATTTGAGCATTCAATTTAATGAAAACAAGGAATAAACTGAAACCGGCTGTTTTTCAGCTGATCAAAAGTTTAGGACCACACCTCCAAAAAAAAGCTAAACCCCCCAAAAACAGAAATCCAACTTCCAAACATAAACTGAGTAATGAGTAGCTCTGCCGTTATTGTTTATCACTTCAAAAATGTGTTTCGGCATGCTTGATGCAAGCGTTTCCATGAGGTGAGTGGGAACGTTTCTCCAAGTGGTGAAGACGGCAGCACGAAGGCCATCTACTGTCTGGAATTGTTGTCCATTTTTGTAAACTTCCCTTGCCATCCATCCCCAAAGGTTCTCAATTGGATTTAGATCAGGGGAACACGCAGGATGGGCCAAAAGAGTGATGTTATTCTCCTGGAAGAAGTCCCTTGTTCTGCAGGCATTGTGTACTGTAGCGTTGTCCTGTTGAAAAACCCAGTTGTTACCACACAGACGAGGGCCCTCAGTCATAAGGAATGCTCTCTACAACATCTGGACATAGCCAATGGCCGTTTGACGCCCCTGCACTTCCTGAAGCTCCATTGTTCCACTGAAGGAAAAATCACCCCAGACCATTATGGCGCCCCCTCCACTGTGGCGTGTAGAAAACATCTCAGGTGGGATCTGCTTGTCTTGCCAAAAACGTTGGAAACCATCAGGACCATCAAGGTTAAATTTTTTCTCATCAGAAAATAAAACTTTCTTCCACCTTTGAATGTCCTATGTTTGGTGCTCTCTTGCAAAGTCCAAATGAGCAGTTCTGTCGGCGTTCAAGGAGACGAGGTCTTTGAAAACCTTTTTGGTTTTTGAAGCCCTTCAGTCTCAGATGCCGTCTGATGGTTATGGGGCTGCAGTCAGCACCAGTAAGGGCCTTAATTTGTGTTGAGGATCGTCCAGTGTCTTGATGGACAGCCAATTCGATCCTCCGGCTCAGCGCTGATGACATTTTTTTGGGTCTTCCACTTGACTTTTTTGTTCCATAACTGTCAGGATCATTTAAGAAATTCCAAATGTCTTACTGCGTCCCACCTCAGCAGCGATGGCGCACTCTGAGAAACCCTGCTTATGCAGTCCAACAACCTGACCACGTTCAAAAAGGAGAGTTTTTTTGCCTTTGCCATCACAACGTGTGACTACCTGACAGAAAATGACAATGAATCCACATCTTTGCATAGATTTGGCCTTTTAAAGGCATGTGGTCCTAAAATTTGGATCAGCTGAAAAACAGCCTGTTTCAGTTTATTTGTTATTTTCTATTAATTTAATGCTCAAACAATGTTTTGTCTCACTCCCATTTCTTCTTGTTATATGTTGAAGCTTTACTTGGAACCTTGTTAAGATCCAACAATGTAAAATATGATTTTTTTGCCATTTTTTAAGTGGTCTTAAACTTTTGATCAGGACTGTATATAAACCACCAATAATGAATTTGAAACAATTTCCAACAAAATGGTAAAATTGGCCATAATTCAGTAAATCAGAACAGTAGCTAAGCTTTAATAATAATACTGGACAATCCTCAGAATAGATCATCACTAGCTGAATGCCAGGGTTCTGACATCCCACATTCCTGCCTATCAACTGGTCTGTGTAACTCCATAAATGGAATCCAGCACTGGAGCTACACAACATCATCAACACTGTAGAGGCAGGAGCCCACTACTATGGTGCTGCTATCAATGAAGTCAACATTAGTGTTGATCGCAAATATTCTAATCGCAAATTGTTATCGCGAATATTGGCACTTCAAGAATTTGCAATGAAGTAGAATGTAGTGCTAAATATTTGAAATTTCTAATATTCTGGATTTTTTTTCCATCATTAACCTCCCTTCTTGCTTGTGGGTCAATGAGAAGGGTGCAATATCTTTGTCAGAGCTTAGCAACATCCCTAGCAACCAATAGGAAAGTTGCCTATGCCTCACTATATAGGAAACATTAATAAATCACTAATAGGAGCTTATTATAAACCACCTAATATATTAGAACCCACAGAAAATCTACTACTAAATGAGATAGACAAGGCGGCAGATCATAATGAGGTCATTATTATGGGGGACTTCAAATACCCAGATATAGACTGGGAAATTGAAACTTGTATATCTCATAAAAGAAACAGGTTCTTGGCAATAACCAAAGACAATTACCTTTCCCAATTGGTTCAGGACCTGACTAGAGGGACAGCCATACTGGACTTAGTAATAACCAATAGACCTGACAGAACAACAGATGTGCAGGTAGGGGACACCTGGGATATAGTGACCATAAAGTAATAACCTACCAATTATCATTCAAAAGAGTGTTTTTTCAGGGAGGAACAAAAATATCAAATTTCAAAAAAGCTAAATTTTGCCACCTAAGAGAGGCCATAGGCCTGAAAAAATACAGCCACAAAACTGGATATTTTTAGAAGCATTCTAAAATCTAAGGTACATACCTTATGGGAATAAAAGGTTAAGGAACAAGAAAAAAACAACAATGTGGATAAAAAGAACTGCAAAAAAAAGCTATAAATTACAAAAAGAAAGCATTTAAATCACTAAAACAAGAGTTTAGCAAGGAAGCATTAAAAAAAAAAAAACTATAAGGAGAAAAATGTAATATGTAAAAAACAAATAAAAGCAGCCAAACTAGAGACCGAGAGATTAATTGCCAAAGAGAGCGAGACTAAACCTAAAATGTTCTTCAATTATATAAATGGTATAAAGTATAAATCTGAAGGTGTCGGCCCTCTACAGAGTAATGAGGGGGGATTTGCAGAGAGCAATGAGGAGAAAGCAAAGCTATTATATATTTTTTTACCCCTGTATTCACTGAAAAAATAAAATAAACTGTCAGATGAAATGCAGAATGTAAAAGTTAATTCCTCATTAAAAGTGCCCTTTCTGATTAAGGAAGAAGTACAGCGGCATCTTAAAAATATTAAAATAAATGAATCGCCAGAACTAGATGGCATACATAAGTCTAAGAGGATTAAGTAATGTCATAGCCAGACCCTTTTTTTCTGATATTTAAGGACTCTATGCTGACAGAGAGTAGAGTTGAGTGGACACCTGGATGTTCGGGTTCGACGGGTTAGGCCGAACTTCACAAAAAAGTTCGAGTTTGGGTCCCGAACTTGACCCCAAACCCAAACCCCATTGAAGTCAATGTGGACCTGAACTTTTGAGCACTAAAATGGCTTTAAAAATGTCATGGAATGGGCTAGAGGGCTGCAAATGGCATTGACATGTGGTTAAGAGCATGGCAAGTGCTCTGCAAACAAATGTGGATAGGGAAAAGACTTTAAATAACATAAAATACGTAAAAATAAAAAATAATAATCTTGATATGGGAGGACGAGGTCCATAGGAGGCGGTGGATGTGGCGTTGTAGTGGAACCGGTGGTGGAGGAGGAGGAGGAGGAGGAAGTAGCCTACACTGCTTTTTGGTTTTAAATTTATATAAATTTTTTAAAATTAGGGTACACCCCAAAATATTGGGAAATATAACCTGTGATAACCCCCTCCAGTCAGTGCTAAACACACGTTCAGACAATACACTGGCTGCAGGGCAGGCGAGCACCTCCAAGGCGTAAAGGGCAAGCTCAGGCCATGTGTCCAATTTGGAGACCCAGAAGTTGCAGGGGGCAGACCCATCAGTCAGTTTGTGTAGGCGTGTGCAAACATACTGCCCCACCATGTCGCACGTCCCTGTGATGTTCACGATCCAATTGGATATCTGCTCTATCAACTTTCTTTGTTCTTTTCTATGCCTACCATGTTGATCACGGTTAGCGGCGAATCAGGGTTCCACGTTGGGGAGGGAGCGTGAGAAAGAGAGACCACGTCTAAGGGAGATCAATGGAATAAATTTTATTGTGATCGAGTGGAAATGTGGGACAGATTAATAAAGCAGAATAATTGAAGGAAAGGAGGGGGAGCGCGGCAATTACCCACTCCCGACTTGGGGAGGTAGTGATGATAAATAACAATACAGGACTCTTAAGATGCCCTGTTATTGGAATGATTAATACAAAATGATCGGGTATGTGACTGGAGTATTTTGGATTTGGAAACGTTAGCCAGGAGATGTCCTGCTGCCGCTTTGTTGACTCTAGATAACTTCTGCCTGATCGCACGTCCCTGTGACGTCCACCATCCATTTGGATATCTTCTCTATCAACTTTCGATATTCTTTTCTGGGCCTACCATGTTTATCACAGTTATTGGCGAATCAGGGTTCCACGACAGAGAAGGAGTGTGAGAAAGGGAGACCTCATCCAAGGGAGGTCAATGGCTGCAATGGGATGAAGCGGAAATGTGGGACAAGTTTTTAAAGCAGAAGGATCGAATGAAAGGGCCAATTAAAGACAAATTTTTAGAAATTTAACGGGGTTTTTCATTGCCTTTTCCTCCTCCTCCTCCTCCTGTGCCACATCCTCTTCTATCATCGCCAACAGCGTGTTTTCAAGGAGGCATAGAAGTAGGATAGTAACGCTGAGAACGGCGCTATCGGCACTAGCCATGTTGGTGGAGTACTCGAAACAGCGCAACAAGGAAAACAGGTCTCGCATGGAGGCCCAGTCATTGGTGGTGAAGTGGTGCTGTTCCGCAGAGAGACTCACCCATGCGTGCTGAAGCTGAAACTCCTATCGCTTGCTGCTGCTCGCAAAGTCTGGCCAGCATATGCAAGGTGGAGTTCCACCTTGTGGGCACGTCGCATATGAGGCTGTGAGCGGGAAGGCTGAAGTTACACTGCAGCGCTGACAGTCGAGCACAGCAGGGTGAGAACGCCGAAAGCGCGCACAAACAGCCCGCACTTTATGCAGCAGCTCTGAAATATTGGGGTCATTTTTAAGGAATCTCTGCACCACCAAATTCAGCACATGCGCTAGGCAAAGGATGTGTGTCAAACCGGCTAGTCCCTGAGCTGCTACGAGATTTCGCCCATTATCGCACACAACCAGGCCGGGCTTAAGCCTCACCTGCACCAACCATTCATTGGTCCGTTGTTTAAGGCCCGCCCACGGCTCCTGCGCGGGTGGGGTTTGTCCCCCAAACAGATACGTTTTAAAACTGCCTGTTGTCGTTTACCCCTGGCTGTGCTGAAGTTGGTGGTGAAGGTATTACGCTGACCGGATGAGGAGCCGGAAGAGGATGAGGAAGCGGAGTAGGAGGAGGAAGTAACAGGAGGCAAACTTAAGCGCCCTGCGATCCTCGGTGCTGGAAGGACATTCGCCAAACTGCTATCCACCTCAGGCCCATCTGCCACTGCATTTACCTAGTGTGCTGTGTTGGACATAGAACGTCCCTGACTGTGCTTACTGGTCCATGTATCCATAGTTAGGTGGAACTTGCCACAGATGGCATTGCGCAGTGCACACCTGATTTAGTCCCCCACTTAGTTGTGCAGGGAAGGGATGGCACGCCTGGAAAAATTGTGCTGGGCACGACGTACTGGGGGACAGCCACCGCCATAATGCTTTTAAAACTCTCCGTCTCCACCAGACGGAATGACAGCATTTTAAAGGGCAGTAATTTTGGAATGCTGGCATTCAGGGCCAGGGATCGCGGGTGGATAGGCTGGTACTTCCTCTTCAGCTCCAGAGTTTGGGAGATGGAGAGCTGAACGCTTCTGTGAGACATTGTGGAGATGCTTGGTGACCCAGATAGTGGTGTTGCTGGCAGATCCTCTGTTTATGGGGTGTCCGGTGGCACTGTCACTCCAGAGGTGGATGAAGAGTCTGAGACTGCAGCAGAAGAGGAAGCAGGAGGAGCCAGAGACCTTTCTTGGTTTTTGAGGTGTCTACTCCACTGCAGCTCGTGCTTTGCACTTAGATGCCTGGTCATGCAGGTTGTGCTCAGGTTGAGAACGTTTATGCCTCGCTTCAAGCTCTGATTGCAAACCACTCGTGTCTTGTCGTCAGCACATTGTCTGAAGAACTGCCACGCCAGGGAACTCCTTGGAGCTGGCTTTGGTGTGATCGGTCACTTGCTTCGGTGGGCTGTAGCAGGCATACTGTCTACGGGATGGCCGCTCCGCTTTCACACCCTGCGCTTTCGCTCCCTGCTCCCTCTTCTGCTGTGCTGGTGGCTCTGTGTGACCACCGCTTCTTCCTCCGAACTACACAGGTCACTCGCATGACCTTGATTCCATGTGGGGTTGAGGCCTCATCATCCTCCAAATCATCTTCCACCCAGTCTTCACCTCTGCCCTCCTTGTTGGTCTGCACACTTTCAAAAGCCCCAGCAGTTGGCACCTGTGTTTCGTCATCATCCGAAACGTGCTGCAATGGTCTTCCCATGTACTCATCTTGGAACATAAGTGGTTGAGCATCGGTGCACTCAATCTTTTCCACTTCTGGGGAAGGGCTAGGTGGATGGCCCTGGAAAACCCTGCTAACAGAGTCATCAAAAAGCAGAGGAGACTGCTGCATGACTTTGGACTCAGACTGCTTGGCTGATTCGCAAGGGAGTGGGGTGAAAAACTGATCTTTCAGCAGGAGACTGGGTGGGAGACAATGGGAAGGAACTGGAGGCACTGTCAGCACTGTACTTGTTCTGGCCTCACCATTCGTAGAGCCGCATTATGCCCGACCAAATACCGCTGCAGGTTCTATCGCCTACTCGCACCTGAGGAAGGTGTTTCACTTGTGTGTGTAGCTTGAACAGATCGACCACGTCCTCTCCCTACAACAGGAGTTCCACCAGCAGCACCATGACCGGGGCCACGTCCCTTATTTGACGCTCTCCTCATATTTCCCAAATTTAGGATCTTCCACTAAATGGGTGTTTTTTCTAATAGCAGAATAGAACAACAGTATCTAAAGGGTGCATCTCACAATGACATGCAGCAAATGCTGAAAAATTTTGTTTTTTGCCCTAAATGTTTTTTTTTATAGCAGAATAGAACAACAGTTTGTAAAGGATGTATCTCACAATAACAGATACAGCAAAGGCTGCAATATTAAGTATTTTTCCCAAAAAGCGTGTTTTTTTACTAAAGGAATATGACAGCAGTATATAACTCTTGAATTTCACACGTGCAGATGCAGCAAGGGCTGTAAAATTCTATATTTTGCCCAGAAATTGTTTTGTTTTTTTAAACCCAGAAATATATAGCTGTATTTCTAGCTTAAATTGCACACTGACTAATGCTGCAAAGGCACCAGATGTAGGATATTGCCAAAAAAGGGTGTTTTTTTAAACCAGATTATAATTGCAGTATTTCAAGCTTGGAATTGAATGTCACAAAAGCACATATGCAGTGCTGCTGCACTGCACTTGAATAATATGGCCGCCGCCGCCCCCCTTACACACGGATAAAAGTTATTTTTCTCTGTCACTGGGCTCAGGGCAGGGTAAAAAGATTGTGCACTGCACTCACACAAGAAAATCTATGTAGATCGCTGAGTTCAATTGGAGTTCTGATTAAAGATTCTGTCCTATTCTCTCCCTCACAGTAGCAGCATCCTTCCTATCCCTACACTAAGCACAACAGAGTGACGTGCAGCGCTACGTGACTCCAGCTTTTATAGAGGCTGCACATGCTGCACTGGCCAATCACAGCCATGCTATTAATATGCATGGCTGTGATGGCTTCTAAGGGCACACAGTTAAACGCTTGTTGATTGGCTACTCTTCTCAACCCTAACAGGGAATGTTCCACAGGATTGGCGCATAGCAAATGTGGTGCCAATATTCAAAAAGGGTCCAAAAACAGAGCCCGGAAACTATAGGTCGGTAAGTTTAACATCCATCATGGGTAAACTGAATGTTTTCTAAATGCTGCTATCTTGGAGTACCTCAATGAAAATAAGCAAATATCATGTCAAACTAATTTATTCAGTTTCTATGAGGAGGTAAGTTCTAGACTTGACCACGGCGAATCAATGAATCAATGGATGTCGTATATCTGGACTTCTCCAAAGCATTTGACACTGTACCACATAAAAGGTTAGTATATAAAATGAGAATGCTTGGACTGGGAGAAAATGTCTGTATGTGGGTAAGTAACTGGCTCGGTGATAGAAAACAGAGGGTGGTTATTAACGGTACACACTCCGATTGGGTCACTGTCACTAGTGGGTACCTCAGGGGTCAGTATTGGGCCCTATACTCTTCAATATATTTATTAAATGATCTTGTAGAAGACTTAACAAGTAAAATATATATTTTTTTTAAATGACACTAAACTATGTAAAGCAATTAACACTGAAGAGGACAGTATACTGCTACAGAGGGATCTGGATAGATTGGCAGAAGTGGCAGATGAGGTTTAACACTGACAAATGTAAGGTTATGCACATGGGTAGGAATAATGCAACTCACCAGTACATACTAAATGGTAAAACACTGGGTAACACTGACATGGAAAAGAACCTAGGAATTTTAGTGAACAGCAAACTAAGCTGTAAAAAACAGTGTCAGGCAGCTGCTGCCAAGGCCAATAAGATAATGGGTTGCATCTAAAGGGGCATAGATGCCCGTGATGAGAACATAGTCCTACACTTTACAAATCACTAGTCAGACCACACATGGAGTACTGTGTACAGTTCTTGGCTCCTGTGTACAAGGCAGACATAGCAGAGCTAGATAGGGTACAGAGGAGGGCAACTAAAGTAATAACTGGAATGGGTGGACTACAGTACCCTGAAAGATTATCAACATTAGGGTAATTCACTTTAGAAAAAAGACAACTGAGGGGAGATCTAATTACTATGTAGAAATATATCAGGAGTCAGTACAGAGATCTCTCCCATTATCTATTTATCCCCAGGAATGTGACTGTAACAAGGGGGCATCTTCTGCGTCTGGAGGAAAGAAGTTTTGTACACAAACATGGAAGAGGATTCTTTATGGTAAGAGCAGTGAGACTATGGAACTCTCTGCCTGAGGAGGTGGTGATAGTGAGTTCACTAAAAGAGTTCAAGAGGGGCCTGGGTGTATTTCTGTAGTGTAATATTATTAGCTATAGCTACTAGAGATGGGTCATTGATCCAGGGATTTATTCTGATTGCCTAATTGGAGTCGGGAAGAAATTTTTTCACCCTTAAGTGGGGGGAATTGGCTTCTACCTCAAAGAGTTTCTTTTACCTTCCTCTGGATCAACTTGCAGGATAACAGGCCAAACTGGTTGAACAATTGTCTTTTTTCAGCCTTATATACTATGTTACTATGAAAAAAGGCTATAAACCAACTGGTCCCTTAAATAACGCCACCTGCGGTATGTAATCGCGGGGGCATCGCCCACCAGATAGCCAACACCTGAATCCATATGGAGAATGCCCCAATTCTTCGACAGGGTGTCGCATACTGCATCGTTTGCAGCATCAAAAGTTGCTATCAACTGTACTTGTTTAATCTTCTGCTCTCTAATTCTTTGGTTGACCAGTGAGTCACGTGTACATGACAGGGAGTACTGATATGCCAAGGTTAGTATACTTTTAGGGTAACCCCATCGTAAAAAACTATTTTCTAAATCGATAGTCTTCATTTGGAAGGCAGAGATGGAGGAACAGTTACGGTAGACCATAAGGTACTGTCCTTTAGGTATCCCCTTCTTTAGGGGAAATGGGTGGCAAATCTCTCAGTGCAGAAATCTATTGGTTGCCGTACTTTTTCAAAAAAGGCTTGCGTGGATGTTACCATCACCAGCCTTTATTATTGTTAAGTCCATAAAGGTGGGTGAATTTCTGAGGTAAAGAAAAGGCCACATTTCTTGGTATTAAGGGCCCTGACAAAATTGTTGAACTCAACTTGGATACCATTCCAGAAGATTAGAACATCGTCGATGTATCTTAACCATATTGTAATGTGAGATGACCACTCCATAAGTTCTTCCCCAAAAACCACTTCATTCTCCCACCAGCCCAGGTACAGATTAGCATAAGATGGTGCATATGGACTTCCCATGGCACCCCCCCTGATCTGGTGGTAGATGCAACAGTTGTGTGGTACGAATTCGCTCCCACGTTCCTGTAGAAAGAATTGGATAGCATTGCATCTCTCAGTGTGAGGGATAGTACTGTACAGAGCTTCCACGTCGAGGCTGGCAAGTAAAGTGCCATCCTCCACATGGAGGCTATCCAGTTTGTTGACAATTTCAACTGAATCTCTCACATAGGAGGGCAGAGCAGTAACAAAGGGTCTGAGTATAATATCAGCGTAATTGCTGACCTGATGAGTGAGGCTATCTGTGCCTGACACTATGGGCCTCCCCTTGAGTGGATTGCAGCCCTTATGTACTTTAACGCAGGCTATAAAAGCATGCTGTCTGTGGGTATGTCAGTAATAGTGCATTAAACTCTGCTTTCTCTACCCCTTTTAATAGATAAACAGTTCCATTAGGCCTTGATTCTTAAATTGGGGTGAATAAGCTGTCTAGTTCTACTGTTAGTGGGGTGTCTACTTTTTTAATAGATCAGCAATTCTATTACTTCTTGATTCTAAAATTGTGGTGATACACCTGTCTCATTCTACTGTTTTTGGCGTATCCACGTCAGGGCTGGGACAAGGTCCACCACCAACAGAGGCTTAGCTGCCCAAGTGCGCCCCCCCCCCCAACTTGTGGAGTCTTTACTAAATACTTACTGTTGTAATCACACATAAATATGCACAGTTTAATGTATCAATTAACTATAGCTGTAAACAAATGCACAACCTCTTTCGATCCATATATAGATAGACATATAAAGATAGAAATTAAGTGCATAAACAAGTCATATAAGACAATAACCTCATAATCTTAATATAAATAAACATAATCCTGTCAACAAGACAGAAAAAAAAACTAGCAAGTTTTGCAGGTGTACGGGTAGATGGGGTGGTAGGACAAGGGCTGATGGGGGAAGGGGGGCTGGTTTAGATCATCTAATCCCCCTCCCCATCAGCCCTCGACCCCCCCCATCTACCCCACCAGACATTTATATGTTATTCATTCCTGCAGCTCTAATGCTCTGATGATCACTGATCAGTAGCTGACTCAAGTCAAGCGCCCCCCGCCATTTAGATATGTATGTTTGTTATTAATCACCCACCCCAACCCACCCAACCCCCCCCCCCCCGGCATTCCTTGTAATTTTACCCCATCCAGAACCCCAATCAGACCTCAGATCAGACGGAATAGAATATTATCTTTATTTAAAAACTATCTTACTTCACTTCAGGGCAGACTCTCACGCTCTATCCCTGCTGGGGCCTGGTCTGGGTCGTGACACCATGCTGGGCTGCTGCCTGCTGCTGCCCGCGCTGCTCCTGGTCTCCAGAGTGCGCGCTGTACGCAGCCAGTCAGGAAAGCGACTGAGCAGAGACCAGAGCAGCGGAGCGGCCGAGCCAGGAGGCGGAGCGGGGAGGAAGCACGTAAGTCAGTGCCAAGTGCTCACTACTCCCTCCGTCCTCCAGCGCAGCCGGCAGCCCGGCAGGTGTGGCAGCAGCAGCGATGTGGTCAGTGGCCTGCCTGCTGCCCAGAGGCTGGGGAGCTGGCCTGCAGCCTCTGTGTCGGCCCGGCCCTGGTCCACGTTGATATTTAATTGCTTCCATTAGCCAAATAGTTGCTGTTGTTTAGTGTTACAGAGCGCTCTTATTTAACACCCTGTGGGCAGTGCAAATACATAGATTTTTCATACAGCAGAATTGCCCACGAGTCGATCATTGTTTTTTGTTGGAAAAATTATTCTTTCTTCTGAAAAGATTTTATTTTAGTTAAAAACATTTGTCTTATAGAGAGAAAAATTAGTCTTTTAGTAAATAAATTAGTCTTTTATTAAATAAATTAGTATTTAGCCAAAGAAATTAGTCTGCTCCAGCATTACAATCCCGCATTCCTATGATGAACTACGTTGAGTGAATAACGCGCACCTGTTGGACACAGGGCGGTCCCTTCAGCACAGCGGGTGTGCAGCCCCAGATGTGTAAGGGCATTACAAAACAGTTGGTGCTGAACACCACTTGGCCCTCAAGGAAGTTGGACGTGGAATGCCTGAAGTCAATAACGCCTTGTTATTAAGGTTAATACCAGGTGGACCAAACTTGCTGGATGGATCAAATATGCAGCTGGATTATTGCTATACAGGAGGTTCGCCGTCGGTTATCGGAATGAGCTACACAAATCTATCCACCCACTCGACCCAAATTCATTGTAGCTAATATGTTCATTTAGCAAAAAAAATTGTCTACATCTTAATTGCAATCATTTATGGTCAGAACTATGACTGTATTATAAGACAAATCGCTCAACCAACTGGACCCAAATTCATCATTCCATGTTCTGTTATGGAAAAATGTATTTTGCGTCACTCAACCGCAAATTCTACATCACTGTGCAGTTTAACAAAATTTTAGCCCATGTGGATCCCTCCATTAGATCTGGGATCCCTCCAGATTATAAACTTACTAGTATTTTGCTTTTAACATGTATTAGAATTAAAACCAGATCGGACAAAATTTCTGGAAGTATCAAACATGGCAGCTGGATTATTGCCATATGGGAGCAAGGCAGTTGGTTATTGGAATGAACCATACATATCTGTCACAGTGTAGGGGGAGGGGAGGAACACCAGAATGACAACAGAAGGAATCTGACAAAGAACTAGGCCTCAAGGCTAGGGAAAGGGAAATGGTGACCACCTAAGGAAACCCTAAAGCTAGCCCTGACTTCTGTCAGTATTAATAAACCCAGAATTTTTTAAGCCTGCAGAAGTTCAAGACGAAAGGCTACCGAGATCTTATATGGACCAATAAACCTTGGACCCAACTTCCAAGAAGGTACCTTCAACTTGATGTTTCTTGTTGACAGCCACACAGAATCATCAACTCTCAGGTGTGGAACACTCATACGTCTCTTGTCAGCCATCCGTTTATACTTGTTGCCCATTTTCTTTGAATTATTTAGAATTTTTAGCCAAATTGATGGCAAAGAAGAGGGAAATCTTTCCTTTTCGGGTATACCATAAGTCTCAGAACCAGATTATTCTCTGAGACAAAACATCTCAAATAAGTCTCCAGATTTTGGTTAGTGCGTTCTGTCTATCCGTTTGACAATTGTACCCCCAGGCAAGTACAGAATGGCATCCAGAATCTGGAAACAAACTGAGTCCCCCTATCAGAAACCTCATCAGAGGGAATACCATGTACAGTCAGGTCCATAAATATTGGGACATCGACACAATTTAAACATTTTTTGGCTCTTATTCACCACCACAATGGATTTGAAATGAAACAAACAAGATGTGGTTTAACTGCAGACTGTCAGCATTAATTTGAGGATATTCACATCCAAATCAGGTGAACGGTGTAGAAATTTTGGAGAAACAGTTTGCATATGTGCCTCCCACTTGTTAAGGGACCAAAAGTAATGGGCCAATTGGCTTCTTAGCTGTTCTATGGCCAGGTGTGTGTTACTCACTCATTATCCCAATGACAATGAGCAGATAAAAGGTCCAGAGTTCATTTCAAGTGTGCTATTTGCATTTGGAATCTGTTGCTGTCAACTCTCAAGATGAGATCCAAAGAGCTGTCACTATCAGTGAAGCAAGCCATCATTAGACTGAATAAACAAAACAAACCCATCAGAGAGATAGCAAAAACATTAGGCATGGCCAAAACAACTGTTTGGAACATTCTTAAAAAGAAGGAACGCACCGGTGAGCTCAGCAACACCAAAAGACCCAGAAGACCACGGAAAACAACTGTGGTGGATGACCGAAGAATTATTTCCCTGGTGAAGAAAATGGTCTGCACAACAGTTGGCCAGATCAAGAACAATCTCCAGGAGGTGGGTGTATATGTGTCAAAGTCAACAATCAAGAGAAGACTTCACCAGAGTGAATACAGAGGGTTCACCACAAGATGTAAACCATTGGTGAGCCTCAAAAACAGGAAGGCCAGATTAGAGTTTGCCAAACAACATCTAAAAAAGCCTTCACAGTTCTGGAACAAAATCCAGCTGCTGGAAATAGCCGCCTGTGGTCTTGGGATCTTGGAGACGGTCGTGCAGAGGTCAGCTACCTCCAAAGACAGCTCCTGCAGTTGTTGACCAATGCAGAAATAGTATCCATCGCTGCACTAACACAAACAAAATGGCAGTTTTTCGGCGGTTGATAATGTCACAGTTTAGGGTGAGGGGAGGAACACCAGAATGACAGCAGAAGGAATATGACCAGGAACTAGGCCTCAAGGCTAGAGAAAGAGAAATGGTGACCAACTAAGGAAACCCTAAACCTAGCCCTGACTTCAGTCAGTATGAATAGACCCTGAAGGTGGGAATATTCATACACCGGAAATCTAGGGCCTAATAACCATGAAAAGCCCCTAGGATTAGTGACAGGGTCTGAGACTACTGGTTCCTTCCCAGATGAACGAACCAGCGTCTCCCTGAGGCCTAGTAAACAATGAGCAAATGGGAGCAACAAAATATCAAGAGAGATAGACTTATCATCAATAGAAAATGGATGAGCAGAAACTCTGATGAGGACCACACACCAGCTCTTTCAACTCCAGGCAGAGAATATCAACTACATGGTATGAAGTGTGAGTCAAGACTTGACTCACAATTACAGATCAAATACTTATGCAAAACACTAACAAAATGCTGATCATCTGGAAGATGCATGTGATGTTGATTAATAGAAGAATATTGGAGAGGGAGAGTGCAGGGAAGCTTTTTCTGTTTTATTTTTATTTACAGTTTTATTATATATATGGTTGTCCCCTCCCTACATCTCTGAGCTACTTTCCCGATACACCCCCACACGCACTCTCCGATCCTCACAAGACCTTCTTCTCTCCTCTCCTCTTATCGCTTCTTCCCACAATCGACTCCAAAATTTCTCCCGTGCCTCCTCCATACTCTGGAACTCGCTACCCCAACATATCAGACTCTCACCTACAGTGGAATCCTTCAAAAGAAACCTGAAAACCTACCTCTTCAGACAAGCCTACAACCAGTGACCCTGCTGCCTCCATACCGCCATGACCAACTTCATCCGCACCTACTGTGTCCTTCTCCCATACCATGTAGATTGTAAGCCCTCATGGGCAGGGCCCTCTCTCCTTCTGTACCAGTTTGTAACTTGTCTTGTTTATGATTAGTGCAATTGTCTGTATTATGTATGTATACCTTTTCTCATATGTACAGTGCTATGGAATGAATGGAGCTTTAATAATAAATAATAATAATAATATATATCAGTGGCTTTTGTTTCAAGATAACGAGATGAGTTAAGAAATTTGAGTTAAGAGTTTGTGTGTTAACCCTGCTACATCTGTATTCCTACATCAGCCGTAAACTAAGATATGTAATTCAATACCAATAAAATGGAAGCCTTTATTATTTTATTTCCAGCGTGTCAACCAATACCATCCAGTCTGCACCCCTTAAGGGGGCCAGGTTTTAATAATGACCATCCTCATTTTTTGCTGGTAAAAGATGCAAAGAGAGGAGGAGCTGGATGCTCCTGATGACATTTTCTCATCGATATTAGATCATGTGGAAAAAGGAGAAAAAGAACATGGCAGAAGAAGGGCTCCCACCTGTGGGGCAGAAGAGCGCTATGGCTGGAGCAGTGGATATGCCAGAGCAGATTAATATTCTGTGTTTACCTTATAATAACCTGCAGGAGATTGCAGTCAAGAACAGCAATAATTAGCATATTGTCCCCCCAATCTAACTAGCCAAACCCCATTCCATAAAGGTGCATTAAAGGTGCTTCGTAGCCTCTAACAATGAAGACCGACTATGCAGTACGGTTTTTATTATTAAATGAAAGGCAGCTGGGCTAATTGGTTCTTCACCGCAGCATGGCCGCAACCTGCCCACAGCATGGCAGCTCTGTGTGGCTGTACACTAAGGCAGAGTGGCTGGGGTATACCTGATTTATAGCGATTTGTGGTGAATTCATTAGTAATTATTCACATTTGTTGTGGAACTTCTCTCATCTCTAATGAGGACAGTGCAAGTACTCTCTAGAGAAGCAGCATGTACTCCTTGTGGTACACCTACCATAAAATAGAAATCTTGACTTTAGCTGGCTTGTGACAGTTTAGACTGTGGCACATTTTCTTCTCATGCTAATGTGCTTTGTCATATTGACCATGGTAAAATAAACTTCAGGTAAATAATGCTTTAATATGAAGTACAGAAATTGTGAAAGTATTCGCCTTTCAAGTGTCTTCCAGGACTTATAGCATGTCTGATGTCTTTTTTAAGTAGTAGAAAGCATAAAGTTATAGCTGAGGCCTTGACACCTAGTGTTAGGTGTGTACTTTGGGGATAGACAAATGTGCACATCAGTTTATGTGAACTATGACTCGTGTTTTTTTTCTAGCATCCACACAAAATGACTGATTTATAACTTTTTTCTTTTTTAAATCTCAATAACATTAATCGTTCAATCATAGGCATTCTGTGTGTTTTATAAGGCCTCTTTATGTTCCGCTGATCTAATTTACTTGGTCATTATTCGATTTCCAGTTCAGTTGAATTTTAGCTCACACCATGAAATCTTTTGGGGACTAATAGCTTTATTTTTCTCAAAAATAATATGTAATAGATTTTCATCAAATCATCTCTAGTTTGTGCTGTGAAACCGATGGCAGAGGGGCTTCAGTGTAAATAAAGCTGTGCAGACAACCATGAAATTGAGAGAATTTCTGAAGCCTGTGGGAAAGCTGAAGCTTGGGACCTCAATATGATCTGACTCTCTCAGTTTACTGATTTGTCTTTTAAAATTGTGGAGACATGAAAGCAATCAGAAATAACTATCAAACTAGCCACTTTGGAATGATCACTCATGAAAGAAACCGCCTTAATATCCATAGTACCCTTTGAGAATATTTTATATTTGAAGAGTTTTTACACGTAATTTTATTTTGGAAACTCTTTCACGCAATTATATCTTATGTTGGATATTTCTATTCAAGACAGGCACTCCTCAATTATCAAAAATAAATGTACCTTCTGTATAAACATTTATTATGCAACTATTGCATTCTTCTACATATTAATTACAAAAAAAAAACATTTAAAAAGGTGTAACCCAAATAATATAAAAGAATATACAAAATATAAAAAAGTTAAAAGAGGAATATTGTTATCTCTATCAGTGTGACATCTGTAATATTAGATCCTTATGACTCGCTGCAGATGAAACACACTGATATATATATATATATATATATAAATATATTTTAAGGCAAATGTATCTGATGAACATACAGTGGTAGTGACTGATTTTGGGCTGTGTACCGGTATATATTATTCCTGATGGAATTTTTACAAAGGAATAAATGTCTTTTGTATAGGGTTGAGCGAACCCGAACTGTAAAGTTTGGGTTCGTACCAAACGTTAGGATTTTTGGACCCCGAACCCGAACTTTTCAGTAAAAGTTTGGTTTCGGGTTCGGTGTTCAGCGAGTTAATGGTGCTTTTTGAAAGGCTGCAGAGCAGCCAATCAACAAGCATTTAACTTGTGTGCCCAATTTTTGACAAGACCTTACATCTGGTGCCTTTGCTGCATTTGTCACAGTGAAATACAAGCTTGAAATACTGCAATTATATTCTGGGTTAAAAAATAATAATAATTGTTTGCAATACCCTAGATCTGGGGCCTTTGCTGCATTTGTCACAGTGAAATACAAGCGTTAGATACTGCTGTTATATTCTGTTATTAAACAAACACCCATTTTTGGGCAAGATACTAAATTTGCAGCCTTTGCTGCATTTGTAACAGGGAAATACAAGCGTTAGATACTGCTGTTATATTCTGTTATAAAAATAAAACACCCATTTTGGGCAATACTATATTTGCGGCCTTTACTGCATTTATCAAAGTGAAATACAAGCATTATATACCGCTGATATATTCTGGTATTAAAAAAACACCAATTTTGAGCAAGACCCTACACCTGGGGCCTTTGCTGCATTTGTCACAATTAAATACAAGCTTGAAAAAATGCACTAAGATTCTGGGTTTAAAAAACACCAATTTTTGGCAAGACCCTACATCTGGGGCTTTTGCTGCATTCGTCACAGTGAAATACAAGCGTTAGATAGTGCTATTATATTCTGGTATTAAATAAACACCCATTTTTTGCAATACCCTACATCTGGTGCCTTTGCTGCATTTGTCACAGTGAAATACAAGCTTGAAATACTGCAATTAAATTCTGGGTTTAAAAACACACACATTTTTTCAATGCCTTACATCTGGTGCCTTTGCTGCATTAGTCACAGTGAAATACAAGCTTGAAATACTGAAATTATATTCTAGCTTTACAAAAAACACCCATTTTTTGCAATACCTTACATCTGATGCCTTTGCTGCATTTGTCACAGTGAAATACAAGCTTGAAATGCTGCAATTATATTCTGGGTTTAAAAAAAACACCCATTTTTTGCAATGCTCTACATTTGGTGCCTTTGCTGCATTTGTCACAGTGAAATACAAGCTTGAAATACTGCAATTATTTTCTGGGTTTAAAAGAATACCCATTTTTTGCAATACCCTACATCTGCGGCTTTTGCTGCATTTGTCACAGTGAAATACAAGCGCTAGATAGTGCTGTTATGCTCTGGAATTAAAAAAAAACATGCATTTTGGGCAAGATAATACATTTGCGGCCTTTGTTGCATTTGTCACAGTGAAATACAAGCTTGAAATACTGCAATTATATTTTGGGTTTAAAAAGACACCCATTTTTTGCAATACTCTACATCTGGTGACTTTGCTCCATTTGTCACAGTGAAATACAAGCTTGAAACACTGCAATTATATTCTGGGTGAAAAAAAACACCTATTTTGGGCAAGATAATACATTTGCGGCATTTGTTGCATTTGTGACAGTCAAATACAAACTTTAAATACTGCTGTTATATTCTGGGTTTAAAAAAACAATTATTTGCAAGACCCTACATCTGAGGCCTTTTCTGCATTTGTCACAGGCAAATACAACCAGTCGATACTGCAGTTACATTGTTGGTTGACAAATTAACAATTTTTTTTAACTGCCTTACTTTCAGTGAACCTAATTGTTGACTATTGGCGGTTACATTGTTGACTGACAAAAAACATCTGTTAGTTTAGTGGGTAAACGCAAAGAATGAGAAGAGCGTTAAATAAGGGACGTGCCCCCTGGTTGTGGTGCTGCTGGTGGAGCTTCTGTTGCAGGGGGGGGACGTGGTCAATCTGTGGCAGCTACATGCACAAGTGAAACACCTTCCTCAGGTGCGAGTAGGCAACAGAACCTTTAGCGTTATTTGGTAGGGCCTAATGCGGCTCTACAAATGGTGAGGCCAGAACAAGTACAGGCGATAGTAGATTGGGTGTCTGACAGTGCCTCCAGTTCCTTCACATTGTCTACCACCCAGTCTCCGGCTGAAAGATCAGAGTTAGCACCTGCATCCCATGTCCATCAGTCTTTCACCTCACCCCCGTGCAAATCAGCCAAACAGTCTGAGCCCCAAGTCATGAAGCAGTCTCTTCTGCTTTTTGATGACTCTGCTTGCAGTGTTTCCCAGGGACATCCACATAGCCCTGCCCCAGAAGTGGAAGAGATTGAGTGCACTGATGCTCAACCACTAATGTTTCAGGATGAGTACATGGGAGGACCACTGCAGCACGTCTCGGATGATGATGAAACACAGGTGCCAACTGCTTTGGCTTTTGAAAGTGTGCAGACCGACAAGGAGGGCAGGGTAGGTGACTGGGTGGAAGATGATGAGGAGGACGATGAGATCCTCGACCCACATGGAATCAATGTCATGCCAGTGACCTGTGTCATTCCGAGGAAGAGGCGGTGGTTGCACAGAGCCACCAGCACAGCAGAAGAGGGAGCAGGGTGCAAAAGCGGAGCGGCCGTCTCCTAAACAGTACGTGGTTTGCACGCTGTGCAATCAGAGCCTGGAGCGAGGAATAAACGTTCTCAACCTGAGCACAACCTACATGACCAGGCATCTAAGTGCAAAGCACCAGCTGCAGTGGAGTAGACACCTCAAAAACCAAGAAAGGTCTCTGGCTCCTCCTGCTTCCTCTTCTGCTGCAGTCTCGGCCTCTTCATCCACCTCTGTAGTGACAGTGTCACATGCCACCCCGCAAACAGAGGATCTGCCAGCAACGCCACCACTTAGGTCACCAAGCATCTCCACAATGTCCCATGGAAACGTTCAACTTTCTATCTCCCAAACACTGGAGCGAAAGAGGAAGTAACCCCTGCCCACCCGCAATCCCTGGCCCTGAATGCCAGCATTTCAAAATTGCCTTTGAAATGCTGTCATTCCGTGTAGTGGAGACAAAGAGTTTTAAAAGCCTTATGGCGGTGGCTGTCCCACAGTACGACGTGCCCAGCCGCCACTACTTTTCCAGGCGAGCCATCCTTTCCCTACACAACCAAGTTGGGACAAAATCAGGTGTGCACTGCGCAACTGCATCTGTGGCAAGGTCCACCTAACTATGGAAACATGGACCAGTAAGCACGGTCAGGGACGTTATATCTCCCTAACAGCACACTGGGTAAATGCAGTGGCGGCTGGGCCTGAGGCAGATAGCAGTTTGGCGAATGTCCTTCCACTACCGAGCAGGGCGCTTCAGTTGGCCTCCTGTTGCTTCCTCCTCCTACTCCGCTTCCTCATCCTCTTCCAGCTCCCCATGCGGTAAGCGTAACACCTTCACCACCAACTTTAGCACAGCCAGGGGTAAACAAAAGCAGGCAGTCCCACACCGCGCAGGAGCGGTGGACAGGCATGGAACAACAGACCGATCAGTGGTTGCTGCCAGTCAGCCTCAAGTCCGGCCTGGTGGTGTGCGATAATGGTCAAAACCTCGTAGCAGCTCTGGGACTAGCCAGTGTGACGCACATCCCTTGCCTGGTGCATGTGCTGAATTTGGTGGTGCAGAGGTTCCTTAAAAATTACCCCGATATGTCAGAGCTGCTGCAGAAAGTGCGGGCCGTCTGTGCGCTCTTTCGGCGTTCTCATCCTGCAGCTGCTTGCCTGTCAACGCTGCAGCGTAACTTCGGCTTTCCCGCTCACTGCCTCATATGCAACGTGCCCACAAGGTGGAACTCCACCTTGCACATGCTGGCCAGAATGAATGAGCAGCAGCAGGCGATAATAGAGTTTCAGCTGCAGCATGCACGGGTGAGTTGCTCTGCGGAACAGCACCACTTCAGCACCAATGATTGGGCCTCCATGCGAGAACTGTGTGCCTTGTTACGCTGTTTCGAGTACTACGCCAAAATGGCAAGTGCCGATGACACTGTTCTAACCGTTACTATTCCACTTCTATGCTTCCTTGAAAAAAGGCTTCGGGAGATGATGGAAGAGGATGTGGCACAAGAGGAGGAGTAGGAAAAAGGATCATTTCATAGGGTTTAAGGTCAGTCGTTCACAAGTGGCTCTGAGGGTGGCTTCCTGCACCCACAAATGCCAGGTACACAATTGTCCAGCCAGGGCACAGTTCTTAAGGATGAGGAGGTGGAAGATGAGGAGGAGGAGATGGAGGAGGATAAACCGTGTTCACAGCAGGATGGCACTCAAACCAGCTCATGGCCATCACTAGTGCGTGGCTGGGGGGATACAGAGGACACAGATGATACAACTCCCACAGAGGACAACTTTTTGTTGACTCTGGGCAGCCTGGCACACATGAGAGATTACATGCTGCAGTGTTTCTGCAGCGACCGCTGAGCTGCCCACGTTCTAACTTGTGCTGATTACTGGGTGGCCACGCTGCTTGATCCCCATTACAAGGACAATGTACTGTCCTTAATTTTCTCACTGGAGTGTGATCGCAAAATGCACAAACACAAGCACACGCTGGTAGATGAGCTGCTGGTGGCATTCCCACCTGACAGCGGGGGGCACAATGGAAACACAAGGCGAAAGCAGAGGAAGAGGTCGCCAACGCAGCTGTGGCACCACCAACACCTTAGAAGGCAGGGGTAGCATGGCCAAAATGTGGAAAAGCTTTGTCAGCATGCCACAACAACTAGCACCACCAGCTGATATGGAACGTCTTAGCAGGAGGCAGCATTTCAGCAACATCGTGGAGCAGGATGTGTGCACACACTTACATGTACTGGATGAGGGGTCTGCCCCCTTCAACTTCTGGGTCTCCAAATTGGGCACATGGCCTGAGCTTGCCCTTTACGCCTTGGAGGTGCTGGCCTGCCCTGCAGCCAAGGTATTGTCTGAACGTGTGTTTAGCATGTGTAGGAGAGTACCTGGGGTGGTAGTAGACGGCAGGTACGTGCCACCGGGGGTCCTGGCACTGGTGGAGTAAGAGCCAGAAATGTGCATATTGCAGCGGTTATGCTGTTTAACACAGCGGATCTGGGCCGGCTCTTATTGGGAGCAGGCAGATATGCGGGCGGGTGCCTGTCTCCCCACGGTCCAGGCCAGGTTTTGCGATGAAGGGTTAAAACCTGACCAGCAACAAGGGTGTGGTGTGCAATGTGAAGCTTCTGTGTTCTCTGGCGGTGAGAGTGAGAAGTGGAGGTGAGCTGAGCTGTGTGCTGAGGCCTGTGGAGGACTGTGCAGGATCCTGCAGCTGAAACCAGGAGGGATCCGTGTCCTGTGGCTAGAAGCAAGACCCATGGACTTACTTCACCAAGGAGAAAAAGGTGACATTACTCCTGGCTTTAAATAGACTTTGCTTTATGTGACTGAAACAGGCCTCAAGTAGCCTGCAGCAGGGACTTGCTGTGTTTGAACTATTATTTTGCTGTTGTGTGACCACCCTCCCTATGAACTGCACCGTCTTTCACAAATATGCACCGTGTGAATAAACAAAGCATCGTGTTTCACACCAAGACCAGTCTGTGTTGCCTCTATACTGCACTCGCTACCACTGCCTACCAGAGCGGATCCCCACAATTGGTGGCTTCAGCGGGCAAACGGCAGTGAGGCCGGAAATTGTGTTGTTTGGACTGTATGTCATATATTAAGCCGGCAAGTTTTGTGGCTCCAGATAAGATGGAGGAGGCCATTAGACACTTGGTGCAAAGTAATGAGGAGGCTACTCGGAGACATGAGGAAGCCCTGAGAGACCAGCGGCAGTTGAATAGTCTAGTGGCCCAGCAACTGGCGACTATGCAGGAGTCCATGCGTGTGTTACAACAACAAGCCGTCCCGGGGGGGACCGCAGTCCTACCTGCTGCCCGGGATAAGGTGCGCTCAGCATTAAGAAAGATGGGCTCCGAAGAGGATATCGAGGCGTTCCTGATGGTCTTCGAACGCACTGCGGAACAGGAAAGGTTACCGGCAGAACAGTGGGCCGAAGTAGTGGCGCCATTTTTAGTGGGAGACGCACAAAAGGCCTACTTCGACCTCAGTCAGGAGGAAGCCAAAAGCTATAAGAGGCTGAAGGGGGAGGTGTTGGCTCGTCTTGGGGTTAATACCTATGTGCGTGCACATCGAGTCTACCGGTGGGCCTTCTCCGAGTCCCGGCCTGCTCGGTCCCAGACCTATGACCTGTTACACCTGGTAAGAAAATGGCTGCAGCCTGAGACATTGATCCCCTCGCAGATGGTGGAACGGGTGGTGGTTGATCGTTTGGTGCGCACACTGCCAAGGGCCATACAGCGCTGGGTTGGTCAGGGAGACCCCGGCAACCTGGATCAGTTAGTAAGCCTTGTCGAGAGGTATGTGGCAACCCAGGACTTGGTGCGGGACTCAACGCAGGCGCAGGAATCCCGTCGGGCTCCCTCTCAGGCTAGGGATCCGGAAAAAGGGACCCAACCACAAAGGGGGGGGAAAAGGCTAGTCCTACTCCAGGGAAGAGAGACTGGGGAGGGACCACGGGGATTCAATGTTGGCACTGCCACGGCCTGGGACATAGGGCAGCGAACTGTCCTCAAACACCTGAACCCATGGACTGCGGGTTCGCTCGCCGATCCTCTTTCTTTGCCCAGCCTGTATGTACCGCGGATGCCAGGCCGACCACCGATATGCCACCTCTGTGCCAAGTCTTGGTCAATGGGCATCCGATTAATGCTTTGCTGGACTCTGGGAGCCTGGTGACCCTAGAGCATGAGTCCTTAGTGTCTGAGACACTCCCAGAGAAGCAAACCCTGTCCATTGTCTGTATCCATGGGGACCGCCGGGAGTACCCCACTGCCAGGGTTACCATGTCCGTGTTGGGCAAAGAGGTGCAGCATGTCGTCGGAGTGGGACGCCAAATCCCTTATGCCGCCATACTGGGAAGGGATTTTCCTTTGTTCTGGAATCTATGGAAGAGCAATTTGCCTTCCCTTAGGGACAGACAACAATCGGGCCCAGTGCCCGAGGATCCCGATGCAGGGATACCAGCTGTAGGGGTCACCACATCACCCGTAGAGTGTCATCCCGATAGGTTTCCCCTAGAGGTGTTGGCAGGCGAATCCGTGGAAACCCCGTCCATCCCGGACCTGGAGGTATCCCGTGACACGTTCGGGACCGCCCAGCTCCAGGATCCGACATTATTACGGGCGAGGGAAGGGGTGACAGTGGTAAATGGGGTGGCTCAGCACCCAGGGGCCGACTCGGTGTTTCCCCATCTGGCTTTTAACCAGGACCTGCTGTATAGGGTGGACAAAGTGCAGCACGAGGTAGTGGAGCAGCTGGTGGTACCCCAGCCATACCGCCGTGTGGTACTGGACTTGGCCCACTCCCACGTGCTGGGAGGACATTTGGGCGTAAAAAAAAAACAAGAGCGGATTCTGCAAAGGTTCTATTGGCCCGGGGTTTATGAGGAGGTCAAAAGGTTTTGCCAATCCTGTCCAGTGTGTCAGATGACGAGCCCCCAGCCCCACTATCGCAGTCCCCTAGTACCCATGCCCATCATCGAGGTGCCCTTCGAAAGAATAGGGATGGATTTGGTAGGCCCCATAAACAAGTCGGCCAGAGGGCACCAGCATATCTTGGTGGTCTTAGACTATGCCACCAGATATCCTGAAGCGATCCCACTACGTCATACTCCTGCTAAGCTCATAGCTAAAGAACTCATGGGTATGTTCGCAAGGGTGGGGATTCCAAAAGAGATCCTGACCGACCAGGGGACGCCCTTCATGTCTAAGGTGACGAGGGAGCTCTGCAAGCTTTTAGGGGTTAAACGGTTGCACACGTCCGTATACCATCCTCAGACAGACGGACTAGTGGAACGCTTTAACAAAACCCTAAAAACTATGCTTAAAAGAACCGTAGCCAAAGACGGAAAGGATTGGGACCTGTTGCTGCCGTACGTATTGTTTGCAGTGCGAGAAGTGCCCCAGGCATCTACGGGATTCTCGCCCTTCGAGCTATTATACGGTCGACGGCCAAGAGGGTTGCTGGACATCGCTAAAGAGGCGTGGGAGCAACAGCCCACCCCCCACAAGAGTATTATAGAGCATATAGAAAAGATGCAGGACCGTATAGAGACAGTCCTACTAATCGTCCGGGAACACATGGAAGCCGCCCAACTGGCACAGAGCCTGGTATACAACCGGAGTGCCCAGGTCCGGACATTTAACCCGGGTGACCGGGTACTGGTGCTAGTCCCCACCATTGACAGTAAGTTTTTGGCACGGTGGCAAGGCCCCTACGAGGTGAAAGAGAAGGTAGGGTCAGTGAATTACAAGATATCCCAGCCAGGCCGGCGGAAGCCAGAACAGGTATATCATGTAAATTTACTGAAATCGTGGAGAGATAGGGAGTGTCTCATTGGGGACAGCCCAAGCACTGTCTTGTCTGCGGGAAAGATCCCAGCTCCACCCGAGGTCCCGGAGGGCACCTCCGCGGTAAAGATAGCTGGTGGTCTGTCGACTAAACAAGCTCAGGAAGCCAAAGAGTTGGTGAGTCGAAATAGGGATGTATTCTCTGATCTTCCTGGTCGAACTTCGGTAGTCCGACATGACATCGTCACCGAGCCCCACGTCAGGGTACGGTTAAAGCCGTATCGTGTACCGGAGGCCCGGCGACAGGCCATTTCAGAAGAAGTAAGGTCCATGTTGAGGTTAGGGGTGATTGAGGAGTCAAGGAGCGAGTGGGCCAGCCCCATAGTCCTCATCCCAAAACCTGACGGTACTCTGCGCTTCTGCAATGACTTTAGAAAGCTCAACGAAGTGTCGAAATTCGATGCCTACCCCATGCCCCGGGTAGACGAGCTCATAGAACGGCTAGGGAAAGCTCGCTATTTCTCGGTCCTCGACCTCACAAAAGTATATTGGCAGGTGCCTCTCACGGAGGCGGCAAAGGAGAAGACTGCCTTTGTCACCCCCGAGGGGTTATTTCAGTACCAAGTTTTGCCCTTTGGCCTACATGGCGCTCCAGCCACCTTCCAGCGATTGATGGACGTCATCCTACGGCCCCATCGTCCATATGCTTCGGCATATCTGGACGACATCATCGTGTTTAGCCAGGACTGGGAGAGTCACCTGCCCAAGGTACAGGCCGTAGTCGATTCACTTAGAAAAGCTGGACTGACGGCCAACCCAAAAAAGTGTTTGCTCGGGTTCGAAGAGGTCCGGTACCTGGGATACGTGATTGGGCGGGGAGTTGTCAAACCCCAGGTAGACAAGGTTGAGGCGATCAAGAGCTGGCCCAGACCTCTTACCACCAAGCAAGTACGTTCGTTCCTAGGGATGATAGGATATTACATGCGCTTTATTCCCAACTTTGCCACAGTAGAGGCCCCATTGACAAGACTTTTAAAGGGGAGGAAGACGGTGATGGTCCGCTGGGATGAGCAGGCGGAGGAGGCATTCTCCCGTTTGAAGTCAGCTCTGTGTGGGTCCCCGGTTTTGGTGACACCCGACTTCACACGGGAATTTGTCGTTCAGACGGACGCCTCTGGAGTGGGCCTAGAGGCAGTACTCTCTCAGGAAATCAGTGGGGAGGAACACCCTGTTGTCTTCCTGAGTCGCAAACTCACCCCAGCGGAAACCAGGTACAGTGTGGTAGAGAGAGAATGCCTGGCCATTAAGTGGGCCCTTGAGTCCCTTAGGTACAATCTGTTAGGGAGAAGGTTCCGTCTGGTGACCGACCATTCCCCTCTCCAGTGGATAAGCCGGGCCAAGGAGGGGAGTGCCCGGGTCACCAGATGGTTCTTGTCCCTCCAGAATTTTAAGTTCAGTGTCAAACACAGGGCAGGCCGCTTACAGGGGAATGCCGATGCCCTGTCCCGGGTACACTGTTGTACATGTGTCCAACCCCTCAGGATTGAACAGGGTGTGCAACCCTTCAGGGTTGAACAAAGGGGGGGATATGTAGGAGAGTACCTGGGGTGGTAGTAGACGGCAGGTACGTGCCACCGGGGGTCCTGGCACCGGTGGAGTAAGAGCCAGAAATGTGCATATTGCAGCGGTTATGCTGTTAACACAGCGGATCCGGGCCGGCTCTTATTGGGAGCAGGCAGATATGCGGGCGGGTGCCTGTCTCCCCACGGTCCAGGCCAGGTTTTGCAGGGAAGGGTTAAAACCTGACCAGCAACAAGAGTGTGGTGTGCAATGTGAAGCTTCTGTGTTCTCTGGCGGTGAGAGTGAGAAGTGGAGGTGAGCTGGGCTGTGTGCTGAGGCCTGTGGAGGACTGTGCAGGATCCTGCAGCTGAAACCAGGAGGGATCCGTGTCCTGTGGCTAGAAGCAAGACCCATGGACTTACTTCACCAAGGAGAAAAAGGTGACATTACTCCTGGCTTTAAATAGACTTTGCTTTATGTGACTGAAACAGGCCTCAAGTAGCCTGCAGCAGGGACTTGCTGTGTTTGAACTATTATTTTGCTGTTGTGTGTGACCACCCTCCCTATGAACTGCACCGTCTTTCACAAATATGCACCGTGTGAATAAATAAAGCATCGTGTTTTACACCAAGACCAGTCTGTGTTGCCTCTATACTGCACTCGCTACCACTGCCTACCAGAGCGGATCCCCACACATGGCAGGAGGCTTTATCACAGACAATGGCAGCCGCCTGTCCACAGCCAATGTGGACAAGCTCACGTTCATTAAAGTGAACCAGAATAGACAAGTACAGATGAAACGCAAAAAATTTGAATATCATGCAAAAGTCCATTTACTTTAGTAATGCAAATTAAAAGGAATTACATTAATGCAGCCTAAAATTAGAGTTTTGTGAAAAGGTTCAATATTCTAGGCTCAAAGTGTCACACTCTAGTCAGCCAATTAATCCATACCCCCTGAGCAAAGGGTAACTTAAAATTCTGACTTTGGGGTTTCATAAACTGTAAGCCATAATCATCCAAATTATACCAAATAAAGGCTTGAAATATTTAGCTTTGCATGTAATGAGTCTATCTCATATAGTAGTTTCACATTTTAAGTTACATTACTGAAATAATTTTTTCGTTTTTCACCTGTATACTGGCCTTGTTCATTGTTGTATTTTTTTTTATTTCCCACTCTTTTGGGGTATACCCTAATAAAACTTTTTATAAGAAATTAAAACCAAAAACCAGTGTTGGCTACCTCATCCTCCTCCACTGCCGCTTACACCTACACCGCTATGTCCACTACCTCTCCTCAACCTCCTACTCCATATGGACTTCCACCTCATACATCAAGATAATTTTGTGTTACTTTTTTACATATTATTACGTATAATTTATTTTATTTTAAGACATTTCACTAATTTGTCTGATACATTGTTGGGTTACATATTCCAATTTTTTTTTATTTCACCAATTTTTGGAAGTGATATATCCCTGCCTTACCTAGTGGACAGTTTAATAAATTTCACTAGTTTGTCTTTTACATTGTCGGATGAAATTCACCAATTTTTGGCTGTGATATAGCCCTGCTCTAGCTAGTAGACAGGTTAAAATATTTCACTAATTTGTCTGCCACATAGTTGGGTGAGATTCACCATTTTTTGGCTTTGATTTACCCCTGCTTTCACTTTTTGGAAGTGATATATCCCTGCTTTACCTACTGGACAGGGAAATACATTTCATAAATTTGTCTGTTACATTGTCGGGTGAAATTCACCAATTTCTGGCTGTGATATACCCCTGTTCTACCTAGTGGACAGGTTAATAAATTTCACAATTTTGTCTGTTACATTGTCGGGTGAAATTCACCAATTTTTGGCTGTGATATACCCCTGCTCTACCTAGTGAACAAGGAAATACATTACACTAATTTGTCTGTTACATAGTTGGGTGACATTCACCAATTTTTGGCTGTGATATACCCCTGCTCTACCTAGTTGACAAGGAAATACTTTTCACTAATTCATCTGTTACATTGTTGGGTGACAAATGCTCTTCTTTTGCGCTAGAAAGTACATCTGTGGCCTACACTTCTTTTAGGACAGTATGAATCAGGTAAGGCCAGAACAAGTACAGACTATAGTAGATTGGGGGGCTGACAGTGCCTACAGTTCTTTCGCATTGTCTCCCACCCAGTACCCTGCTGAAAGATCCGAATTGGCACCTCCAGCCCATGGCCATCTGTCTTTCAACTCACCCCCTAGCAAATCAGGGAAGCAGTCTGAGCCCCAAGTCATGCAGCAGTCTGTTATGCATTTTGAAGACTCTGCTGGCAGGGTTTCCGTGGACCATCCATATAGCCCTGCACCAGAAGTGGAAGAGATTGAGTGCACTGATGCCCAACCACTTATGTTTCAGGATAAGGACATTGGAAGACCACCGCAGCATGTCCCTAATGATGACAAAACACAGGTGCCAACTGCTGCGGCTTTCTGCAATATGCAGACCGACAAGGAGGGCAGGGGTAAAGAGTGGGTGGAAGATGATGTGGAGGATGATGAGGTACTAGACCCCTCATGGAATCAAGGTCATCCGAGTGACCTGTCTAGTTCGGAGGAAGAGGCGTGGTCACACAGAGGCACCAGTTACATTGTCAGGTGACATTTTGCCAATTTTGCCGTATACAAACCCCTGCTCTGCATAGGTGACAGGGACCTAATTTTTTTAAAATCATCTGTTCAATTGGTGGGTGACATTAACCCATTTTTTCAGATGAAAAACCCCTGCTCTGCATAGTTGACAGGGACTTAAATTTCAAAAATTCATCTTTAATTGGCCCATTTCATTCGATCCTTCCACTTTAATAACTTGTCCCACATTTCAGCTTGATCACATTGCAGCAATTGACCTTCCTTGGATGTGGTATCCCTTTCTCACGCTCCCTCTCTGGCATGGAACCCTGATTCGCTGCTAGCTGTGATCAACATGGTAGGTGCAGAAAAGAACATCGAAAGTTGAAAGAGAAGATATCCAATTGGATTGTGGACGTCACTGGGACGTGCGATCAGGCAGAAGTTATCTAGAGTCAACAAAGCGGCAGCAGGGCCTCTCCTATCTAACGTTTCCAAATCCAAAATACCCCAGTGATATTCCCTATAATTTTTTAATAAACATTCCAATAACAGGGCATCTTAAGAGTCCTGTATTGTTATTTATCGTCACTACCTCCCCGAGTCGGGAGTGGGTAATTGCTGTGCGCCCTCCTTTTATTCAATACTTCTGCTTTGATAACTTCTCCCACATTTCCGCTCGATCACATGTAATTTTATACATTGACCTCCCTTGGATGTGGTATCCCTTTTTCATGCTCCCTCTCTGGCGTGGACCCCTGATTCGCCGTGATCAACATGGTAGGCACAGAAAAGAACATTTAAAGTTAATAGAGCAGATATACAATTGGATCGTGGACATCACGGGGACGTGCAACATGGTGGAGCAGTTTGTGTGCACACGCCTACACGTACTGACTGATGGGTCTGCCCCCTTCAACTTCTGGGTCTCCAAATTAGGCACATGGCCTGAGCTTGCCCTTTATGCCTTGGAGGTGCTGGACTGCTCTGCAGCCAGTGTATTGTCTGAACGTTTGTTTAGCACGGCTGGAGGGTGTTATAACAGGTTATATTTCCCAATGTTTTCAGGTGTAACCAAATTTAAACAAAAAATAAAAAAATAAAATAAAAAACTAAAACTAGTGTTGGCTAACTCCTCCACCACCCCTTCCACCTACACCGCCACATCCACTGCTTCCTCAACCTCCTACTCCATATGGACCTTCTAGATCAAGATTATTATTTTTTATATTTATGTATTTTATGTTATTTTAAGGCATTTCCCTATCCACATTCGTTTGCAGAGCACTTGTCATGCGCTTAACCACATTTTGCTGCCATTTTCAGCCCTCTAGCCTTTTCCATGACTTTTTTAGAGCCATTTTAGTGCTCAAAAGTTCGGGTCCCTATTGATTTCAATGGGGTTCGGGTCCCGAACTCAAACTTTTTTGTGGAGTTCGGCCGAACCCGTCGAACCCGAACATCCAGGTGTCCGCTCAACTCTACTTTATATAAACAGCCCAGAATCACAATTATATTTTCTAGTCACTCAAAGAATATAATTTTGTTAGATTAACATTTCTTCATTTTATAATTCCACCGTTTATCTATATGTTTTATGATGTAAACATTAGATAAGTATTCAATGTAAAAAAAAAAAAAATCACAGAAAAAACTAAGATAAAAACATCCTGCACGTTATGATAAATAAATGTACGGAAGTCCCTGGCCACATTCATGAAAAAACTCTCACAGAAATGATGTAGTAATGCACTTAATAATATAGATGCAAGCATTATATATGATAAAATCTGAGACACTTAGCCAATAAATTTTGATCAAAAGACATCTGTTGCCGCCTACCAAGCGCCAAGGTGGTCTCAGGTCAGGCGGGTTCTACGCTAAACCTACCTAAGCCGTTGGGCTTCTATATTCAGGAGCGCAGACCCCGCACATATGGTGTGCTGCTCCTAGTCACCTCCATGTGCATCAAGCAACCAATGGGAGGAGGAGCAAGCACACCTATATGTACTGCCTAATCAAGGCTGTCTATTAGATAGGAAGGGCATAAGTGCAAAGGAATGCTACTCCCAAGATAAAATAGGAGCACATTCACACTTGAAGGTGCCACTCCCTCAAGCAAATACTGCATAAACAAAACAAAATCACAGAAAAAACTAGGATAAAAACATCCTGTACAGTATGAAAACTAAATGTGAGGATGTCCCTGGCCACATTCATGAAAAAGGTCTCACTAAAATAAGGTAATAATGCACTTAATAAAATAGATGCAAGCACTATATATGGAAAAAGTCCTCACTCTGATGTGATAAAATCTGAGACACTTAGCCAATATATTTTGATGGAAACACATCTGTTGCCGCCTACCCAGCGCCAAAGTGGTCTCAGGTCAGGCAGATCCTACGCTAAACCTACCTAAGCCATTGGGCTTCTATGTTCAGGAGCGCAGACGCTGCACATATGGTGTGCTGCTCCTAGTCACCTCCATGTGCATCAAGCAACCAATGGGAGGAGGAGCAAGCACAGCCATATGTACCACCTAATTAAGGCGCTCTATTGGATAAGGGAGGGGGGCAAAAGTGCAGAGGAATGCTACTCCCAAGATAAAATAGGTGCGCATTCACACTTGAAGGTGCCACTCCCTCAAGCATATAATATATAAACAAACAAAAAATCACAGGAAAAACAAAGAGAGATTTGTTTTTGATCAAAATATATTGGCTAAGTGTCTCAGATTTTATCACATCAGAGTTAGGACCATGTGTCCACATATAATGCTTGCATCTTTTTTATTAAGTGCATTATTACCATATTTCTGGAAGTATTCAATGTCCACTAGTAGTTGTAGTATAGCACATATGGTCGCTTTGATGTATAGTGTCCCCCATTAATGTCTACATGCCACACTTGTATAGTGAATATACCATATGGTAATTGATAGGTAAGAATGTCCTCAATTAATGTTCATATAGCGCTTTGATTATTGATCACATATCACTTTCCATAGAATAAATATGTCCATCTTTGGATATTGCTAGTTAGTTTTGATATCGATTACAGTAATTGATATCACTTACTTACTGTTGGTTGATATCGTCTATAAATCGTGGTGTCCGACGTGGTGGATTATTATATAGCCATTTGTTAGTGGTTAGAGTGGATATTGGTACCTGTCTGGTAGTGTACCTCACACGGCCTTGCTGCATGATCCTCCTCCAGTCTTGGCGTCCTACGTGATGCCTGCATGTCACATGGTCAAGCGCGCTGGTTTTGATCTGTTAGCATCTTCATATACTGTGGGTATATCTTGTGGGCTGTAGGTTCTGCAAACATAGTTAAGAGTCTCAGAGTAAACATAGCTCCTTCCTCAGTGGCAGTAGCCAAAATTATATTCTTTGAGTGACTAGAAAAACATAATCGTGATTCTGGGCTGTTTATATAAGGGTCCATTCAGACATCTGTAGAATGGGTCCGGACCCATTCCGCAATTATGCGGAACGGGTGCGGACCCATTAATTTTCAACGGGGCCGGAAAAGATGCGGACAGCACACAATATGCTGTCTGCATCAGCATTTCTGGTCCACGGACAAGAATAGGAATCCTCTATTAAGTTCCGGCGATGTGCGGCGTCAGTGTTTTGCGCTCCCCAATATGTAAATATGTTGTAAGTAATAGACCTAGAAATATTAACGGTACTATTGTGCTTAAATTAATTGTCTTCCCGCTCCATGCAAAGACGGTCCTAGATGAAAAAAAAAAAAACATGGCTATTGTCCAAACCACACGTCTACTTATGTTGCCATCACTTATGTATTTACTTGTAAAAGTAATCTGTCACCACTTGTAACCCCAGAAGTACTGCATATTTACAAACACTGATTCTATATATGTATCTTTGTTAGACCAGCTCACTTGCATTTTCCCGCAATTTGACGTAAAAGGTTGACAAAAAGGTTGACAAAAAGAGTTTTACATGTCAATCATGAGGAAACAATGTCTTCCTCTTCCCCGCACTTTGCACCACCTCATGAATACTCATAATCAGCAGCAGCTGGGATGGTATATATCAGCGGAGAAGGGTGTGTCCCAGTACTGCCTATTTACATAACAGGACTACTGTGCTTGTGGACAATTTTTAGGGGGACTCATCAAGACTCATCACAGTGGGGATCAAAAAGTCAGTTTTACAAAAGGAATTGCATCTTCTGAATCAGGGTTCTCGTAGCTAAACAATAGTATTATCTGGGGATGCCTAAAAAGGAGTTATCAGATTCTTTTTAACGTCTCTTTTCCTAAGGACCCATGCACAAGGCTATACTTTGGATTGATGTTGTACAAATCCATAATGATACCATGGGTCTTTAAATGGAGGCACACAGTGCTTTTTTTTCTCCTGGATTTATACAGAATCCATGAGGTTACTACAGTAGATTGTAGCATATTACAGTTAATGTCATTTCACATATGTATCTTCTGCTTGAAACATTACTTCTAGAAAAAAATGCTAAAAGTTTATAGTACTTTTTTGATACCTACCATCATTTGATAACAACCATAATATAAAATTACTGCGATTGTGACTAGTACAATGGGAATAAATTATAATTAACTTTTGGTTGAGGATAACAAGTCATGTACACAGATGTATCATTCCTTTATTTTGTACTGAACCATCATAGAGCTGCCAGAAAGGTCCTTGTAGGCTCTTCTATACTCTTTTATGCCTCAGATTTTACATGTGGAGACATACTCCATAGAACACAATATATACAGAATTACCAAAGTGTCCGTCCTAATATTTGCTCTTGGCTCAACATATCCTGAGATGATGTGGCACAAGGTGACCAGTTTTGAAATTAAAACAGGATTTCACTATACTCTGTCATGAGATGCCTATGCTATATCTATCTATCTGTGTTGCAGTCTGTCAAGGTTTTCGTTATTATGACGTGCTTTTGTATTAAATTTGTCACTTAAGAAATTCCATATCTATTGTCCTCTAGATGCATGGCCTTGGAACCTCACAGCTACTGTGGAGCTGTACAATCTCAGTGCACAGGGCTGTGTCATGTGCATCGGTCCAAATCTAATTTTGAGTTTTTCTGTTTTAAGGTAGTCCCATTTCCAGAATTCATCTACAAATTTATTCTGAGTTACAATCCCCTGGACTAACCCTACCTTCCTTCACTCTTTCATAATTGACACTTGAGTGAAATGACTCATTTTACAACTTTTATAATACAAGATATATTGAAGATAGAATGAATCTATAGAAGCATCCCGTGTTTAGAGTAGACATAACTGGGCAGCGGTGAGCAGACTTTAGTGATATAAAACAAGAAAGGATAAGTTATCTCTTCTTGTACTACGTTGTCAGCAATACACATGGCACACAAAGTATTCTGTTATTGCCAGATTTAGGGGAACTGCAGTAATACAGTACATGCTGATTTAATGTTTCACTGATAAAACTGCTCACTTCGTATGATATGTCGTTTGTCATGGCTTCTTATCAATTCATTTCAGCTTTACCAAAATGAGGTGTCATAATTACTTTACTTGCTAGTGGCAAAGTTATATCAATGTCAGCCCTTAAAGTGCTGTTGTATTCTCAGATGCAGGCACTCCAAAACACTCTGCACAATGACTTACTGTAATGAAATTTAGCAGATCATGTTTATATCTAACAAGCCATCAGATATAGATTTCAAAGTTCTTCAATGCTCATTAAACTATGAAAGGATTGTTTTTTTATTAGCTCATGTCTTCCATGCTATATCAATGCTTGTAATTACAGGCACAAAGCCTCCAGTAGCTGTATTCCTATGTCATTTTTTCATCACATTAGACCACTCGTTTTCATGGTTACAACCAACCTGCAACCATCAGTAGTGTCCATGCTTGCACACTATTTGAAAAAGCACTGGACTCTCTGATGGTCAGGACCATGGGACCCCACATAGGCTAGTGCATTTTTCTGTAGTGTGCAAGCATGCCACCGCTGATGGATTGCAGGGTGGACGTAACCATGGAAATAAGCAGTGTATAATGTGATGGAAATATGAATCGAGCAAGCAAAGGAAGCTATATCTATATATATATATTACATTAGTAAGTGCCTTGTATTAACTTCCACTACATAATAAATGTTATTCGCTGAAGTGAGACAATCCCTTTAAGGACACAACCAATTTTCACCGTAAGGGCCCAGCCAAATTTTACAAATCTGACATGTATCACTTTATGTGGTAATAACTTTTGGATGCTTTTACTTATCCAAGCAATTGTGAGATTGTTTTCTCATGACACATTGTACTTCACATTAGTGATAATTTTGAGTCGATATGTTTCACCTTTATTCATTTAAAAAATCCATAATTTATGGACATTTTGGAAAAAATTGCTATTGTCTAAATTTGAATTTCTCTGCTTTTAAGACAATAGTGCTACCTCATATAATAGTTATTCAAATTCACATATCATTTTGTAAATCAAATTATTTTTTTAGGACATTGGAAGGCCTAAAATTTTGGAAGTAATTTTATTTATTTTTTTAAAGAAAATTTCCAAACCCCAAATTTTTAAGGATCCCCAAATTTTTAAGAACAATACTGTTATAAAGTCACTTTGTGGGGCTTACATAGTAGACATCAACCATAAATGACCCCATTTTAGAAACTAGACTCCTCAAGTTATTTACAACTGATTTTACAATCTTTGCTAACCTTTTAGGCGTTAAAGAAAAATGGAGGTGAATTTTCAAAATGTCACTTTTTTTTGCAAATTTTCCATTTGAATCCGTTTTGTCCGGTAATGCAGCAAGATTTAACAGAGAAACAAACCTCAAAATTTATTACCCTGATGCTACAGTTTACAGAAACACCCCATATAGGGTTGTAAACTGTTGTATGGGCACGCGGCAGGGCTCAAAAGGAAAGTAGCACCATAAGGTTTTTGAAGAGCAGATATTGTTGGTTTTGGGTGTGATGTCAAATTTGAAGAGAGCCTAAGTACAAAACCCTTATAAGTGATCCCATTCTGGAAACTAGATCCCTCAAGGAATTTATTAAGGGGTGTACTACCCACTTTTACCCCTCGTTTTATAGAATTTTGAAACACTTGGCTATGAAAATGAAAAATGTAATTTCTTCCAATAAAATGTTGGAAAACCCCCCCTATATTTAATTTCACAGGGGTTAGCAGAAGAAAAAAAGCATCACAGATTTTGTTAAGCATTTTTCTCTGTTTGTGGTAACATCCCATGTGTGGTCATACACTGTTGCTTGGGGACCTATATTATATATGATTATTTTTATTTTATTGAAGGGTCAACAATAGGGAGGTCTAGATAGTAGTGTTTTGAGGTTTACATCATAATTTATCTGCATCAAAAGCAAAATCATGACCAATCAAAACAGCATCTGCTATAATATATGATTGTTTACATAATTAATAATTAATATATGCATTGCAATGCATGATTATTTGCCTTTATTTATAATAATAGATTTGAGATCCCAGAACATGTTTTATTAATGAACCTATCATTTTTTATTTTATTGAGGTGTAGGAACAATAGAGAGGTCTAGATAGTAATGTTTTGGGATTTACATAATAATTTCTCTGCATCAAAAGCATCATGATTTTTTCTCAAGATGTTATAATATATGATTGTTTACAGTATTAATGATTGATTAATATCTTCAATTCAATACATGATTATTTGCATTAATTTATAATAGACTCAAAATTCCAAGATATTAAGAAAAAAACTGTCAGATGAAATACAGACTGTAAAAGTAAATTCCCCATTAAAAGTGCCCTGTCTGACCCAGGAAGAAGTACCATGCCGTCTTAAAAAGATTAAAATAGACAAATTGCCATAACCAGATGGAATACACCCCCGTATCCTAAAATAATTAAGTAATGTAATAGCCAGACACTTATTTCTGATATTTAAGGACAGGGAGTATTTCACATGATTGGCGCATAGCAAATGTAGTGCCAATATTCAAGAAGTGTCCAAAAACAGAGCCTGGAAACTATAGGCCGGTAAGTTTAACATCTGTCATGATGCTATCTTGGAGTATCTCAATGAAAATAAGCAAATAACATCATATTAGCATGGCTTCATGAGGGATCAGTCATGTCAAACTAATTTAATCAGTTTCTATGAGGCGGTAAGTTCTAGACTTTACCGCGGCAAATCAATGCGTGTCGTATATCTGGACTTCTCCAAAGCATTTGACACTGTACTACATAAAATGTTGGTATATAAAATGAGAATGCTTAGACTAGGGCAAAATGTCTGTATGTGGGTAAGTAACTGGCTCAGTGATAGAAAACAGAGGGTTTTTATTAAGGGTACACACTCAGATTGGGTTACTGTCACTAATGGGGTACCACAGGGGTCAATATTAGGCCCTAGTCTCTTCAATATATTTATTAATGATCTTGTAAAAGGCTTGCATAGTAAAATATCAATGGAAGTGGACAGCATACGTCTGCAGATGGATCTGGATAGATTGGAGGCTTGGGCAGAGAAGCGGCTGATGAGGTTTAACACTGACAAATGTAAGGTTATGCACATGGGAAGGAATAATGCAAGTCAAAAGTACATACTGAATGGTAACAAACTGGGTAATACAGACATGGAAAAGGACCTAGGAATTTGGGTGAACCGCAAACTAACCTGTAGAAATGAGTGTAAGGCAGCTGCTGCCAAGGCCAATAAGATGGGTTGCATCAAAAGGGGCATAGATGCCCGTGATGAGAACATAGTACTGCCACTTTACAAATCACTAGTCAGACCACACATGGAGTACTGTGTACAGTTCTGGGCTCCTGTGAACAAGGCAGACATAGCAGAACTGGATATGGTTCAGAGGAGGGCAACTAAAGTAATAACTGGAATGGGTGGACTACAGTACCCTAAAAGATTATCAAAATTAGTGTATTCACTTTAGAAAAAAGACGACTCAGGGGTCAGTACAGAGATCTCTCCCATCATCTATTTATCTCCAGGACTGTGACTGTGACGAGGGGACATCCTCTGCGTCTGGAGGAAAGAAGGTTTGCACACAAACATAGAAGAGGATTCTTTACGGTAAGAGCAGTGAGACTATGAAACTCTCTGCCTGAGGCGGTGGTGATGGTGAGTTAACTAAAAGAGTTCAAGAGGGGCCTGGATGTATTTCTGGAGTATAATAATATTACAGGCTATAGCTACTAGAGATGGGTTGTTGATCAAGGGAGTTATTCTGATTGCCTGATTGGAGTCGGGAAGGAATTTTTACCCCTAAAGTGAGGATAATTGGCTTCTATCTCACAGTTGTTTTTTTTTGCCTTCCTCTGGATCAACTTGCAGAATAACAGGCTGAACTGGATGGAGAGATGTATTTTTTTTCAGCCTTATAAACTGTAGGTCAAACTCAAAAAATTAGAATATTGTGCAAAGTTCATTTATTTCAGTAATGCAACTTAAAAGGTGAAAGTAACATATGAGACTCATTACATGCAAAGCGAAATATTTCAAGCCTTTATTTGGGTGATTATGGCTTACAGCTTATGAAACCCCAAAGTCACAATTTTGAGGTACCGTTTGCTCAGGGGGTATAGATTAATTAGCTGACTACAGTGTGAAACTTTGAGCCTAGAATATTGAACCTTTTCACAAAATTCTAATTTTAAGCTGCATTAATGCAATTCCTTTTAATTTGCATTACTGAAATAAATGGAATTTTGCACGATATTCAAATTTATCAAGTTTCACCTGTATGTTACTATCTTAATGACCATATCTGTGAAGGTCCATACCAGGTTTTCTTTCTCTCTGGTGGAGCTATATTAACTCTGAATTATCCAGAGAAAGACATGTTAGTGAGGATGGATCCAAGAACATTTCAAAAAGCGTGTAGCAGTGAACAAACCATCCTAACCACAATCTTTCAATCAGTACATAACTGGGCATGACCAATATTGTGGAGAAAACAACCTAACAATTTATAACCAACACCTAAAATTGCCAGCAGCAGCACGAGAGATACAAATCCGTGGCCACTCATACGGTGTCCGGCACATGCCACGAAGTAACTCAGCTGAAGGACGCCGGCACATGCAGAGGAGCAAGTTCGGCGAACCAACTGTTGAGTGGTAAGGAGCGCCTGATGCTTAAACCTCCGCAACACATATATGCCTTTCAATGTCCAATACAAACACAGGAATATCTAGGATACAGGTGACTATTAACTTGGATGCTTGTATTAAGACATTTAGGGGGGTCATTTATTATACTGAAATATGCCTATATTAGGCATAATTCAGGCGCAGATAGCAGCGCAACGGTTAGTTGCGTTGCTATCTGAGACTTTGCCCCACTTACACCAGGTCTAAAATTGTAGATGTGGCAAGTGCGGGGAAGGGGATGGTCCAAGAAGGAACCACTAGATGTCTAAAAGACAGCTAGGAAGCTATATTACATTTAGAACTCATACATAGAACTGCAAATAACAGCACATTGCTTAATGCACAAAGAACTGCGCCTCTTCTTAACTTCTGCAGATCCTCTGCCAGCTATGGATCTGAAACGCCGGTCTTAATAAATGTGCCACTTAAGGCCCGATTTGGGCAATTTGGATCTATGCTTTAAATAACCGGAGTAATATACTGGCGGACAGTGTTGGTTTTTAGTGTTGCAAGGGCCCTGCGGCCTTTGTTGATTGTGATCAATATATGTGCACACATACTAATACTCCACAACCGGGATTAATATTTTAATTTGGTGTTTTATTGTGTTTCTTGTTTTATTATATTGTTATGTTTTATTTGTGGCAATAATGTTATTATGTTATATAGGTGGATCAACTTGGCACTGGACCAACTATCTGTTCTGGCTAAGTCTTTATTTATTTATTTTTTAACGGGGTTGACCTGACGTGTTAGATCATGTGATATTTTATAGAGCAGTTCATTATGGACACAGTGGAAACTAATATGTCTATTTTTTTTTTGCAATTTTACACAATAAAAGCATTTTGGAAAAAAAACTGTTTTTGTGTTGCTGTTTTTCTGAAAGCCATATTTTTTTTTGTCTACCAATATTTCTCTGTAGGGGCTCATTTTTTGCAGGACGGTTGACATTTTCATTTGTATAATTTTGGGGGTACATAGTACTGTTTGATTGTGCACTATTACGCTTTTTTGAGGAAAGGTGACCAAAAAATGGCAGAAGCTTTATCTATTTTTTACAGCATTCACTTGATGAGATAGATCATGTGATATTATTTATAGAGAAATTTATTACAGACACGGTGATGTCTAATATGTTCATTTTTTTACACAATAAAAACATTTTTTCTTTTAAAAATCCTGTTTTTGTGTCACCATTTTCATGGAGTCATATTTTTTATTTTTCTGTTGATGGTCTTTTGCTGAGGCTATTTTTTTGTGAGACAAGGTGACATTTTTAATGATACCATTTTGGGGTATATACAGTACAGACCAAAAGTTTGGACACACCTTTTTCTTTATTTTCATGACTATGAAAATTGTAGATTCACACTGAGGCATCAAAACTATGAATTAACACATGTGGAATTATATACATAACCAAAAAGTCTGAAACAACTGAAAATATGTCATATTCTAGGTTCTTCAAAGTAGCCACCTTTTGCTTTGATTACTGCTTTGCACACTCTTGGCATTCTCTTGATGAGCTTCAAGAGGTAGTCACCTGAAATGGTCTTCCAACAGTCTTGAAGGAGTTCCCAGAGATGTTCAGCACTTGTTGGCCCTTTTGCCTTCACTCTGCGGTCCAGCTCACCCCAAACCATCTCGATTGGGTTCAGGTCCGGTGACTGTGGAGGCCAGGTCATCTGGCGCAGCATCCTATCACTCTCCTTCATGGTCAAATAGCCCTTACACAGCCTGGAGCTGTGTTTGGGGTCATTGTCCTGTTGAAAAATAAATGATGGTCCAACTAAACGCAAACTGGATGGAATAGCATGCCGCTGCAAGATGCTGTGGTAGCCATGCTGGTTCAGTATGCCTTCAATTTTGAATAAATCCCCAACAGTGTCACCAGCAAAGCACCCCCACACCATCACACCTCCTCCTCCATGCTTCATGGTGGGAACCAGGCATGTAGAGTCCATCCGTTTACCTTTTCTGCGTCGCACAAACGGTGCGGTGGTTGGAACCAAAGATCTCAAATTTGGACTCATCAGACCAAAGCACAGATTTCCACTGGTCTAATGTCCATTCCTTGTGTTCTTTAGCCCAAACAAGTCTCTTCTGCTTGTTGCCTGTCCTTAGCAGTAGTTTCCTAGCAGATATTCTACCATGAAGGCCTGATTCACACAGTCTCCTCTTAACAGTTGTTCTAGCGATGTGTCTGCTGCTAGAACTCTGTGTGGCATTGACCTGGTCTCTAATCTGAGCTGCTGTTAACCTGCGATTTCTGAGGCTGGTGACTCGGATGAACTTATCCTCCGCAGCAGAGGTGACTCTTGGTCTTCCTTTCCTGGGGCGGTCCGCATGTGAGCCAGTTTCTTTGTAGCGCTTGATGGTTTTTGTGACTGAACTTGGGGACACTTTCAAGATTTTCCCAATTTTTCGGACTGACTAACCTTCATTTCTTAAAGTAATGATGGCCACTCGTTTTTCTTTACTTAGCTGCTTTTTTCTTGCCATAATACAAATTCTAACAGTCTATTCAGTAGGACTCTCAGCTGTGTATCCACCTGACTTCTCCACAACGCAACTGATGGTCCCAACCCCATTTATAAGGCAAGAAATCCCACTTATTAAACCTGACAGGGCACACATGAAGTGAAAACCATTTCAGGTGACTACCTCTTGAAGCTCATCAAGAGAATGCCAAGAGTGTGCAAAGCAGTAATCAAAGCAAAAGGTGGCTACTTTGAAGAACCTAGAATATTACATATTTTCAGTTGTTTCACACTTTTTTGTTATGTATATAATTCCACATGTGTTAATTCATAGTTTTGATCCCTTCAGTGTGAATCTACAATTTTCATAGTCATGAAAATAAAGAAAACTCTTCGAATGAGAAGGTGTGTCCAAACTTTTTACTTTTTGATCGCTCGCTATTATGCTTTGTCATGTGACATTTTCATAGGGCCAGTTGTTACTGATGCGCCAATACTTAATGGGCCAGATTTATGATTAGCTCAAGTCAGAATAATAGAGTGAAAAAGTCGCAAATTTTTGCGCAATCGCTTAAATTGTGCAGAAATATGCGACTTTTATTGGCTCTGCACTATGCTCGCCAGTTTTCTGAAAGTGGGCGTGTTTTCTTATGTAAATTAATGTCTAGAAAGATTTACTATTGCAACAATTTAAAAAGTTGCAAAAAAATTTGCAATTTCACTCCAGTGAAGGTCATGCTTATCTTATGCGACTTTTTAATAGAACATGCAACATTTTCGTAAAGACATGTGACTTTTGTAAAGCTGCTTACTGACAGATAAACTGCTATTATCAAACCACATTTATTACAGTCTTAAAGGGCAGATCATAAATCTGACTTAGCAAAAACTGACTTTAGCTATATGTGAACGTGGAGTAAGCTGTCAGAGTAATGATAAATCTGACCCATTAAGTCAATTAATTTTTTTATTGTACATAACTTGATGAGGGGAAAAGGTGCTTTTTTTTACTAAAAAAAATAAATTTGGGACTTCAACTTTTCAGGGTTTGATCCCTGTTTCAATGCAGTACGATATATGCTGTATTGTGCTGCATTGAACTGTCAGTTTTACACTTAGGCTAGGGCTACACGGTGACATGAGTTGAACAATAAGGCCCACAACAAAAAGGATACAACTACACAACATTCATGTTGCACCAGTGTCACACATTTTTTGTAATGATAGTCAATGGTGTTGCACTGTGACATGCTATGACTGCCATGCGAAAGTCCCACACAAATTCAAGTTGGATGGATTTTTTTGCGACTGCCACATTGCAGAATGTGACAATGCCCTACCATTGATTATTATTATAAAAAATGTTGTGCGACTTTTGGGTGACACGTCGCCTTGTTGCCTATGAGACCAAGCCTTTGTGATGCATTTCATAGGTCTCCATAGCTGTGGGCCCCAAGGCCTTTACAAGGCCTGGGGTTGTCATAGAAGCTATCGACCCCCCCCCCCCCCCCAATTATTTCAGCACTGGGGGGGTGATGGCATCAGAGAGGGAGCTTCTTCTCTCTGCAAACCACATGGATACAGCAGTCGGCGTTATCAGATATGCCAGCGGATACAGTAGGGCTGTCAATTCCTGTGCCCGCCTGATCAGAGCTCACACATGTACGTGGGGATGCCGCAACAGACTAAATTTAATTTCAGGTCTTTGGACTTTATGCAAGCATGCTCTTAAAACTGGTACAGTAACAAGTTCACAATATTATATTCTACTATGCCCATTTCTGTGAGTAAATTATCGACCATATGCCTCAAGTCCTTTTATCTTTATTACCTTTTAAATAGACTGTTTATATAATGAAAATAATAGGATGAACTTGTGTCATTTCAACCCTTCTGACTATGTAGCCATTCAACCTTAAATGATGGTTAATGGCTCTGGATTCTTAGCATGCCTGTTGCAAATTGCACTTACATTGAAAAACAAGTATAAGTTGTAACTTTGCCTGAAGAAATGCAGAAGAAATATTAAAATAACGAAAAATTGCACTATTGATGTGTAGAATACATTGCTATTTAAGGCTTGGGAGTTAAATGTTAACATTGAATGCAGAAAAAGAAGGTGGAAACAAGGACATGGGTAAAGGTTGACATATTGTGTGCAACCTGTCCTGTTGGCCCAGTAGCTAAGGGCTCTTTCACACCTGCGTTCTTGTCTTCCGGCATAGAGTTCCATCGTCGGGGCTCTATGCCGGAAGAATCCTGATCAGTTTTATCCTAATGCATTCTGAATGGAGTGAAATCCGTTCAGGATGCATCAGGATGTCTTCAGTTCCGGAACGGAACGTTTTTTGGCCGGAGAAAATACCGCAGCATGCTGCGCTTTTTGCTCTGGCCAAAAATCCTGAAGACTTGCCGCAAGGCCGGATCCGGAATGAATGCCCATTGAAAGGCATTAATCCGGATCCGGCCTTAAGCTAAACGTCATTTTGGCGCATTGCCGGATCCGACGTTTAGCTTTTTTAGAGTGGTTACCATGGCTGCCGGGACGCTAAAGTCCTGGCAGCCATGGTAAAGTGTAGTGGGGAGCGGGGGAGCGGTATACCTACAGTCCGCGCGGCTCCCGGGGCGCTCCAGAGTGACGTCAGGGCGCCCCAGGCGCATGGATGACGTGATCGCATGGCACGTCATTCATGCGCATGGGGCGCTCTGACGTCACTCTGGAGCACCCCGGGAGCCGCGCGGACTGTAAGTATACTGCTCCCCCGCTCCTACTATGGCAACCAGGACGTTAATAGCGTCCTGGGTGCCATAGTAACACTGAAAGCATTTTGAAGACGGATCCGTCTTCAAATGCTTTCAGTACACTTGCGTTTTTCCGGATCCGGCGTGTAATTCCGGCAAGTGGAGTACACGTCGGATACGAACAATGCAAGTGTGAAAGAGGCCTAAGTGGACTCACCTTCACGTAAGATTTAGCCTTTCACTGTGTATTCAATTTTATGTAAGGGATTGAGCTAATGAATTTCATGACTAATGAACACTGGTGGATGGTTCCCTAACCTAAGATATTCAAGAACTGGGGGCCAATATATTGCTCTCTGCTTTTTGTGTTCAAAAGAGATCCTACCTAAAACAATTGCCCCCCCCCCCCAAAAAAAAACAAAACAAAAAAAACTATGGCTTTCAGAATATGGAGGTATTGCCGCGTCCATAAGAACCTTTTGTACAAAAATATTACATGAACTAACCCATCGGGTGAACACCTTAAAAAAATAAAAATAAAACAGTGAAAAAAAAACATTTTTTGTCACCTTACAACAAAAGAATTTGTAATACCAAGCTATCAAAAAGTCATACACACCCTAAAATCATACCAATCAAACCGTTATCTCATCCTGCAAAAAAATGAGACCCTACCTAAGACAATCGCCCCCCAAAAAAATATATATGGCTCTCAGAATATGGAGACACTAAAACATGATTTCTTTTTGTTTCAAAAATGCTTTTATTGTGTAAAACTTAAATAAAAAAAAGTATACATATTAGGTATTACCACTAAAGATGGCCTTGCGGTTCACCTGGTGATCATTTTGCGGTGAACTTTGCGCGTTCGCAATTCGCCGAACATGCAAACATATGGAGATGACCGCCGGTGCCATATTCTTTTGCTTTGCGCCGAACTTTGACCCATGACACATGCTTCCGGTGGGAGAGGACAGCCAATTGAGATGTTTCAGCACATGGAGACAACCTCACCCTATAAAAGAACCCAATCTGGCAGCCATTTTACATTCTTTGTTTTGACAGTGTAGGAAGAGGATGCTTTGTGGAGCAGGGACATGCTGTTAGGACACCAAACACTAGCTAATAGGACCACAAAAGTCCTTTTAAGGACTGGTATAGGTGTGCTATTGATAGGTGTGATAAACTGTGGGGTGTGATATATTTATAATATACTTGATAACATAGAAAGTATATTATAGTGCATTTGTATTGTGTAGCAGTTGTGTGCGGTTCTGCTGCGATACCACATCTATATAGAGGGACAAACGCTATTGGAACAACTAATTGCAATGGGTATGATATACCTGTTGCCCCAAAAAAGAAATAATTGAGGGGTGTGATATACCTGTCACACCAAATAAACAGGGCGGTGTGATATAGCTGCTTCCACAAAATACTGATTAAGGGGTTTGATATGCCTGCTTCCACCAAATATTGATTGAGGAGTGTGATATAACTGCTTCCACAAATTACTGATTAAGGGGTTTAATATACCTGGTTCCACCAAATATTGATTGAGGGATGCGATATACCTGCTTCCACAAAATACTGATTAAGGAGTTCAAAATACCTGCTTCTATCAAATATTTATTGAGGCCTGCGATATACCTGTTTCCGCAAAATATTGATTAAGTGGTTTGATATACCTGCTACCACCAAATATTGATTGAGGGGTGTGATATACCTGCTTCCACAAATTACTGATTAAGGGGTGTGATATACCTGCTTTCACAAAATACTGATTAAAGTGTTGTAATGACCGGTGTCACGCACAGGGAGGAAAACAGGGAAAGCCCTGCCTAAGGGAGAGGGAAAGGTGGTGACCCCTAACTCACCTTGCGGCTGGCACCTGACTGCCCTGACGTCCCTAGACGGGTTCCTCACCCGTGCGGCGATCACGTGCCTAAACCCTGGCTTTCCCTGAAATGAGCCCTAGATAGTGAACGGGCCGGTGGGATCGCTAGTCCTCACCACTGCACTAAGAGGGAAACACCAGGGAGAGGACAGACAAACACAAACACCCAGGTGGACGACAACAACTGTCCACAAAGGTCCAACAGGGATCCGGAGGGTAGCGTTCTGAATCAACAGTCAGAGAACGCAGCAACACAGCTCCAGTGGGTCAGGATAGATGTCCAGGCAGGAAGCTCTATCTCTGGCAACCAGAGAAGTGTGAGAGAGGAATATAAGGAGGTTTGGGAGTGCTGGACAAGGAACAGCTGAGGAGAAGGAGCTACGGATCCCTGAGTGAGCCAAAAGGGTTTGCAAAGCAAACCCAGAAAGCTACCATAAGGAAAACAGCCCTATCTTAAATAGAGCGTGCAGCCAACCGCTGCGACTTCCTGACCCCGGGGATAACGGACTCAGGCGTGGTTCTCGATACCCTCGTCACAAGTGTTTAAAATACTTGCTTCTATCAAATATTGATCGAGGCTTGCGATATACCTGCTTTCACAAAATACTGATTGAGGCCTGAGATATACCTGCTTCCACAAATCACTGATTAAGGGGTTCGATATACCTGTTTCTACCAAATATTGATTGAGGTTTGCGATATACCTGTTTGCATAAAATATTGATTAAGAGGTTTGATATACCTGCTTCCACAAAATCCTGATTGAGGGCTGCGATATACCTGCTTTCACAAAATACTGAATAAGGGGTTCGATATGCCTGTTTCCGCCAAATATTGATTGAGGCCTGTGATATACGGATGTAGTAGAGTTAACACTTATGAGTTATGAGACATGCTATCTAAACTAAATGCGTTAGTCTTTTGTCTCAAGATAACGCAACGAGTTAAGAAATTTCAGTTAAGAGCTTGAGTGCTAACCCTGCTACATCTCTTCCTGCTTCCACAAAATACAGATTAAGGGATTCGATATATCTGTTTCCACCAAATATTAATTGAGGCCTGTGATATACCTGCTTCCACAAAATACTGATTAAGGGGTTTGATATATCTGCGTCCATAAAATAATGATTGAGGGCTGCGATATACCTGCTTCCACAAGATACAGATTAAGGGGTTTGATATAAATGTTTCTACCAAATATTGATTGAGGCCTGCGATATACCTGCATTTCACAAAATACCAATTAAGGGGTTCAATATACCTATTTCCACCAAATATTGATTGAAGGGTGTGATATACCTGCTTCCACAAAATACTGATTAAGGGGTTTTACATACCTTATTTTTCAACCCATAAGACGCACTTTTCCCCCCCCCAAAAGTGGGGGAAAGTGCCCCTGCATCTTATGGGGTGAATGCTGGCAATTTACATTGCAGTCCGCGATGCTGCAGCATCACAGACTGAGATGTATTAGTGAAGAAGGAGGAGGGAGGAGCAGGCACTGTACTCTGGCCCCGCAGCTCAGTATGTACTGTATTATACGTAGTTTTAATCATCAGATCTAAACCCAATAATGATGCGCTCCCCCTGCTCCCCATGTGCTTACCGGTACACACGTCATGCTCCTGTAGTAAGCACTAGCAGCTATCAGGTAGGCCGGGCGGCCGTAACTCACGGAAGTCACGTGCCCGCTAGCTGCTAGTGCTTACTACAGGAGCGTGACATGTGTACCAGTAAGTACGGTACACATGGGGAGCAGGGGGAGCGCATCATTATTATTTAGTTTAGATCTGATGATTAACACTACATATAATGCAGTACATACTGAGCTGCGGGGCCAGAGTACAGTGCCTGCATGGCCCCGCCGCTCTCCCCGTCTACTACAGTTTCTCCCTAGGAATCTGTGAATGGGATAATGGTGCGGGGGGGGGGGTCTGTGGATGGCATTATGATGGGGGGGATCTGTGGATGGGACTGTTACGGGGGGAATCTGTGGATGGCACATGGCAGTGTCATCCACAGATCCACCACCCCATAACAGTGCCATGCACAGATCCCCCCATCATAATGCCATCCACAGATCCCCCCACCATCATAATGCCATCCACAGATCCCCCCCACCATCATAATGCCATCCATAGACCCCCCCCATCATAATGCCATCCACAGCTCCCCCATAACAGTGCCATCCACAGATCCCCCACATAACAGTGCCATCCAAAAATCCCCCACCCCATAACAGTGCATCATCCACAGATCCCCCATAATAGTGTCATGCACAGACCGCCATTAGTTCAAACCCACCACCTTCTGGTTAAAAAAAAAATTACATTATTTTCCTCCTCAAAAACCTAGGTGCGTCTGATGGGCCGGTGCATCTAAGGGCTCTTTCACACTTGCGTATTTCTTTTCCAGCATAGAGTTCCGTCGTCGGGGCTCTATGCCGGAAAAATCCTGATCAGGATTTTCCCAATGCATTCTGAATGGAGAGAAATCCATTCAGGATGCATCAGGATGTCTTCTGTTCAGGACCGGAATGGTTTTTGGCCGGAGAAAATACCGCAGCATGCTGCGCGTTTTGCTCTGGCCAAAAATCGTGATCACTTGCCGCAAGGCCGGATCCGGAATTAATGCCTATTGAAAGGCATTAATCTGGATCCGGCCTTAGGCTAAACGTCGTTTCGACGCATTACCGGATCCGACGTTTAACTTTTTCTGAATGGTTACCATGGCTGCCAGGACGCTAAAGTCATGTTTGCCATGTTAAAGTGTAGTGGGGAGCGGGGGAGCAGTATATTTACCATCTGTGCGGCTCCCGGGGCGCTTCAGAGTGACGTCAGGGCGCCCCACGCGCATCGATGACTTGATCGCATGTATCACGTCATCCATGCGCATGGGGCTCTCTGACGTCATTCTGGAGCGCCCCGGGAGCCGCACGGGCGGTAAGTATACTGCTCCCCCACTCCCCACTACTACTATGGCAACCAGGACTTTAATAGCGTCCTGGCTGCCATAGTAACACTGAACGCATTTTGAAGACTGATCAGTCTTCAAATGCTTTCAGTTCACTTGTGGTGTTACGGATCCGGTGGGCACTTCCGGCAACGGAAGTGCACGCCGGATCCTAACAACGCAAATGTGAAAGAGGCCTTATAGGGCGAAAAATACGGTACCTGTTTCTTCCAAATTTTGATTGAGGCCTGCGATATACCTGCTACCACAAAATACTGATTAAGGGGTTTGATATACCCGCTTCCACAAAATTCTAAATAAGGGGTTCAATATGCCTGCTTCCACAAATACTGCTCTTTTCTAGGGACTTAGGCACCGTGTAATTTTGAAAATGACAGGCAGAGGAAGAGGCAGGCCAGAGCCTAAGTAGTACGTTGGAGAAGGCGCGTGCAATTACTTCAAAGGGCGCACCAGAGTTGGTTGAGTGGATCACTCAGCCTTCCGCTTCTGCACCCTCCTCATCCTCTGTATCTGCACCCTCCTCACTCTCTGCTGTTTGAACCCCAAAATACACCACCACCACCATAGCCCCTCCACTCGAGTCAGAGGAATTATTTTCCAATTAGTTCCCAGACCTTACCTATGCGCAACCATTCTTGACATCAGATGAGGAAGAGGAGGTAGCAAAGGCCGCCACCCATTGGTCTGATGACAGTAACCAGGTCAGCCCAAGGAGCAGGGCCAGACTGGCCTACCGGGATACCGGGAAAATTCCCATTAGGCCGGTAGCCCTGACTGCCACACGGCCGGCCGTTGCCGACAGCAAGGAGCAGGCTCTGGCATGGACATCCCACACATGAAACTCATCCCACACATATGACTGATCACATGATCATGACATCACAGAAGGTCCTTTAGCCTGGTAGCTGCTGCTTGTGTGAAGCTGTGATCTGGCTGTTCAGGGCTGTCAGGTAGGAGGCTGACGAGGTCTTGAGGTTTAGTAGCCACACTGATGCTTCTAATGAAAATACTTCAATAGCAGCATCTAGAATGCACAAGCTCAGGCTAGAGGCACAATTATATAATCAAATGATCAGCCACATTCAGCCATCCTGCCATACTGACAATGCCTGAAAAAAATCCAACCTGAGAGATCAAACTTTTGGCAGACAACAGTTTTCTATCATTGATCACAAATTATCCTGATCGCATATAAATTCTCAACCCTAGCCAGCCAAAATTATCATCTTTAAAATGTTGATGACTAGGCCCGGTGTTCTGCCAGATTCCTTTACCTGGCAGAATGCCATACCCAGAAGTGACATGGCTGCACCGGAATCAACTGGAGAAGGATGTGTGTGGATGTGCGCAAGCGCAGATCCACGGGATTCGTAAAAATAATTGCACCACCGTGGGAGAAGCACCTACTTCATTTGCATGCGCAAAACCATACACCGCGCGTGTGCACTCAGGGGTAGGTAGATTTTTCAGTGCAAAATGTTCCATCAGATCTCACTACTAGGGATGAGCGAACTCGAACTGTATAGTTCGGGTTCGTACCGAATTTTGGGGTGTCCGTGACACGGACCCGAACCCGGACATTTTCGTAAAAGTCCGGGTTCGGGTTCGGTGTTCGTCGCTTTCTTGGCGCTTTTGTGACGCTTTCTTGGCGCTTTTTGAAAGGCTGCAAAGCAGCCAATCAACAAGCGTCATACTACTTGCCCCAAGAGGCCATCACAGCCATGCCTACTATTGGCATGGCTGTGATTGGCCAGAGCACCATGTGACCCAGCCTCTATTTAAGCTGGAGTCACATAGCGCCGCCCGTCACTCTGCTCTGATTAGCGTAGGGAGAGGTTGCGGCTGCGACAGTAGGGCGAGATTAGGCAGATTAACTCCTCCAAAGGACTTGATTAACTGATCGATCTGCAGCTGTGGATCATTGAGCTGCTGATCCTCAATTGCTCACTGTTTTTAGGCTGCACAGACCGTTTGTCAGTCTCATTTTTCTGGGGTGATCGGCGGCCATTTTGTGTCTTGTGGTGCGCCAGCACAAGCTGCGACCAAGTGCATTTAACCCTCAATGGTGTGGTTGTTTTTTGGCTAAAGCCTACATCAGGGTGAAGCTGTCACACCAAGTGCATTTAACCAGCAATAGTCTGTTCATTTTTTGGCCATATACAAAATCAGGGGCAAGCTGCGCCTGTCACCAAGTGCATTTAACCCTCAATGGTGTGGTTGTTTTTTGGCTAAAGCCTACATCAGGGTGAAGCTGTCACACCAAGTGCATTTAACCAGCAATAGTCTGTTCATTTTTTGGCCATATACAAAATCAGGGGCAAGCTGCGCCTGTCACCAAGTGCATTTAACCCTCAATGGTGTGGTTGTTTTTTGGCTAAAGCCTACATCAGGGTGAAGCTGTCACACCAAGTGCATTTAACCAGCAATAGTCTGTTCATTTTTTGGCCATATACAAAATCAGGGGCAAGCTGCGCCTGTCACCAAGTGCATTTAACCCTCAATGGTGTGGTTGTTATTTGGCTAAAGCCTACATCAGGGTGAAGCTGTCACACCAAGTGCATTTAACCAGCAATAGTCTGTTCATTTTTTGGCCATATCCCAGTCTAATTCTGTCACTAAATCCATACCGGTCACCCAGCGCCTAAATACTAGGCCTCAAATTTATATCCAGCTAAATCTGTCCCTAGTGCTGTAGCTGGGCGAGTTATTTAGTGTCCGTTCAAGCACATTTCTTGTTCTGGGTTGAAATACAATTCTCAATTTAGCAATTTCATAATTTAGTGGTTCCTGCTATATCAGAGCTCTTTGAAATCTATCCCAAAAAGGGTATATAATATTGAAGGTGCACATAGGGTCATTCAGAGTAACTTCACACACACCCGCTACTGTGTATTTCCAAGTCTAATTCTGTCACTAAATCCATACCGGTGACCCAGCGCCTAAATACTAGGCCTCAAATTTAATTCCCTCTAAATCTCTCGTTACCCACCGCTGTACTGTTGTTGCTGGGCAAGATATTTAGTGTCCGTCAAAGCACATTTTTTGTTCTGGGTTGAAGTACAATTCCCAATTTAGCAATTTCATAATTTAGTGGTTTCTGCTATATCAGAGCTATTTGAAATCTATCCCAAAAAGGGTATATAATATTGAAGGTGCACATAGGGTCATTCAGAATAACTTCACACACACCCGCTACTGTGTATTTCCAAGTCTAATTCTGTCACTAAACCCATACCTGTCACCCAGCGCCTAAATACTAGGCCTCAAATTTAAATCCCTCTAAATCTCTCGTTACCGTTGTCCTGTTGTAGCTGGGAAAGTTATTTAGTGCCCGTCAAAGCACATTTTTTGTTCTGGGTTGAAGTACAATTCCCAATTTAGCAATTTCATAATTTAGTGGTTCCTGCTATATCAGAGCTATTTGAAATCTATCCCAAAAAGGGTATATAATATTGAAGGTGCACATAGGGTCATTCAGAATAACTTCACACACACCCGCTACTGTGTATTTCCAAGTCTAATTCTGTCACTAAATCCATACCGGTGACCCAGCGCCTAAATACTAGGCCTCAAATTTAATTCCCTCTAAATCTCTCGTTACCCACCGCTGTACTGTTGTTGCTGGGCAAGATATTTAGTGTCCGTCAAAGCACATTTTTTGTTCTGGGTTGAAGTACAATTCCCAATTTAGCAATTTCATAATTTAGTGGTTTCTGCTATATCAGAGCTATTTGAAATCTATCCCTAAAAGGGTATATAATATTGAAGGTGCACATAGGGTCATTCAGAATAACTTCACACACACGCTTCTGTGCATTTCCAAGTCTAATTCTGTCACTAAATCCATACCGGTGACCCAGCGCCTAAATACTAGGCCTCAAATTTAAATCCCTCTAAATCTCTCGTTACCCACCGCTGTACTGTTGTTGCTGGGCAAGATATTTAGTGTCCGTCAAAGCACATTTTTTGTTCTGGGTTGAAGTACAATTCCCAATTTAGCAATTTCATAATTTAGTGGTTTCTGCTATATCAGAGCTATTTGAAATCTATCCCTAAAAGGGTATATAATATTGAAGGTGCACATAGGGTCATTCAGAATAACTTCACACACACGCTTCTGTGCATTTCCAAGTCTAATTCTGTCACTAAATCCATACCGGTGACCCAGCGCCTAAATACTAGGCCTCAAATTTAAATCCCTCTAAATCTCTCGTTACCCACCGCTGTACTGTTGTTGCTGGGCAAGATATTTAGTGTCCGTCAAAGCACATTTTTTGTTCTGGGTTGAAGTACAATTCCCAATTTAGCAATTTCATAATTTAGTGGTTTCTGCTATATCAGAGCTATTTGAAATCTATCCCTAAAAGGGTATATAATATTGAAGGTGCACATAGGGTCATTCAGAATAACTTCACACACACGCTTCTGTGCATTTCCAAGTCTAATTCTGTCACTAAATCCATACCGGTGACCCAGCGCCTAAATACTAGGCCTCAAATTTAATTCCCTCTAAATCTCTCGTTACCCACCGCTGTACTGTTGTTGCTGGGCAAGATATTTAGTGTCCGTCAAAGCACATTTTTTGTTCTGGGTTGAAGTACAATTCCCAATTTAGCAATTTCATAATTTAGTGGTTTCTGCTATATCAGAGCTATTTGAAATCTATCCCTAAAAGGGTATATAATATTGAAGGTGCACATAGGGTCATTCAGAATAACTTCACACACACCCGCTACTGTGTATTTCAAAGTCTAATTCTGTCACTAAATCCATACCGGTGACCCAGCGCCTAAATACTAGGCCTCAAATTTAATTCCCTCTAAATCTCTCGTTACCCACCGGTGTACTGTTGTTGCTGGGCAAGATATTTAGTGTCCGTCAAAGCACATTTTTTGTTCTGGGTTGAAGTACAATTCCCAATTTAGCAATTTCATAATTTAGTGGTTTCTGCTATATCAGAGCTATTTGAAATCTATCCCTAAAAGGGTATATAATATTGAAGGTGCACATAGGGTCATTCAGAATAACTTCACACACACGCTTCTGTGCATTTCCAAGTCTAATTCTGTCACTAAATCCATACCGGTGACCCAGCGCCTAAATACTAGGCCTCAAATTTAAATCCCTCTAAATCTCTCGTTACCCACCGCTGTACTGTTGTTGCTGGGCAAGATATTTAGTGTCCGTCAAAGCACATTTTTGTTCTGGGTTGAAGTACAATTCCCAATTTAGCAATTTCATAATTTAGTGGTTTCTGCTATATCAGAGCTATTTGAAATCTATCCCTAAAAGGGTATATAATATTGAAGGTGCACATAGGGTCATTCAGAATAACTTCACACACACGCTTCTGTGCATTTCCAAGTCTAATTCTGTCACTAAATCCATACCGGTGACCCAGCGCCTAAATACTAGGCCTCAAATTTAAATCCCTCTAAATCTCTCGTTACCCACCGCTGTACTGTTGTTGCTGGGCAAGATATTTAGTGTCCGTCAAAGCACATTTTTTGTTCTGGGTTGAAGTACAATTCCCAATTTAGCAATTTCATAATTTAGTGGTTTCTGCTATATCAGAGCTATTTGAAATCTATCCCTAAAAGGGTATATAATATTGAAGGTGCACATAGGGTCATTCAGAATAACTTCACACACACGCTTCTGTGCATTTCCAAGTCTAATTCTGTCACTAAATCCATACCGGTGACCCAGCGCCTAAATACTAGGCCTCAAATTTAATTCCCTCTAAATCTCTCGTTACCCACCGCTGTACTGTTGTTGCTGGGCAAGATATTTAGTGTCCGTCAAAGCACATTTTTTGTTCTGGGTTGAAGTACAATTCCCAATTTAGCAATTTCATAATTTAGTGGTTTCTGCTATATCAGAGCTATTTGAAATCTATCCCTAAAAGGGTATATAATATTGAAGGTGCACATAGGGTCATTCAGAATAACTTCACACACACGCTTCTGTGCATTTCCAAGTCTAATTCTGTCACTAAATCCATACCGGTGACCCAGCGCCTAAATACTAGGCCTCAAATTTAATTCCCTCTAAATCTCTCGTTACCCACCGGTGTACTGTTGTTGCTGGGCAAGATATTTAGTGTCCGTCAAAGCACATTTTTTGTTCTGGGTTGAAGTACAATTCCCAATTTAGCAATTTCATAATTTAGTGGTTTCTGCTATATCAGAGCTATTTGAAATCTATCCCTAAAAGGGTATATAATATTGAAGGTGCACATAGGGTCATTCAGAATAACTTCACACACACGCTTCTGTGCATTTCCAAGTCTAATTCTGTCACTAAATCCATACCGGTCACCCAGCGCCTAAATACTAGGCCTCAAATTTAAATCCCTCTAAATCTCTCGTTACCCACCGCTGTACTGTTGTTGCTGGGCAAGATATTTAGTGTCCGTCAAAGCACATTTTTTGTTCTGGGTTGAAGTACAATTCCCAATTTAGCAATTTCATAATTTAGTGGTTTCTGCTATATCAGAGCTATTTGAAATCTATCCCTAAAAGGGTATATAATATTGAAGGTGCACATAGGGTCATTCAGAATAACTTCACACACACGCTTCTGTGCATTTCCAAGTCTAATTCTGTCACTAAATCCATACCGGTCACCCAGCGCCTAAATACTAGGCCTCAAATTTATATCCCGCTGATTTTGAATACAATACATTGGGCCAAATAATATATTTGTTGTTGTGGTGAACCATAACAATGAGAAAAACATCTAGTAAGGGACGCGGACGTGGACATGGTCGTGGTGGTGTTAGTGGACCCTCTGGTGCTGGGAGAGGACGTGGCCGTTCTGCCACATCCACACGTCCTAGTGTACCAACTACCTCAGGTCCCAGTAGCCGCCAGAATTTACAGCGATATATGGTGGGGCCCAATGCCGTTCTAAGGATGGTAAGGCCTGAGCAGGTACAGGCATTAGTCAATTGGGTGGCCGACAGTGGATCCAGCACGTTCACATTATCTCCCACCCAGTCTTCTGCAGAAAGCGCACAGATGGCGCCTGAAAACCAACCCCATCAGTCTGTCACATCACCCCCATGCATACCAGGGAAACTGTCTCAGCCTCAAGTTATGCAGCAGTCTCTTATGCTGTTTGAAGACTCCGCTGGCAGGGTTTCCCAAGGGCATCCACCTAGCCCTTCCCCAGCGGTGAAAGACATAGAATGCACTGACGCACAACCACTTATGTTTCCTGATGATGAGGACATGGGAATACCACCTCAGCATGTCTCTGATGATGACGAAACACAGGTGCCAACTGCTGCGTCTTTCTGCAGTGTGCAGACTGAACAGGAGGTCAGGGATCAAGACTGGGTGGAAGACGATGCAGGGGACGATGAGGTCCTAGACCCCACATGGAATGAAGGTCGTGCCACTGACTTTCACAGTTCGGAGGAAGAGGCAGTGGTGAGACCGAGCCAACAGCGTAGCAAAAGAGGGAGCAGTGGGCAAAAGCAGAACACCCGCCGCCAAGAGACTCCGCCTGCTACTGACCGCCGCCATCTGGGACCGAGCACCCCAAAGGCAGCTTCAAGGAGTTCCCTGGCATGGCACTTCTTCAAACAATGTGCTGACGACAAGACCCGAGTGGTTTGCACGCTGTGCCATCAGAGCCTGAAGCGAGGCATTAACGTTCTGAACCTGAGCACAACCTGCATGACCAGGCACCTGCATGCAAAGCATGAACTGCAGTGGAGTAAACACCTTAAAACCAAGGAAGTCACTCAGGCTCCCCCTGCTACCTCTTCTGCTGCTGCCGCCTCGGCCTATTCTGCTGCTGCCGCCTCGGCCTCTTCCTCCGCCTCTGGAGGAACGTTGGCACCTGCCGCCCAGCAAACAGGGGATGTACCACCAACACCACCACCACCACCTCCGTCACCAAGCGTCTCAACCATGTCACACGCCAGCGTTCAGCTCTCCATCTCACAAACATTTGATAGAAAGCGTAAATTCCCACCTAGCCACCCTCGATCCCTGGCCCTGAATGCCAGCATTTCTAAACTACTGGCCTATGAAATGCTGTCATTTAGGCTGGTGGACACAGACAGCTTCAAACAGCTCATGTCGCTTGCTGTCCCACAGTATGTTGTTCCCAGCCGGCACTACTTCTCCAAGAGAGCCGTGCCTTCCCTGCACAACCAAGTATCCGATAAAATCAAGTGTGCACTGCGCAACGCCATCTGTAGCAAGGTCCACCTAACCACAGATACGTGGACCAGTAAGCACGGCCAGGGACGCTATATCTCCCTAACTGCACACTGGGTAAATGTAGTGGCAGCTGGGCCCCAGGCGGAGAGCTGTTTGGCGCACGTCCTGCCGCCGCCAAGGATCGCAGGGCAACATTCTTTGCCTCCTGTTGCCACCTCCTCCTTCTCGGCTTCCTCCTCCTCTTCTTCCACCTGCTCATCCAGTCAGCCACACACCTTCACCACCAACTTCAGCACAGCCCGGGGTAAACGTCAGCAGGCCATTCTGAAACTCATATGTTTGGGGGACAGGCCCCACACCGCACAGGAGTTGTGGCGGGGTATTGAACAACAGACCGACGAGTGGTTGCTGCCGGTGAGCCTCAAGCCCGGCCTGGTGGTGTGTGATAATGGGCGAAATCTCGTTGCAGCTCTGGGACTAGCCAATTTGACGCACATCCCTTGCTTGGCGCATGTGCTGAATTTGGTGGTGCAGAAGTTCATTCACAACTACCCCGACATGTCAGAGCTGCTGCATAAAGTGCGGGCCGTCTGTTCGCGCTTCCGGCGTTCACATCCTGCCGCTGCTCGCCTGTCTGCGCTACAGCGTAACTTCGGCCTTCCCGCTCACCGCCTCATATGCGACGTGCCCACCAGGTGGAACTCCACCTTGCACATGCTGGACAGACTGTGCGAGCAGCAGCAGGCCATAGTGGAGTTTCAGCTGCAGCACGCACGGGTCAGTCGCACTACAGAACAGCACCACTTCACCACCAATGACTGGGCCTCCATGCGAGACCTGTGTGCCCTGTTGCGCTGTTTCGAGTACTCCACCAACATGGCCAGTGGCGATGACACCGTTATCAGCGTTACAATACCACTTCTATGTCTCCTTGAGAAAACACTTAGGGCGATGATGGAACAGGAGGTGGCCCAGGAGGAGGAGGAGGAGGATGAGGAAGAGGGGTCATTTTTAGCACTTTCAGGCCAGTCTCTTCGAAGTGACTCAGAGGGAGGTTTTTTGCAACAGCAGAGGCCAGGTACAAATGTGGCCAGCCAGGGCCCACTACTGGAGGACGAGGAGGACGAGGATGAGGAGGAGGTGGAGGAGGATGAGGATGAAGCATGGTCACAGCGGGGTGGCACCCAACGCAGCTCGGGTCCATCACTGGTGCGTGGCTGGGGGGAAAGGCAGGACGATGACGATACGCCTCCCACAGAGGACAGCTTGTCCTTACCCCTGGGCAGCCTGGCACACATGAGCGACTACATGCTGCAGTGCCTGCGCAACGACAGCAGAGTTGCCCACATTTTAACCTGTGCGGACTACTGGGTTGCCACCCTGCTGGATCCACGCTACAAAGACAATGTGCCCACCTTACTTCCTGCACTGGAGCGTGATAGGAAGATGCGCGAGTACAAGCGCACGTTGGTAGACGCGCTACTGAGAGCATTCCCAAATGTCACAGGGGAACAAGTGGAAGCCCAAGGCCAAGGCAGAGGAGGAGCAAGAGGTCGCCAAGGCAGCTGTGTCACGGCCAGCTCCTCTGAGGGCAGGGTTAGCATGGCAGAGATGTGGAAAACTTTTGTCAACACGCCACAGCTAACTGCACCACCACCTGATACGCAACGTGTTAGCAGGAGGCAACATTTCACTAACATGGTGGAACAGTACGTGTGCACACCCCTCCACGTACTGACTGATGGTTCGGCCCCATTCAACTTCTGGGTCTCTAAATTGTCCACGTGGCCAGAGCTAGCCTTTTATGCCTTGGAGGTGCTGGCCTGCCCGGCAGCCAGCGTTTTGTCTGAACGTGTATTCAGCACGGCAGGGGGCGTCATTACAGACAAACGCAGCCGCCTGTCTACAGCCAATGTGGACAAGCTGACGTTCATAAAAATGAACCAGGCATGGATCCCACAGGACCTGTCCGTCCCTTGTCCAGATTAGACATTAACTACCTCCCCATAACCATATATTATTGGACTCCAGGGCACTTCCTCATTCAATCCTATTTTTATTTTCATTTTACCATTATATTGCGATGCTACCCAAAGTTGAATGAACCTCTCCTCTGCCTGTGTGCTAGGCCTAAATATATGCCAATGGACTGTTGCAGTGGTGGCTGACATGAAGCCTGATTCTCTGCTATGACATGCAGACTAATTCTCTGCTGACATGAAGCCAGATTGTCTGTTACGGGACCTCTCTCCTCTGCCTGGGTGCTGGGCCTAAATTTATGACCATGGACTGTTGCAGTGGTGGCTGACGTGAAGCCTCATTCTCTGCTATGACATGCAGACTGATTCTCTGCTGACATGAAGCCAGATTGTCTGTTACGGGACCTCTCTGCTCTGCCTGTGTGCTAGGCCTAAATATATGCCAATGGACTGTTGCAGTGGTGGGTGACGTGAAGCCTCATTCTCTGCTATGACATGCAGACTGATTCTCTGCTGTCATGAAGCCAGATTGTCTGTTACGGGACCTCTCTGCTCTGCCTGTGTGCTAGGCCTAAATATATGCCAATGGACTGTTGCAGTGGTGGGTGACGTGAAGCCTCATTCTCTGCTATGACATGCAGACTGATTCTCTGCTGTCATGAAGCCAGATTGTCTGTTACGGGACCTCTCTGCTCTGCCTGTGTGCTAGGCCTAAATATATGCCAATGGACTGTTGCAGTGGTGGGTGACGTGAAGCCTCATTCTCTGCTATGACATGCAGACTGATTCTCTGCTGACATGAAGCCAGATTGTCTGTTACGGGACCTCTCTGCTCTGCCTGTGTGCTAGGCCTAAATATATGCCAATGGACTGTTGCAGTGGTGGGTGACGTGAAGCCTCATTCTCTGCTATGACATGCAGACTGATTCTCTGCTGTCATGAAGCCAGATTGTCTGTTACGGGACCTCTCTGCTCTGCCTGTGTGCTAGGCCTAAATATATGCCAATGGACTGTTGCAGTGGTGGGTGACGTGAAGCCTCATTCTCTGCTATGACATGCAGACTGATTCTCTGCTGACATGAAGCCAGATTGTCTGTTACGGGACCTCTCTGCTCTGCCTGTGTGCTAGGCCTAAATATATGCCAATGGACTGTTGCAGTGGTGGGTGACGTGAAGCCTCATTCTCTGCTATGACATGCAGACTGATTCTCTGCTGTCATGAAGCCAGATTGTCTGTTACGGGACCTCTCTGCTCTGCCTGTGTGCTAGGCCTAAATATATGCCAATGGACTGTTGCAGTGGTGGGTGACGTGAAGCCTCATTCTCTGCTATGACATGCAGACTGATTCTCTGCTGACATGAAGCCAGATTGTCTGTTACGGGACCTCTCTGCTCTGCCTGTGTGCTAGGCCTAAATATATGCCAATGGACTGTTGCAGTGGTGGGTGACGTGAAGCCTCATTCTCTGCTATGACATGCAGACTGATTCTCTGCTGACATGAAGCCAGATCCTCTGTTACGGGAGCTCTCTCCTCTGCCTGGGTGCTGGGCCTAAATTTATGACAATTGACTGTTGCAGTGGTGGGTGACGTGAAGCCTGATTCTCTGCTATGATATGAAGACTGATTCTCTGCTGACATGAAGCCAGATTGTCTGTTACGGGACCTTTCTCCTCTGCCTGGGTTCTGGGCCTAAATTTATGAAAATTGACTCTTACAGTGGTGGGTGACGTGAAGCCTGATTCTAGGCTATGATATGAAGACTGATTCTCTGCTGACATGAAGCCAGATTGTCTGTTACGGGACCTTTCTCCTCTGCCTGGGTTCTGGGCCTAAATTTATGAAAATTGACTCTTACAGTGGTGGGTGACGTGAAGCCTGATTCTCTGCTATGATATGAAGACTGATTCTCTGCTGACATGAAGCCAGATTCTCTGTTACGGGACCTCTCTCCTCTGCCTGGGTGCTGGGCCTAAATTTATGACAATGGACTGTTGCAGTGGTGGCTGACGTGAAGCCTGATTCTCTGCTATGACATGCAGACTGATTCTCTGCTGTCATGAAGCCAGATTGTCTGTTACGGGACCTCTCTGCTCTGCCTGTGTGCTAGGCCTAAATATATGCCAATGGACTGTTGCAGTGGTGGCTGACGTGAAGCCTCATTCTCTGCTATGACATGCAGACTAATTCTCTGCTGACATGAAGCCAGATTGTCTGTTACGGGACCTCTCTCCTCTGCCTGGGTGCTGGGCCTAAATTTATGACAATGGACTGTTGCAGTGGTGGCTGACGTGAAGCCTGATTCTCTGCTATGACATGCAGACTAATTCTCTGCTGACATGAAGCCAGATTGTCTGTTACGGGACCTCTCTCCTCTGCCTGGGTGCTGGGCCTAAATATATGCCAATGGACTGTTGCAGTGGTGGCTGACGTGAAGCCTCATTCTCTGCTATGACATGCAGACTAATTCTCTGCTGTCATGAAGCCAGATTGTCTGTTACGGGACCTCTCTGCTCTGCCTGTGTGCTAGGCCTAAATATATGCCAATGGACTGTTGCAGTGGTGGGTGACGTGAAGCCTGATTCTCTGCTATGACATGCAGACTGATTCTCTGCTGACATGAAGCCAGATTGTCTGTTACGGGACCTCTCTGCTCTGCCTGTGTGCTAGGCCTAAATATATGCCAATGGACTGTTGCAGTGGTGGGTGACGTGAAGCCTCATTCTCTGCTATGACATGCAGACTGATTCTCTGCTGACATGAAGCCAGATTCTCTGTTACGGGACCTCTCTCCTCTGCCTGTGTGTGTGCTGGGCCTAAATATATGCCAATGGACTGTTGCAGTGGTGGCTGACGTGAAGCCTCATTCTCTGCTATGACATGCAGACTAATTCTCTGCTGACATGAAGACAGATTCTCTGTTACGGGACCTCCCTCCTCTGCCTGGGTGCTGGGCCTAAATATATGCCAATGGACTGTTGCAGTGGTGGCTGACGTGAAGCCTCATTCTCTGCTATGACATGCAGACTGATTCTCTGCTGACATGAAGCCAGATTCTCTGTTACGGGACCTCTCTCCTCTGCCTGTGTGTGTGCTGGGCCTAAATATATGCCAATGGACTGTTGCAGTGGTGGCTGACGTGAAGCCTCATTCTCTGCTATGACATGCAGACTGATTCTCTGCTGACATGAAGCCAGATTCTCTGTTACGGGACCTCTCTCCTCTGCCTGTGTGTGTGCTGGGCCTAAATATATGCCAATGGACTGTTGCAGTGGTGGCTGACGTGAAGCCTCATTCTCTGCTATGACATGCAGACTAATTCTCTGCTGACATGAAGACAGATTCTCTGTTACGGGACCTCCCTCCTCTGCCTGGGTGCTGGGCCTAAATATATGCCAATGGACTGTTGCAGTGGTGGCTGACGTGAAGCCTCATTCTCTGCTATGACATGCAGACTAATTCTCTGCTGACATGAAGACAGATTCTCTGTTACGGGACCTCTCTCCTCTGCCTGGGTGCCGGGGCCTAAATATCTGAGAATGGACTGTTCCAGTGGTGGGTGACGGGAAGCCAGATTCTCTGCTATGGAACCTCTCTCCAATTGATTTTGGTTAATTTTTATTTATTTAATTTTTATTTTAATTAATTTCCCTATCCACATTTGTTTGCAGGGGATTTACCTACATGTTGCTGCCTTTTGCAGCCCTCTAGCTCTTTCCTGGGCTGTTTTACAGCCTTTTTAGTGCCGAAAAGTTCGGGTCCCCATTGACTTCAATGGGGTTCGGGTTCGGGACGAAGTTCGGATCGGGTTCGGATCCCGAACCCGAACATTTCCGGGATGTTCGGCCGAACTTCTCGAACCCGAACATCCAGGTGTTCGCTCAACTCTACTCACTACCCCTGAGTGCGCACGTGCAGACACATCATCTGGAGCAGTTCAGCCTCACCACATAGCAGAGGTGATTGCAGGATATTGGGGTGGTGAGGTCACCACATAGCAGAGCTGAGTGCAGGCCCTGAGTGCGCACGCGCGGTGTACGGTTTCACGCATGCAAATTAAGTAGGTGTTTCTCCCGCGGCGGTCCAATTATTTTCAGGAATCCAGTGGATCTGTGCTTGCGCAGATCCACACACGCCCTCCTCCAGCTGATTCCGGTGCGGCCGCATCACTTACGGGTATAGCATTCTGCCAAGGTATAGGAATCTGGTAGAACACCGGCTGTGTCAGGGCTGCGCTGGATATTTGTGCGTTATGTAGCGGAGGCTCAGGCGCGCTGCATCTTGCTTGCATTATGCGTTTATAGTGACTTCATGAATCTTAGAGTGCCAATCCGTGTGGAGTCCGCTCAGCCAATCGCCGGCTATAGTGGGACAGCGCTGAGTTGTCCACCACTGCCTGCCAAGACAAATACGGGCCCCATTCTGGAGATCACTGGGAGAGTCCCATCCTGTGCATAGGGGATACATTTTTAATTACTGGATAACCCCTTTAAAGTCATTCAAGTCTGTCATACTACAATACTACATTTATTAAAATTTCTCTCCTCTGTGCTCCCATATAGTACAGGCCCCCCATGTGCCCCCATATAGTACAGCCCCCCTGTGCCCCCAGATAGTACAGACTCCCCCTTTGTGCCACCATATAGTACAGGCCCCACTCTATGCCACCAAATAGTAAAGACACCCCTCCCTCTGTGGGGCTGGTATGCAACTTTTTCCATGTCTGTTTTTTATCCCCAGTCCGGCCCTGCCAAGGAGGGATGTCCTCGCTATTGCTGCCTACTCCGAGATCTCGAATGTCAGTGGTGGTGAAGGTGAGGATGATGATGTGTCGATGGATGTCACGTGGGTGCCCACAAGAGAGGAAAAGGAGGGGAGTTCAGAGGGAGAAACGAAGCAGCAGACAAGGAGGAGAAGGAGGAGAAGCAGACAGAGCTCGCAGGCCACAGGAGACAAAAAGCAGGCTGCAAATATATCTAGAGCAAGCTATCCACCATGCACGGTCACTTCTGTTGCTCCCAGGATGCCGGCACATGGCTCTGCAGTGTGGACTCTTTTTTAATGTGTCAGCTGCTGACAATAATGTTGCCATCTCTGCGAACACATAATTTGCGGTAAGCCCAACACTTACCTAGGGACGACCGCCTTAAGAAGTCACCTGGCCTTCCATCACTGAGCCCAGTGGAAGCAACACCGTCAGAACCCAAAAAGTCACACTTCCCGCGCTCCACGTCCTACCTGTTCTCCTTCTCCTCCCATTTGTCCTACACGCAACCTTTCACCGTGCCATCGTCGCGTTGATCTGGCAGAAGGCAGGATTCTGTTTTCCAAATGTTTGAGCGTAAAAAGTCTAAGCAAACACGGGAAGGGAAGGTGCATAACTTTTAATGCCCACTAGGTGAACCTTCTGACGGCCATCAAGCATGTAACCCATGGCTCTTGTGTGGATTTCGTGTTACCGCCAACGATTGCATGCAGGCCTGCCTCTTCTTCTCCTCCTCCTACTCCATCCTCCCTCTCCTCCTCGGCTAACTATTCCTTTTCTACTGATACCTCTTCCGCTGTGCCCCTCAAGCTCCCCAGAACCTATTTGACGTCATAGGTGAGAGGTTGCCATGCTGTGCTGCAGCTGTTGTGCCTGGAAGCCAAGAGCCACACCGGTCCTGCACTGCTTTCAGCTCTGCAGTCACAGGCAGATCAGTGGCTAACCCTGCTCAATTTGACAGTTGGTAAAGTGGTATGCGACAACGGTGCCAATCTGCTGAGCGCGCTAAAACAGGGCAAGATTGCACACGTGCCGTGCATGGTACACGTCCTGAACTTAGTCCTGCAGTGATTTGTTGCCAAATACCCCGGTCCATGACGTTGCCAAATACCCCGGCCATTTTAGAAGATCTTACACAGCCATGGCTCGCCTTGCTAATGTTCAGCGGCGACACCACTTGCCCGTGAGATGTCTGATTTGTGACATCCCGATCGATAAGCTGGAACTCCACCTTGTATATGCTTCATGGGCTGCTCCAGCAGCAACGTGCCATTAACGACTACCTGTACAAACTCTGCAGCAGGACAGGTTCTGGGAGCTTGGTTTCTTTTCACCGCTCCAGTGGCTGCTCGTGTGTGACTCATGCAGACTTCTGCGGCCATTTGATGAGATCACCAAACTGGTCAGTCGCAGCCAATGCGCCATCAGTGACATCGTACCTTATGCCTTCTTTCCTGAGCGTGTTTTGCATCCTGTCATTGATCAAGCCGTCAAGGAGCCGGAGCTAGAAGATGAGAAAGTCCCAGGGGGGCTAATCCATCTGAGACACGTCAGCATTAGTCTGAAGAGGAGTCAGAGGAGGATGGTGGCTGGTGGGAGGAGGAGAAACAAGAAGAGCAGGCTTTGAGGTGGACTTTAAACTTTTCGGGGATCCCTGGTGTTGTCCGTTGCTGGGGGAGGAGATTGAGGACAACATTCTCCTAGGCGATGAGCAGGAGCCAGGGTGCTCCACCGTTTCCAATTTATTGCAAATGGGGGCCTTCATGCTCCAGTGTTTGAAGAGGGGACTACCGTATAAAAACATAAAGGGCAAGGAACAGTACTGGGTGGCAACGTACTTAGACCCCCGGTACAAACACAAAATGGTGGACATGTTACCACTCTCACAGAGGGCTAGTAAAATGCTGAATTTACAGGCCTTGCTGCGAGAGATGCTGCATTTTGCTGTTGCGGGCACTGGTAAAGGAATTTCCACCCACAGCGAAACAGGTGCAGGTACCAATTCTACCGCGCCTACAAGAAGAGGGCGGTTTGAAGATGTGTTGGTCACTTTGGATATGAGATCATTCTTGTAGCCAACCCTTTAACAGCCGGCCTCCGGATCCAGCCTCAGGGATTGCCTAGACTGACAGGTGTCCGACTATATCGGGTTAACGGCCAATGTGGACGCTCTGAGAAGTGAGGAACTCCTTGACTACTGGGTGTGCAGGTTTGACCTGTGGCCAGAGCTGGCACAATTTTCTATCGAACTCTTGGCCTGCTATTCATTGAGTATCCTGTCCGAAAGGACGTTCAGTGCAGCAGGGGGGATCGTAACCGATAAGCTCACTCGCCTTGCTCACGACAGTGTGGACTACCTCACATTTCTAAAAATGAATGAGGCATGGATCTTGGAGAAATTCAACACCTGTGACGACCAAGTGTAATTGAATTTCCTCATGCCAGCCCACACATATCCACCACGACCCAGAACAAAGAATGATCCTTGTCTTATGTATATACAGCGGCATAAAAGGCCTTTTCTGTCAGGTGAATGCTTAATTTTTATCCAGCGACCGCCTAATGTACCTCCAGCCACATCATCACAAGTTCTTTTCTGTCAGGTGAATGCCTAATTTTGGGGGCCTGTACTCCAGTGGCCTACAGTAAAAATTTTATCCAGTGATCGCCTTATGTTGTGAGGGTTAAGACTCCATGTTGTGTCCTCAGCCTCCATGTTTGTGTTTCATACTGCCATTTTTTGTGTAATGAACTGTGAGCTTGTTTTGGAAAATTACTGTAAATTCAAGGTCACTCATTGCCCCCACCAACACTTGTTAGAAAGGAATCTTAACAAGCACTAGGAGTACTGGCATGTGGCTAGCACCCACAGTTAAGAATAAGGAGACGTTCTAGGCATATAGTCAAGAAGATGCTTATTTTAGATTGTGTTTTTAATTAGTTAATGACATAACGTTTCACTATGTCTTTAGTTGGAAATGATCCAGAAAATCGCTTTATTAACCCCTGCTTTCTTGAATAAAGTAGAAACTCTTGAAACACAGCTCTATGCCTGTGTTAGTTTTTATCTCTGGATATACATAACTTCTAATTCGGAGTCCACCGCTCATCCAGCATTGGGGTTTTTGCCCCAACAGAAACTGGCACCCGACATGTGGGGCACGACTCACCTGACGTGCCATACCGGGAAAAACAGACAAAAATCAGCGCCAAAGTAAGAGCTTTTTCTTACATGTAGTCTGTACCTCCCTGTCTGGCATTTGTCTTGTTCGAGGGTCCAGCAAAGTGTAAGGTAACTTTACAGTCGTGCCTAATTTATGTTTAAAAATTGGGCTAGCAGAGTAGTGGATGGATTTTAACCAGGATTTTAGCTGGGAATTGCTTGGGATTATTCTGGGAGTAACTGTTCACATATTTGTCATTGTTTATTGTGTGCATAGAATCTGTCAGGAAGCTAGGGGAAGGGGCCAGAAGCTCAGACAGGATTTGGCTTTAACACAGAAGGTACACCTGGAGGGATAGGGTGGGGAAGCCTTTTGTGTAGAAAATAGACATCTAAGGTTCCCCTTAGTAAGCACAGATTCAGGAATAGATAATAGGTAATCAGAACAGCGTTCCCAAAGAGTATGAGACAGCTAAACAGCTGGTAGGAAAGACAGATGGCAAAGATACATTAAAGAAAGTTGACAGCGTTGAAAAACGCAAGTATAAAGCATGAAAACCTCGATTTAGATGTTTGGGAAAGGTTCAAGCACACCCACAGTGGGTGGATTAAGGATCATGCATGAGAAGATGTAGTTAACATTTGGATTAAGGTAGCAAGAGAGATAGAAACCGAAGGTTGGAAGCCATAAGTTTACAGGGGAAAGTTGTACTACAAACCCTATGAAGAGGAAACTGAAAAGGTTAAATCTGGAAGTTGACCACCTTATAATCCTCCAAGGGCGCATGCCTCTCTCACAGCCCCTGCACAGGGACTGGAGGGATGGATATGCAGGACCTGCTGAAATCAGAATACAGATACCGTACTGGATTATATCCAGTGCTATTGAGAACAGGGATGATACCACAGGTCCCTCAGGAGCCTGCCGCCTCCGATGGAGCTGGTGGTGGAGATGGCCAAGACAGCCAACAGGCAGCACTACCTCCTCATGCTCCTAATTATTTTCAACAACACTTTATACAGTATGTTCCATGGAGTCCTAAGGACCAATTGGGACTACTGTCAAGGATACCTGACCCACTTACAAGACCCATGCCCACATCCCGGATGTTAAAACAGATACAGGCCACTTACAGAGCAACATTGGCAGACTTATTAAATGACTTTGTAGCCCTGAAGTTAGGGGAGGCACAGCATAGCTCAGTTAAGAATACCCTAGAGGATGAGTGAAAAATAACCCAAATGTGGCCTGGAGGGATTGGAAGATGACAGAACAGTCAGGGACAAAGTACTGCAGAACTTTTGGTAGATGGGCCAGGACAAAGGAGAATGAGACTTCACAGAGCCTGAAGGACGTAGTGCAGGAGGCTAAAGAGGATGTAGTCTCCTTTGAGTCAAGACTAAGAACTGTCTGGACTGACATGGGGTGGGATGCCACGGGGTAAATGGGAGAAAAACTTCTCATGTCTGCAATCATGGAAAGACTGAGACCAGCCTTGCAGGCTAAACTCAAAGCCTGCAAGCATGAGTGGAGGGTAACACCACTGCCTCAACTTGTTGCTGATGCCAAGGTTCTGGAATTGGACAAGTCTAGCTCCAGACCCGCCAAAGTAAACATGGTCCAAGATCAGCAGAAAATATGGTCAGGTCCGCAGAGACAGGGAAGGAAGAGGAGGAATGATTTCAAATGTTACAGCTGTGGAAAGCCAGGACACATTAGCAGAAACTGCCATGCTCCTCCCCAGCAGCAGGTGAATCAACAGACCCAGGGAACCTCAGACATTAACCCTGTCTCTGCTGGTTCACAATAGGAGACCATCAACCCCGTGTCCTTATCTGCCATGAGTATAGCTAAACAAGGGTGTCAAATTCAAATACCAGTACAAGTGGGGAATAAACAAGTCCCCTTCTTGGTGGACACAGGGGCAGCCAAAACAGTGATAAATCCAAAACATGTTCAATCATGGCAGATGATTATGTACCCGCAGCAGGTTTCACAGGGGAGACAATTTTTGTTCAAGAAACAGTGCCATTAAAATTGAGAAATAAGGATAGCACAGTTGTAACAGAATTGTTAGGCAAAGAAAATATTCCTTATAATTTGTTGGGCACTGATGTTTTGCAAGCCCTAGGGGCACATATACATTTCAATGAGGACAGTACCACACGGGTAGATATAGGAGCCTCGGATGAGGTTCTGTGTCAAGCAATGGCTTTGTACCTAGAGCCTGAGGCAGGATGCCAGTTACATTACAAGGACTGTGAGGAGTTACAGGTGGTCCCAAACAAGTTGTGGGCATCCACAAAGTTGGACATTTGGAAACTTAATGCTACCCTTTTCATGGTTCATCGGAAACCAGGTTGCCAACCACCCCGTGTTAAACAGCACCCCTTGAGTCATGTCCAAGAACAAGAAGTGGCCTTAAAGGTGAAGACGTATGAGAGAATAGGGGTCTTAGTAAGGACCAGTTCATAAGCAAACACACCCCTGTTTCCAGTTAAGAAGCCAGTAAAGGGACAATCAGTAACATACAGGATGGTTCATGATCTTAGGGAGGTAAATAAGGTCACGATGCTGCAAACACCCATTGTGCCAAACCCCCACACTTTGTTGTCCCAGGTGCCACCAACTGCCACATGTTTCACTGTGACAGACCTAGCAAATGCATTTTTCAGTGTTCCCCTACATTCTGATTGTTAATATCTGTTTGCATTTACATTTAAAGGTAATCAATATGCCTGGACAGTTTTACCCCTAGGGAGCACAGAATTCACCTAGTATTTATACGCAGGCTCTCTAGTCAGTTTTTATCTGGTTGGTCAATTCCTGATGATGTGTTACTTCAATATGTTGATAATCTACTCCTGTGTGCAGAAAACTGGAAAAGCTGTTAGGGAAGCCATGCTGTCATTGTTGATATTTCTTGCAGAAAGTGGTTGCAAAGTTTCCCAAGACAAGCTGCAATTTTGCCAATCAAGGGTCACATTTCTGGGACATTGTCTTTCAGAGGGTGCAAGGCAACTTACTGAACAGAGAAAAACAGCAGTGAAGGACATAAAACTCCCTCAGGGGCCAAAACCGCTCAGGATGTTTTTGGGTCTGGTCTCGTACTGCAGACCCTGGATAAGGAATGCATCCATGCTTATGCAGCCTTTGTATGATTGCCTGTCATCAGAACCTTTTTTTATGACGGAACATGCAATCGGGTCCTTTTCACTGTGAAATTGGCCATATTGTCTGCACCAGCATTAGGAATCACAAGGTTACCACAGCAAGGTGTACCACATAAGCTGTAAAAGGCAATGACAGAGCTGATAAGGCAGCCAAGCTAGCTGTGCTCTGGCTACTGAATGCTGATGCCACCCCGGTAAGAGCCTTAAAACCTGTGAATATATCCAAAGAGACTCTGATCAAATTTTCTGAGGAGGCCGCACCTGAAGAAAAAGAACTATGGACAAAGCAAGGGGCTGGGGAAGATGACCAAGGACTATGGGGAAACAAAGCCAGTATTTGTCTACCACGCCCTCTGTACACAGCTATGGCTCAGGAGGCCCATGGGCCTACACATCTGTTGAAAGGTGCCATGGTGTGGTAAATGAAGGGTGGGTTGCTCCAGGGTCTTCTGCAGTAGCCGCTCGAGTTGTACAAGGATGTATGGTCTGCATTGAACAACCCGGCTAAGTGGTGAAGACTCCAAGCAACCATACTCCTTTTTACCAGTTCCAGAGACTGCAGATAGACTATATACAACTGCCTAAGGTACGAGTATATGAGTTTGTTCTTGTGTGTGTTGATCTCTTTTCAGGGTGTCCGGAAGCTTATCCAGTGTCTAAAGCAAATCCAAAGAACACCACAAAGAAACTGGTCAGTGAACTGATATGCAGGTATGGTGTACCTGAAGTTATTGAGTCAGATAGAGGTTCCCACTTTATAGGTGAAGTGATGAGAGAGGTTATGCAAGCTTTAAGGGTGACCCAAGCCTTCCATACAGCGTACCACCCACAAAACAGCAGCCATGTCGAACGCTTAAACGGGACAATAAAACTGAAAATTCAGAAAGCCATGCAGGAAACAGGTAGACCATGGAAAGAGTGTTTGCCTCTAGCCTTATATTCCATAAGAACCACCCCAAACAAGAAGACAGGGTTGTCCCCCTTTGAGGTATTGTTTGGCAGTGCTCCAAGGCTAGGATTGTATTTTCTCCAACAGTTGCAGTTGCAGACTAATAGTATGGTCAGTTTCATGAAGACCCTTACTGAAAGGTTATATCACACTCATAAAAAAGTGTTTGCTTCCATTCCAGGCCTTGATTCAGTAGAAGGCACACAGTCTTGAACCTGGAGATTGGGTAGTGATAAAGAGGCATGTGAGGAAAACCTTTGGGCCCAGATTTGATGGTCCCTTTCAAGTCCTGTTGAAAACTGCAACCTCTGTAAAGGTGTAAGGGAAGCCTAACTGGTTTCATGCCTCACATTGCAAAACAGGTGCCCAACCCTGAGGATGGAGATCCTTGCACTGTTACTCCTGGGTCTGAACATTCAAGCTCTACATGTGAACCTAAAAAGTGACTGGGACAATGCCCTTATTAGGCATCATCAGGTCATGTTAAAAAAAATATATGACAGATGCGGACAATTAAAAAAACTGTTGGATCTGTACTCACAGTCCTGTGAGTTCAAAGACTATGCATTATTTAGCGATCCCATTACCGTAGCTAGAACTTTCTGACATAAATTATAGAGACTTCTTATCTATCTAAAGACCATAAAATGAACGTTTTAAGTTTAACTCTACTGACTACCTAGATGACCAAATATGGGATGTGTTAGGCCTTGTAAACCAAACTAATGATGTGCAATCTCAGTTAATCATAGTTACTAACCAGCATACTCTAGTTTTAGACTGCTAAGGAAGGAGGAATGTATCAAATATTAGGATCTGCTTGTTGTCATTATATAGATCCACAAGGTAAACTTCAAGTAAGAGCAGGTATCGAAAAGATGAAAGAAATGAGAGATAAAGGGCTGGATGCACATAGTGATGACAAGGACTCTTGGTACTCAAATATAGGGATGAGCGAACTCGAACTGTATAGTTCGGGTTCGTACCGAATTTTGGGGTGTCCGTGACACGGACCCGAACCCGGACATTTTCGTAAAAGTCCGGGTTCGGGTTCGGTGTTCGTCGCTTTCTTCGCGCTTTTGTGACGCTTTCTTGGCGCTTTTTGAAAGGCTGCAAAGCAGCCAATCAACAAGCGTCATACTACTTGCCCCAAGAGGCCATCACAGCCATGCCTACTATTGGCATGGCTGTGATTGGCCAGAGCACCATGTGACCCAGCCTCTATTTAAGCTGGAGTCACATAGCGCCGCCCGTCACTCTGCTCTGATTAGCGTAGGGAGAGGTTGCGGCTGCGACAGTAGGGCGAGATTAGGCAGATTAACTCCTCCAAAGGACTTGATTAACTGATCGATCTGCAGCTGTGGATCATTGAGCTGCTGATCCTCAATTGCTCACTGTTTTTAGGCTGCCCAGACCGTTTGTCAGTCACATTTTTCTGGGGTGATCGGCGGCCATTTTGTGTCTTGTGGTGCGCCAGCACAAGCTGCGACCAAGTGCATTTAACCCTCAATGGTGTGGTTGTTTTTTGGCTAAAGCCTACATCAGGGTGAAGCTGTCACACCAAGTGCATTTAACCAGCAATAGTCTGTTCATTTTTTGGCCATATACAAAATCAGGGGCAAGCTGCGCCTGTCACCAAGTGCATTTAACCCTCAATGGTGTGGTTGTTTTTTGGCTAAAGCCTACATCAGGGTGAAGCTGTCACACCAAGTGCATTTAACCAGCAATAGTCTGTTCATTTTTTGGCCATATACTAAATCAGGGGCAAGCTGCGCCTGTCACCAAGTGCATTTAACCCTCAATGGTGTGGTTGTTTTTTGGCTAAAGCCTACATCAGGGTGAAGCTGTCACACCAAGTGCATTTAACCAGCAATAGTCTGTTTATTTTTTGGCCATATCCCAGTCTAATTCTGTCACTAAATCCATACCGGTCACCCAGCGCCTAAATACTAGGCCTCAAATTTATATCCCGCTAAATCTGTCCTTAGTGCTGTAGCTGGGCGAGTTATTTAGTGTCCGTTCAAGCACATTTCTTGTTCTGGGTTGAAATACAATTCCCAATTTAGCAATTTCATAATTTAGTGGTTTCTGCTATATCAGAGCTATTTGAAATCTATCCCTAAAAGGGTATATATAATATTCAAGGTGCACATTGGGTCATTCAGAATAACTTCACACACACCCGCTACTGTGTATTTCCAAGTCTAATTCTGGCACTAAACCCATACCTGTCACCCAGCGCCTAAATACTAGGCCTCAAATTTATATCCAGCTAAATCTGTCCCTAGTGCTGTAGCTGGGCGAGTTATTTAGTGTCCGTTCAAGCACATTTCTTGTTCTGGGTTGAAATACAATTCCCAATTTAGCAATTTCATAATTTAGTGGTTTCTGCTATATCAGAGCTATTTGAAATCTATCCCTAAAAGGGTATATAATATTCAAGGTGCACATTGGGTCATTCAGAATAACTTCACACACACCCGCTACTGTGTATTTCCAAGTCTAATTCTGGCACTAAACCCATACCTGTCACCCAGCGCCTAAATACTAGGCCTCAAATTTATATCCCGCTAAATCTGTCCTTAGTGCTGTAGCTGGGTGTCAGGACTGGAATAGTGGATCAGGTATGGAATCCTTTGGCAGGGACAAAATAATCCCAAAAATTAGCGTAGTACAAAAAAGGTCAATCCAATCGGGTAGTCGGTTCCAGTTCCGGGTCGTGGCGGGCAGCAGAAATCGTAATCGAGGAAACAGGCAAGGAGTCGGTAGCTGGGAAGTCAGATTAAACAACAGGTTCACAGGAGGGAGCTGGGTGTTCACCATAAGGTTGAATAACTCAGCAATGAGTCAAGGCTCTGACTGGCTTTAAGTACACAGGGAACCCAGGACCGCCCCCCTGGTTGCTGGGCAACCAGGAGGCTTCCTTAGTCAGAAGCCAATCATAAGGCTGAGGGCGGTGACGGAGGCTGAAGCCCTCCCCTAGCCTTAGTAGCACCTGTGGTCTGGAATGGAGCATGTGCACTACGCTTGTATCCCCGCGCACGCGGCTTGTGTACCGCGCACCCGGCGTCCGACTCGCGCAGGCGCACTGGCCACATTGACGTCAGGTGTCCTGTCAGGAGGAAGAGGAGGAGCTATCTGCGCCCGCCGCCCGCGCCTGCAAACCCGATGCGAAACGGCCCCCCTGGTTCCCTGACAGAGCCCCCCACCAAGGAGCGGCCGCCGGACGCGAACCTGGGATGGCCGATCAGGATGAGCCCTGTGGAATGCGCGGACCTTGGCGTCTGCATGAAGGTTACCTGCTGGTTCCCAGGAACGCTCCTCTGGCCCATATCCCTTCCAGTGGACAAGGTATTCCAAGACTCCACGGCGTCTGCGGGAGTCCAAGATCCCCTGGACTTCATATTCATCATTGTTATCCACCTGAATGGGAGCGGGTGGCATCAACACTCTGCCCACAAGGGTGTTGGCACGGTAGGGTTTCAGTAGTGATACATGAAACACCGGATGGATGTTAAATGAAGTGGGCAGGTTTAGTCTCGCCGCGACGTCGTTGACCATTGAGGCGATGGTGAATGGTCCCAAATAGCGAGGGCCCAATTTCTTGGACGGGCAGGTCAGTTTAAGGTGCTGAGAAGATAACCATACCCTATCCCCACTTCTGTACTTGGGGCTCTCGGTGCGTCTCCGATCCGCCTGAGTCTTTTGCTGTTGCTGGGTAATGTGGAGCTTCTGCACTAGGGTACGTAGCAAACCCCGGAGACGACGGAGGCGCTGGGCCACTTCAGGTACGGGAATGTCCACCGGAAGGTCTGGAAGCGTCAAGGGATGGTACCCGTAATTCGCATAAAAGGGTGAGAGTCCCGTAGAGGTATGCTGCTGTTGATTGTATGCATATTCTGCCAGAGGGAGAAGGTCCACCCAGTCGTCTTGTAGGTACGACGAATAGCAGCGAAGATACTGCTCCAAGGTTTGGTTCGTCCTCTCCGTCTGGCCGTTGGACTGGGGATGATAAGCAGAGGACAGGTTGCGGGTGATGTGGAGGCAGCGGCAAAATTGGCTCCAGAAACGGGAGGTGAACTGCGAACCCCGATCAGATACAATAGAGGAGGGGAGTCCATGTAGGCGGAACACGTGCTGTAGAAACAATTTTGAGGTATGTTGGGCTGTTGGAAGGCCGGTAGTTGGAATAAAGTGGGCCATCTTGGTACATCTATCTACTACAACCAAGATCGTAGTGTGGCCCTGTGAAGGAGGTAAGTCCACCACGAAATCCATTGCGAGGTCCCTCCAGGGCACCATTGCCACGGGTAGAGGTTGTAGTGGGCCGACTGGCCGGGTGTGGGGTCTCTTGTGCATGGCACAGATAGTGCATGAGCCCACAAAGGACCGTACATCTGCCGCTAGGGAAGGCCACCAGAACTGCCTCTGCACGTACTCTAAGGTATTGCGTATTCCCCTGTGACCTGCGGTTGGGTGGTCGTGATGATGTTGCAGGATCGGAACCCGATGGGAAGTAGGCACGTAGATTTTTCCCTGATGGTAACGTAGACCCTGCCTTTGTGGCAGGTGTGCTGCTTCAGACGGTACGGTCACGCTGGCTTGTCGGATCTCTTCGAGTAATGAATGTTGTGTGGCCAAAAAGTAGGTGCTTGGAAGGATGGTTTCTGGAGGTGAAAACACGGCATCGGTGTCATGAAGACGGGAGAGGGTATCGGCCTTCCCGTTCTTTGATCCAGGACGATATGTTATCTGGAGGGTGAAGCGGGAAAAGAAGAGGGCCCACCTGGCTTGCCGGGGCCGTAACCTCTTAGCAGTACGAAGGTATTCTAGGTTACGGTGATCAGTATAGACAGTTACCGGGTGCTTGGCTCCCTCCAGCAGATGCCGCCACTCCTCCAGCGCATTTTTTATGGCCAGTAGTTCCCTCTCGCCCACATCGTAGTTTCGTTCCGCCTTGGTTAACTTGCGGGAGTAGAACGCCACTGGGTGTAGGAGTTGTTTCTCCCCTTGTCTTTGGGAGAGAACTGCCCCGACAGCTTTCTCTGAGGCATCTGTCTCCAGGTAGAAGGGGAGAGCAGTGTCAGGCTGCGCCAATACCGGAGCTTGTGTGAAGAGCCTTTGGAGGGTTTGGAAGGCCTTATGAGCGGCAGGGGTCCATACAAATGGAACGCTGTTCCCGGTTAGGACCGTAATAGGAGCGCATATGGCTGAGAAATTCCGGATGAAGCGACGGTAGAAATTCGCGAAACCGATGAACTGTTGGACCATTCGTCGGTTTCGTGGGATAGGCCATTCTAGGATGGCCTGCACCTTCTTGGGGTCCATCTCCACTTTTCCGGGGGACAGTATGTATCCCAAGAATTCAATAGAAGGAACCTCAAAGATGCTCTTCTCCAGCTTCCCATAGAGTCGGTGTGTCCGAAGGCGCTCGAGGACTACCTTCACATGTCTCTCATGCTGCTGAAGTGTGTGGGAAAAAATAAGGATGTCATCCAGATACACTACCACATATGTGTCCAGAAGGTCGCGGAAGACATCGTTGATAAAGCTTTGGAAGGTAGCTGGGGCGTTGCAAAGCCCGAAGGGCATCACCAGATACTCATAATGGCCGAATCTGGAACGAAAAGCCGTCTTCCATTCATCGCCCTCACGGATCCGCACAAGATTATAGGCCCCCCGGAGGTCGATTTTGGAGAACACTTTGGCATCCTTCACTCGGTCCAGGAGATCAGGGATGAGAGGGAGAGGGTATTTATTTTTCCTGGTGATGTTGTTAAGGCCCCGGTAGTCCACACAGGGCCGAAGACCCCCATCCTTCTTCCCCACAAAAAAGATACCTGCACCGACTGGGGAGGTGGACGGGCGGATGAAGCCCTTCGCCAGGCTTTCCTCAATGTAATCCCTCAGCGCCTGGGTCTCGGGCTCAGACAAGTTGTATAACCGTCCGTATGGCAGCGAGGCCCCGGGGAGTAGATCAATGGGGCAGTCATAAGGTCTGTGGGGAGGTAAGGTGTCTGCCCCTGCTTTCTCAAAGACATCCGCATATTCTTCGTATTTAGCAGGTAATACCCGAGGAGATGAGGCCAGGACCAGCAGAGAGCCAGGAACGGAGGAGATGCAGTGGGAGATGCAATAAGAGGACTGAAATGTGACACGTCCCAGGGCCCAGTCAATTTGGGGGTTGTGCTTTTTAAGCCATGGGATGCCTAAGATAACAGGAAATAAAGGAGAGGGTACAATGTCCCACACGATCTCTTCACGGTGGTGGCGACCAATGGAAAGGGTAAGAGGGTGTGATTCCAAAGAGACAGGTCCGGTTTTTAATGTACTGCCGTCCACCATGTGGAGTCGGGATGGGTGTTCCTTGGAGCGCAAGGATATTCCTAGATGAGTGGCAAGTTTGGAATCAAAAAAACAGCTGCTTGCGCCCGAATCGATTAAGGCCGTGAGTTCATGGCCAGTTCCGTTCAGCTGCAGAGAAACACATAGAGTTAGATGTGAAGAACCGTGGTATACAGGTATGTTCAGGAACACAGCGGAACTGACAGTCCTACCTGTAGGTGGTTTGACAGGACAGTCTCTCAACATATGCCCGGATTTGGCACAGTAGAGGCAGAGATTGAGAGTCCGCCTTCTGGACCTCTCAACTGCTGAGAGTGGACCCCTGACTACTCCGACCTGCATTGGTTCGTCCGGGGTGAGGTCTCCCACTGTGGAGGATTGCCCAAGGACTGAAACGGGAAGAGGATTGGATCGCCGTGCAGGAGGAGTTAAAGTGTGCTGTCTCTCCGTCCTTCGTTCCCGGAAACGGCGGTCCAGTTGGGTAACCGTGCTCATCAGCCCTTCCAGGACCTCTGGGATCCCGATACGGGCGAGTTCGTCTTTTAATTGGTCCGACAGTCCGATCCGGAACTGGTCGATAAGGGCCACTTCATTGAGTCCGGTATCTGGTGCGATCTCCCGGAACTCCGTAATGTAGTCCTCCACTGGACGCCTTCCTTGTCGCAGGGCACGGAGAGTGTCCCTAGAGGTGGAAGCGCGCAGGGGGTCATCAAAGAGTGCCTGCATGGCGGAAACAAAGGAGCCCCAAGAGGACAGCACTGGGCTATCAGTTTGCAGGAGCTGATGGGCCCAGGTCTGTGGGGGTCCCGTGAGCAGGGAGATAGCTGTCCGTACTTTGACATAGTCCGAGGAGTAAGTGCGGGGTTTCAAGGAGAACAGTAGCTCGCAGGAAATAATAAACGAACGGTATTTCTTCCTGTCTCCAGAAAAGCGTTCTGGTAGGGCTACTGCTGGTTCACTGTTCACCACTTCTAGTGAGGTGCGTGGAGCGGGAGGAGGTGAGGGTGGTAGTGCAGTGAACTGGGCTTGGCGCAGCTCCTGGGCACGCATTCTCCCTAATAGGTGTGCATGGCTGGCCTGCATGTCCTGAAGGGCTTGCGCCATCATCGTCAGTTGTTCGGACAAAGAAGGGGCACCGTCTGCAGGTCCCGCGGATTCCATGGTTGGGCTGAGTTATTATGTCAGGACTGGAATAGTGGATCAGGTATGGAATCCTTTGGCAGGGACAAAATAATCCCAAAAATTAGCGTAGTACAAAAAAGGTCAATCCAATCGGGTAGTCGGTTCCAGTTCCGGGTCGTGGCGGGCAGCAGAAATCGTAATCGAGGAAACAGGCAAGGAGTCGGTAGCTGGGAAGTCAGATTAAACAACAGGTTCACAGGAGGGAGCTGGGTGTTCACCATAAGGTTGAATAACTCAGCAATGAGTCAAGGCTCTGACTGGCTTTAAGTACACAGGGAACCCAGGACCGCCCCCCTGGTTGCTGGGCAACCAGGAGGCTTCCTTAGTCAGAAGCCAATCATAAGGCTGAGGGCGGTGACGGAGGCTGAAGCCCTCCCCTAGCCTTAGTAGCACCTGTGGTCTGGAATGGAGCATGTGCACTACGCTTGTATCCCCGCGCACGCGGCTTGTGTACCGCGCACCCGGCGTCCGACTCGCGCAGGCGCACTGGCCACATTGACGTCAGGTGTCCTGTCAGGAGGAAGAGGAGGAGCTATCTGCGCCCGCCGCCCGCGCCTGCAAACCCGATGCGAAACGGCCCCCCTGGTTCCCTGACACTGGGCGAGTTATTTAGTGTCCGTTCAAGCACATTTCTTGTTCTGGGTTGAAATACAATTCCCAATTTAGCAATTTCATAATTTAGTGGTTTCTGCTATATCAGAGCTATTTGAAATCTATCCCTAAAAGGGTATATAATATTCAAGGTGCACATTGGGTCATTCAGAATAACTTCACACACACCCGCTACTGTGTATTTCCAAGTCTAATTCTGGCACTAAACCCATACCTGTCACCCAGCGCCTAAATACTAGGCCTCAAATTTATATCCCGCTAAATCTGTCCTTAGTGCTGTAGCTGGGCGAGTTATTTAGTGTCCGTTCAAGCACATTTCTTGTTCTGGGTTGAAATACAATTCCCAATTTAGCAATTTCATAATTTAGTGGTTTCTGCTATATCAGAGCTATTTGAAATCTATCCCTAAAAGGGTATATAATATTCAAGGTGCACATTGGGTCATTCAGAATAACTTCACACACACCCGCTACTGTGTATTTCCAAGTCTAATTCTGGCACTAAACCCATACCTGTCACCCAGCGCCTAAATACTAGGCCTCAAATTTATATCCCGCTAAATCTGTCCTTAGTGCTGTAGCTGGGCGAGTTATTTAGTGTCCGTTCAAGCACATTTCTTGTTCTGGGTTGAAATACAATTCCCAATTTAGCAATTTCATAATTTAGTGGTTTCTGCTATATCAGAGCTATTTGAAATCTATCCCTAAAAGGGTATATAATATTCAAGGTGCACATAGGGTCATTCAGAATAACTTCACACACCCGCTACTGTGCATTTCCAAATCTAATTCTGTCACTAAACCCATACCTGTCACCCAGCGCCTAAATACTAGGCCTCAAATTTATATCCCGCTAAATCTGTCCCTTAGTGCTGTAGCTGGGCGAGTTATTTAGTGTCCGTTCAAGCACATTTCTTGTTCTGGGTTGAAATACAATTCCCAATTTAGCAATTTCATAATTTAGTGGTTTCTGCTATATCAGAGCTATTTGAAATCTATCCCTAAAAGGGTAGATCATATTGAAGGTGCACATAGGGTCATTCAGAATAACTTCACACACACGCTTCTGTGCATTTCCAAGTCTAATTCTGTCACTAAATCCATACCGGTCACCCAGCGCCTAAATACTAGGCCTCAAATTTATATCCCGCTGAATTTGAATACAATACATTGGGCCAAATAATATATTTGTTGTTGTGGTGAACCATAACAATGAGAAAAACATCTAGTAAGGGACGCGGACGTGGACATGGTCGTGGTGGTGTTAGTGGACCCTCTGGTGCTGGGAGAGGACGTGGCCGTTCTGCCACATCCACACGTCCTAGTGTACCAACTACCTCAGGTCCCAGTAGCCGCCAGAATTTACAGCGATATATGGTGGGGCCCAATGCCGTTCTAAGGATGGTAAGGCCTGAGCAGGTACAGGCATTAGTCAATTGGGTGGCCGACAGTGGATCCAGCACGTTCACATTATCTCCCACCCAGTCTTCTGCAGAAAGCGCACAGATGGCGCCTGAAAACCAACCCCATCAGTCTGTCACATCACCCCCATGCATACCAGGGAAACTGTCTCAGCCTCAAGTTATGCAGCAGTCTCTTATGCTGTTTGAAGACTCCGCTGGCAGGGTTTCCCAAGGGCATCCACCTAGCCCTTCCCCAGCGGTGAAAGACATAGAATGCACTGACGCACAACCACTTATGTTTCCTGATGATGAGGACATGGGAATACCACCTCAGCATGTCTCTGATGATGACGAAACACAGGTGCCAACTGCTGCGTCTTTCTGCAGTGTGCAGACTGAACAGGAGGTCAGGGATCAAGACTGGGTGGAAGACGATGCAGGGGACGATGAGGTCCTAGACCCCACATGGAATGAAGGTCGTGCCACTGACTTTCACAGTTCGGAGGAAGAGGCAGTGGTGAGACCGAGCCAACAGCGTAGCAAAAGAGGGAGCAGTGGGCAAAAGCAGAACACCCGCCGCCAAGAGACTCCGCCTGCTACTGACCGCCGCCATCTGGGACCGAGCACCCCAAAGGCAGCTTCAAGGAGTTCCCTGGCATGGCACTTCTTCAAACAATGTGCTGACGACAAGACCCGAGTGGTTTGCACGCTGTGCCATCAGAGCCTGAAGCGAGGCATTAACGTTCTGAACCTGAGCACAACCTGCATGACCAGGCACCTGCATGCAAAGCATGAACTGCAGTGGAGTAAACACCTTAAAACCAAGGAAGTCACTCAGGCTCCCCCTGCTACCTCTTCTGCTGCTGCCGCCTCGGCCTATTCTGCTGCTGCCGCCTCGGCCTCTTCCTCCGCCTCTGGAGGAACGTTGGCACCTGCCGCCCAGCAAACAGGGGATGTACCACCAACACCACCACCACCACCTCCGTCACCAAGCGTCTCAACCATGTCACACGCCAGCGTTCAGCTCTCCATCTCACAAACATTTGATAGAAAGCGTAAATTCCCACCTAGCCACCCTCGATCCCTGGCCCTGAATGCCAGCATTTCTAAACTACTGGCCTATGAAATGCTGTCATTTAGGCTGGTGGACACAGACAGCTTCAAACAGCTCATGTCGCTTGCTGTCCCACAGTATGTTGTTCCCAGCCGGCACTACTTCTCCAAGAGAGCCGTGCCTTCCCTGCACAACCAAGTATCCGATAAAATCAAGTGTGCACTGCGCAACGCCATCTGTGGCAAGGTCCACCTAACCACAGATACGTGGACCAGTAAGCACGGCCAGGGACGCTATATCTCCCTAACTGCACACTGGGTAAATGTAGTGGCAGCTGGGCCCCAGGCGGAGAGCTGTTTGGCGCACGTCCTTCCGCCGCCAAGGATCGCAGGGCAACATTCTTTGCCTCCTGTTGCCACCTCCTCCTTCTCGGCTTCCTCCTCCTCTTCTTCCACCTGCTCATCCAGTCAGCCACACACCTTCACCACCAACTTCAGCACAGCCCGGGGTAAACGTCAGCAGGCCATTCTGAAACTCATATGTTTGGGGGACAGGCCCCACACCGCACAGGAGTTGTGGCGGGGTATAGAACAACAGACCGACGAGTGGTTGCTGCCGGTGAGCCTCAAGCCCGGCCTGGTGGTGTGTGATAATGGGCGAAATCTCGTTGCAGCTCTGGGACTAGCCAATTTGACGCACATCCCTTGCTTGGCGCATGTGCTGAATTTGGTGGTGCAGAAGTTCATTCACAACTACCCCGACATGTCAGAGCTGCTGCATAAAGTGCGGGCCGTCTGTTCGCGCTTCCGGCGTTCACATCCTGCTGCTGCTCGCCTGTCTGCGCTACAGCGTAACTTCGGCCTTCCCGCTCACCGCCTCATATGCGACGTGCCCACCAGGTGGAACTCCACCTTGCACATGCTGGACAGACTGTGCGAGCAGCAGCAGGCCATAGTGGAGTTTCAGCTGCAGCACGCACGGGTCAGTCGCACTACAGAACAGCACCACTTCACCACCAATGACTGGGCCTCCATGCGAGACCTGTGTGCCCTGTTGCGCTGTTTCGAGTACTCCACCAACATGGCCAGTGGCGATGACACCGTTATCAGCGTTACAATACCACTTCTATGTCTCCTTGAGAAAACACTTAGGGCGATGATGGAAGAGGAGGTGGCCCAGGAGGAGGAGGAGGAGGAGGAGGAAGAGGGGTCATTTTTAGCACTTTCAGGCCAGTCTCTTCGAAGTGACTCAGAGGGAGGTTTTTGGCAACAGCAGAGGCCAGGTACAAATGTGGCCAGCCAGGGCCCACTACTGGAGGACGAGGAGGACGAGGATGAGGAGGAGGTGGAGGAGGATGAGGATGAAGCATGGTCACAGCGGGGTGGCACCCAACGCAGCTCGGGTCCATCACTGGTGCGTGGCTGGGGGGAAAGGCAGGACGATGACGATACGCCTCCCACAGAGGACAGCTTGTCCTTACCCCTGGGCAGCCTGGCACACATGAGCGACTACATGCTGCAGTGCCTGCGCAACGACAGCAGAGTTGCCCACATTTTAACCTGTGCGGACTACTGGGTTGCCACCCTGCTGGATCCACGCTACAAAGACAATGTGCCCACCTTACTTCCTGCACTGGAGCGTGATAGGAAGATGCGCGAGTACAAGCGCACGTTGGTAGACGCGCTACTGAGAGCATTCCCAAATGTCACAGGGGAACAAGTGGAAGCCCAAGGCCAAGGCAGAGGAGGAGCAAGAGGTCGCCAAGGCAGCTGTGTCACGGCCAGCTCCTCTGAGGGCAGGGTTAGCATGGCAGAGATGTGGAAAACTTTTGTCAACACGCCACAGCTAACTGCACCACCACCTGATACGCAACGTGTTAGCAGGAGGCAACATTTCACTAACATGGTGGAACAGTACGTGTGCACACCCCTCCACGTACTGACTGATGGTTCGGCCCCATTCAACTTCTGGGTCTCTAAATTGTCCACGTGGCCAGAGCTAGCCTTTTATGCCTTGGAGGTGCTGGCCTGCCCGGCAGCCAGCGTTTTGTCTGAACGTGTATTCAGCACGGCAGGGGGCGTCATTACAGACAAACGCAGCCGCCTGTCTACAGCCAATGTGGACAAGCTGACGTTCATAAAAATGAACCAGGCATGGATCCCACAGGACCTGTCCGTCCCTTGTCCAGATTAGACATTAACTACCTCCCCATAACCATATATTATTGGACTCCAGGGCACTTCCTCATTCAATCCTATTTTTATTTTCATTTTACCATTATATTGCGAGGCTACCCAAAGTTGAATGAACCTCTCCTCTGCCTGTGTGCTAGGCCTAAATATATGCCAATGGACTGTTGCAGTGGTGGCTGACGTGAAGCCTCATTCTCTGCTATGACATGCAGACTGATTCTCTGCTGACATGAAGACAGATTCTCTGTTACGGGACCTCCCTCCTCTGCCTGGGTGCTGGGCCTAAATATATGCCAATGGACTGTTGCAGTGGTGGCTGACATGAAGCCTGATTCTCTGCTATGACATGCAGACTAATTCTCTGCTGACATGAAGCCAGATTGTCTGTTACGGGACCTCTCTCCTCTGCCTGGGTGCTGGGCCTAAATTTATGACAATGGACTGTTGCAGTGGTGGCTGACGTGAAGCCTGATTCTCTGCTATGACATGCAGACTGATTCTCTGCTGACATGAAGCCAGATTGTCTGTTACGGGACCTCTCTGCTCTGCCTGTGTGCTAGGCCTAAATATATGCCAATGGACTGTTGCAGTGGTGGCTGACGTGAAGCCTGATTCTCTGCTATGACATGCAGACTGATTCTCTGCTGACATGAAGCCAGATTGTCTGTTACGGGACCTCTCTGCTCTGCCTGTGTGCTAGGCCTAAATATATGCCAATGGACTGTTGCAGTGGTGGGTGACGTGAAGCCTCATTCTCTGCTATGACATGCAGACTGATTCTCTGCTGACATGAAGACAGATTCTCTGTTACGGGACCTCCCTCCTCTGCCTGGGTGCTGGGCCTAAATATATGCCAATGGACTGTTGCAGTGGTGGCTGACATGAAGCCTGATTCTCTGCTATGACATGCAGACTAATTCTCTGCTGACATGAAGCCAGATTGTCTGTTACGGGACCTCTCTCCTCTGCCTGGGTGCTGGGCCTAAATTTATGACAATGGACTGTTGCAGTGGTGGCTGACGTGAAGCCTGATTCTCTGCTATGACATGCAGACTGATTCTCTGCTGACATGAAGCCAGATTGTCTGTTACGGGACCTCTCTGCTCTGCCTGTGTGCTAGGCCTAAATATATGCCAATGGACTGTTGCAGTGGTGGCTGACGTGAAGCCTCATTCTCTGCTATGACATGCAGACTGATTCTCTGCTGACATGAAGCCAGATTGTCTGTTACGGGACCTCTCTGCTCTGCCTGTGTGCTAGGCCTAAATATATGCCAATGGACTGTTGCAGTGGTGGGTGACGTGAAGCCTCATTCTCTGCTATGACATGCAGACTGATTCTCTGCTGACATGAAGCCAGATTCTCTGTTACGGGACCTCTCTCCTCTGCCTGTGTGTGTGCTGGGCCTAAATATATGCCAATGGACTGTTGCAGTGGTGGCTGACGTGAAGCCTGATTCTCTGCTATGACATGCAGACTGATTCTCTGCTGACATGAAGCCAGATTGTCTGTTACGGGACCTCTCTCCTCTGCCTGTGTGTGTGCTGGGCCTAAATATATGCCAATGGACTGTTGCAGTGGTGGCTGACGTGAAGCCTCATTCTCTGCTATGACATGCAGACTAATTCTCTGCTGACATGAAGACAGATTCTCTGTTACGGGACCTCTCTCCTCTGCCTGGGTGCCGGGGCCTAAATATCTGAGAATGGACTGTTCCAGTGGTGGGTGACGGGAAGCCAGATTCTCTGCTATGGAACCTCTCTCCAATTGATTTTGGTTAATTTTTATTTATTTAATTTTTATTTTAATTCATTTCCCTATCCACATTTGTTTGCAGGGGATTTACCTACATGTTGCTGCCTTTTGCAGCCCTCTAGCTCTTTCCTGGGCTGTTTTACAGCCTTTTTAGTGCCGAAAAGTTCGGGTCCCCATTGACTTCAATGGGGTTCGGGTTCGGGACGAAGTTCGGATCGGGTTCGGATCCCGAACCCGAACATTTCCGGGATGTTCGGCCGAACTTCTCGAACCCGAACATCCAGGTGTTCGCTCAACTCTACTCAAATACCTTCTCTTTCTTGAAGCCAGCAAACTGGTTTGAAAATGGTGGTGGGTGGCTCATGGGTGTAGTACAGGGAATACTACAGATTTTGTTGATTATTGCACTCATTTACATTGCAATTAAGCTCACATTGATGTGCTTGAGCAGAGAGTGTAACAAGAACAAAGGTAGAAAAGACTTTGAGACATGCTGAGATGATCCCTCACACAGGTGCAGATATGCAGAATCTGGGAAACCAGCAGTAAAGGGAATGTACGGCTGAAGTATGTGTATCTGACACCTGTAGTAAGTGAATATCTCAAAATGGGGGAATTGTGAGGGTTAAGACTCAATGTTGTGTCCTCAGCCTCCATGTTTGTATTTCATACTGCTATTTTTTGTGTAATGAACTGTGAGCTTCTTGTGGAAAGTTACTGTAACATCAAGGTCACTCCTTGCCCCCACCAACGCTTGTGAGAAAGGAATCTTAACAAGCACTAAGAGTACTGGCATGTGACTAGCACCCATAGTTAAGATTAAGGAAACATTCTAGGCATATAGCCAAGAAAATGCCCATTTCAGAATGTGTTTTTAATGAGTTAATGATGTAAATGTTTGACTACGTCTTCAGTTTGAAATGATCCAGAAAATTGCTTTAGTAAGCTCTGCTTTCTTTAATAAAGTAGAAACTTTTGAAACACAGCTCTATGCCTATGTTGGTTTTTCTCTATGGATATCCATAACTTCTAATTCGGAGTCCACCGCTCATCTGGCATTAGGGTTTTTGCCCCAACAATTTTTCTGTCAAGTGAATGCCTTATTTTTGGGGCCTGTACTGGCCTAAAGTAAAATTTGTATCCAGTCACTGCTTTATGTATCTCCAGCTACATAACCACAACTTATTTTCTATCAGGTGAATGCCTAATTTTTTAGGCCTATACTCCTATACACATTTTTGAGAGTTTCCCTTTAAGGCCTAGTTCACACCTCAGTGATTTGATCAGTGATTTCCATTGGCGATTGTGAGCCAAAACCAGATGCAGGTCAAAAACACAGAACAGGTGCAGATCTTTCCATTACTTCTTATCTCTGTGGAGGCTCCAATCCTGGTTTTGGCTCACAATCACTGATGGAAATCACTGACCAAAAACTGACGTGTGAACTAGGCCTAAAACACATTGGGACTATTTGTGCACTTCTAGTAAGCATTTGGTGGCTACAATTATAACCTTAATTTTTTTAAGGTTCGCCTGCCATTAAAGTCAATGGTGCCCGACACGAGCGTGCGGTTTTCGAGCATTTGATCGTGAACACGTGTTCGCGAACTGTCCTGGCCGATGTTCGTCCATCACTAATTACCACGTCCGGAACAACCTGCTATGTAAAAATATCACATGATCTGACCCGTCAGGTGAACACCATAGGAAAAAAAAAAGCAATTTTTTGTCACCTTACATCACAAAAAGTGTAATACCAAGCGATCAAAAAGTCATATGCACCCCAAAATCATACCAATCAAACCATGATCTTATTCCACAAAAAATGAGCCCCTACATAAGACAATCGCCCAAAAAAGAAAATAACTATGGCTCTCAGAATCTGGAGACACTAAAACATAATTTTATTTTTGGTCCAAAAAGGTTATTGTGTAAAATGTAAAAAAATAAAAATAAAGTATACATATTAGGTATACTCAATTTTACAGCCCTTGCTGCATCTGTCAGTGTACAATTCAAGTGTTACATACTGCTGTCATATTCTGTCATTAAAAGAAACACCATTTTGGGTAAAATAATAAATTTTACAGCCCTTGCAGCATCTGTCATTGTGAGATACACAATTTAGATACTGCTGGGCTATTCTGTTATAAAAAAAACACACCAATTTTTGGCAAAATACTTAATTTGCGGACTTGTCTGCATCTGTCAGTGTGAGATTCACACTTTAGATACTGCTGTGCTATTCTGTTATAAAAAAACACCCATTTTGGGCAAAGTACTTAATATTTCCGCCCTTTCTGCATTTGTCAGTGTGAAATTCAAGCGTTATATACTGCTGTCATATTGTTATTAAAAAAACACCCATTTTGGGAAAAAAATAAATTTAAGGCCTTGTCTGCATCTGTCAGTTTGAGATACAAGCTTGAAATATTATTGGGCAAAAAAATAAATTTGCGGCCTTGTCTGCATCTATCAGTGTGAGATACACCCTTTAGATACTGTTGTTCTATTCTGCTATAAAAAACACCTATTTTGGGCAAAAAACCTGGTTGTGGTGCTGCTGGTGGAGCTCCTGTTGCAGGGATAGGACCTGGTCGATCTGTGCCAGCTACACGCACAAGTGAAACACCTTCCTTAGGTGCGAGTAGGCGACAGAACCTTCAGCGGCATTTGGTCGGGCCTAATGCGGCTCTACGAATGGTGAGGCCAGAACAAGTACAGGCGATAGTAGAATGGGTTGCTGACAGGGCCTCCAGTTCCTTTACATTGTCTCCCACCCAGTCTCCTGCTGAAAGATCAGAGTTGGCCCCTGCAGCCGATGTCCATTAGTCTTTCACCTCACACCCTTGCAATTCAGACAAGCAGTCTGAGCCCCAATTCATGCAGCAGTCTCATCTGATTATTGATGACTCTGCTAGCATGGTTTCTCAAGGCCATCCACCTACCCCTGCCGCAAGTTATAAGGTTCCGGACAGGGTCGCTCTTATCAGGGCCGGGGGTCTTATCAGGGCCAGACTAGCACTCCCCTGTAGGGCAATATCAGGGACAGTTCTTTGCCCATCCTGTCCTTCAATACCACATCATCATCTAGCCCAGGGATAGATGTTTTTTGCTTTTCCTCCAGGATTCATGGATGTGCACTGGAACCCCCCGGATTGTGGTAGGACATATTGTTTCTGATTTGGTGCCACTGAGCACCTGATTTAGTGTTGCCGAGCACTTGTTATTGCCTACCACATATATGCTTTTTGCTTAACTTTAATAATTTAATTTATTTTCATTTTGAGGGATATCTTTTCCATTCACACATCCTCAAAATGGGTCTGCATCCATTTCCGCATTTTTGCGGAACGGGTGCAGACCCATTCATTTTCAATGGGGCTGGAATGTGCTGTCCGCATCCACATTTGCAGATCAGCATTTGCGCATCCGTGCTTCCATTTCCGCAAAAAATAGAACATGTCCTATTGCAATTGCAGGTATATAGAGGGACAAGCGTTATTGGAAAAAAAAAATTCTACTGGTGTGATATACCAGTCGCCCCCCCAAAAAAACTGATTGAAGCGGGGTGTTATATACCAATATACTGTACTTTCTTTATAGTGAATTTGGGTACTGTATAGTGCATTTGCGCATGCGCATACACGAAAATTATATTGCCAATATTTTGCATTGAAAAAATGATGAATGGAGATCGCAAATTCGAATAATACATCTGGTATGTCACTGTCCATGTTGTGGGACTATTTGTGCATTTCTAGTAATTACTTCTTGGCTGCAAATATGAGCTGAAGTTTTTTCAGGTTTGCCTGCCATTAAAATTAATGGGACCTGCCGCGAACTTGCGGTTCGCGAACATTTGATCGTATTCGCGCGATCAGCCACTGGGTACATGCAGTGGCGGCTGGGCCTGAGGCGGATAGCAGTTTGGCGAATGTCCTTTCACCACTATGGATTGCAGGGTGCTTCAGTTTGCCTCCTGTTGCTTCCTCCTCCTACTTTGCTTCCTCATCCTCTACCGTCTCCTCATCCGGTCAGCGTAACATCTTCACCACCAACTTCAGCACAGCCAGGGGTAAACGACAACAGGCAGTTTTAAAACTTATCTGTTTGGGGGACAAACCCCACACCACCCAGAAGCTGTAGAAGGGTCTTGAACAACAGACCGATGAGTGGTTGGTGCCAGTGAGCCTCAAGCCCGGCCTAGTGGTGTGCGATAATGGGCGAAATCTGGTAGCAGCTCTTGGACTAGCTGGTTTACCGCACCTCCCTTGCCTGGCTCATGTGCTGAATTTGGTGGTGCAGAGGTTCCTTAAAAATTACCCCAATATGTCAGAGCTGCTGCATAAAGTGCGGGCCATCTGTGCACGATTTCGGCGTTCTCACCCTGTTGCTGCTCGCCTGTCAATGCTGCAGCGTGACTTTGGCCTTCCCGCTCACCGCCTCATATGCGACATGCCTACAAGGTGGATCTCCACCTTGCACATGCTAGCCAGACTGGCGAGCAGCAGCAGGCGATAGTGAAGCTTCAGCTGCAGCATGCACGGGTGAGTTGCTCTGTAGAACAGCACCACTTCACTACCAATGACTGGGCCTCCATGTGAGACCTATTTTCCTTGTTGCGCTGTTTCGAGTACTCCACCAACATGGCCAGTGTTGATAACGCAGTTCTCAGCGTTACTATCCCACTTCTATGCCTCCTTGAAAAAACTCGATGATGGAAGAGAATGGGCACAGGAAGAGGAGGAGGAAGAGGGATCACTTCAAAGGGTTTCCTGCCAGTCATTCACAAGTGGCTCCAAGGGTGGGTTCCTACACCCACAAATGCCAGGTACACAATTGTCCAGCCAGGGTACAGTTCTGGAGGATGAGGAGGTGGAGGAGGAGATAAAGGAGGAGGAACTGTGTTCACAGCAGGGTGGCACCCAAACCAGCTCATGGCCATCACTGGTGATTGGCTGGGAAAATTCATAGGACAGAGACGATACACCTCCCACAGAGGACAGCTTTTCGTTGCCTCTGGGCAGCCTGGCACACATGAGAGATTACATGCTGCAGTGTCTCCGCAACGACCGCCGAGTTGCCCACATTCTAACTTGCGCTAATGGGTGGCCACGCTGCTGGATCCCCAATACAAGGACAATGTACTGTCCTTAATTCCCGAACTGGAGCGTGATCGTAAGATGTGCGAGTACAAGCGCATGTTGGTAGACACAATGCTGGTGGCATTCCCACCTGACAGTGGGGGCACAGTGGAAGTGCAGCGTACCAGACCTGCAGGGTATTGCGATAGTGAGGTCACGGTTATGGGCAATTGAGGGTTACTCACTTTTTGTAGGAGAACCCTGGGCAGGCATGCGGCAGTAAAGGAGAGGTAGACACAAGTTCCTCTGGGGCACACTCTGTATGGAGGGACCAGGCCTGATGGTGTGTGAGGTGCCCTGGATGTTGCAGGTATTTTGAGTGCCTGAGGCAAGGTCCCTTTAAGGATCGTGACGCCAGTGCCTGTAACCGTGGCACACCGGTTTGTAGGAGTAGTAATGGAGTACACAGATGGTATGGTAAACCAAACATTGCTTTACTTTGGAAAACAGTCCAACTTTGTATAGACAGTTGATAATGATGCAGTCCCTTATATCACAAATGCACAGCAGGTTCACTTCACAATATGGCAGGTATAAATCTTGCAAGATACTTGGAGGGTAAACAGTTAATGCTTCACAGTACTATGCTGCACTATCCCCTCAGCTATTCTAGCTGGCTGGATCCCAAGGCCCGGATGCCTAAATGCTGGCTTGAATCCCTGGTATATAAATCTTCCTCCAGTATTGACCCTTGCTTCAATATTAAAGTACCTCTGCCCAACAGCTTACTTATCTGAGCTGGTTGTTCTGTTCCTGTGCTGGGTTGCTGCAGGTTTCTCCCAGGAGGTAGATTCTTCTTCTGGGGTGGCTCTACTGAGCTAAGCTTAGACTCAGGAGCTTCAGGCGGACTATGTTCACTTCTAGCCACCTGGCATGAACTAACTCTCCCCTGTCTGGGCCTACCTATATATACCTAGGGATCTCTAGCTCCCTCTAACGTCTGGGAGGCTAAACTACACCCTGACAGGCCTGACACCCATATAATACAGGTAAATGCACATTAAACATCACATTAATGCAATAGACATATTAACCCTTGTGTAGTGCCCACCTTTACCTAGTGGGACACTACAGAAGCACAAGGTGAAGGCAGAGGAGGAGGAAGAGGTCGCCAACACAGCTGGGGCACTTCCAGGACATCAGAAGGCAGAGTTAGCATGGCCGAAATGTGAAAAAGCTTTGTCAGCACGCCACAACAACCAGTACCACCGGCTGATATGGAACGTCTTAGCAGGAGGCAGCATTTCACCAACATGGTGGAGCTGTATGAGTGCACACGCCTACACGTACTGAATGACGGGTCTGCCCCCTTCAACTTCTGGGTCTCCAAATTGGGCACATGGCCTGAGCTTGCCCTTTACAGCTTGGAGGTGCTGGCCTGCCCTGCAGCCAGTGTATTGTCTGAACGTCTGTTTAGCACGGCATGGGGCGTTATCACAGCCAAGCGCAGCCGCCTGTCCACAGCCAATGTGGACAAGCTCATGTTCATTAAAATGAACCAAGCATGGATCCCACAGGACTTGTACCTTGTGCAGAATAGACATGTATACCGGCCTTAACCAGCCATTGTTTTACTACAGATCAATTGCTCATTCTTGTATTTTGGATATTTCACACTCTTTTGGAGTGTACCTTAATTAAAAAAATAAAATAAAAATTTAAACCAAAAACCAGTGTTGGCTACCTCGTCCTCCGTATACTCAAACTCCTACTCCATATGGACCTCCACCTCCTAAATAATATATATATTTTTTTTATGTATTTTATTTTATGTCATTTCACTAATTTGTCTGTTACATTTTCGGGTAAAAATCATACATTTTTGGGTGTGATATACCACTGCTATACCTAGTAGACAGGTAAAAAAATCACTAATTTGTCTGTTACTTATTCGGGTGAAATTCACCAATTTTTGGGTGTGATATACCCCAGCTGTACCTAGTAGACAGGAAAAAAAAGTCATTAATTTGTCTGTTACATATTCGGGTGAAATTCACCAATTTTTGGTTGTGATATACCCCTTGCTGTACCTAGCAGACAGGTAAACAAATTTCACTAATTTGTCTGTTACATTCTTGGGTTACATTTGACCATTTTTGCCATGATTAAACCCCTGCTCTGCATAGGTGATAGAGACATAAATTAAAAAAAAATCGTCTGTTACATTGTCAGGTGACATTTTTCAAATTTTACCATATACAAACCCCTTCTCTGCATAGGTGACAATTGATGTGCGCCCCCTCCTTTCATTCAAAGCTTGAACTTTAACAACTTGTCCCACATTTATGCTTCAATAATTTGGCCCAGTTTTCCACTCGATCATATTTAATAAAAAAAAAAATCTCCCTTTTATGTGGTCTCTCTTTCTCATGCTCCCTCTCCGACGTGGAACCCTGATTCGCCGATAACCGTGATCAACATGGTAGGCTCAGAAAAGAGCATTAAAAATTGATAGAGAAGATATCCAAATGGATCGTGGACGTCACGGTGACGTGCGACCAGGCAGAAGTTATCTAGAGTCAGCAAAGCGGCAGCTGGGCCTCTCCTGTCTAACGTTTCCAAATCCTAAATACCCCAGTGAAATTCCCTATCATTTTTTTTTAATCATTCCAATAGGCATCTTAAGAGTCCTGTATTGTTATTTATCGCCACTACCTCCCCAAATTGGGAGAGGGTAATAGCAGTGCGCCCCCTCCTTTCCTTCGATTCTTCCGTTTTAATAATTTCTCCCACATTTCCGCTCGATCAAAAATAAATTTCATCCATTGATCTCCCTTGGATGTGCTATCCCTTTCTCACACTCCCTCTCCAGCGTGGAACCCTGATTTGCCGCTAACCGTGATCAACATGGTAGGCGCAGAATAGAACATCGAAAGTTGATAGAGCAGAAATCAAATAGGATCGTGAACATCACAGTGACGTGCAACATGGTGGGGCAGTATGTGTGCACACGCCAACACGATCTGACTGATGGGTCTGCACCCTGCAACATCTGGGTCTCCAATTTGGTCACATGGCCTGAGCTTGCCCTTTACACCTAGGAGGTGCTGGCCTGCCCTGAAGCCACTGTATTGTCGGGACGTTTGTTTAGCACGCCTGGAAGGGGTTATCACAGGCTATATTTCCCAATGTTTTGGGGTGTACCCTAATTTAACCACTTAAGGACCACAGGTTTATACCCCCCTAGTGACCAGGCCCTTTTTTACAAATCGGCACTCCACAACTTTAGCGGTTTATTGCTCGGTCATGCAACTTACCACCCAAATGAATTTTACCTCCTTTTCTTCTCACTAATGGAGCTTTCATTTGGTGGTATTTTATTGCCGCTGACATTTTTACTTTTTTTGTTATTAATCGAAATTTAACGATTTTTTTGCAAAAAAATGACATTTTTCACTTTCAGCTGTAAAATTTTGCAAAAAAAACGACATCCATATATACATTTTTCGCCAAATTTATTGTTCTACATGTCTTTGATAAAAAAAAAATGTTTGGGCAAAAAAAAAATGGTTTGGGTAAAAGTTATAGCATTTGCAAACTATGGTACAAAAATGTGAATTTCCGCTTTTTGAAACAGCTCTGACTTTCTGAGCACCTGTCATGTTTCCTGAGGTTCTACAATGCCCAAACAGTAGAAAACCCCCACAAATGACCCCATTTCGGAAAGTAGACACCCTAAGGTATTCGCTGATGGGCATAGTGAGTTCATAGAACTTTTTATTTTTTGTCACAAGTTAGCGGAAAATGATGATGATTTTATTTTTTTATTTTTTTCTTACAAAGTCTCATATTCCACTAACTTGCGACAAAAAATAAAAAATTCTAAAAACTTGCCATGCCCCTCACGGAATACCTTGGGGTGTCTTCTTTCCAAAATGGGGTCACTTGTGGGGTAGTTATACTGCCCTGGCAATTTAGGGGCCCAAATGTGTGAGAAGAACTTTGCAATCAAAATGTGTAAAAAATGACCGGTGAAATCCAAAAGGTGCACTTTGGAATATGTGCCCCTTTGCCCACCTTGGCTGCAAAAAAGTGTCACACATCTGGTATCGCCGTACTCAGGAGAAGTTGGGGAATGTGTTTTGGGGTGTCATTTTACATATACCCATGCTGGGTGAGAAAAATATCTTGGTCAAATGCCAACTTTGTATAAAAAAATGGGAAAAGTTGTCTTTTGCCAAGATATTTCTCTCACCCAGCATGGGTATATGTAAAATGACACCCCAAAACACATTCCCCAACTTCTCCTGAGTACGGCGATACCACATGTGTGACACTTTTTTGCTGCCAAGGTGGGCAAAGGGGCACATATTCCAAAGTGCACCTTTCAGATTTTGCAGGCCATTTTTTACACATTTTGATTGCAAGGTACTTCTCACACATTTGGGCCCCTAAATTGCCAGGGCAGTATAACTACGCCACAAGTGACCCCATTTTGGAAAGAAGACACCCCAAGGTATTCCGTGAGGGGCATGGCGAGTTCCTAGAATTTTTTATTTTTTGTCACAAGTTAGCGGAAAATGATGATTTTTTATTTTTTATCTTTTTTCCTTACAAAGTCTCATATTCCACTAACTTGCGACAAAAAATAAAAAATTCTAGGAACTCGCCATGCCCCTCACGGAATACCTTGGGGTGTCTTCTTTCCAAAATGGGGTCACTTGTGGCGTAGTTATACTGCCCTGGCAATTTAGGGGCCCAAATGTGTGAGAAGTACTTTGCAATCAAAATGTGTAAAAAATGGCCGGTGAAATCCGAAAGGTGCACTTTGGAATATGTGCCCCTTTGCCCACCTTGGCATCAAAAAAGTGTCACACATCTGGTATCGCCGTACTCAGGAGAAGTTGGGGAATGTGTTTTGGGGTATCATTTTACATATACCCATGCTGGGTGAGAGAAATATCTTGGCAAAAGACAACTTTTCCCATTTTTTTATACAAAGTTGGCATTTGACCAAGATATTTTTGTCACCCAGCATGGGTATATGTAAAATGACACCCCAAAACACATTCCCCAACTTCTCCTGAGTACGGCGATACCAGATGTGTCACACTTTTTTGCTGCCAAGGTGGGCAAAGGGGCACATATTCCAAAGTGCACCTTTCGGATTTTGCAGGGCATTTTTTACACATTTTGATTGCAAAGTTCTTCTCACACATTTGGGCCCCTAAATTGCCAGGGCAGTATAACTACGCCACAAGTGACCCCATTTTGGAAAGAAGACACCCCAAGGTATTCCGTGAGGGGCATGGCGAGTTCCTAGAATTTTTTATTTTTTGTCGCAAGTTAGTGGAATATGAGACTTTGTAAGGAAAAAAGAAAAAAAAAGAAAAATCATCATTTTCCGCTAACTTGTGACAAAAAATAAAAAATTCTAGGAACTCGCCGTGCCCCTCACGGAATACCTTGGGGTGTCTTCTTTCCAAAATGGGGTCACTTGTGGCGTAGTTATACTGCCCTGGCAATTTAGGGGCCCAAATGTGTAAGAAGTACCTTGCAATCAAAATCTGTAAAAAATGGCCGGTGAAATCCGAAAGGTGCACTTTGCAATATGTGCCCCTTTGCCCACCTTGGCAGCAAAAAAGTGTCACACATGTGGTATCGCCGTACTCAGGAGAAGTTGGGGAATGTGTTTTGGGGTGTCATTTTACATATACCCATGCTGGGTGAGAGAAATATCTTGGCAAAAGACAACTTTTCCCATTTTTTTATACAAAGTTGGCATTTGACCAAGATATTTTTCTCACCCAGCATGGGTATATGTAAAATGACACCCCAAAACACATTCCCCAACTTCTCCTGAGTACGGCGATACCACATGTGTGACACTTTTTTGCAGCCTAGATGCGCAAAGGGGCCCAAATTCCTTTTAGGAGGGCATTTTTAGACATTTGGATCCCAGACTTCTTCTCACACTTTCGGGCCCCTAAAAAGCCAGGGCAGTATAAATACCCCACATGTGACCCCACTTTGGAAAGAAGACACCCCAAGGTATTCAATGAGGGGCCTGGCGAGTTCCTAGAATTTTTTTTTTTTTTGCATAAGTTAGCGGATATTGATTTTTTTTTTTTTTTTCCTCACAAAGTCTCACTTTCCGCTAACTTAGGACAAAAATTTCAATCTTTCATGGACTCAATATGCCCCTCACGGAATACCTTGGGGTGTCTTCTTTCCGAAATGGGGTCACATGTGGGGTATTTATACTGCCCTGGCTTTTTAGGGGCCCTAAAGCGTGAGAAGAAGTCTGGAATATAAATGTCTAAAAATGTTTACGCATTTGGATTCCGTGAGGGGTATGGTGCGTCCATGTGAGATTTTATTTTTTGACACAAGTTAGTGGAATATGAGACTTTGTAAGAAAAAACAAAAACAAACAAAAAATTTCCGCTAACTTGTGCCAAAAAAAATGTCTGAATGGAGCCTTACCAGGGGGGGGGGGGGGGGGGGTGATCAATGACAGGGGGGTGATCACCCATATAGACTCCCTGATCACCCCCCTGTCACTGATCACCCCCCCTGTAAGGCTCCATTCAGACATCCGCATGATTTTTTACGGATCCATGGATACATGTATCGGATCCACAGAACGCATGCGGACGTCTGAATGGAGCCTTACAGGGGGGTTATCAATGACAGGGGGTGATCAGGGTAATCAGGGTGATCACCCCCCTGTCACTGATCACCCCCCCTGTAAAGCTCCATTCAGACATCCGCATGATTTTTTACGGATCCATGGATACATGTATCGGATCCACAGAACGCATGCGGACGTCTGAATGGAGCCTTACAGGGGGGTTATCAATGACAGGGGGTGATCAGGGTAATCAGGGTGATCACCCCCCTGTCACTGATCACCCCCCCTGTAAGGCTCCATTCAGACATCCGCATGATTTTTTACGGATCCATGGATACATGTATCGGATCCACAAAACGCATGCGGACGTCTGAATGGAGCCTTACAGGGGGGTTATCAATGACAGGGGGTGATCAGGGTAATCAGGGTGATCACCCCCCTGTCACTGATCACCCCCCCTGTAAAGCTCCATTCAGACATCCGCATGATTTTTTACGGATCCATGGATACATGTATCGGATCCACAGAACGCATGCGGACGTCTGAATGGAGCCTTACAGGGGGGTTATCAATGACAGGGGGTGATCAGGGTAATCAGGGTGATCACCCCCCTGTCACTGATCACCCCCCCTGTAAGGCTCCATTCAGACATCCGCATGATTTTTTACGGATCCATGGATACATGTATCGGATCCACAAAACGCATGCGGACGTCTGAATGGAGCCTTACAGGGGGGTTATCAATGACAGGGGGTGATCAGGGTAATCACCCCCCTGTCACTGATCACCCCCCCTGTAAAGCTCCATTCAGACATCCGCATGATTTTTTACGGATCCATGGATACATGTATCGGATCCACAGAACGCATGCGGACGTCTGAATGGAGCCTTACAGGGGGGTTATCAATGACAGGGGGTGATCAGGGTAATCACCCCCCTGTCACTGATCACCCCCCCTGTAAGGCTCCATTCAGACATCCGCATGTGTTTTGTGGATCCGATCCATGTATCCATGGATCCGTAAAAAATCATGCGGATGTCTGAACGGAGCCTTACAGGGGGGGTGATCAATGACAGGGGGTGATCAGGGAGTGTATATGGGTGATCACCCGCCTGTCATTGATCACCCCCCTGTCATTGATCACCCCCCTGTAAGGCTCCATTCAGACATCCGCATGATTTTTTACGGATCCATGGATACATGGATCGGATCCACAAAACGCATGCTGACGTCTGAATGGAGCCTTACAGGGGGGTTATCAATGACAGGGGGTGATCAGGGTAATCAGGGTGATCACCCCCCTGTCACTGATCACCCCCCTGTAAGGCTCCATTCAGACATCCGCATGATTTTTTACGGATCCATGGATACATGGATCGGATCCACAAAACGCATGCTGACGTCTGAATGGAGCCTTACAGGGGGGTTATCAATGACAGGGGGTGATCAGGGTAATCAGGGTGATCACCCCCCTGTCACTGATCACCCCCCCTGTAAGGCTCCATTCAGACATCCGCATGATTTTTTACGGATCCATGGATCGGATCCACAAAACGCATGCGGACGTCTGAATGGAGCCTTACAGGGGGGTTATCAATGACAGGGGGGTGATCAGGGAGTGTATATGGGTGATCACCCGCCTGTCATTGATCACCCCCTGTAAGGCTCCATTCAGACGTCCGCATGTGTTTTGCGGATCCGATCCATGTATCCATGGATCCGTAAAAATCATGCGGACGTCTGAATGGAGCCTTACAGGGAAGTGATCAATGACAGGGGGTGATCAGGGAGTGTATATGGGTGATCACCCGCCTGTCATTGATCACCCCCCTGTAAGGCTCCATTCAGACGTCCGTATGCTTTTTGCGGATCCGATCCATGTATCCGTGGATCCGTAAAAATCATACGGACGTCTGAACGGAGCCTGACAGGGGGGGGTGATCAATGACAGGGCGGTGATCAATGACAGGGGGGTGATCAGGGAGTTTATATGGGGTGATCAGGGGTTTATAAGGGGTTAATAAGTGACGGGGGGGGGGGGTGTAGTGTAGTGTTTGGTGCGACTGTACTGACCTACCTGAGTCCTCTGGTGGTCGATCCTAACAAAAGGGACCACCAGAGGACCAGGTAGGAGGTATATTAGACGCTGTTATGAAAACAGCGTCTAATATACCTGTTAGGGGTTAAAAAATTCGGATCTCCAGCCTGCCAGCGAGCGATCGCCGCTGGCATGCTGGAGAGCCACTCGCTTACCTTCCGTTCCTGTGAGCGCGCGCGCCTGTGTGCGCGCGTTCACAGGAAATCTCGGCTCACGCGAGATGACGCCAATTGGCGTTAGTGTGACCTGGCAGCGCCGCAGCATTGACGCCTTTCGGCGTTAGCGAGACGGGAGGAGGTTAAAAAATAAAATTTAAAACCAGTGTAGGCTACCTCCTCCCCCTCCACCGCCACTTCCACCTACACCGCCACATCCACTGCCTCCAAAACCTCCTACTCCATATGGACCTCATCCTCCTGGATCAAGATTTTTTTTTTTTTTTACGTATTTTATGAAATTTGAAGTCATTTCCCTATCCATATTTGTTAGCAGAGCACTTGCCATGCTCTTAACCACATTTTGCTGGCATTTGCAGCCCTCTAGCCATTTCCATGGCATGTTTAGAGCCATTTTATCGCTCAAAAGTTCAGGTCCACATTGACTTCAATGGGGTTGGGGTTCGGGGTAAAGTTCGGGTCAAGTTCGAGTCCCGAACTCAAATCTTTTTGTGAAGTTTGGGCGAACCCGTCGAACCCGTCGAACCCAAACATCCAGGTGTCTGCTCAACTCTACCAATGACACATCCATCAGGTGGGACAGGACAGCCACATGAGATGTTTCAGCACATAGACACACCCCCTACCCTATAAATAAACCCAATCTGGCTGCCATTTTACATTCAGTCTTTTGCCAGTGTAGGGAGAGGTTTATGTGTGGAGCAGAGACAGACTGCTAGGTACACCAAACGCTAGCTAATAGGGCCTTTAAAGTCCTTTTAAGCACTGGTATAGGTGTGCTATCGATAGGTGTGACATAAAGAGGGGTCTGATATACTTATAATATACTTTCTAACATAGAAAGTATATTGTAATGCATTTGTATTGTGCAGCAGTTGTGTGCGGTTCTGCTGCGATACCGCAGCTATACAGAAGGACAAACACTATTGGAAAAACTAGATGCAACTGGTATGATATACCAGTTTCCCCCCAAAAGAACTGATTAAGGCAGGGGTGTGATATACCTATAATATACTTTTTATATAGTACATTTGTATTGTGCAGCAGTTGTGTGCGGTTCTCCTGCGATATCGCAGCTATACTGAGGGACAAACACTATTGGAACAACTAATTGCAACTTGTGTGATATACCAATTGCCCCTCAAAAAACAGTTTGACACAGGGGTATTATATACCTATAATTAATGATGGACGAACATTGGCCAGGACGGTTTGCGAATGCGATCAAATGTTCACAAACCGCAAGTTTGCGGTGGGCCCCATTCACATTAAAGGAATGCGATCCTGGAATACCTTCAGGTCATATTTGCAGCCACCAAATACTTACTAGAAGTGCACAAATTGAATTCGAATTTGCAATCTCCATTCATAATTTTTTCAATGCGAAATATCGGCAATGTAATTTTCGCCTATGCTCATGCTCAAAATTGGAGCGGCCTACTACAGTAACTGGTTTCCACCAGACCGAAGTTGGATGCTCTCAGAAAAGATGGTTGGCAACAATTTTTGCGATGTTGAGGAAGAATTTCTAATCACTGTAAGTAACTTGACATTAAAGCAGTGTATTTGATTACATTTCACATGACTGTTATAACAATCGCTGTATATGCAGATCGAGTGTTTAAAAAAAGCGCCCCTTCGAAAATCCCTAATGATGCGTTTTAATTTTTTGCGGTACACACAACTTCACATTTTATAAGTTCTCATGAGATATTAGTGATTAGTGCACTAAGTATTGTTGTGAGAACTTGCCACTTCAGTACAGGCCCCAAAAATTAGCCAATAGGCATTCACTTGACAGCACGCAACTTTGTAGGATTCTGTGGCTGGAGGGACATTAGGCAGTCACAGGATAGAAATGTAACTGTCGGCCAGTACAGGCCCCAAAAATTAGCCAATCGGCATTCACCTGACAGCAAAGAACTTGGGATTCTGTGGCTTGAGGTACATTAGACGGTCACAGGATAAGGCCTCTTTCACACTACAGTTTTTTGCGTTCCGTATACGGTCCGTTTTTTGCGTTCCGTATACGGTCCGTATACGGAACCATTCATTTCAATGGTTCCGCAAAAAAACGGAATGTGTTCCGTATGCATTCCGTTTCCGTATTTCCGTTTTTCCGTTCCGTTGAAAAGATAGAACATGTCCTATATTTGGCCGAGAATCACAGTCCGTGGCTCCATTCAAGTCAATGGGGCCGCAAAAAAAACGGAACACATACGGAAATGCATCCGTATGTCTTCCGTATCCGTTCCGTTTTTTGCGGAACCATCAATTGAAAATGTTATGCCCAGCCCAATTTTTAATATGAAATTACTGTATACTGTATTTGCCATACGGAAAAACGGAACGGAACAACGGAACGGAAACGGAACCACAACGGAAGCAAAAAACGGAACAACGGATCCGTGAAAAACGGAACGCAAAACACTGAATGCAACATACTGTAGTGTGAAAGAGGCCTAAATATGTAACTGTAGGCCAGTACAGGCCCCAAAAAATAGCCAATAGTCATTCACCTGACAGGAAAGAATTAGGTATTCTGTGGCTGGAGGTACATTAGGCGGTCACGGGATAAATATGTAACTGTCGGCCAGTACAGGCCCCAAAAATTTGGCATTCAACAGACCTAAAAGGCCCTTTATGCCACTGTATTTACCTTAAACAGGGACCATGATTTGTTCTGGGTGGTGGTGGATATTTGTGGGCTGTCATTAAGGAAATTCAATCAAACATGGTCGACTCGTCACATGTTTTGAATTCCTCCGAGATCCATGCCTCATTTATTTTTTAGAACTGTGAGGTAGTCCACACTGTCGTGAGCTAGGCGAGTGCGCTTATTAGTCAAGATCTCCCCTGCTGCGCTGAACATCCTTTCGTATCGGACACGGGACGATGGGCAAGCCAACAGTTCCATGGCAAGTCTGCACACCCAGTACTCCAGGGGTTCATCGCTTCTCAGAGTGTCCACATCGGCCGTTAACAAGATGTAGTCGGACACCTGTCGGTCTAGGCGTTCCCTGAGGCTGGATCCAGAGTACGGCTGTCGAGGGGTTTGCTGCAAGAATGATCTCATATCCGAAGTGACCAACACATCTTCAAACCACCCTCTTATTCCATGCGCTGTTGGTACCCACAACTGTTTCTCTATGAGTGGAAATTCCTCTGCCAGCGCCCGCAAAAGCAGAATGCAGCATTTCTCGAAGCAAGGCCTGGAATTGCTGCATTCTGACAGCCCTCTGTGAGGGTTGTAACATTTCCGCCATTTTGTGTTTGTACCGGGGATCTAAGTACGTTGCCACCCAGTACAGGTCCTTACCCTTTATGCTCTTTATACGGGGATCTCTCTTCAAACACTGGTGCATGAAGGCCCCCATTTGCACTAAACTGGAAGTGGTGGAGTGGCCTGGCTCCTGCTTATCATCCAGGATAATGTCGTCCTCGTTCTCCTCCCCCCATCCACGGACAATTCCAGGGATCCCAGAAACGTTTAAAGCATGCTCTTCCTGCTTCTCCTCCACCCCGTCACCATCCTCCTCTGACTCCTCTTCAGACTCCTGTTGTTGACTTGTCTCAGATGGAGTAGCCCCCCCTGGGAATTCATCAAGCATTGCAACTTCCTCATCTTCCTGCTCCTGCTCCTTGACGGCTTGATCAATGACACGACGCAATGCAAGCTCCAGAAAGAAGGCGCAAGGTACGATGTCAATGATGGTGCCCTGGTTGTGTCTGACCAGTTTGGTGATCTCATCAAATGGCTGCAGAAGTCTGCATGTGTCGTGCATGAGCAGCCACTGGCGCGGTGAAAAAAAAAAAAACAAGCTCCCCAGAAGCTGTCCTGCCGCAGAGTTCGTACAGGTAGTCATTAACTGCATGTTTATGCTGGAGCATATACAAGGTGGAGTTCCATCACGTCAGGCAGTCACAAATCAGACGTCTGATGGGCAGGTGGTGTCGCCGCTGAATATCAGCAAGGTGAGCCATGGCCATGTAAGATTTTCTAAAATGGCCAGAGAGTTTCCTGGCTTGCCGCAAGATGTCCTGGACCCCAGGTTATTTGGCAACTAATCGCTGCACGACTAAGTTCAGGATGTGTGCCATGCACAGCACGTGTGTCATTTTGGCCTGTTTTAGCTCGCTCAGCAGATTGGCATCATTGTCGCACACCACTTTACCAACTGTCAAATTGAGCAGGGTTAGCCACTGATCTGCCTGTGACCGCAAAGCTGAAAGAAGTGCAGGACCGGTGTTGCTCTTGGTTTCCAGGCACAACAGCTGCAGTACAGCATGGCAACGTTTCACCTGGCACTTCGAATAGGTTTTGGGGACCTTGGGGGGCGCTGCGGAAAAGACAGTAGCAGCGGAAAAGGAGGAGTCAGCCGAGGAGGAGAGGGAGGATGGAGTAAGAGGAAGAGAAGAAGAGGCAGGCCTGCATGCAAACCGTGGAGGCAACACCAAATCCACACGGGTGCCACGGGTTGCATGCTTGACGGCCATCAGAAGGTTCACCCAGTGGGCAGTAAAAGTTATGTACCTTCCCTGCCCGTGTTTGCTAGACCACGTGTCTGTGGTCAGATGTATCTTGGCACCGACACTGTGTGCCAGAGATACATTCACTTGCCGCTTAACGTGGCCATATAGCTCTGGGATGCCCTTCTGGGAGAAATGTTCCCTTCCGGCAACATTCCATTGCAGTGTTCCAATGGCCACAAATTTTCTAAAGGCCTCCGTGTCCACCAGTTTATATGGCAGTAGTTTGCGTGCTAGCAGTTCTGACAAGCCAGCGGTCAGTCGTTGAGCAAGAGGGTTATCCGCTGTAATTATCTTTTTTCGCTTGAACTTTTGCCAGATGAATGTGACAACAGCACGGTGGAAGGTGGAGTGGAGAATAACTGGGAGGAGAGAGGAGTAGGAGAAGGAGAAGAGGAAGGATGGTGAGCGACGGGAGTGTGGCTTTGTGGGTTCTGACGGTGTTGCTGCCACTGGGCTCTGTGATGGGAAGCCAGGTGCCTTTTTAAGGCAGTCGTCCCTAGGTGAGTGTTGGGCTTACCGCAACTTATGTGTTGATAGCACAGGCTGCAGATCGCAACACTATTGTCAGCAGCGGACACATTAAAAAAGGGTGCAGATAGAGAGGATGAGGAGGGTGCAATAGCGGAAGGCTGAGTGAGCCACTTAACCAAGTCTGGTGCGTCCTTTGAAGTAATCACATGCACCTTCTGCAACTTTCCAGTTAAGCTCTGGCCTGGTGCACCTGCCTGACCCCTACCACCCCTGCGGAATGGCCTGCCTCTTCCTCTGCCTGTCATTTTCAAAATACACCTGTGACAAAAGTCCTTATAGAAGAGCATTATTTGTGGAAGAAGGTATATCACACCCCTGCCTCAATCAGTTTTTTGTAGGGACAACTGGTAAATCACACCAGTAGAAATTTTTGGTTCCAATAGTGTTTGTCACTCTGTGTAGATGCGGTAATGCAGCAAAACCGCTAAGAAATGATGCACTAACTAAATGCACTATATAGAACATATATTATTGGTATATAAAATCCCTGCTTCAATCAGTTTTTTTGGGGGGGCAACTGGTAAATCACATCAGTAGAAATTATTTCTTTAAGTAGTGTTTTTCACTCTGTGTAGATGCGGTAACGCAGCAAAACTGCAGACAAATGCTGCTTTACCTAAATGCACTATATTGGTATATAACACCCCTGTTTCAATCAGTTTTTTTGGGGGGGCAACTGGTTAATCACACCAGTAGAAATGATTTCTTCAAATAGTGTTTGTCACACTGTGTAGATGCGGTAATGCAGCAAAACCTCAGACAAATGCTGTGCAACCTAAATGCACTATATAGAAAGTATATTATTGGTAAAATGGTATATAACACCCCTGCTTCAATTAGGTTTTTTGGGGGGGAAACTGGTTAACTACACCAGTAGAAATTATTTCTTCAAATAGTGTTTGTTACTCTGTGGAAGAAAGAACATTCAAAGGTGGAAGAAAGTTTTATTCTCTGATGAGAATTTTTTTTACCTTGATGGTCCTGATGGTTTCCAACGTTACTGGCATGACAAGCAGATCCCACCTGAGATGTTTTATACGCGCCACAGTGGAGGGGGCACCATAATGGTCTGGGGTGCTTTTTCCTTCAGTGGAACAATGGAGCTTCAGGAAGTGCAGCAGCGTCAAATGGCCGCTGGCTATGTCCAGATGTTGCAGAGAGCATTCCTCGTGACTGAGGGCCCTCGTCTGTGTGGTAACGACTGGGTTTTTCAACAAGACAACGCTACAGTACACAATGCCTGCAGGAAAAGGGACTTCTTCCAGGAGAATAACATCACTCTTTTGGTCCATCCTGCGTGTTCTCCTGATCAAAATCCAATTGAGAACCGTCGGGGATGGATGGCAAGGGAAGTTTACAAAAATGGACAACAGTTCCAGACAGTAGATGGCCTTCGTGCGGCCGTCTTCACCACTTGGAGAAATGTTCCCACTCACCTCATGGAAACGCTTGCATGTAGCATGCCAAAACGAATTTTTGAAGTGATAAACAATAACGGCGGAGCTACTTATTACTGAGTAAATGTTTGGAAGTTGGATTTATGTTTTGGGGGGGGTTTCGTATTTTTTTGGGAGGTGTGGTCCTAAACTTTTAATCAGCTGAAAAACAGCCTGTTTCAGTTCATTTGTTGTTTTGATTAAATTGAATGTTAAAAAAATGTTTTGTCTGACTCCCATTTCTTCTTGTTGCATGTTGAAGCTCTACTTGGAACCTTGTTAAGATCCAACCATGCTTAATATGATTTTTTGCCATTTTTCAAGTGGTCTTAAACTTTTGATCAGGACTGTATATAGAAAATATAATATTGGTATATAACACCCCTGCTTCAATGAGTTGTTTTTGGAGGGGCAACTGGTTAACTACACCAGTAGAAATTATTTCTTCAAATAGTGTTTTTCACTCTGTAGATGTGGTAATGCAGCAAAACTGCAAACAAATGCTGCACTACCTAAATGCACTATATAGAAAGTATATTATTGGTAAAAAAAACACCCCTGCCTTATTTAGGTATTTTGGGGGGCAACTAGTAGATCACACCAGTAGAAATTATTTGTTCCACTAGAGTTTGGCACTCAGTGTGGCTGCAGTATAGCAGAAGAAACGCACAATACAATTGCACTATAATGTACTTTAGAAAGTATATTATAAATATATTACACCCCTCAGTATGTCACACCTATTGATAGCACACCTATACCAGTGCTTAAAAGGACTTTTGTTGCCCTATTAGCTAGCGATTTGTGTCCCTAACAGTCTGTCTGTGCTCCACACAGCAACCTCTCCCTACACTAGCAAAAGACTGAAATGTAAAAGGAGATCAGGTTTATTTTTAAGGTAGGGGAGTATGTCCATGTGCTGAAACGTCTCAATTGGCTGTCCTGTACCACCTGATTTATATAGTGCATTTGTATTGTGTAGCAATGGTGTGTGGTTCTGCAGCGATACCACAGCTATACTGAGGGACAAACACTATTGGAACAACTTATTGCAACTGGTGTTATATACTAGTTGCCCCCCCAAAAAACTGATTGAGGTAGGGGTGTGATATACCTATAATATAATTTCTATATAGTTGTGTGAGGTTCTGCTGAGATACCGCAGCTATACTGAGGGACAAACGCTATTGGAACAACTAATTGCAACTGGTGTGATATACTAGTTGCCCCCCCCCCCCCAAAAAAAAGATTGAGGCAAGGGTGTGATATACCTATAATATAATTTCTATATAGTTGTGTGAGGTTCTGCTGAGATACTGCAGCTATACAGAGAGTCAAACGCTATTGGAACATCTAATTGTAACTGGTGTGATATACCATTTGCCCCCCAAAAAAACTGATTGAGGCAGGGATGTGATATACCTACAATATAATTTCTACAGTATATAGTGCATTTGTATTATGCAGCAGTTGTGTATGTTTATGCTGCGATACCGCAGCTATAATGATGGACAAACGCTATTGGAACAACTAATTGCAACTGGTGTCACATACCTGTTGCTCCCCAAAAAAGGATTAAGGGGTTTGATTTTAGTGTTGAGCACAAATATAAAAATCACGAATATCGCCACTTCAAGAATAAAAGTAAAATTAATATCCAATGACCGTATAATAATCCTCCAGCCACATAATCACTTGATCTTTTATGTATGGTGAATGCATAATTTTTGGGGCCTGTAATCTAACAGTAAAATTGTTCTACGGTGACCGCCTAATGTACCTCCAGCCACATTATCAATTGTTCTTTTCTGTAGGGTGAATTAATAATTTTTGGGGCCTGTAGTCCACTGGCCTGCAATGAAATTGATATCCAATGACCGTCTAATATACCTCCAGCCACATAATCACTTGAGGCTGGCACCTGACTGCCCTGACGTCCCTAGACGGGTTCCTCACCCGTACGCCAATCACATGCCTAAATCCCCGTCTTTCCCTAAGATGAGCCCTAGATAGTGAATAGGGCGGTGGAAACACTAGTCCGCACCACTAGCTCTAAAGAAAAACACCAAGGGGAGGACAGACAATACAGACTAAACATATAATACCAGGTGGGCGACAACAGAAGACAACAAAAAGCCCAACAGGGATCCGGAGGGTAACACTCTGGAACAACAACCAGGATTCACAGCTCCAGTGGGTCATTATAGAAGTCCAGGCAGGAAGCTCTATATCTGGCAACTAGAGAAATGTGAGAGGAAAATATAAGGAGGTTGGGAGTGACAGACAAGAAACAGCTGAGGAGGAGAAGCTACGGATCCCTGAGTGAGACAAAAAGGATTGCAAGGCAAACACAGAAAACTATCATTAGGAAACAACGTGATCTTTAGACAAAGAGCGCACAGCCACCCGCTGCGACTTCCTGACCCCGGGTATAACAGAGTCAGACGTGGCTCTTGACACCCTCGTGACAGGCACATTTTTGAGATTTTCCCTTTAAGAGGCATAAAAATGGCCCCTGATTAAAATATATATTTTTTATGGGAATTTTTGCCATTAATCCCCCTCTGGTATGTCACTGTCCATGTTGTGGGATGATTTGTGCACTTCTAGTAAGTTTTTGGCAGCTAAAAATATGACCTGAAGATTTTTCAGGTTTGCCTGCCATTAAAGTGAATGAGGCCTGCCGCGAACTTGCGGTTCGTGAACATTTGATCGCGTTTGCGCGTTAGCGAATTGTCCTGGACGATTTTGGTCCATTACTAATCGCCGCGTCCATAAGAACCTTCTGTAACTAACCCCTCGGGTGAACACAATAAAAAAAATAAAAAGGTGTAAAAAATAAAATAAAAAATGTTGTCACCTTACAAAACAGAAATGTAATAGCAAATGATAAAAAAAGTCATACACAACCATAAATCTTACCAATCAAACCGTCATCTCATCGCATGAAAAATGAGACCCTACCTAAGACAATCACCAAAAATAAAATAAAAAATAGGGCTCTCAGAATATGAAGACACTAAAACATACTTTTTTTTGTAAAACTTAAATTAGAAAAGTATATTTATTAGGTTAAATATAACAAGAGGTACTGAGGGCACCGTACTCCCACCGGATTTGTTGAGGAACCCAATCCTTGCCTCCTCCGACCGTCCAGGAAAGCGGGTGCAGGGCTTGAACAGAATTGTAACAAGATGCAAGATAAATAGACAAGCCGCACTCACCATCCGTGTTCACATTTTTATTGCAGGGTACATCCCGGGGGTAGACATGGAGGCATCAATATACAGCGACGGCCGTTTCGCAGTGTGACCGCTTCTTCCGGCTGTTTGATACACTTTAGGATTCGTGCATGTGCTGGCTTATAGCGTCATTTGGGGGAGGATTCAACCGACCCATCACTTAGCAACCCTTGACGCTGCAACAGCAGCGCATGCACGAGACTCAGGTACATGGATACATATATATACAAATTAAAAACATCAATACCAAAGATACAAAAAAGTGACACAAGGTTGGCATATATAGAAGGAATGATGGCTATACACCTATAAGGGGTGGACTGCATACAAAATTTGCTGCTAGTACCCTGTAGTGAATAGTGTATTTCAAAAAGAGGCATATTCATATGACACCCTATTCAATAAATACCGATAGATCATTCTGCTCGTTTAGACCTAAATAACCAGTGGCATCGGTTTTAATAATAAACTGAGCCTCCTTTTGGAGCAGGATACGGTGTCTATCACCTCCCTGTAGTAATGGGGGAACATGTTTCAAACCCACAAATCGCAGGATGCTTGCATCCCCTCCATGTTGACACCGTACATGTTCAATGAGGCGAGTGTGCGTCCCTTGCCTGTTCTAATTGAATTCCGCTGTTCTCGTACCCGCTCCATTAAGGATCTTTTAGTCTTTCCTACATAGAAGGACCCACACACGCAGATCAATACATAGACTACAAATGTTACTCTGCAGTTAATGAATTGGTGCACACAATGTTCAATGCCTCCAAAGAAAAGATGGCGGCCTTGAAGCATATAACCGCATAGGGAACAGTCACCCCAGCGATAGTTGCCAACCGGCTTACCGAGTGACAACCAATCGCGTGGTTTCCGCTCGCTGTAGCGGCTGCGCACCAAAATGGCCCAAAATGTACGGCAACTTTTAAAAGCTAGTATTGGTTTCTGATCTACAAGTTTGCCCAGCTCTCCTTCTGCTTTTAAAATCTCCCAATTATTCAAAATTGATCTCTTTATACTGTTTGCCATTGGACTGTGTTTAAACACAAACACAAATCTGTCCTTTTCCTCCTTACATTTTCTGACTTTCATCAATGATTGTTGTGTGTGAGTCCTCGCCTTCTCCAACGCTATATTCAATTGCTCTAGCTGGTATCCACGTTGGACTAGTCTGTCCCTCAGTTCCCTTTGTCTGTCTCAGGAATACTGTGTCCTGACTATTAATCCTTCAGAGTCTCAAAAATTGTCCGTAAGGGACTGACTCTGTTACGCTACGTGGATGGGATAGATTTGCTTCTAAATTTTAAGCCTTCTAACGTCCCACAAAAAGAAAATGTAATTACAAAATAATCCAAACATAAAGTAGATATATGGGAAATGTAAAGTCATAACTACTTTTATCACTGTCTGTTTTAAAAGCTGAGACATAAGGATTTTGAAATTTGCGAATGTTTCCAATTTTTTTGTAAATTTGGTATTTTTTTACAAATAAAAATAAAATATTTTGACTCATATTTACCACTTTCATGAAGTACAATATGTGACGAGAAAACAATCTTAGAATGACTTGGATAAGTAAAAGCGTTTTAAAGTTATCACCACATAAAGTGACATATGTCAGATTTGCAAGAAATGACCTGGTTCTTAAATGACAGGGTCCTAAAGGGGTTAATTATTAAATATATAAACTCATGTTGGAAAAAGTTGTAACCTAGCTCGGAAAAAACACAGTAAGTTATCTGGATTGTGAACAAAGGAATATTTTACTCCTTATGTTATTCGGATTAAGTTATTTTATTCATATAATCACTCTCTACTGCTAAAAATGCTGGGCTTTGCCCTCTGGATGCTTTTCATGCAAAAACTTTTGTTCTAGTGCTCTGCCATATTTTTTCCTTGGCAGCCGATGTCGTGTCCTAGTAAGAACTGTTGGACTTCGGCCAGTTGAATCTTTTATCTAAACAGCATTAATATTAATAATGGGTTAAACAGTTCAAAAGTAGAGTTGAGCGAACACCTGGATGTTCGGGGCCGACGGGTTTGGCCGACTTGAGAAAATAGTTCGAGTTCGGGACCCGAACTTGACCCAGAACCCCATTGAAGTCAATGGGGACCCAAACTTTTGAGCACTGAAATGGCTGTAAAAATGTCATGGAAAGGGCTAGAGGGCTGCAAATGGCATCAAAATGTGGTTAAGAGCATGGCAAGTGCTCTGCAAAGAAATGTGGATAGGGAAAGGACTTTAAATAACATAAAATACGTAAAAATAATAATAACAATAATCTTGATCTAGGAGGACGAGGTCCATATGGAGTAGGAGGTTGAGGAGGCGGTGGATGTGGCGGTGGAGGAGGAGGTGGTAGCCTACACAGCTTTTTGGTTTTACATTTTATTTTTAAAATTAGTGTACACCCCAAAACATTGGGAAATATAACCTGTGATAATACACTGGCTGCAGGGCAGGCCAGCACCTCCAAGGGGTAAAGGGCAAGCTCAGGCCATGTGCCCAATTTGGAGACCAAGAAGTTGCAGGGGCTGACCCCTGTCAGTCAGTTAGTGTGTAGGCATGGGCACACTTACTGCCCCACCATGTCGCATGTCCCCGTGATGTTCACGATCCAATTTGGTATCTCCTCTAACGACTTTCAATGTTCTTTTATGCGCCTACCATGGTGATCACGGGTGGTGGGGAATCAGGGTTCCCAGAGAGGGAGCGTGAGAAAGAGAGACCACATCCAAGGGAAGATTCATTTTTTCAAATTTAAATTTATAGGAGTTGAAATATCTGAGAAATTATTAAGGCATAAAAGTGTGACAACTTTTCAAAGTTTAAGCATTGAATGAAAGCATGTGGCACGCATTAATTTGCTGAATAATTTATCAAATTTTATTCCTTGCCACCTATGCATAGCAGGTGTTTATTCACGTCTAAAATTGTATAATGTCAACCCAAGAATGTGATAGAAAAATGATTAAAATGTATTGAGCTGTCAACTAGGTAGAGGAGGGGTATATTACACCCAAAAATTTGTGAATTTCACCCAAAAATTTAAGTGACAATTTTTTTTTAAAACCTGTCTACTAGGTATAGGAGTGGTATATCACACCCAAAAATTGGTGAATTTCAACTGAAAATGCAAATGCCAATTTTTTTTTTAACTGGTCTACTAGGTATAGCAGGTATAACATTGGTACTTTACACCCAAAAATTGCTGAATTTCACCAGAAAATGTAACTGACAAAGTAGTGAAATGATATAAAATAAAATACGTACAAAAAAATTTTAAAAAAAATTGATTTATGAGGTGGAGTTTCATATGGAGTAGGAGTTTAAGGAGGTGGTGGACTAAGCGACAAGGTAGCCAACACAGGTTTTGGGTTTAAATATACTTTTTTTTAGTGTGAAATATCCAAAATACAAGAATGAGCAATTGCACTGCAGTGTAACACACATTCAGATAATACACTGGGCAGTTGAAGGGGGTAGACCCATCATTCAGTACATGTAGGCGTGTGCACACATACTGCTCCACCATGTTGGTGAAATGCTGCCTCCTGCTAAGACGTTCCATATCAGCTGGTGGTGCTGGTTGTTGTGGCGTGCTGACAAAGCTTTTTTTGCACATTTCGGCCATGCTAACCCTGCCTTCTGAGGTGCTGGCGGTGCCCCAGCTGCTTTGGCGACCTCTTCCTCATCCTCTGCCTTCGCTTGTTCTTCCACTGTGCCCCCACTTTCAGGTGGGAATGCCACCAGCAGCGCCTCTACCAGCGTGCGCTTGTACTCGCGCATCTTACGATCACGCTCCAGTGACGGAATTAAGGACGGTACGTTGTCCTTGTAATGGGGATCTAGCAGCGTGGCCACCCAGTAATCAGCACAAGTTAGAATGTGGGCAACTCGGTGGTCGTTGCGGAGACACTGCAGCATGTAATCGCTCAAGTGTGCCAGGCTGCCCAGAGGTAACGAAAAGCTGTCTTCTGAGGGAGGTGTATAGTCTGTGTCCTCTGTATCCCCCCCAGCCACGCACCAGTGATGGCCATGAGCTGGTCTGGGTGCCACCCTGCTGTGAACATAGTTCCTCCTCCTCCATCTCCTCATCCTCCACCTCGTCATCCTCCAGAACTGTGCCCTGGCTGGACAATTGTGTACTTTGGGTTTGTGGGTGCAGGAACCCACTTTCGGAGCCACATGGAAATGACTGGTCGGAATCCCTACAAAATGATCCCTCTTCCTCCTCCTTCTCTTGTGCCACATCCTCTTCCATCATCGCCAGGAACATTTTGTTTAAGGAGGCATAGAAGTGGGATAGTACCTCTGAGAACTGCGTTATCGGCACTGCCCATGTTGGTAGAGTACTCGAAACAGCGCAACAAGGAACACAAGTCTTGCATGGAGGCCCAGTCATTGATGGTGAAGTGGTGCTGTTCCGCCGAGAGACTTACCTGTGCGTGCTGCAGCTGAAACTCCACTATCGCCTGCTGCTGCTCGCACAGTCTGGCCAGCATGTGCAAGGTGGAGTTCCACCTTGTGGGCACGTTGCATATGAGGCAGTGAGTGGGAAGGCTGAAGTTACGCTGCAGTGCTGACAGGCGAGCAGCAGCAAAAGCCCGCACTTTATACAGCAGCTCTGACATATCGGGGTACATTTTAAAGAATTTCTGCACCACCAAATTCAGCACATGCGCCAGGCAAGGGATGTTTGTCAAACCGGCTAGTCCCAGAGCTGCTACGAGATTTCGCCCATTATTGCACACCACCAGGCCGGGCTTGAGGCTGACTGGAACAAACCACTCATCGGTCTGTTGTTCAAGGCCCGTCCACAGCTCCTGCGTGGTGTGGGTTTTTCCCCCCAAACAGATAAGTTTTAAAACTGCCTGCTGTAGTTTACAACTGGCCGTGCTGAAGTTGGTGGTGAAGGTGTTACGCTGACCGCTGAGGAGCGGGTAGAGCATGAGGAAGCAGGGTAGGAGGAGGAAGCAACAGGAGGCAAAGTGAAGCGCCCTGCAATTCTCGGTGGTGGAAGGAAATGCGCCAAACTGCTATCCGCCTCAAGCCCATACGCCACTGCATTTACCCAGTGTGCGGTTATGGAGATATAACGGCCTCACTGTGCTTACTGGTCCACGTATCCATAGTCAGGTGCACCTTGCCACAGATGGTGTTGCGCAGTGCACACCTGATTTTGTCCCCTACTTGGTTGTGCAGGGAAGGGATGGCTCGCCTTAAAAAGTAGTGGCGACTGGGCACAACGTACTGTGGGACAGCCACCGCCATAAGGCCTTTAAAACTATCCGTCTCCACCAGACGGAATTACAGCATTTCAAAGGCCAGTAATTTATAAATGCTGACATTCAGGGCTAGGGATCGCGGGTAGGTAGGGGGGCACTTCCTCTTTCTCTCCGGCGTTTGGGAGATGGAGAGCTGAACGCTTCCGTGGGACATTGTGGAGATGCTTGGTGACCCAGGTGTTGGTGTTGCTGTCAGATCCTCTGTTTGCGGGGTGGCAGGTGGCACTGTCACTCCAGAGGTGGATGAAGAGGCCGAGACTGCAGCAGAAGAGGAAGCAGGAGGAGCCAGAGACCTTTCTTGGTTTTTGAGGTGTCTACTCCACTGCAGAATGTGCTTTGCACTTAAATGCCTTGTCATGCAGGTTGTGCTCAAGTTGAGAACGTTTATGCCTCACTTCAAGCTCTGATTGCGCAGCGTGCAAACCACACGTGTCTTGTCGTCAGTACATTGACTGAAGAACTGCCACACCAGGGAACTCCTTGGAGCTGGCTTTGGTGTGCTCGGTCCCTTGCTGCGGTGGGCAGTAGCAGGCGTACTGTCTAGAGGATGGCCACTCCGCTTTTGCACCATGATCCCTCTTCTGCTGTGCTGGTGGCTCTGTGCGACCACCGCCTCTTCTTCCGAACTACATAGGTCACTTGCATGATCTTGTATCGCGATCGGCGTGACTATCACATACGTGACACAGAGGGAGGGAAAGAGGAAGGCCCTGCCCAAGTGAGAGGGAAGGTGGTGACCCCTGACTCACCTTGCGGCTGGCACCTGGCTGCCCTGACATCCCTAGACGGGTTCCTCACCCGTACGCCGATCACGTCCCTAAAACCCTGGCTTTCCCTCAGATGAGCCCTAGATAGTGAACAGGGCGGTGGGAACACTAGTCCGCACCACTAGCTCTAAAGGAAAACACCAAGGGGAGGACAGACAATACAGACTAAACATATAATCCCAGGTGGGCGACAACAGGAGACAACAAAAAGCCCAACAGGGATCCGGAGGGTAGCACTCTGGAACAACAACCAGGATTCACAGCTCCAGTGGGTCAGTATAGAAGTCCAGGCAGGAAGCTCTATAACTGGCAACTAGAGTAGTGTGAGAGGAGAATATAAGGAGGTTGGGAGTGGCAGACAAGAAACAGCTGAGGAGGAGAAGCTACGGATCCCTGAGTGAGACAAAAAGGATTGCAAGGCAAACACAGAAAACAATCACTAAGAAAAAACGTGATCTTTAGACAAAGAGCGCACAGCCACCCGCTGCGACTTCCTGACCCCGGGTATAACGGAGTCAGACGTGGCTCTTGACACCCTCGTGACAGTACCCCCCCTTTCACGAGGGGCCTCCGGACACTCAGGACCAGGTCTCTCAGGATGAGAGGCATGGAAAGCCTGAATTAACCTGTTGGCGTTTACCTCTGACGCTGGAACCCACATTCTTTCCTCGGGACCGTAACCCCTCCAATGCACCAGATACTGAAATGAGCGGCGGACCCGACGAGAATCAACAATTCTGGATATTTGAAACTCCAGATTACCATCCACAATAACAGGAGGAGGTGGCAGCGGTGATGGTTCTAGAGGTGGAACATACTTCTTGAGTAACGACTTATGGAAGACGTTATGGATCTTAAAAGTCTGAGGTAGCTCCAGGCGAAAAGCCACAGGGTTAATGACGGCTACTATTTTATAAGGACCAATGAACCTAGGGCCCAGTTTCCAAGAGGGAACCTTCAACTTAATATTCCTAGTAGACAACCACACATAGTCATTCACTCCTAGGTCCGGACCTGGCGACCGTTTCTTATCGGCCATGCATTTATATTTACCACTCATATTTTTCAAGTTAGCTTGCACCTTCTGCCATACCGATGAAAGAGATGAAGAAAACCGTTCCTCTTCGGGAACCCCAGAAGACCCCCCCTCTTTGAAAGTACAAAATTGGGGATGAAAACCGTATGCACCAAGAAATGGTGACTTGCCAGTGGATTCCTGACAGCGATTATTTATGGCAAACTCGGCTAACGGTAAATATGATGACCACACCTCTTGGTTTTCAGACACAAAACACCTTAAATATGTTTCTAGGTTTTGGTTGGTACGCTCAGTCTGTCCATTCGACTGAGGATGGAAAGCTGAGGAAAAGGACAAGTGTACCCCCAAACGGGAACAAAAAGCTTTCCAAAACTTAGAAATAAACTGGGCTCCCCGATCCGAAACCACATCGGAAGGGACCCCGTGAAGCTTCACGATTTCACTGATAAACACCTGAGCAAGAGTCTTAGCATTAGGAAGTGCGGGTAGCGCAATAAAGTGTACCATTTTGCTAAACCTGTCTACTACTACCAAGATAACTGTTTTACCCGCAGACAACGGTAAGTCAGTGATGAAATCCATTGACAGATGTGTCCATGGCCTATTGGGGATGAAAAGTGGCAATAAAGACCCTGCTGGATGTGTATGAGAGACTTTCGCGCGCGCACAAGTAGAACAAGAAGACACAAAATCCATTACATCCTGACGCAACCTTGGCCACCAAAAACGACGAGACAATAGCTCCAAGGTTGCTTTACTACCCGGGTGCCCAGCAAGTGCCGAATTATGATGTTCCTTTAATAATTCAAGACGCAGGTTTAACGGTACAAACAATTTCTCTGAGGGGCAAGAGGCCGGGGCGTCCCCCTGGGCCTCTAACACCTTTCCCTCTAGAACAGAGTGTACAGCAGAGACAACCACTCCTCTTTGTAAAATAGGTACCGGATCACTAACATTACCCCCTCCAGGGAAACTACGAGATAATGCGTCTGCCTTGGTATTTTTTGCCCCAGGACGATAGGTGATTACAAAGTTAAATCTGGTAAAGAATAGCGACCACCTAGCTTGTCTAGGGGTGAGACGCTTAGCCGATTCTAGGTACAGAAGGTTTTTGTGATCCGTAATCACCGTGACGGGGTGGATTGCTCCCTCTAAGAAGTGACGCCACTCTTCAAACGCCAGTTTAATCGCCAACAGTTCCCTATTTCCAATATCATAGTTCTTTTCTGCTGTAGATAACTTTTTGGAAAAGAAAGCGCAAGGACGCCATTTGCCAGGAGACGGACCCTGAGACAATACAGCCCCCACTCCCACCTCTGACGCATCTACTTCAACAATAAAAGGCTGGGAGACATCAGGTTGAATTAGAACAGGTGCCGAGGTAAATCTCTCTTTTAGAGAGGAAAATGCAATTTTAGCGGCGTCAGACCATTTAGAAAAATCAGTCCCCTTCCTAGTCATGTCAGTAAGGGGTTTAACGATCACTGAATAATTTTCAATGAACTTTCTATAGAAATTTGCGAAACCCAAAAACCGTTGTAGAGCTTTAAGGTTCTCAGGAAGATCCCAATCTAAAATTGCCTGGACCTTCCTAGGATCCATACGGAAACCTGAAGCAGATAATAGATATCCCAGGAACTGTATTTCCTGAACGGCAAAGACACATTTTTCAATTTTCGCATATAATTTATTCGTCCGTAGGACCTGCAGTACTTGCCTGACATGTACTTCATGTGTTTTCAGATCAGCCGAATAAATTAAGATATCATCTAGGTATATGACTACAAACCTGCCTATGAGATGACTAAAAATATCATTAACGAAATGTTGGAAGACAGCAGGGGCATTGGTCAGACCGAAAGGCATGACTAAATTTTCATAATGCCCCTCAGGGGTGTTAAAAGCTGTCTTCCACTCATCCCCTTCCTTGATACGAAACAGATTGTAGGCCCCCCTAAGATCAAGTTTGGAGAACCACCTAGCACCCGCAATCTGATTAAAAAGGTCAGGAATGAGAGGAAGAGGGTATGGATCTCGGATGGTTATCCGGTTTAGCTCACGGAAATCTAGGCAAGGACGCAGGCCCCCATCTTTCTTTTTAACAAAGAAAAACCCTGCAGCCACGGGTGAAGAAGAGGGTCTGATGTGTCCCTTAGCCAGACTTTCATGGCTTGTCTCTCGGGACCCGAAAGATTATACAACCTGGACTTGGGTAATTTTGCACCGGGAATCAGGTTAACCGGGCAATCATAAGGACGATGAGGTGGTAGCTTCTGACAACCCTTTTCAGAAAAAACGTCCTCAAAGTCCGAAATAAATGTAGGTAGGGAAGCTATGGAGGCGATTAAGCAATTGTTATTTAAGCAATTCTCTCTGCAATGCTCACTCCACTCCAATATCTCCCTGGCCTGCCAATCCACCACTGGATTGTGCGCTACCAACCAGGGAAGACCCAATACCACAGGAGAGGGAAGGCCCTCCAGAACGTAACATGAAAGACACTCATTATGGTGGTCCCCTACCCGAAGGTGTAAGTTATGGACAATGTGAGTGAGGTTTCTCTGAGACAGAGGAGCAGAATCAATAGCGAATATGGGAATAGGTCTCTGCAGCGTACAGAGAGACAAACCCATAGTGCGGGGAAAATGGGCATCTATCAAATTTACCCCTGCTCCACTGTCTAGAAAAAAAGAAATGGACTCCGTCTTAACACCAAAAACAATAACCGCTGGCAACACAAATTGAGATGTTCGTATGGAGGAAACGTATACCCCCCGGCTGACATCCTCCGCACAGCCTGGGGTTAGTAGTTTTCCGACGGTCTTTTGTTTTTGAGAAAGGAGGGACAGACATTAATGAAATGACCCCTCCCCCCACAGAAAAAACAAGCCCCCCACCTACGGCGAACCTCAGGAGGACGGACCTGACGAGAAGTTCCTCCTAGCTGCATAGGCTCATCTAAGTCAGTACAGACTAACTGCTGCTTGGGAGAGGTTACCAATTGCTCAGGAATTTTCGATCTCTCCCTAAAACGTCTATCTATTCTGATAGAGAGGGACATAACAGCATCAAGGGAAAGGGGGGTCTCATACAGCGCCAGCGCATCCTTAACCCTTTCAGATAACCCAGAGCAGAACTGACTCCTGAGAGCCGGGTCGTTCCACTGAGTATCCGTAGCCCACCTACGGAACTCTGAGCAATATTCCTCTGCTGGCCGATCTCCCTGTAGGAGTCTCCGTAACTTCGACTCAGCCAGGGCGACTCGGTCAGGGTCATCATATATGAGACCCAAAGCCCCAAAAAATCCCTCCACTGACCGGAGAACCTGGGAACCAGGGGGTAACGAGAACGCCCAGGATTGTGGGTCCCCCTGAAGCAGGGAAATAACAATCCCCACCCGCTGTTCTTCATTACCTGAGGAGTAAGGGCGCAGCTTAAAATATAATTTGCAGGCCTCACGGAACGTCACAAATTTGTCCCTTCCCCCAGAAAATCTGTCAGGAAGAACAACCTTGGGTTCTGTAACAACCTGGTTACCCATAGTAACCGCTGGGCTTGCGGTCTGCTGCATTTGCTGCTGTTGTTGGAGGACAGACGCCTTCAATCCTGCCACCTCCAAAGACAGGCCTTGAAGCTGTTTTGCCAAAGCAGCAATAGGATCCATATTGGATTCTAAGTAGAGAGAGAGAAAAAAAATATTTTTATTTTTATTTTTATTTTTTTTTTCTCCCCAAAAAATAAGGGCCAGTTATAATATCACAATCGGCGTGACTATCACATACGTGACACAGAGGGAGGGAAAGAGGAAGGCCCTGCCCAAGTGAGAGGGAAGGTGGTGACCCCTGACTCACCTTGCGGCTGGCACCTGGCTGCCCTGACGTCCCTAGACGGGTTCCTCACCCGTACGCCGATCACGTGCCTAAAACCCTGGCTTTCCCTCAGATGAGCCCTAGATAGTGAACAGGGCGGTGGGAACACTAGTCCGCACCACTAGCTCTAAAGGAAAACACCAAGGGGAGGACAGACAATACAGACTAAACATATAATCCCAGGTGGGCGACAACAGGAGACAACAAAAAGCCCAACAGGGATCCGGAGGGTAGCACTCTGGAACAACAACCAGGATTCACAGCTCCAGTGGGTCAGTATAGAAGTCCAGGCAGGAAGCTCTATAACTGGCAACTAGAGAAGTGTGAGAGGAGAATATAAGGAGGTTTGGAGTGGCAGACAAGAAACAGCTGAGGAGGAGAAGCTACGGATCCCTGAGTGAGACAAAAAGGATTGCAAGGCAAACACAGAAAACAATCACTAAGAAACAACGTGATCTTTAGACATAGAGCGCGCAGCCACCCGCTGCGACTTCCTGACCCCGGGTATAACGGAGTCAGACGTGGCTCTTGACACCCTCGTGACATCTTGATTCCATTTGGGGTTGAGGACCTCATCGTCCATCACATCATCTTTCACCCAGTCTTCACCCCTGCCTTCCTTGTCGGTCTGCACACTTTCAAAAGCCTTAGCAGTTGGCACCTGTGTTTTGTCATCATCCGAGATGTGCTGCGATGGTCCTCCCATGTACTCATCTTGAAAGATAAGTGGTTGGGCATCAGTGCACTCAATCTCTTCCACTTCTGGGGCAGGGCTAGGTGAGTCATCAAAAAGCGACCTACTCGCACCTGAGTAAGAGGTTTCACTTGTGCGTGTAGCTGGCACAGACCACGTCCAATCCCTGCAACAGGAGCTCCACCAGCAGCACCGCGACCTGGGCCCCGTACCTTATTTTACGCTTTCCTCATATTTCTCAAATTTAGGATCTTGCCCTAAATGGGTGTTTAATTATTAGTAGAATAGAACGACAGTATGTAAAGGGTGTATCTCACACGTCCTGAACCAGATTAGGTCTGAATTAAAGATTTCTTTGCCCAAAATGGCTGTATTTCAAAGGCCTGAATCAAACTTCTGTATGTAAAGGGTATATCTTACACGGCCTGAACCACTGTAGGCCTGAATTAAAGATTTCTTTGCCCAAAATGGCTGTATTTCAAATGCCTGAATCAAACCCCTGTATGTGAACGATGTATCTCACACAGCCTGAACCACTGTAGTCCTGAATTAAATATTGGTACACCAAATGGGGGTATTTCAAAACTCTAAATCTAACCCAAATGTATTTAGGGTGTATATCACAATGACATATGCAGTAATGGCTGCCAAATAAACTTTTTTTGCCCAAACGGGTGTTTGTTTAATAACTGAATATGGCAGCAGTATATAACCCAGGAATTTTAAACGTGCTTATGCTGCAAGGCCTGAAATATTGTGTATTTTGCCCCAAAAAGGGTGTTTTATTAATGAAATAATATAAGCCCTGTATATATTGGGTGTATCTCACACGGCCTGACCCACTGTAGGCCTGAATTAAAGATGTATTTGCCCAAAATGACTGCATTTTAAATGCCTGAATCAAACCCCTGTATGTAAAGGGTGTATCTCACACGCCCTGAATCACTGTGGGCCTGAATTTAATATTGGTGCACCAAATGGAGGTATTTCAAATCTCAGAATCTAACCCAAATGTATTAAGGGTGTATCTCACGATGACATATGCAGCAAAGGCTGCCAAATAACCTTTTTTTTGCCCAAACAGGTGTTTTTTTAATAACTGAATATGGCAGCAGTATATAACCCAGGAATTTCAAACGTGCTTATGCTGCAAGGCCTGAAATATTGTATATTTTGCCCCAAAAAGGGTGTTTTATTAATGAAAGAATACACCCAATATATACAAGGCTTATAGCTGACACGGTAATAAGTAAAGTGAGGGGGCACACACACCAGAGAAACAATTTGGAAACAATTGATGGATGAATAATTGATTTTTATTACTCTAAAAACACTCCCCTAAAAAGATATATATAAAACATACATAAAATTATAGCAACCTATAATTAATTGGCATGTAAGTCCACTGGTATGAGTAATAATGTCTACTGTTCAGCTGCAGTATTCTGGATAGTACTGTGGGTACAATAAAATAAAGTTCATCCAAATAGTGTCCCAATTCGTACGGTGTTGTAGCACAAACAAGTATGCAGTATCCAGAAGATGACTCCAACAGGTGTATTCAATTTCAATGCAATAGAACAGTACTGCTGGCTATATATCAATGTCCAGTATTCAAAATAGCATGCGTGAATATTTGCACAGATCCTCAGATTACTCACAGTGTCCAGCCGCTTGCAGTCTCCCGGTCTCACCCGGTCTCACCCCTCCTTGTTGCACGGCTGTAGCGCTGATTTTCCAGGTAGCCGAACACGGCCGTCTGTGGCGTCCCACGTGACCTGATGCTCTGGGGTTCCGGGCGGACGCTTCGATGACGTCACTGCTATGCGGCGGTAATTTCAAATCTGATAGCGGATCTCTTGTGCTGGCAACTTGATATTTAGTTTCTTTATCCTTTATTCTTTTGCTTTCCTTGAATCCACGCTCACTCCACAACGCCAGACGCGTTTCGGGGTCTTGCACCCCTTCCTCAGTGGCCACCGAGTGAGTGGATTCTCACTCCTTATATATGGTGTATACCCTCCCACAATAGCGCTTTCCTCAGCTTGTTTCAATATGGGGGATAGGATTTAATTACTGCTGCTTTTCAATGTTGAATTCAGTTTTAAAACAACTTAAAAAGATACTTAATAAATACAAGATAAATATTTACTCCCCATTCATTAATTATAAAACATATTTGTTGACATGTATATAAAGAAATATAAAAAGATATATAAGAATACATTTATAAACATATATATATATATAAAATATTCCTATTAAAATGTAAAAAATAAAAGATATTCTTGGCATAGGACTGCAAGGTCAAAACTGCGTTTTTTAGAAAAACCGCATTGAAAACGCAACAATATGAATTGCGCTCTCCCTGCGGTTTCTGCATTCCTATGTTATATAAAGTCAGGCAATCTCCCCCAAAAGAACAAATTGGACTCGGATTCAGTCACTATAGTCTAAATCCTGTACATGGCTTGAACATTTACTGATTGTATTTCACATTCCTAGGGTAGTTGATAGTTGTATATAAGAGGAGTCATCCGGTGGGGAGGAGAATCACAGTGTCCATTACTGACCCTCCTGCGATATCTCATCTCCACCGGACAACCCCCCCAACACTCACAGGAACCCGAACACCTCCATCTCAGCATTGAGACCCTTCGGCATGATGGTGTCATATTCAAAAATTCTGCGGGACTCCTGTCGTGACATGTGGGCAATGTGGTTCCCTCCTCTCCACATTTTCTTAACTCTTTCTATGGCAGTGAATTTTAAACCAGTTGGGTCGCAGTTATGTTGAATTTTAAAGTGTCTCGATAGGGAATGCGTTTCTAACCCTTTTTTAATATTCGCCACATGTTCAGCTACCCTCTTTTTAAGTGTCCTTTTGGTTCTGCCTATGTATTGTTTCCTACATCCACATTCCAATAAGTATATCACATCGGTGGAATCACAGGTTAGGCACTCTTGTATTTCTACGCTAAATGAATTTGTTGTGGACTTCACCCTTGTTGTTTTTTTGGGGAAACTAGTGATCTTACAATTTGTGCATCTACCACATTTAAAAAATCCATTCGTTGTCAGCCAGTTCTTTTTTTGTTGCTGTTGAGTGTCTTTCCTGCTTTTTACAGTTGGGGCTATTTTGCCTGCCAAATTGTTTGCCCTCGTGTACGTTATTTTTGGTACATCACTCAGAAGTGGGCCAATTAGTTTATCATTTAACAAATGTGCCCAATGTTTTCGGATGCTTCTTTCCACTATTTTATGTTGTGAACTGAATGGGAGAATAATTCTCAGCGTTTCATCTCGCGGTTGTGGTAGGCCTATTTGAAAGAAGCCTTTTCGATCCATCTTTTTCACTTTCTCCAAGGATTCATCTATTATCTGGGCGGGATAATCTCTCTCCAACAATTGTCGTTTCAAGTCTGCAGCCTCTTCATCAAACTTGCTATCAACCGTACAGTTTCGCTTGAGCCTGCGAAACTGGCTGGTTGGTATGTTGATCAGCCACCGGGGAAGGTGGCAACTAGCAAATCTGATGAAGCTATTCTTGGCTACAGGCTTGAAAAACGTGTTGCATTGTAGCTGGTCTCCTCTAATCCATATCTCCAGATCCAAGAACTCCACTTTTTCTTGGCTCACAGTTGGACTAAATATAAGGTTCTTATCATTTTTGTTGATGTTACTGAGAAATAGATCAAGAGATTCCGCTGTATCGCGCCAAATAAACAAGATATCATCAATATAGCGCCGCCATAGCACCAGATCCGTCCCCAGCCTGGGCATGATGGTCTCTCTTTCCCATTGGGCCAAAAAAAGGTTGGCATAGCTGGGGGCGAATCTGGTGCCCATGGCGGTGCCCGTACACTGCAAATAGAATTCCTGCTCGAAAGAAAAATAATTGTGAGTTAGAATATATCTCACTCCGTCCAGCAGGAACTCTAGTTGTTCCACAGGGAGCCCGACATCCCCCGATAATTGTTCATGCAGTGCCTGTATTCCCCTGGAATGTTCAATAACTGTGTACAGTGAACCAACATCCAATGTCCCCAAGATCCACCCTTCTACCCAATTGACTTCCTCTAATGTTTTAATAATGTCAGTCGTATCCCGAATGTATGACGGTACCCGCTTGACATATGGTTGGAGCCATTGATCTATGTATTTGGATAGGTTGCATGATATAGATTGGATACCCGACACTATCGGGCGACCTGGAGGTGCTTCCAGGTTCTTGTGGATCTTGGGGACACAGTAGAACATTGGAACTCTTCTTTCAGTGTCTAGAATGAACCTAGCTTCTTGGTCAGAAAGGAAGTCTGCTTTTAACCCCTTTGTGCAGTAATCTTTCAAGATGTTATAATATTCCTGTGTCGGATCTCCTTTTAGTTTTTGGTAGGTATTTTCTGACCTTAGTTGTCTATAGCATTCTTCTATATAGTCAGTTGTATTGAGAATAACCACAGCACCACCCTTATCCGCTGGTCTTATAACAATATTACTTTCCTCCTGTAGGGATTTAATGGCCTTAATCTCTTCTCTATTTAAATTTGTATTGACCCTGCGACTTTTTATTCTTCTCAAATCGCGTTCCACATTGTTCTTAAAAGTGGCCATTTCACTACCAATCTCCTGCCTGGGGAATTTTTTCGATTTGGCTTTAAGGTCTGTATGTACATATTTATTTTTATTACTTCCCATATCCATTTCCCTATTGATGGGATTTTTGAGGAAATATTTTTTCAGACATAAACGTCTGATAAATTTCTCAACTCCTATAATGTGGCAAATTTATCCATTGGATTAGTGGGGGCAAACTTTAAACCTTTATTGAGGAGCTGCACCTGGGTCTCTGTAAGTGCAATGTCACTGATATTTATTACATTGGTGGTTGGTGTTTTTACTTTCTGTGTTTTTTCCTTTTGTGCATGTCGTCCTCTCCGTATTCTTCGTTGTGATTGTACCTGTGTGACCTGCTGGTTGTTGGTGTGAAGTGATGTGTCGTGTTCTGATGATGTCTGTGCTCTTGTCTGTGTGTCTGATGGTGCCCTCTGCCCTGTTGATATTCCCTCGGACGATCCCTCAAATTGTAATCGTGGACATAACCCTGTGTTTTGTCACTGTGTTTCTTTATCTCTTGTCGTGGTGGGGTGGGAGTGCGTGTGCTCTTTATTCGTGCTTGGTGATGTGGTGGTGTAAAGTCTAAAAAATGCGGTGTAGCTAGTGTTTCATACCTATTTGAAATTTTAACATTTTCAAATTGTGTATTTATGTGTTCAACCTCCCTTTGTTCATGAATCTCAGTGATTTCCTTCCTTTCCATATGGTGCAGTTTCCTAGATTTTTTACTAATTATTTCTCTTTCTAGTGTGTCTAGATTTTTGCAAATCCTCTCGTGCCATCTATGAACTGCATCCGTATCCGGAAATGTTTCCATTTCTTTTTTTAGGGTATCAATTTGTCCTGACATTTCTTCTGTCATTTGTATCCTTCTTTTTATGATCATTTGTACAAGGGCCTCCGACTGTATTTTTAAAAAACCATCCCATTCCTTTTTGAATCTATCACTCACCAGATCGGAGGCAGGTATCTTGGTGAGTGTCAGACCCTTAGGGATATAGCCCTTGTCCAAATATTGTGTAAGTGATCTAATCCCCCACTTATTACGCAGTTGGCGTTGCAAAGTCCTCTCCAAATTTTTAAAAACATCATCCATGGATCTCATCGTTTCTGTTGATGCTTCCCCTTCCAAATTGAAGGTGAAAGCTTCAATTTTTTTTATACTTGTTATCCAAGTGTTCCCAGATGTCCATATCGGAACAGGGGGAGCTCAGCTGTTGAGGGTAAAAGTGGAAAAAACCGTAAATCGAATACAGCGGCTCACCCCTATCACGTATGGGTAGGTGCTCACCCTCTGGTCCTACCCTCAGGACCCCAAAGGATTCAAAAGGTAATAAGTAAAGTGAGGGGGCACACACACCAGAGAAACAATTTGGAAACAATTGATGGATGAATAATTGATTTTTATTACTCTAAAAACACTCCCCTAAAAAGATATATATAAAACATACATAAAATTATAGCAACCTATAATTAATTGGCATGTAAGTCCACTGGTATGAGTAATAATGTCTACTGTTCAGCTGCAGTATTCTGGATAGTACTGTGGGTACAATAAAATAAAGTTCATCCAAATAGTGTCCCAATTCGTACGGTGCTGTAGCACAAACAAGTATGCAGTATCCAGAAGATGACTCCAACAGGTGTATTCAATTTCAATGCAATAGAACAGTACTGCTGGCTATATATCAATGTCCAGTATTCAAAATAGCATGCGTGAATATTTGCACAGATCCTCAGATTACTCACAGTGTCCAGCCGCTTGCAGTCTCCCGGTCTCATCCGGTCTCACCCCTCCTTGTTGCACGGCTGTAGCGCTGATTTTCCAGGTAGCCGAACACGGCCGTCTGTGGCGTCCCACGTGACCTGATGCTCTGGGGTTCCGGGCGGACGCTTCGATGACGTCACTGCTATGCGGCGGTAATTTCAAATCTGATAGCGGATCTCTTGTGCTGGCAACTTGATATTTAGTTTCTTTATCCTTCATTCTTTTGCTTTCCTTGAATCCACGCTCACTCCACAACGCCAGACGCGTTTCGGGGTCTTGCGCCCCTTCCTCAGTGGCCACCGAGTGAGTGGATTCTCACTCCTTATATATGGTGTATACCCTCCCACAATAGCGCTTTCCTCAGCTTGTTTCAATATGGGGGATAGGATTTAATTACTGCTGCTTTTCAATGTTGAATTCAGTTTTAAAACAACTTAAAAAGATATATATCTTCTTATAGCTCACACGGCCTGACCCACTGTAGGCCTGAATTAAAGATCTCTTTGCCCAAAATGGTGGAATTTCAAATTTCTGAATCTAACCCAAATGTATTAAGGGTGTATCTCACAATGACATCTGCATCAAAGGCTGCCAACTAAAAAAAATGTTGACCAAACAAGTGTTTAACAACTGAATTTGACAGCAGTATATAAGTCTGTAATTTCACACGTGCTGCTGCTGCAAGGCCTGAAAATAGTGGTTTTGGGCAAAAAAGTGTGTTTTTAAAACCCCAGAAAATTATGGCTGTATTTCTAGCTTAAATTGCACCCTGGCTAATCCAGATGTTGTAAATTGTCCAAAAAATTGTGATTTTCAATGTCCCAAAAGCTCAGATGCAGTGCTGGTGGGCTGAGCTTGCATAAAATGGCCACCGCCGCTGCCCACCTAACTTACTAAAGTTATTTTTTTTCAGTCACTGGGCTCATGGCAGGATAAAAAAAAATTGTGCCCTGCACCCACAAAACACAATGTATGTAGATCGCCGAGTTAGATTCTGATTTTGAGCAAAGAGTCTCTCCTATTCTCTCCCTGAAACCACAGCAGCGTCCTCTCCCTACACTAAGCACAGCAGAGTGCGTGCAGCGCTATGTGACTCCAGCTTATATAGAGGCTGGGTCACATGCTACACTGGCCAATCACAGCCATGCCATTAGTAGGCATGGCTGTGATGGCTTCTAAGGTCAGACAGTTAACCGCTTGTTGATTGGCTGCTCTGCAGCCTTTCAAAAAGCATCAAGAAAGCGTCAAACACCAAACCCTAACTTTTACTGAAATGTTCGGGTCCGGGGTCCAAAAATCCTAAAGTTCGGGTTCGCTCAACCCTATTCAAAAGTTAATTGCTTTTTTGAATTTTTAAAGGGGTTGTCTGAGTTATATAAAAACTTGGGCAACCCCTGTAAATGGTCTAACATAAATAAATACTCATCTTTTTTCTCTGCTGTTTCTTTCTTTCTGTCCTGCCACTGCTGACATCATCTTCCTGGCTGCAGTGGTGCACAAATTACCTCTGTAGCCAATTGCTGGACACAGCCGTGCATAGGATGTCTCTGCTGAGGCCAGTAATTGACTTCAGTGGCGACCTGTGTGCATAGATTATCAGGTACATTCATTAGTTATTTTAGGCCATTTACACGGGTTGCCTGAGTTTTTATATTACTCGGGCAACCCTTTAATCATTTTTCTTATATTCATTTTTTAAATAGATTGATGGAGGAATCAAATACAAAACCAAAATGTATTGATTTTATCAGATATGGCACCAAATAGAGTTAAGAGGAGTATAGATTTTTAGGTTACGGCTATAAGTCTCTTACAATTTTCTAACATGTAATGCCTTATTATGAAAACAATGCACAAATATTAGAACATAGTAAATGTCACAAAACAATAGAAATATGAGGGGCAGACAATACTGGCAGATAACATCATGCTTCATATTCCCTCTACCCATACAGCGATTAACCTTAGGGAACAGCTGATAATTGATAGATTTTTATTTTAAATTGCATGGTATTCCCCACTGGATTCATGACAAACTGCCTGTCAGTTTTCATTTATATGATGGAATGAAAAACAATAATTGTCTCCATGTTTTACCTTGCTTCAGTAGCTGCATTATTACTTATGAATTCACGCTACATATTTTACTGTAAAAAGAAAGTTATCATTCTACGATTCTATGAAGATTTCGAGACTGGCTATTTTCTCTACAGTATTGTATGAAGCTATACATACACTTTATAGTCACTGTATCCAACCCCATCATGTCATAGCAATAAAAAGAAGCAATTGCGATTACAGTGTTGATGTATGTCACCATAACTTTGGACTGTTACTTTCCTTTAGGTGTTTTTCCTATTCAGAATATAGTGATGGCTGCTATCTGAATGGATTTCCAGAGTCTGTGCCGATACCCATTATTATAAGTTCAAATAGTCTACTTCATAGAATTGGGGGAGCAGAGGCTAGTGCATCAATCATCAGGGTTTCCCTACCCATTGTAACACCAGATCCAGCATTTCACTATGTTAGAAGACAATTTTTATGAAGGTAGATGTGCATAACTATTAATCAAAGATAATGGGGCAGATATACTAATGCTTACAAAAATGTTCTTTTAAAACAAACAGGCATTATAGAGGCTGAACCCCATTTGGGATCCCACAGTATGGAGCAGAATGGAAAGCTGCCATGTAATACTACAGGTTTGCAGAGAGTGCTAGTAGTGGAACCCTCTACGATCAGCCAATTGGTTTAGCACCTGCATTTTGATTTCTAACGGGGCAACTGGTTTAATTGATTATACCTAAAATTATATCACATTTGACTGAATATTCACAATTTATTGGCTACCAATAACCAATTATTGGATACCAATGCCATCTGATACAGTAAAATAATGACTCCATGATGTTGTCCTTACAGGCAGCATTAAAAAGTATAGCCTAAATATACTATAAGAGATGAGCAAAGTTTTGAAAAAAAATGTGATTTGGCGGCTTCACCAAAGTTTTACAAGAAATTTGTTTAAATTAATTAATCACAAATCGCAATGAATCAGGTATATCTAGGCCAATCTGCCTAATCATATTCTTCCACTTGGTGGCCCAATCTCAGTCTGAAGGCTTGAAAGTTAAAGTGGATTGAGAGCGTAGAAGACTTTTCAACTACAGACTCTGCTATAGTTTATCACTGTGTACATAACTGTGCATTGCACCAATATTCAAGTAGTGGCCTCATGACAGAGTAGGGAGGGTGGCAGCAGTGGCAGTAACAATAGTGGTCCCACGATAGAGTTGGGAGGGCGGCAGCAACAGTGATAATTGTAGCCCCATGACATAGTGGGGACTGGGCACATTACATGAACATAACAGTACATAAGTTACATAGCAATATTATGAATGCACATTGTAGGAGGACCTGGAATAAATACACAGATTACATTATTGGTTAGCCTATTAGTGACAGTAGCAGAGTGTAGGAATGGTAGTGCAATTCTGGGGTACTACATCAGCTCACAGGAAAATGCTGGGGACCCCGTGGAATCAGGGACTTATAGGACTCTAGCTGTGACATCTACACTTCTTTTCATTTTCTAACACATACAGCCATCATTTTAGGAAAAATTCTTATTTACCACAAAGTGCAAGGAAATTAGGTGTCACGACTAGGGATGAGCGAACTCGAACTGTATAGTTCGGGTTCGTACCGAATTTTGGGGTGTCCGTGACACGGACCCGAACCCGGACATTTTCGTAAAAGTCCGGGTTCGGGTTCGGTGTTCGTCGCTTTCTTCGCGCTTTTGTGACGCTTTCTTGGCGCTTTTTGAAAGGCTGCAAAGCAGCCAATCAACAAGCGTCATACTACTTGCCCCAAGAGGCCATCACAGCCATGCCTACTATTGGCATGGCTGTGATTGGCCAGAGCACCATGTGACCCAGCCTCTATTTAAGCTGGAGTCACATAGCGCCGCCCGTCACTCTGCTCTGATTAGCGTAGGGAGAGGTTGCGGCTGCGACAGTAGGGCGAGATTAGGCAGATTAACTCCTCCAAAGGACTTGATTAACTGATCGATCTGCAGCTGTGGATCATTGAGCTGCTGATCCTCAATTGCTCACTGTTTTTAGGCTGCACAGACCGTTTGTCAGTCTCATTTTTCTGGGGTGATCGGCGGCCATTTTGTGTCTTGTGGTGCGCCAGCACAAGCTGCGACCAAGTGCATTTAACCCTCAATGGTGTGGTTGTTTTTTGGCTAAAGCCTACATCAGGGTGAAGCTGTCACACCAAGTGCATTTAACCAGCAATAGTCTGTTCATTTTTGGCCATATACAAAATCAGGGGCAAGCTGCGCCTGTCACCAAGTGCATTTAACCCTCAATGGTGTGGTTGTTTTTTGGCTAAAGCCTACATCAGGGTGAAGCTGTCACACCAAGTGCATTTAACCAGCAATAGTCTGTTCATTTTTTGGCCATATACAAAATCAGGGGCAAGCTGCGCCTGTCACCAAGTGCATTTAACCCTCAATGGTGTGGTTGTTTTTTGGCTAAAGCCTACATCAGGGTGAAGCTGTCACACCAAGTGCATTTAACCAGCAATAGTCTGTTCATTTTTTGGCCATATACAAAATCAGGGGCAAGCTGCGCCTGTCACCAAGTGCATTTAACCCTCAATGGTGTGGTTGTTTTTTGGCTAAAGCCTACATCAGGGTGAAGCTGTCACACCAAGTGCATTTAACCAGCAATAGTCTGTTCATTTTTTGGCCATATCCCAGTCTAATTCTGTCACTAAATCCATACCGGTCACCCAGCGCCTAAATACTAGGCCTCAAATTTATATCCAGCTAAATCTGTCCCTAGTGCTGTAGCTGGGCGAGTTATTTAGTGTCCGTTCAAGCACATTTCTTGTTCTGGGTTGAAATACAATTCCCAATTTAGCAATTTCATAATTTAGTGGTTCCTGCTATATCAGAGCTCTTTGAAATCTATCCCAAAAAGGGTATATAATATTGAAGGTGCACATAGGGTCATTCAGAGTAACTTCACACACACCCGCTACTGTGTATTTCCAAGTCTAATTCTGTCACTAAATCCATACCGGTGACCCAGCGCCTAAATACTAGGCCTCAAATTTAATTCCCTCTAAATCTCTCGTTACCCACCGCTGTACTGTTGTTGCTGGGCAAGATATTTAGTGTCCGTCAAAGCACATTTTTTGTTCTGGGTTGAAGTACAATTCCCAATTTAGCAATTTCATAATTTAGTGGTTTCTGCTATATCAGAGCTATTTGAAATCTATCCCAAAAAGGGTATATAATATTGAAGGTGCACATAGGGTCATTCAGAATAACTTCACACACACCCGCTACTGTGTATTTCCAAGTCTAATTCTGTCACTAAACCCATACCTGTCACCCAGCGCCTAAATACTAGGCCTCAAATTTAAATCCCTCTAAATCTCTCGTTACCGTTGTCCTGTTGTAGCTGGGAAAGTTATTTAGTGCCCGTCAAAGCACATTTTTTGTTCTGGGTTGAAGTACAATTCCCAATTTAGCAATTTCATAATTTAGTGGTTCCTGCTATATCAGAGCTATTTGAAATCTATCCCAAAAAGGGTATATAATATTGAAGGTGCACATAGGGTCATTCAGAATAACTTCACACACACCCGCTACTGTGTATTTCCAAGTCTAATTCTGTCACTAAATCCATACCGGTGACCCAGCGCCTAAATACTAGGCCTCAAATTTAATTCCCTCTAAATCTCTCGTTACCCACCGCTGTACTGTTGTTGCTGGGCAAGATATTTAGTGTCCGTCAAAGCACATTTTTTGTTCTGGGTTGAAGTACAATTCCCAATTTAGCAATTTCATAATTTAGTGGTTTCTGCTATATCAGAGCTATTTGAAATCTATCCCTAAAAGGGTATATAATATTGAAGGTGCACATAGGGTCATTCAGAATAACTTCACACACACCCGCTACTGTGTATTTCCAAGTCTAATTCTGTCACTAAACCCATACCTGTCACCCAGCGCCTAAATACTAGGCCTCAAATTTATATCCAGCTAAATCTGTCCCTAGTGCTGTAGCTGGGCGAGTTATTTAGTGTCCGTTCAAGCACATTTCTTGTTCTGGGTTGAAATACAATTCCCAATTTAGCAATTTCATAATTTAGTGGTTCCTGCTATATCAGAGCTCTTTGAAATCTATCCCAAAAAGGGTATATAATATTGAAGGTGCACATAGGGTCATTCAGAGTAACTTCACACACACCCGCTACTGTGTATTTCCAAGTCTAATTCTGTCACTAAATCCATACCGGTGACCCAGCGCCTAAATACTAGGCCTCAAATTTAATTCCCTCTAAATCTCTCGTTACCCACCGCTGTACTGTTGTTGCTGGGCAAGATATTTAGTGTCCGTCAAAGCACATTTTTTGTTCTGGGTTGAAGTACAATTCCCAATTTAGCAATTTCATAATTTAGTGGTTTCTGCTATATCAGAGCTATTTGAAATCTATCCCAAAAAGGGTATATAATATTGAAGGTGCACATAGGGTCATTCAGAATAACTTCACACACACCCGCTACTGTGTATTTCCAAGTCTAATTCTGTCACTAAACCCATACCTGTCACCCAGCGCCTAAATACTAGGCCTCAAATTTAAATCCCTCTAAATCTCTCGTTACCGTTGTCCTGTTGTAGCTGGGAAAGTTATTTAGTGCCCGTCAAAGCACATTTTTTGTTCTGGGTTGAAGTACAATTCCCAATTTAGCAATTTCATAATTTAGTGGTTCCTGCTATATCAGAGCTATTTGAAATCTATCCCAAAAAGGGTATATAATATTGAAGGTGCACATAGGGTCATTCAGAATAACTTCACACACACCCGCTACTGTGTATTTCCAAGTCTAATTCTGTCACTAAATCCATACCGGTGACCCAGCGCCTAAATACTAGGCCTCAAATTTAATTCCCTCTAAATCTCTCGTTACCCACCGCTGTACTGTTGTTGCTGGGCAAGATATTTAGTGTCCGTCAAAGCACATTTTTTGTTCTGGGTTGAAGTACAATTCCCAATTTAGCAATTTCATAATTTAGTGGTTTCTGCTATATCAGAGCTATTTGAAATCTATCCCTAAAAGGGTATATAATATTGAAGGTGCACATAGGGTCATTCAGAATAACTTCACACACACCCGCTACTGTGTATTTCCAAGTCTAATTCTGTCACTAAACCCATACCTGTCACCCAGCGCCTAAATACTAGGCCTCAAATTTATATCCAGCTAAATCTGTCCCTAGTGCTGTAGCTGGGCGAGTTATTTAGTGTCCGTTCAAGCACATTTCTTGTTCTGGGTTGAAATACAATTCCCAATTTAGCAATTTCATAATTTAGTGGTTCCTGCTATATCAGAGCTCTTTGAAATCTATCCCAAAAAGGGTATATAATATTGAAGGTGCACATAGGGTCATTCAGAGTAACTTCACACACACCCGCTACTGTGTATTTCCAAGTCTAATTCTGTCACTAAATCCATACCGGTGACCCAGCGCCTAAATACTAGGCCTCAAATTTAATTCCCTCTAAATCTCTCGTTACCCACCGCTGTACTGTTGTTGCTGGGCAAGATATTTAGTGTCCGTCAAAGCACATTTTTTGTTCTGGGTTGAAGTACAATTCCCAATTTAGCAATTTCATAATTTAGTGGTTTCTGCTATATCAGAGCTATTTGAAATCTATCCCAAAAAGGGTATATAATATTGAAGGTGCACATAGGGTCATTCAGAATAACTTCACACACACCCGCTACTGTGTATTTCCAAGTCTAATTCTGTCACTAAACCCATACCTGTCACCCAGCGCCTAAATACTAGGCCTCAAATTTAAATCCCTCTAAATCTCTCGTTACCGTTGTCCTGTTGTAGCTGGGAAAGTTATTTAGTGCCCGTCAAAGCACATTTTTTGTTCTGGGTTGAAGTACAATTCCCAATTTAGCAATTTCATAATTTAGTGGTTCCTGCTATATCAGAGCTATTTGAAATCTATCCCAAAAAGGGTATATAATATTGAAGGTGCACATAGGGTCATTCAGAATAACTTCACACACACCCGCTACTGTGTATTTCCAAGTCTAATTCTGTCACTAAATCCATACCGGTGACCCAGCGCCTAAATACTAGGCCTCAAATTTAATTCCCTCTAAATCTCTCGTTACCCACCGCTGTACTGTTGTTGCTGGGCAAGATATTTAGTGTCCGTCAAAGCACATTTTTTGTTCTGGGTTGAAGTACAATTCCCAATTTAGCAATTTCATAATTTAGTGGTTTCTGCTATATCAGAGCTATTTGAAATCTATCCCTAAAAGGGTATATAATATTGAAGGTGCACATAGGGTCATTCAGAATAACTTCACACACACCCGCTACTGTGTATTTCCAAGTCTAATTCTGTCACTAAACCCATACCTGTCACCCAGCGCCTAAATACTAGGCCTCAAATTTATATCCAGCTAAATCTGTCCCTAGTGCTGTAGCTGGGCGAGTTATTTAGTGTCCGTTCAAGCACATTTCTTGTTCTGGGTTGAAATACAATTCCCAATTTAGCAATTTCATAATTTAGTGGTTCCTGCTATATCAGAGCTCTTTGAAATCTATCCCAAAAAGGGTATATAATATTGAAGGTGCACATAGGGTCATTCAGAGTAACTTCACACACACCCGCTACTGTGTATTTCCAAGTCTAATTCTGTCACTAAATCCATACCGGTGACCCAGCGCCTAAATACTAGGCCTCAAATTTAATTCCCTCTAAATCTCTCGTTACCCACCGCTGTACTGTTGTTGCTGGGCAAGATATTTAGTGTCCGTCAAAGCACATTTTTTGTTCTGGGTTGAAGTACAATTCCCAATTTAGCAATTTCATAATTTAGTGGTTTCTGCTATATCAGAGCTATTTGAAATCTATCCCAAAAAGGGTATATAATATTGAAGGTGCACATAGGGTCATTCAGAATAACTTCACACACACCCGCTACTGTGTATTTCCAAGTCTAATTCTGTCACTAAACCCATACCTGTCACCCAGCGCCTAAATACTAGGCCTCAAATTTAAATCCCTCTAAATCTCTCGTTACCGTTGTCCTGTTGTAGCTGGGAAAGTTATTTAGTGCCCGTCAAAGCACATTTTTTGTTCTGGGTTGAAGTACAATTCCCAATTTAGCAATTTCATAATTTAGTGGTTCCTGCTATATCAGAGCTATTTGAAATCTATCCCAAAAAGGGTATATAATATTGAAGGTGCACATAGGGTCATTCAGAATAACTTCACACACACCCGCTACTGTGTATTTCCAAGTCTAATTCTGTCACTAAATCCATACCGGTGACCCAGCGCCTAAATACTAGGCCTCAAATTTAATTCCCTCTAAATCTCTCGTTACCCACCGCTGTACTGTTGTTGCTGGGCAAGATATTTAGTGTCCGTCAAAGCACATTTTTTGTTCTGGGTTGAAGTACAATTCCCAATTTAGCAATTTCATAATTTAGTGGTTTCTGCTATATCAGAGCTATTTGAAATCTATCCCTAAAAGGGTATATAATATTGAAGGTGCACATAGGGTCATTCAGAATAACTTCACACACACCCGCTACTGTGTATTTCCAAGTCTAATTCTGTCACTAAACCCATACCTGTCACCCAGCGCCTAAATACTAGGCCTCAAATTTAAATCCCTCTAAATCTCTCGTTACCGTTGTCCTGTTGTAGCTGGGAAAGTTATTTAGTGCCCGTCAAAGCACATTTTTTGTTCTGGGTTGAAGTACAATTCCCAATTTAGCAATTTCATAATTTAGTGGTTCCTGCTATATCAGAGCTATTTGAAATCTATCCCAAAAAGGGTATATAATATTGAAGGTGCACATAGGGTCATTCAGAATAACTTCACACACACGCTTCTGTGCATTTCCAAGTCTAATTCTGTCACTAAATCCATACCGGTGACCCAGCGCCTAAATACTAGGCCTCAAATTTAATTCCCTCTAAATCTCTCGTTACCCACCGCTGTACTGTTGTTGCTGGGCAAGATATTTAGTGTCCGTCAAAGCACATTTTTTGTTCTGGGTTGAAGTACAATTCCCAATTTAGCAATTTCATAATTTAGTGGTTTCTGCTATATCAGAGCTATTTGAAATCTATCCCTAAAAGGGTATATAATATTGAAGGTGCACATAGGGTCATTCAGAATAACTTCACACACACCCGCTACTGTGTATTTCCAAGTCTAATTCTGTCACTAAACCCATACCTGTCACCCAGCGCCTAAATACTAGGCCTCAAATTTAAATCCCTCTAAATCTCTCGTTACCGTTGTCCTGTTGTAGCTGGGAAAGTTATTTAGTGCCCGTCAAAGCACATTTTTTGTTCTGGGTTGAAGTACAATTCCCAATTTAGCAATTTCATAATTTAGTGGTTCCTGCTATATCAGAGCTATTTGAAATCTATCCCAAAAAGGGTATATAATATTGAAGGTGCACATTGGGTCATTCAGAATAACTTCACACACACGCTTCTGTGCATTTCCAAGTCTAATTCTGTCACTAAATCCATACCGGTGACCCAGCGCCTAAATACTAGGCCTCAAATTTAATTCCCTCTAAATCTCTCGTTACCCACCGCTGTACTGTTGTTGCTGGGCAAGATATTTAGTGTCCGTCAAAGCACATTTTTTGTTCTGGGTTGAAGTACAATTCCCAATTTAGCAATTTCATAATTTAGTGGTTTCTGCTATATCAGAGCTATTTGAAATCTATCCCTAAAAGGGTATATAATATTGAAGGTGCACATAGGGTCATTCAGAATAACTTCACACACACCCGCTACTGTGTATTTCCAAGTCTAATTCTGTCACTAAATCCATACCGGTGACCCAGCGCCTAAATACTAGGCCTCAAATTTAATTCCCTCTAAATCTCTCGTTACCCACCGCTGTACTGTTGTTGCTGGGCAAGATATTTAGTGTCCGTCAAAGCACATTTTTTGTTCTGGGTTGAAGTACAATTCCCAATTTAGCAATTTCATAATTTAGTGGTTTCTGCTATATCAGAGCTATTTGAAATCTATCCCTAAAAGGGTATATAATATTCAAGGTGCACATTGGGTCATTCAGAATAACTTCACACACACACGCTTCTGTGCATTTCCAAGTCTAATTCTGTCACTAAATCCATACCGGTCACCCAGCGCCTAAATACTAGGCCTCAAATTTATATCCCGCTGAATTTGAATACAATACATTGGGCCAAATAATATATTTGTTGTTGTGGTGAACCATAACAATGAGAAAAACATCTAGTAAGGGACGCGGACGTGGACATGGTCGTGGTGGTGTTAGTGGACCCTCTGGTGCTGGGAGAGGACGTGGCCGTTCTGCCACATCCACACGTCCTAGTGTACCAACTACCTCAGGTCCCAGTAGCCGCCAGAATTTACAGCGATATATGGTGGGGCCCAATGCCGTTCTAAGGATGGTAAGGCCTGAGCAGGTACAGGCATTAGTCAATTGGGTGGCCGACAGTGGATCCAGCACGTTCACATTATCTCCCACCCAGTCTTCTGCAGAAAGCGCACAGATGGCGCCTGAAAACCAACCCCATCAGTCTGTCACATCACCCCCATGCATACCAGGGAAACTGTCTCAGCCTCAAGTTATGCAGCAGTCTCTTATGCTGTTTGAAGACTCCGCTGGCAGGGTTTCCCAAGGGCATCCACCTAGCCCTTCCCCAGCGGTGAAAGACATAGAATGCACTGACGCACAACCACTTATGTTTCCTGATGATGAGGACATGGGAATACCACCTCAGCATGTCTCTGATGATGACGAAACACAGGTGCCAACTGCTGCGTCTTTCTGCAGTGTGCAGACTGAACAGGAGGTCAGGGATCAAGACTGGGTGGAAGACGATGCAGGGGACGATGAGGTCCTAGACCCCACATGGAATGAAGGTCGTGCCACTGACTTTCACAGTTCGGAGGAAGAGGCAGTGGTGAGACCGAGCCAACAGCGTAGCAAAAGAGGGAGCAGTGGGCAAAAGCAGAACACCCGCCGCCAAGAGACTCCGCCTGCTACTGACCGCCGCCATCTGGGACCGAGCACCCCAAAGGCAGCTTCAAGGAGTTCCCTGGCATGGCACTTCTTCAAACAATGTGCTGACGACAAGACCCGAGTGGTTTGCACGCTGTGCCATCAGAGCCTGAAGCGAGGCATTAACGTTCTGAACCTGAGCACAACCTGCATGACCAGGCACCTGCATGCAAAGCATGAACTGCAGTGGAGTAAACACCTTAAAACCAAGGAAGTCACTCAGGCTCCCCCTGCTACCTCTTCTGCTGCTGCCGCCTCGGCCTATTCTGCTGCTGCCGCCTCGGCCTCTTCCTCCGCCTCTGGAGGAACGTTGGCACCTGCCGCCCAGCAAACAGGGGATGTACCACCAACACCACCACCACCACCACCTCCGTCACCAAGCGTCTCAACCATGTCACACGCCAGCGTTCAGCTCTCCATCTCACAAACATTTGATAGAAAGCGTAAATTCCCACCTAGCCACCCTCGATCCCTGGCCCTGAATGCCAGCATTTCTAAACTACTGGCCTATGAAATGCTGTCATTTAGGCTGGTGGACACAGACAGCTTCAAACAGCTCATGTCGCTTGCTGTCCCACAGTATGTTGTTCCCAGCCGGCACTACTTCTCCAAGAGAGCCGTGCCTTCCCTGCACAACCAAGTATCCCATAAAATCAAGTGTGCACTGCGCAACGCCATCTGTAGCAAGGTCCACCTAACCACAGATACGTGGACCAGTAAGCACGGCCAGGGACGCTATATCTCCCTAACTGCACACTGGGTAAATGTAGTGGCAGCTGGGCCCCAGGCGGAGAGCTGTTTGGCGCACGTCCTTCCGCCGCCAAGGATCGCAGGGCAACATTCTTTGCCTCCTGTTGCCACCTCCTCCTTCTCGGCTTCCTCCTCCTCTTCTTCCACCTGCTCATCCAGTCAGCCACACACCTTCACCACCAACTTCAGCACAGCCCGGGGTAAACGTCAGCAGGCCATTCTGAAACTCATATGTTTGGGGGACAGGCCCCACACCGCACAGGAGTTGTGGCGGGGTATAGAACAACAGACCGACGAGTGGTTGCTGCCGGTGAGCCTCAAGCCCGGCCTGGTGGTGTGTGATAATGGGCGAAATCTCGTTGCAGCTCTGGGACTAGCCAATTTGACGCACATCCCTTGCTTGGCGCATGTGCTGAATTTGGTGGTGCAGAAGTTCATTCACAACTACCCCGACATGTCAGAGCTGCTGCATAAAGTGCGGGCCGTCTGTTCGCGCTTCCGGCGTTCACATCCTGCTGCTGCTCGCCTGTCTGCGCTACAGCGTAACTTCGGCCTTCCCGCTCACCGCCTCATATGCGACGTGCCCACCAGGTGGAACTCCACCTTGCACATGCTGGACAGACTGTGCGAGCAGCAGCAGGCCATAGTGGAGTTTCAGCTGCAGCACGCACGGGTCAGTCGCACTACAGAACAGCACCACTTCACCACCAATGACTGGGCCTCCATGCGAGACCTGTGTGCCCTGTTGCGCTGTTTCGAGTACTCCACCAACATGGCCAGTGGCGATGACACCGTTATCAGCGTTACAATACCACTTCTATGTCTCCTTGAGAAAACACTTAGGGCGATGATGGAAGAGGAGGTGGCCCAGGAGGAGGAGGAGGAGGAGGAGGAAGAGGGGTCATTTTTAGCACTTTCAGGCCAGTCTCTTCGAAGTGACTCAGAGGGAGGTTTTTGGCAACAGCAGAGGCCAGGTACAAATGTGGCCAGCCAGGGCCCACTACTGGAGGACGAGGAGGACGAGGATGAGGAGGAGGTGGAGGAGGATGAGGATGAAGCATGGTCACAGCGGGGTGGCACCCAACGCAGCTCGGGTCCATCACTGGTGCGTGGCTGGGGGGAAAGGCAGGACGATGACGATACGCCTCCCACAGAGGACAGCTTGTCCTTATCCCTGGGCAGCCTGGCACACATGAGCGACTACATGCTGCAGTGCCTGCGCAACGACAGCAGAGTTGCCCACATTTTAACCTGTGCGGACTACTGGGTTGCCACCCTGCTGGATCCACGCTACAAAGACAATGTGCCCACCTTACTTCCTGCACTGGAGCGTGATAGGAAGATGCGCGAGTACAAGCGCACGTTGGTAGACACGCTACTGAGAGCATTCCCAAATGTCACAGGGGAACAAGTGGAAGCCCAAGGCCAAGGCAGAGGAGGAGCAAGAGGTCGCCAAGGCAGCTGTGTCACGGCCAGCTCCTCTGAGGGCAGGGTTAGCATGGCAGAGATGTGGAAAACTTTTGTCAACACGCCACAGCTAACTGCACCACCACCTGATACGCAACGTGTTAGCAGGAGGCAACATTTCACTAACATGGTGGAACAGTACGTGTGCACACCCCTCCACGTACTGACTGATGGTTCGGCCCCATTCAACTTCTGGGTCTCTAAATTGTCCACGTGGCCAGAGCTAGCCTTTTATGCCTTGGAGGTGCTGGCCTGCCCGGCGGCCAGCGTTTTGTCTGAACGTGTATTCAGCACGGCAGGGGGCGTCATTACAGACAAACGCAGCCGCCTGTCTACAGCCAATGTGGACAAGCTGACGTTCATAAAAATGAACCAGGCATGGATCCCACAGGACCTGTCCGTCCCTTGTCCAGATTAGACATTAACTACCTCCCCATAACCATATATTATTGGACTCCAGGGCACTTCCTCATTCAATCCTATTTTTATTTTCATTTTACCATTATATTGCGAGGCTACCCAAAGTTGAATGAACCTCTCCTCTGCCTGTGTGCTAGGCCTAAATATATGCCAATGGACTGTTGCAGTGGTGGGTGACGTGAAGCCTCATTCTCTGCTATGACATGCAGACTGATTCTCTGCTGACATGAAGCCAGATCCTCTGTTACGGGAGCTCTCTCCTCTGCCTGGGTGCTGGGCCTAAATTTATGACAATTGACTGTTGCAGTGGTGGGTGACGTGAAGCCTGATTCTCTGCTATGATATGAAGACTGATTCTCTGCTGACATGAAGCCAGATTGTCTGTTACGGGACCTTTCTCCTCTGCCTGGGTTCTGGGCCTAAATTTATGAAAATTGACTGTTGCAGTGGTGGGTGACGTGAAGCCTGATTCTCTGCTATGATATGAAGACTGATTCTCTGCTGACATGAAGCCAGATTGTCTGTTACGGGACCTTTCTCCTCTGCCTGGGTTCTGGGCCTAAATTTATGAAAATTGACTCTTACAGTGGTGGGTGACGTGAAGCCTGATTCTCTGCTATGATATGAAGACTGATTCTCTGCTGACATGAAGCCAGATCCTCTGTTACGGGAGCTCTCTCCTCTGCCTGGGTGCTGGGCCTAAATTTATGACAATTGACTGTTGCAGTGGTGGGTGACGTGAAGCCTGATTCTCTGCTATGATATGAAGACTGATTCTCTGCTGACATGAAGCCAGATTGTCTGTTACGGGACCTTTCTCCTCTGCCTGGGTTCTGGGCCTAAATTTATGAAAATTGACTCTTACAGTGGTGGGTGACGTGAAGCCTGATTCTCTGCTATGATATGAAGACTGATTCTCTGCTGACATGAAGCCAGATTCTCTGTTACGGGACCTCTCTCCTCTGCCTGGGTGCTGGGTAGTGTTGAGCGCGAATATTCGAAAAGCAAATTTTTTTCGCGAATATCGCAACTTCGCGATTTCGCGAATATTTCGAATATAGTGCTATATATTCGTAAAAACGAATATTCGTTTTTTGTTTCCCCCCCCCCCCCACAAAATTACAGTACACATATAATTGATTGTTTCCCAAAGGTCCAACAGCTCAGATCTTACTCACATTGCCTAGAAAGTGATTGAGGCGCGAATCTTCGTAAGGCGATTTTATTAGCGCACATGCGAATATCGGCACGTCCCAGAACAGAGGCAAAGGGCTTTGCATTCATACATTAGTGAATTGAGTTGCGAATCTTCGTAAGGCGATTTTATTAGCGCACATGCGAATATCTACACTTGTCCCAGAACAGAGGCAAAGGGCTTTGCATTCATACATTAGTGATTGAATTGAGCTGCGAATCTTCGTAAGGCGATTTTATTAACGCAAATGCAAATATCTACACTTGTCCCCAGAACAGAGAGGCAAAGGCCTGTGCATTCATATAGTATAGCACCATATTCGCGAATACGTAGAACTTCGTAAAATTCGATTTACGAATATTCGTATTTTTTATTTTACTTTCCACCTTACAGATTACATTGATCTGTACTCTGTCAACTACTGTCATCACCCCCCACTGTATCTCGATTGATTCCCAAAAGTCTCACATTCCCTAGAAAGTGATTGAGGTGCGAATCTTCGTAAGGCGATTTTATTAGCGCACATGCGAATATCTACACTTGTCCCAGAACAGAGGCAAAGGGCATTGCATTCATACATTAGTGATTGAATTGAGTTGCGAATCTTCGTAAGGCGATTTCATTAGCGCACATGTGAATTTTGCATAGCATATGTATTATGCGATAATTCGAATTATCGCATATGCGAAATAATAACGAATTTGAATAATCGCGAATATTTTACGAATATTCTTTCGAATATTCACAAAATTTCGCGAATTCGAATATGGGACATGCCGCTCAACACTAGTGCTGGGCCTAAATTTATGACAATGGACTGTTGCAGTGGTGGGTGACGTGAAGCCTGATTCTCTGCTATGACATGCAGACTGATTCTCTGCTGACATGAAGCCAGATTGTCTGTTACGGGACCTCTCTCCTCTGCCTGGGTGCTGGGCCTAAATATATGCCAATGGACTGTTGCAGTGGTGGCTGACGTGAAGCCTCATTCTCTGCTATGACATGCAGACTAATTCTCTGCTGACATGAAGACAGATTCTCTGTTACGGGACCTCTCTCCTCTGCCTGGGTGCCGGGGCCTAAATATCTGAGAATGGACTGTTCCAGTGGTGGCTGACGTGAAGCCTCATTCTCTGCTATGACATGCAGACTAATTCTCTGCTGACATGAAGACAGATTCTCTGTTACGGGACCTCCCTCCTCTGCCTGGGTGCTGGGCCTAAATATATGCCAATGGACTGTTGCAGTGGTGGCTGACGTGAAGCCTCATTCTCTGCTATGACATGCAGACTAATTCTCTGCTGACATGAAGACAGATTCTCTGTTACGGGACCTCCCTCCTCTGCCTGGGTGCTGGGCCTAAATATATGCCAATGGACTGTTGCAGTGGTGGCTGACGTGAAGCCTCATTCTCTGCTATGACATGCAGACTGATTCTCTGCTGACATGAAGCCAGATTCTCTGTTACGGGACCTCTCTCCTCTGCCTGTGTGTGTGCTGGGCCTAAATATATGCCAATGGACTGTTGCAGTGGTGGCTGACGTGAAGCCTCATTCTCTGCTATGACATGCAGACTGATTCTCTGCTGACATGAAGCCAGATTCTCTGTTACGGGACCTCTCTCCTCTGCCTGTGTGTGTGCTGGGCCTAAATATATGCCAATGGACTGTTGCAGTGGTGGCTGACGTGAAGCCTCATTCTCTGCTATGACATGCAGACTAATTCTCTGCTGACATGAAGACAGATTCTCTGTTACGGGACCTCCCTCCTCTGCCTGGGTGCTGGGCCTAAATATATGCCAATGGACTGTTGCAGTGGTGGCTGACGTGAAGCCTCATTCTCTGCTATGACATGCAGACTAATTCTCTGCTGACATGAAGACAGATTCTCTGTTACGGGACCTCTCTCCTCTGCCTGGGTGCCGGGGCCTAAATATCTGAGAATGGACTGTTCCAGTGGTGGGTGACGGGAAGCCAGATTCTCTGCTATGGAACCTCTCTCCAATTGATTTTGGTTAATTTTTATTTATTTAATTTTTATTTTAATTCATTTCCCTATCCACATTTGTTTGCAGGGGATTTACCTACATGTTGCTGCCTTTTGCAGCCCTCTAGCTCTTTCCTGGGCTGTTTTACAGCCTTTTTAGTGCCGAAAAGTTCGGGTCCCCATTGACTTCAATGGGGTTCGGGTTCGGGACGAAGTTCGGATCGGGTTCGGATCCCGAACCCGAACATTTCCGGGATGTTCGGCCGAACTTCTCGAACCCGAACATCCAGGTGTTCGCTCAACTCTAGTCACGACCCTTGGTCACGGTCGTGACTCTTGTGGCCGCATGCAGTTGCCTGCGGTCTTTGTGTTGTGTTCAATCACAGGTGAGGGCTATTGTATGTTTCCTCACCTGTGGTTGCCGCGGGCAACATTGGGTATGTGGCAGCAGAGCAGCCTGAGCGGTGTTAGGCAGCTTGCTGCAGTAGGCATGCGGTTGCACCTGGCAACTTCTCCTTATAGGTGTGCCTTTTATCAGTGTGCACGGGGTGTTATATGTGTTGTGTGCACTTCCCCTTTAAGTGGTGTTTTCCCTTCCCTAGTGTTGGAAGGGTTAACTCCCTTTCTGTGTGTGTGAGACACTAGGTAAGTCTGTTGGAGTGTGGTTGGTGTGACCTCAGGCCTCCTTATATGTTGGTGTGGTGGAGCCTGAGGTCAGTTTTGAGTTTGCTTGTTGTCAGTCTGTGTTGGAACTCTGCTTCCTGGCTGAATGTGTCATGCTGTGTGAGCCACCCTTAGTTGTCATTATGTCATGACGGGGAGTGGGGAAATCCCCCAAATCACGCAATGTCCTTAGCTACCGGACTACAAAACAGGGAAAAGGATGCTGGTGACCTCCTAAGACTTCACTCAACAGGCCCTAGTCTCCTAGCTGTATGAGCCCTCTTCAAAGGTAAGGGGACTCATACCCACGTGCCTAGAAGTCTAGGTATCCCTGCATTGCCCTACAGCTGGTGACAGAGCAGAGAACACCTGTTCATCCTGGACATGGATGACAGGCGTTCTCCAGAGGCCCAGTAGCTGGCAGGGTGCAAGACTGTAAACAGTACGGCAGGTAAATAGCACAACAACACCACAAATGCTATCAACTCTTACCTGCCGCAGCCGAGATGGAAGGACGGCACCAACGACAACCTGGACCTCCCTGCGGCTACAAGAAACATGGAGGTTCCAATTACTTAATAAATATATAAAATATATAAATTTAATTTAGCCTCTATTTCTGAACGTTTCTGACGGGATTCAAACTCGCAACCTTCTACATTACAGCCCAGAATGTTAACCACTACACTATAGAGCTGCATGTCCAATTGCTAAAAAAAATATGAGACTTTGTATTATAGAGGAATACTTACTACTAGTAAGTGTAGTTGTTAACATTCTTGGCTGTAATGTAGAAGGTTGTGAGTTTGAATGTCGCCAGAAACTTTTCAGAAATAGAGGCTAAATTAGATTTTAATTAGATTTAAATACACTACCTCGAGCACATGCGATATTCGACCAAACACCGCAAAGTGCAGAACATAGCAATGCTCGTGCTGAACTCGTGTTCGGCCGAGCATGCTCACCCAACACTAGTGATAACTTTTTATTTGCAGAAAGTTACAAAAAAAATATCAATTTTCTAATTTGAATTTGTCTGTTTTAAGGGTTCCTGCCCACAAATGTAAGGCTCCGTGCCCATGCTATGGAGTGTAAATAGTGGCCCGCAATGAACGGGCACCATCGGTGTGGACTCCGTGCTTCAGATGCGGACCCATTGACTTGAATGGGTCCGTGATCAGCAAGATATGGCAAAAGATAGGAGGCACAGACCCAAAAGCTCATGGCCTTCCGATCTGTGCCTTCCCCACAACAAAAGATAGAACATGTCTTCTCTTTGGCCGTATCTTGCGGATCGCGGACACTTTCAAGTCAATGGATCCGCATCTGCAGCATAGAGTGCACACAGCCAGTGCCTGTATATTGCGGACCCACCATTTGTGGTTAGTATGGGCACAAAGCCCTTACGTATATGTTTACTTTATGTTGACATCATTTTGTTAATTCTGTTTTAACTTTTAGGATATCAGAAGGCTTAGAATTTTATAAGCAAATGTAAAAATTTTCAAGAATTCTAAAACAGACTTTTTTAAGGACCCGTTCAGTTGTGAAGTGACATTGAGGGGCTTACATAATAGAAACCACCCATAAATGACCCCATTTTAGAAACTAAGGGGCACATTTATTAAGACTGGAATTTTAAAGCGCCGGTCTTAATAAACCCTATATCTGGTGGTAGAGACACCAGAGTTATGAAAAGGCGACGGCCTCTACATAAGGGCTTGTTCACACGACTGTGTGAAGCCCATGCCTGTGCTGTGGACCGCAAATTGCAGTCCGCTAAGCAAGGGCACCTGCCGTGTGGCAACCACATAGGGATCGCGGACCAATTCACTTGAATGGGTCCGCGATTCCTCCGTTCCCCAAAAAGGTAGAGCAAGATCTATCTTTTTGCAGTGCGGAAGCACGGAACGGAACATCAGAACTCCGTGATGCTTCCATTCCTCATCTCCGGATTTGCGGACCCATTGAAATGAATAGGTCCGCATCCGTGATGCGGAATGGCCAAGGAATGGGACCCGTGTATTGCGGATCCGAAAGTACGGTCCAAAATACGGGCACGGGCTGAACAAGCCCTAACTTTGGCGGATCCTCTGCCACTTTTAAATGTAAGACAGCTTCCTAGCTGTCTTACATTTAGACAATTTTCTAGCATCATTTTTTTTTTTTTGCGGATCCGATTTTTTTGCAGATCCATTGTAATAATGCCTATCCTTGTCCGCGAACTAGAAAAAAATAGGATATGTAAAATTTTTTTTGCGGGGCAACGGAAACGGACATACTGATGCGGACAGCACACAGTGTTTTTTGCGGACCCATTGAAATGAATGGGTCAACATCCTATCCGCAAAAAAAAAAAAAGGGAACGGACAAGGAAACAAACAACATTCATGTGCATGTAGCCTAAACCAGGTGTAGAAAATGGTATATGAGATGGCCCTTCTACTGCCACACCACTCCCACTTTTTTAGACCTAAGCGGGGGCAAGTCATTGATTGTGGCATGAAGGCACCTAATTTAGGCATACCGCTGTTTAATAAATGACCCCCTAAACCCCTCAAATTGTTTAAAACTGATTTTAGAATTAAACACAGGAATTAAAGCAAAATGGAGGTGACATTTAAAAATGTAATTTATTTTTGCAGAATTTTAATCCATTCCCCCCCGTATTAACCTGATTCTGCTGTTTGCAGAACCATTCCAGATGTAATTGTAAACTAATGCATGGGGTGACAGAAGAAAAAACACCACAATTCGTTACCCATTTTCTCCTGAATTCAGCAACATCCCATATGTGGTTGTGCAGTGGCCAGGTACGAGTTGTTTAATGTTCTGTATTTGTCGTGACGCCAATTCCAGCGTGTGCAGGGTACTACCCCAGGGCCCTTCCAACGTGTTATAACGCACGTCCCAGATTAGGAATGCCAGAGTGGTGTAATGGCTTATACTGTCTCTGTAGGATAGTGGTAGTGGTGGCAACAGTGTCTCCTACCTGGGTACGGCTGGACTTCTGGCTCCTGGCTCACTTGCAATAAATTTGAATGTAGTGATAGGAGGAGTAATATAGGAATTTTGCAGCAGAAATGATGTCCAGACCTTTAGTGAAGATAACTTGTATCCAAACAGTATGCAGCTTTGGTCTTTGGTCCCAGCAGGTTTTGGCAATAAGTGGCAGGGATAAATGCTTCTGCTTTGAACTGTAACTTCTGCTTTGTGGGGACAGACTAGCTGAGGAGGCTTCTCCTAGGTCTCTGGACTTGACTCACAGATAGGTGTAGAAAAATAGACGCTCCAGCACTCGTGATAAAGTTTTGTAGGTCCCGGTCTTTATTGCACACTACCCCAGATTTACGCTTTTCAAACTGTTAAGTTCTTAGTCATAATCCTGTGACTAAGAACTTAACAGTTTGAAACGCGTAAATCTGGGGGAGTGAAGAGGGGTGCCACTGTATTTGTTTTACATTTTTGGTGCAATAAAGACCGGGAACTACAAAACTTTATCACGAGTGCTGGAGCTTCTATTTTTCTACACTTCATGATGTCTGGACTGGCTTGGGTCTGCTCCGTGCACAGAGTCACAGGATGTAATTGGGTGAGCTGGATATTTTAATTTCTACTCACAGATGTAGTCTCAGGGGATGCTTTCTTACTGGAACTGGAGGCTGTCTGCAACTTCTTTCTTTTCATCCAGTTGAGCTGCAGGGCTCAGACTGGGAATTTTATCAAGTCTCAGAACAAGACTTGGTCCTTGCTGTCTTCCTTATGCAGGGAAAACCAGAACTGGTTGTAACAGTTTTTTTTTCTCATTTGCTGCCAGAAGCCGGAAACCTCCACTTCTCTTCAGCAGGGGAGCAGAATAGAACAGGATTGTTCCACTCTGATCGGCCATAACATTAAAACTATCTCTACCAATTATGCTGCCACCTGCTGGTTAATCTGGAAAATTACAAGGAAACAATTACATTTAACATGGTTTTACATGCACATTTGTGGAGACATAATATAACTTATATCTGATGACAATATAACGGCTCTTAAAGGGCAGTAGCTGAGGAGAGGAGTGTAGTAACACAACTCTGGGGTGTTACAGTTGTAAACTGCTGTATGGGCATACCTTCAGGGTCAGAAGTATAAGAACACCATTTAACTTTTGGAGGGCAGATTTTGCTAGATTGGTTCTCGGGTGCCATGTCATAATTGTAGAGCCCCTGAGGTACAAATACAGTGTAAAACCCCAAAAAGTTACCCATTTTGGAAACTAAACCCTTCAAGAAATTCACCTGGAGGTATAGTGATTGGTTTGACCACACAGATGTTTTATAGAATTTTGGTGATGGATCATGTGATGGACTATGTGATGAGCGCAGTGATGTCACCAAAAGTCCTTTTGCTCCAGGTCATCAAAGAAGAAGACAGAAGACGAGCCGGGCAGAGCAAACAAGTGGATGAGGTGAGTTAAATTTTATTTTTAATTTTTTTAACCCCTCAATCCCTATTTTACTAAGCATTCTGTATTAAGAATGCTATTATTTTCCCTTATAACCGCTGTAGCGCCACCAGAACAGGACTCTCCCCAAAAAAGGGGACTGGTAGACCAATCTGTCCTCCACCTCAGCCATGAAGATGTTAGTGTAGGTTAGGGCCACATTGGACCCCATGGCCACACCCTGCGTCTGTTGATAGAAGGTGTCCCAAAGAGGAAATAATTCCTCTTCAGGACCACCGCCAGTAGGTAAAGGACAGATCGGCCATCCCCCCTAGAGAGCCCCGTGCAGGCCAGGGCCACATCAACGACATTTAATCCATAACCATGATCTATAGAAGTGTAAAGAGAGACAACATCGAAACTCACGAGCAAAAACTGTGCGGCTAACTGTAACTGACACAACTTGGTGAGAAAAATAATAAAAATAAATTGTATGAGACGCACAGGAGTGGATGCGACCACAGACGGAGGTGCTCACAGTAAAGAGGATTCGCCCCTCCTCTAACAAATATAAATAATGAGATAAACAATACTGGGCACTCTCTCTATAAGTAGGACCATGTAAAAGACAGGTGTATAAAGATGATAAATAATTAATTTATTATCATATAAAAGTTATATAAAAATTACATTAAATTTATTGACTTGTAAAAATATAGATATATAGAATATTAGCTTAAAATATGCAATACCCAATTAATGCATATAAGATAGTGGAACAGCCTAAAAATTCATGATGCAAAACAAGATATAAAAGACCATGAATAAACATCAGTGCAACAATGTAATACATATACATATGAGAATGAATAATTGAATGTCAATGCAACATAAAGTGCTCTCCACTCTGCAACTAGTGGCAGTTAGGTCTCAATTATAACTAGAAAGTGGGAAAACTATTGGGAATATTCTTGGGGTCTGATTATATCCTCTGTATTCACTTCCCAAGTGTGTCCCAATCTCCTGTTGAAAGCAAAGTTCCTGGGTCTTTAAGCAGATAAATCACGGTGAGTTTTTAAAGCGGCGTCCCGCTATTACTCACTGCTTGATGCCTGCTGTAAACTGGTGAAGCTCCGGTCTACTGTAATTGTAGAGATTTACTCAAAGGTTGCTGCTGTCGCCGGTCTAAGCTTCTCTGGGCACCGCTCCGTTGTGCTGAAGAGCCGGTGTCCTCCGAGAGCTTAGTAGCCTGCTCCCACGCTGGATTCAGTCTGCAGTTGCGGTCTGTGTTGACCTCGTGCTATGATCTTAATTACTCAGCGTGCCAGGTCCCCGTTGTTTGCAGGATATTCCGGTCTTTGTCACAGTCAACCTAGAATTATTACAGCATATAATCGGCAAGAGTTCATATAGGGGTCTTGGACCAAACGCGTTTCGGGGCTAGACGTTGCCCCTTCATCAGTGGTGATCAATCCCCCTTAAAATGTTCCTTTTATATAAGATCTTTGCTGATTTCAATTTCCCATTTAGGGATTGCTCCTCCTATTTTTCAAGGTGTGGTACAGATCCTTTGGTTCTTATTCGCATGTTTAAGGTGTTCCCACAAACTATACTTTTAATTATAAGTTGCTTTCCTTTCCTTATATAATCACACATATATCCCAATCCATATAACTATAAAGTTAATATGATTACAAAATTCTAGTGCGCTCAGAATTGACAACTGTTGTCTTCATTCCTATAACATGGATAAAACGTATCTCATTTTGTTGCGATATCCAGGCAATTTAATCCTTTCCCTACTGTCCAATGAGTTTGATCTAACAATTCCATTGAAATACATTACTATGAGTGGAGAGCACTTTATGTTGCATTGACGTTCAATTATTCATTCTCATATGTATATGTATTACATTGTTGCACTGATGTTTATTCATGGTCTTTTATATCTTGTTTTGCATCATTCATTTTTAGGCTATTCCACTATCTTATATGTATTAATTGGGTATTGCATATTTTAAGCTAATATTCTATATATCTATATTTTTACAAGTCAATAAATTTAATGTAATTTTTATATAATTTTTATATGATAATAAATTAATTATTTATCATCTTTATACACCTGTCTTTTGCATGGTCCTACTTATAGAGAGAGTGCCCAGTATTGTTTATCTCATTATTTATATTTGGTGAGAAAAATGTCCCGTGTCTTGGACATACTGTAGGAAGGAGCCGTGGTCGCATGAGACTGACGTAGCTTATCAAGAAACACTGAAATTGGATTGAACACCGATCCCCTGCCTGACACAATAGGTCGGCCAGGTGGATCCTCCAATCCCTTGTGTATTTTTGGGAGTATGTATAGCATTGGAGTGACTGGACAACTCACTTTCAGATAATCATGCAGATCATCATCAATTATGTCACCTTGCAAGGCCTTATCCAGAATCACACCTATGTTCCGCATAATCTCCCATTTGGGATCACCCTTCAGTGTCTCATATACCTCTGATCCTGCAATTGTCTCATGATTTCTTTTGTATACTTGTCAGTGTCCATAACGACCACAGCCCCTCCCTTGTCAGCTGGTTTGATAATGATACACCTATTTTGCTCAAGAGTTTTGATGGCTTGTCTCGAGCAAAATAGATGTATCACTATCAAACCAGCTGACAAGGGAGCGGCCGCAGTCCATTGTGACAGCGGCAGAGTGGACACACATGACGCAACGTCTTCCATTGACTGCAGGTTCCCTACCAACATCATCACAATTCTACAGGAAATCATATTGTGGATAGTGATTGCAATATCTGGGAACCACTACCTGACGGGCCATTAAAGTGTTTCTCGTCCGATATTGCAAGGAAGTGTGTGTCTTTGGTGTATCTTTTGGAGGAGGTGTTTAAGACACATGATTACCACTGCTGCAGTGAATATCATTGATGAGGGCAAGAGTGGAGATTCAGGGCATGACGTCCTCCAACCGGTATCTGTCGGGCTATCACAGTGTCTTTCATCTGACATTGCATGGAAGTCTGTATGTTTTCTGTAAATTTTGGAAGACGTGTATAAGATTCACGATTGCCACCGCTGCAGTTAACATTATTTTTCATCTGTTATATAATAGTGACTCATAAGAATTACCTCCTGAGCAACCCGTACTATAGGAAGAAATGTGTCGAGGTGGTACCTTCGTGTACTGGATAGCCCCCGTCATAGTTGCATCTAGCGGGGACACCAATAACACATTAAGGTCATTATTGGGTTAAGATATTGCTATTTGTGTAATATAGGGACAACCAGTGCACATTTAGCCTAGGTACGAGGACAGGGAGTCCCTACCATACAGGGTCCTCCCTGGGCAGAGGGTTATACCTGGTAGATCCCATGATATTTGTTTGTATGTCTGGTCTTTAGGATTATTACATTATTGGCCAATTTGTATATCAATTATCGGGATTTAATTCTCCTTTTACTTTAATTAATAAATTTTATATTTTAATGGGTCCATTTACTCTATGCTAATATCTATAAATCGCCAGGCTCAGGTTTGGAATTTTAATTCAGCGATTGGGTTTTGGTTCTGGTGCCTACGGTGGACAGTAAGATCCTGACTAGGTGGCAGGGTCCCTACAAAGTGCTCGAAAAGTTAGGTAGGTAACCTACAAGGTACTCCAGCCCGGGCGGAGAAGCTCGAAGCAGGTGTACCATGTGAACTTACTGAAACCGTGGAAAGATAGGGAGACCAGTACGGACAACAGCCGCCGGACGGGTTTTCTGGGGGTAGAGTTTCCAGTCCCAAGGGAAGCAGTTGCCACAGTAAAGATTGCTTACAACCTTTCCTCTAAACAGACTCAGGAGGCCAAGGAGTTTGTCAGCAGGAACAGGGATGTGTTTTTGGACCTCCCTAGACGCACGTCTATCATCCGACATGACATTGTCACTGAGCCTCAGGCCAGAATCCGATTAAAACCGTACCGGGTACCTGAGTTGCAGCGAAAAGCCATCTCAGAAGAAGTGCATCTGATGTTACAGCTTGGTGTCATAGAGCAGTGTTTCCCAACCAGTGTGCCTCCAGCTGTTGCAAAACTACAACTCCCAGCATCCCCGCACAGCCAAAGGCTGTCCAGGCATGCTGGGAGTTGCAGTTTTGCAACAGCTGGAGGCACACTTGTTGGGAAACACTATCATAGAGGAGTAAAAAAGGGAATGGGCCAGTCTAATAGTCTTAATACCCAAGCCGGACGGGATGTTGCGATTCTGTAACGACTTCTGCACACGTAATGAGGTTTCTACGTTTGACACATATCCCATGCCCCGAGTGGATGAGCTTATTGAGAAGTTAGGCCAAACCCAGTTTTTTTTTTGGTTTTGGACCTCACTAAAGGGTAATGGCAGGTACCCTTGACGGATGCTGCCAAGGAGAAAACGGCTTTCATCAGTACAAGGTATTACCCTTTGGTCTACATGGCGCTTCCGCTCCCAACCTGTCACTACTTGGCAAGTAAAGTCCTAGGAATGGTCTGAATACTATATGAGGTTTGTCCCCCACTTTGCTACAGTAGCCGCACCATTGACAGGCCTTTGAAGGGACGCAAGTCGACTGGAATGAGCAAGCGGAAGAGGCTTTCTCCACTTATTTGTTGGGAAGAAAGTTTTGTCTGGTGACCGTCCACTCCCCTCTCAAATGGATGAGCCAGGCCAAGGACAGAAATGCCCAGGTCACCTGGTGGTTTCTGTCTTTGCAAAAGTTCAAGTTTTCGGTGGGACACAGTGCAGGCCGGTTGCTAGGAAACGCGGATGCCCTGTCTCGAGTACACTATTTAATGTGTGTCCAACCCTTCAGGGTTGAACAAAGGGGGAGGTATGTAGGAAGGAACAAGGGGCCGTCATTGATGGTCGGTATGTGTCACCAAGGTTCCTGGCCTTGGTGAGGTAAGAGACGTTTTTTATCAAGTGCCAGTATTGCAGATTGAAGTCTGACACTTCAGCTGTTTAGGATGGCTGCAAAGCTGATCCGGGACGGCTTTTACTGGGAGTAGCCAAAGTGCTGGGTGGGTGGCTCTCCCCACGTTCCAGGCTGGGTCTTGGCAAGCTTAAAAGCAGACAGCACTATCAGGTGGTGTGGATTTTACCTCCAACTGACAGTGAAGCTGTGGAGTCCTCCGGACTGAAAGCTGAAGTCTGCAAATGGGCGTGCAGGCTGCCTGGAAGCCTGCCAGTGAACTTTTATGTGGCTAAGCATTCAGTTGGGTGTGAACTCCAGGTTCCAGGATTCCAGGTGAACACTGTTTTGTTTTGCTGTGTGTGAACAAGCACCAAGACTGTTATGTTTTGCTGAGTGTGAATAAAACACTGAAGTTTGATTTACAACCTGGTTTCTTGCCTCTATACTGGTCCGCTAACCTGTCTACCAGAGCAAATACCCACACTATGTATAAGGACACTTTGAGTTTAAAAAGAGTATGTGTTACCAAAATGCACCTTTAGTAGACTTATTTGGTCATTAGGTATTAACTAATTAAGATAATTAGAACTAAACAATAGTAACAGATTTCTTTTATAAGCATTCCATAAGAATGTCTTTTTTATGTCAATTGATTCTGGTAAGGATTATTTTATTAGCTATAAAAAATATTTTGTCACTTTTTAGATTTAAATGTGGTGTTTTTTTTTATATGCTGCATGTTAACTCTGTCAAACATGCCTTTACCCATAGCTATGTATGTCAACATCACTCGGAGATTATTTACTACTGCTATCACTGCATTAAAGATCTTAGGGAGGGGGAAGAGAAAAGCAAAAATTCATATAAAAATAACTTTTTTTTCAAAATATTCCTAGGAGTCCTCGGAGACTAAGAGAGTGTTATACCTATTTCCAGGGCAATTGAAGCCAACATGATTCAGCCCAGATCGGTTAGGGTCTGAAACGAATTTTTTCACAAATTCAACAAATTTGGACAGGTTCGCTCATCTCTAGTATGTATGGGTTTATTATGATATGATATGCTGTTTTATATGTACATTGTCTACTGTTCTTTCTACCAGACTGTGCTATAACATCCCAAGTCACAAGCTATATGACTGATTTACCGTAACTTTTGTGTAAATATATTGTGACACAGTGAGATGTTTTGTCTGGGAAAACAGGTATTTTCTTCCCAGCATGTTCTGCTGGGCTGATTTACAGCCAGGTGAGGTCAAATACCTGACCGGATTTTAAGTGCCGCTGCGGGGTTTGGCAGCACCTGACAGTCCTTAAATAGGCAGCTGGGCTCAGCAGCCAGGTCTCTGTGTTAGGATCTGGGAACCTTGTGTCTGGATGAAGGCTTGCTACCTGTTTGGCATGAAAACAGGTTGGTGCTGCTATGGTCAAGGGCTCTTTGAGGCAGAATTGCCGCACGGTGTGAATTACCACCAACACCGCAAGGTGACTTTTTGTTTGAATATGACTGCTTGTTTGGTCACTTGCCTAAAGTGTGAATAAAACACTGAACTGTTTGATCCAAATAACTTGCTGCCTCTATACTGCGTACGCTAATCCTGTCTACCAGAGCGAAACCTCACAATATATATATAGTGGACATAAAAAGTCTAGACCCCCCCAGTAAAATGTCAGGTTTCTGTGCTGTAAAAAAAATGAGACAAAGATAAATAATTTCAGAACTTTTCCCACCTTTAATGTGACCTAACAACTGTACTACTCAATTGAAAAACAAACTTAAATATTTTAGGTAGAGGGAAGATTTTTTTATTTATTTTTAATAATGTGGTTGCAAGTGTGCACACCCTCTTATAACTGGGTTTGTAGCTGTGTTCATAAATAAGCAATCACATTCAAAATCATGTCAAATAAGAATCAGCATACACCTGCCATCATTTAAGGTGCCTCTGATTAACCCCAAATAAAGTTCAGCTGCTCTAGTTGGTCTTTCCTGAAATGTTCTTAGTCGCATCCCACAGCAAAAGCCATGGTCCACAGAGAACGTCTAAAGCATCAGAGGGATCTCATTGTTAAAAGGTATTAGTCAGGAGAAGGGTACAAAAGAATTTCCAAGGCATTAGATATGCCATGGAACACAGTGAAGACAGTCATCATCAAGTGGAGAAAATATGGCACAACAGTGACATTACCAAGAACTGGACGTCCCTCCAAAATTGATGAAAAGACAAGAAGAAAATTGGTCTGGGAGGCTACTAAGAGGCCTACAGCAACATTAAAGGAGCTGCAGGAATATCTGGCAAGTACTGGCTGTGTGGTACATGTGACAACAATCTCCCATATTCTTCATATGTCTGGGCTATGGGGTAAAGTGGCAAGACAAAAGCCTTTTCTTACGAAGAAAAACATCAAAGCCAGGCTACATTTTGAAAAAACACATATGGTCTGATGAAACCAAGGTTGAACTTTTTGGGCATAATTCCAAAAGATATGTTTGACTAAAAAACAACACTGCACATCACCAAAAGAACACCATACCCACAGTGAAGCATGATGGTGGCAGCATCATGCTTTGGGGCTGTTTTTCTTCAGCTGGAACTGGGGCCTTAGTTAAGCTAAAGGGAATTATGAATAGTTCCGAACTACCAGTCAATATTGGCACAAAACCTTCAGGTTGCTGCTAGAAAGCTGAACATGAAGAGGAACTTCATCTTTTAGCATGACAACGACCCAAAGCATACATCCAAATGAACAAAGGAATGGCTTCACCAGAAGAAGATTAAAGTTTTGGAATGGCCCAGCCAGCGCCCAGATCTGAATCCGATTGAAAATCTGTGGGGTAATCTGAAGAGGGCTGTGCACAGGAGATGCCCTCGCAATCTGACAGTTTGGGAGTGTTTTTGCAAAGAAGAGTGGGCAAATCTTGCCAAGTCAAAATAAGCCATGCTGATAGACTCATGCAAAAGAAAGTGCTGTAATAAAATCAAAAGATGCTTCAACAAAGTATTAGTTTATGGGTGTGCATACTTATGCAACCATATATTATTTTTATATTTTTTTCTTCCCTCTACCTAAAAAAATTATATTTGTTTTTCAATTGAGTTGTACAGTTTATAAGTCACATTAAAGGTGGAAAAAGCTCTGAAATGATTTATCTTTGTCTCATTTTTTTTACATCACAGTAACCTGACATTTTAACAGGGGTGTGTAGACTTTTTATATCCACTGTATAAATATATATATATATATATATATATATAAAACTCTTATACCATTTGGATTTTTGTTTCCTGGATACTACAGTTCCTGACTTGACTATTTGCTACCAATAATATTAGGATAGATTTACAGGGATTTAACAACTGTTTTGTGATCCCAGTGTGTTTCATTGATGTTGCTTTTTTTTTTTTTTATGCATGTCATTTTTTTTTATGATGTGGTGATGTACTTGAAGGATGACAATGGCTCCTCTGACCACATCATAAACTCAACAGTTTTTTAATGAGCTTGTGTGCAGCAGAAAGGTAACGACGGGATTGTCTGAAACATGTAAGCATCTTTTGCACTGAATGCTATTTTTTATTCATTGGAATAAAGGTTACATCTGGTTCCTGGATGTCCCTTTTTCTTCCTACTAATACAATAATTGATATTTTGATACATTATCATCTCAGTTGTTCTCCTGCCTCCTATTTCCCTTTTTTGGAGTTTTTTGTAGGTGATGTACATGTGCATGGGGAGGTGCCCTTTGAATTAATTTGAGGTTTTATTATAGGTTTATAACTGTAATCTGTTTGTAGTATTAGTGTGTTAGATTGTGTTTTTCTATAACTATGACTTTTAGTCAATGCAGAAAGGCAACTACTTCAATGCCAAAGGTTTCAGTTAATTTTTCTTGCAACTGTATCTTTGATGGACAGCATACAAATGAAATGAAACATATTTTTTTCAAGGACATGTTCTGTAATATGCTGTCGTCCAAAACGTTGTGTAATTGTAAGATATATATATAACAATGTTCAGTAAAAATTATGCATCAGAATTTCTTTTGACATTTCTCTAAGATACTATCTCAGATCCAATCTTAGACTGTAAGTACTCTCATGAGAAATGAAACAGTGAGGATAATGGACTTTTCTGAGGGCCAGTCAAGCTGTTCAGGAAAATTATGACTTAATTTTTGGGAGATTTTGTCATTTTAACACTTTTGGTTTTATTCCTATCCATTAACTCCAAGAATCAATTTGCACCATGTTCTTAGGTCTTAGCCTCATAGGAATAAACAGTCAAATGTTCTTCTCATCTCCACTGACAGTTATGACAGTCGGGGGCTAACAATGTGTCTTTCCGTAGGAAGCATTTACTGTGCAATAACTAATTCTGTGGGCTCTAAAGCTGTCATCTGTTCTGTTTAACATTGTACATTTGTGATTACATGATTGTACCCACATGCACAACATTAACTTTCAGCTGACACTTTATATTATTTATGTGCAGTGAAATAACAAGTTTAACTCCTTCTTCTGAACAATGTCAATAGAAAGATAAGAGACATTCATTAAATTATTAAGCATACAATAAGCACACACATTTGCTGCAGAGTATAGTTACACAATAATAATGTCTCTTCATTTCCATCTGTTTATCTCATGTGTTAGGGCATACAATTGTATTTCTAGTCCTATAGATACATTCTAGACTGAGAAACTAAAAATATATCAAAATAATGGTCTGTTTCTTAAAGAACAGTGAATTTGCACCTAAAATGTTGATATGTGAAGATTTCAGTAAAATAAGATAGCACTTATGTAATGTGGACATTGCCTAGTAAAGTCTGTGCATGCTGTGGGTGGCAGTATCAGATCTCATTGTAAGATGGTCTAGGCCTTTTCTTGTCCCTTCCAGAGATCTGTCTCACCTCCGAAAACAACATTCCTCCATCAAAGCTGGCCCTAAAACGTTAAGATGATTCCTACCAATTTATTAATAAACTTGGACAAGAAAAAGTTATCAGTTACTAAGAAGCTAAAGTATGTAAATTCTATAAAAAGAATAAAACATTATTAATAGCCACTTACCTACATTCTGTCTATATATCAAAGGGCAAAAGAAAGAGAGAGGCCAGAGAGAAAAATCATTATGTCCCCCCATCATAGTGCCAGGTTTTGTCCCTCAGGATAGAAGACTATGGAGTTTAATTTCTTCTCTATCCCCTTTTTTTTATGACCATTGTTTGCTAGCAATGCAGTTTCCCTGGAGAATGGAGTCTAACAGACCTACGCCTATGTATGTGTACATTCACTCTTGATTTGAGATATCTTGATATTAGCAGCACAAGATGACTAGCTTTTAAAAAACAATTGTGTTACAGTGCTCAAAAAAAAAGAAAGTCAAAAACATTTTTTTCTAGCATGTCATCTCATGCCATATCATTTTGGGCCAAGAAGAAAGGTAAGGAAGAATACTTTAGTTCTTAGAAAAGAGGTAGAACCGTTATTGGCTCTCATATCAGTCATGGGGTATATACTGTATGCTTATGGTTGATATCTGATAATCTGTCTCCAACTTTATAAAAGTGTAAATGTACAAAATGATTAATGATAAATAAAGATTAGCGAATCGAAGTTGATGAAGTTGAATTCGATCCGTATTTCAGGAAAAATTTGATTCACACCGCATCTGAATTTCCTGACGCTTAGTGGTAACGAATCACATTTTTTTCCCTAAAATGGCTGCTGCACATATTAGGACATGGAGCAAAGAACTCTGGGAATGAGGGATCACTAGCCCTATGATAGCAGCCAGCCCTGTGATGTCACAGCCCTATAAATAGCCTCAACCATCTTGGATTCAGCCATTTTCCAGTGTACTTCGTGCAGAGAAAGACGTTAGCAGGCGCTAGGGACAGTGCTAGGAAAGAAGGTTAAGGGGGTACTCCTACTCTGCCGCTGCTCTATGCAACCCGAGTGTCTGATATTGACCTGGGGATAATCCCGGGGGCTGATGCTGGGTTCTGATTGAAAGCCCTGCCTGGACTTAACACTTGTAATCTAAATAGAAACTGTCAGGTTGATTGGATCCCGCGCTGTAAAAAAGACACTTCCCTAGGATACTACAAAATATAAGACCTAATGTAAAAATCCTGTTTGATACAATCTATATATGCAGCATTCTCACCTGTAATAGTAAGCCTTCAGTTGCCTCCAGGTTCCCGGTGATGTAAATAGGATGCGTATACAATCCCAAGGTCTTTTTTTCCTCTCTCTCTCCTTTTTTCTTTTATCCTCGTAGCGATTAACTTGCTCTGTCCTCTTGCCTCCCCTCTCCTGTGCGCGCCGCTCCAGCGTTAGCTGGCATGAGCGCGGGGAAACCGAAGAAAGTAAGTCCAGGAACGGTTCCTCTGTGACGTCACACCTGTAGGTACGGGTGCTTTCAGAGGATAAAAACCATCCAAGCCTTTTTTGGTGTGTATAAGTGAAAAAAGGGCTTATTAGAAATTGTGTGGTGAAGTGGAAAATTACAGTCTTTTTAGCGTGTATTAGTGGAAAACAAAAAGTATTATTAGATGTTCAGCGGTGCAGTTATGGGTTCTAAAGCCTTTTTTGGTTTGTATTAGCGGAAAAAAATAAGGGCTCATTTGCCATTCAGGGGTGCAGTTATATGTTCTAAAGCCTTTTTTGTGGTGCATTAGTGCAAAAAAGGGCTTATTAGCCGTTGTGTGGTGGTGAGAAAATGACAGCCTTTTTTGGCGTGTATTAGTGGGAAAAAAAGGTATTTGGCGTTCAGCGGTGCAGTTATATGTTCTAAAGCCTTTTTGGCGTGTAGAAGTGGGAAAAAATAAGGGCTTATTTGCTATTCAGCGGTGCAGTTATATGTTCTGAAGCCTTTTTTGGGTTGTTTTAGTGGAAGAAATGACTTATTAGCCATTGTGTGGCGAAGTGAGAAAATTACAGCCTTTTTAAGGTGTATTAATGGAAAACTAAAAGTATTATTAGATGTTCATCTTTGCAGTTATGTGTTCTAAAGCCTTTTTTAGCTTGTATTAGTGGAAAAAATAAGGGCTCATTTGCCGTCCAGGGGTTCAGTTATATGTTCTAATGCCTTTTTTAGGGTGTATTAGTGGAAAAAGGGGCTAATTTGCCATTCAGCGGTGCAGTTATATGTTCTAAAGCCTTTTTAGGGTGTATTAGTGGGGGAAAAAAGGGCTTATTTGCCTCTCAGCGGTGCAGTTATATGTTCTAAAGCCTTTCTTAGGGTGTATTAGTGGAAAAAAGGGGCTTATTATCTGTTCAGTGGTGCAGTTATATGATCTAAAGCCTTTTTTCAGTGTGTAAGTGGGAAAAAAGGGTATATTAACCGCTGTGTGGTGAAGTGAAAAAATTGCAGCCTCTTTTGACGTGTATGAGTGGAAAGCTTTTTTTAGGGTGTATTAGTGAAAAAATGGGCATATTAGCCATTGTGTGATGAATTAAAAAATTACAGTCTTTTTTGGCATGTGTTAGTGGAAAATGAAAAAGTATTATTTGCCATTCAGCAGTGCAGTTATATGTTCTAAAGCCTTTTTTGGGGTGTTAGTGGAAAAAAGGGGCTTATTAGCCGTTGTGTGGTGAAGTGAGAAAATTACAGCCTTTTTTGGGGTGTATTAGTGGGGAAAAAAGGAGCTTATTAGCTGTTGTGTGATGAAGTGAGGAAATTACAGACTTTTTGGGGATGTATTAATTCCCTTTTTATTTATTTATTTAATCTAACAGTATGTCAGACAGAGAAGTGACAGACCCTGCACAGAGGAGGGGCAAAAGCCTAAATGTTTCTGGGCAAGCACAGGTCGCAGCAAAGTGAGGGGGCGTGGCAGCAGGGGTCACTTTGAGAGGCCTGAGCTCCCTGTGTCATCTAGTGGTCGTGTCTTGACCAGCAACCCAACGGTTCTTGAATGGTTGACTGAGTTATCCACTTCGTCTCAAGTGACATCTGACACCTCCAGACAATAGTCGGTGGGTTCATCAGACACAACCCTTAGTTGGCATGACCCAGGAGAAGGCCCTGTGCCCTTACCTGTTCTCAACTTGCCTATGTCCTTTTCTGTTCCCTCAACCAGAGAAGTATTATATGCTGTTCGCTCAGCTCCACTATACAGCGAGGACGAGCTACTAGAGGACAGTCACCAGCTACTGGCCAGCCAAGATGTAGTGGAGACATCCACAGCGGGCAAGCAGTGATGAGAAGAATGGCGTGGGAGCTGTTGTTGTGAGTAGTCAGGCTCCTGGCTCAGAGACCGCTGAGGAGTACATCAGTGACGTGCAGACAGTATTCGATGATGATGTAGCTGATTGGGAGCCAGGTGATGAAGGGGCTTCATCATCATCGAGAGAAGAGGGTGGCATCTTGCCCGTAGAGCCAGCAAGTTGGTAGTGTGGCCGGGTGAGCAGGGTCAGCAGGGTGGCAGCAGTGGGAGGTTGGAAGCCAAACCCGCCCAGGGTAGACCACCTGCTTCAAGGAGCCTACCCTAGAAAGTAGTGGTGCTGGGGTTCATGGAGGCAGCGGCCATAGCAGTCAGTCAGTGCGGAGTGTTGGGAGTAAGGTCACATACTCGGCGGTGTGGCAGTTTTTTGTTAAGCCGCTGGAGAAGGTAAACTTGGCCATTTGCCGAATCTGTGGGCAGAAGGTGAAGCATGGCCAGGGTGCCAATGTTGGCACCACGGCCCTGCGTCAACATTAGCAGCGTCACCATAAATTGGCCTGGGAGAACCATGGCTCCGATCTGGTGGTCCAGCCTGCCTGCATCACCCAGTGGCACACACCAGATTTCAGGCAATTAAGGCTCCAACACCTCAGCCGAATAGAGCTGTCTGTCCTTCCCATCATCTACTGGTCCTGATGCTCCTGCTCCTCCTCCTCCTCCTATTCCTCGTCAGTCATTCCATCAGCAATCAATCACCGAAGAGATTGCCAAGAGACAACAGTATGTGAGCACTCATCCAATAGTGCAAAAGCTGAATGTGCTCCTGGCCAAGTTGCTGGTGCTGCAGTCCCTCACTTTCCAAGTGGTGGACTCTGCACCTTTCAGAGAACTGATGGCTTGTGCGGAACCAAGGTGTAGAGTCCCAAGCCGTCATTTCTTTGCCAAAAAGGCTGTACCAGCCCTGCACACATATGTAGAACAGAAGGTGGGCCAATCCTTGAGCCTGCCAGTATTTGCCAAAGTGCATGGCAGCGCTGACGTGTGAAACTATAACTACGGTCAAGGGAAATATATGTCCTTTACAGCCCACTGGGTGAAGGTGGTCAGCCTAGCCACACCAGCAACTTGGCCAGATGATGCCGATTCCGCCTCCACACTCTCACGCCGTTGGTCCTGCGACAATGTAAGCCTCTGCCTCCTCATCCACCAGCGTGTCTTCAGACTTCACTGCAGGGACAATACACAGTGCTCCTACAGCATACCACATGTGCAGGGCACGGCGGTGTCATACTGTTCTACACCTCGTTTGCCAGGTGAGAAACTGCTCTGTGTCCTTTTTCAAGAAATCGATTCATGGCTTTCTCTGCGACAAATCAAAATCGGAACCATGGTGACCGACAATGGGAAGAACATGGTGTCGGCGCTGTGTTAAGGAGGGCTGAGCATTGCGCCCTGCATGGCGCACGTGTTTAATCTGGTTGTCAAGCGGTTCCTGAAGTCTTCCACCCATCTGCAAGACATCCTAAAAATGGCAAGGAAACTTTGCATGCACTTGAGCCACTCATACACTGCAAAGCATACCCTCCTTGAGCTGCAACGGCAGAATAGCATCTACCAACATAGGTTGATATGCAACGTTTCCACTCGGAATTCCACTCTCCATATGTTGGACCAACTATACGAACAGAAAAAGGCCATAAACGATTTCTTAATAATTCAAGCAGACAGGGGTACTCCCCTGTGTAACTTGGATGTCAGCCAGTGGCAACACAAGGGTGACACCTGCCATTTGCTCAGGCCCTTTGAGGATGCAACTTTATTTGTCAGTCGCCAGGACTACGGTATGAACAGAGTCATTCCACTGCTTCATATCCTGGAACATATGCTGGTAAATCTGGCTGGTCAGGGGACTGGAGACGTGGCGCCTACATCTCGTGGCCACATGAGTAGAGTTGAGTGGACACCTGGATGTTCGGGTTCGACGGGTTCGGCCGAACTTTGGAAAAAAGTTCGAGTTCGGGGCCCGAACTTGACCCAAACTTGAACCCGAACCCCATTGAAGTCAATGGGGACCCAAACTTTTGAGCACTAAAACGGCTGTAAAAATGTAATGGAAAGGGCTAGAGGGCTGCAAATGGCATCAAAATGTGGTTAAGAGCATGGCAAAATGTGGATAGGGAAATGACTAATAACATAAGATACGTAAAAATATAAAATAATAATCTTGATCTTGGAGGACGAGGTCCATATGGAGTAGGAGGTTGAGGAGGCGGTGGATGTGGCGGTGTAGGTGGAAGCGGCGGTGGAGGAGGAGGAGGTAGCCTACACAGATTTTTGGTTTTAAAGGGTTTTTAAATTAGGGTACACCCCAAAACATTGGGAAATATAACCTGTGATAACCCACTGCAGTCGTGCTAAACACACGTTCAGACAATACACTGGCTCCAGGGCAGACCAGCACCTCCAAGGGGTAAAGGGCCAGCTCAGGCCATGTGCCCAATTTGGAGACCCAGAAGTTGCAGGGGCTGACCCCTGTCAGTCAGTTCGTGTAGGAGTGTGCAAACTTACTGCCCCACCATGTTGCACGTCCCCGTGATGTTCACGATCCAATTTAATATCTGCTCTATCAACTTTCAATGTTCTTTTCTGCACCTACCATGGTGATCACAGGTGGCGGAGAATCAGGGTTCCACGCCGGAGAGGGAGCGTGAGAAAGAGAGACCACATCCAAGGGAGGATTAATTTTTTCAAATTTAAAATTATAGAGTTGAATTATAGGACAAATTATTAAAGCATAAAAGTGTGACAACTTTTTAAAGTTTAAGCATTGAATGAAAGGATGTGGTGCGCATTAATTACTGAAGAATTTATTACATTTTATTCCCTGTCAACTATGCAGAGCAGTGGTTTCTATCCGGCAAAATTTGAAAAATGTCACCTGACAATGTAATTGACCATTTTTTTTTTTATTTATGTTCCTGTCACCTATGTAGAGGTGCCCCAGTGACATCCACCATCCATTTGGATATCTTCTCTATCAACTTTCGATGTTCTTTTCTGAGCCTACCAAGTTGATCATGGTGATCGGCAAATCGGGGTTGCACGCCAGAGAGGGAGGGTGAGAAAAAGAAACCAAATTTAAGGGAGATAAATTTATTTTAAGAAATTGGGATCGAGTGGAAATGTGGGAAAAACTATTAAGGCGCAATGTTGTACAAATTACAGAAGCCCAAATGTAGGCCAAAAGAGTCAAGCGGAAATGTGGGAAAAGCTTTTAAGGAGAAAATGTTATACAAATTACAGAAACCCAAATGTGGGCTAAAAGAGTCAAGCGGAAATGTTGAAAAAGCTATGGAGGCGCAAATGTTTGCCAAAAGAGTATAACGGAAATGTGGGACAAATTATTGAAGTGCAAATGTAGCACAACCTGTTTAAGTTTAAGCATTGAATCAAAGGAGGTGGCGCGGATAAATTAAAGAAGCATTTCAGAAATTTTATTCGCAGTCACCTATGCAGAGCAGGGGTTTATTCACATCTAAAATTATAAAATGTCAACCCAAGAATGTAACAGAAAAATTACAGAAATGTATTAACCTGTCTACTTGGTAGGGCAGGGGTATATGACAGATTTTTTTTTTTTATTGTCACCCGAAAATGTAAAAGAAAAATTATTGAAATTTATTAAGCTGTCAACTAGGTAGAGGAGAGGCATATTACACCCAAAAATTTGTGAATTTGACCCTAAAATGTAACTGATAAATGTTATTTTTATTTTTTTTACCGGTCTAATAGGTATAGCAGTGGTACATCACCCCAAAAATTTGTGAATTTCACCATAAAATGTACTGACAATTATTTTATTTTTTACCGGTCTACTAGGTATAGCAGTGGTACTATACACCCAATAATTGGTGAATTTCACCCCAAAAAGTAAATGACAATTTTTTTTTTTTTTTTTACCGGTCTACTAGGTATAGCAGCGTACCACTGCTATAGCTAGTAGACCGGTAAAAAAATAAAATAAAATTACCCAAAAATTGGTGAATTTCACCAAAAATGTAAATGACAATTTTTTATATTTTTTGAACCTGTCTACTAGGTATAGCAGTGGTACATCACACCCACAAATTGGTGAATTTCACCAGAAATTGTAACTGACAATTTTATTTTATTTTTTACCGCTCTACTGGGCATAGCAGTGGTATATCACATAAAAAAATTGGTGAATTTCACCCGTAAATGTAAATGACATTTTTTTTTTTTTACCAGTCTACTAGGTATAGCAGTGGTACATCACACCCAAAAATTGGTTAATTTCACCAGAAAATGTAACTAACAATTTTATTTTATTTTTTTACCGGTCTACTAGGTATAGCAGTGGTATTATACACACAAAAATTGGTGAAGTTCACCAGAAAATGTAACTGACAATTTATTAATATTTTCTTACCGGTCTACTAGGTATAGCAGTATTACATCACACCCAAAAATTTGTGAATTTCACTAGAAAATGTAACTAGCAATTTTTTTTTATTTTTTTTATTTTTTTTACTGGTCTACTAGGTATAGCAGTGGTACTATACACCCAAAAATTGTATAATTGTACAAAGTAGTGAAATTACATAAAATAAAATACATACGATGAGTTGTAGTTCCATATGGAATAGGAGTTTGAGGAGGCGGTGGACGTAGCTGTGTAGGTGGAAGCGGCGGTGGAGGAGGACGAGGTAGCCAACACAAGTTTTTTGTTTTAATTTAATTTTTTACAATTAGGGTACACTCTAAAAGAGTGTAAAATATCCAATGGCTGCAGTATAACAATGGCTGGTTAGTGCCGGTATACATGTCTATTCTGCACAAGGTACAGACAAGTCCTGAGGGATCCATGCCTGGTTCATTTTAATGAATGTGAGCTTGTCCACATTGGCTGTGGACAGGCGGCTGCGCTTGTCTGTGATGACACCCCCTGCCGTGCTAAGCACACGTTCAGCTAATACACTGGCTGCAGGGCAGGCCAGCACCTCCAAGGCGTAAAAGGCAAGCTCAGGCCATGTGCCCAATTTGGAGACCCAGAAGTTGAAGGGGGCAGACCCGTCATTCAGTAAGTGTAGGCATGTGCACACTTACTGCTCCACCATGTTGGTAAAATGCTACCTCCTGCTAAGGACGTTCCATATCAGCTGGTGGTGCTGGTTGTTGTGGCATACTCACAAAGCTTTTCCAGATTTCATGCTAACCCTGCCTTCTGAGGTGCTGGCGGTGCCCCAGCTGCATTGGCGACCTCTTCCTCTGCCTTCGCCTTGTGCTTCCACTGTGCCCCCACTGTCAGATGGGAATGCCACCAGCAGCGCATCTACCAGCGTGTGGACGGTATGTTGTCCTTGTATCGGGGATCCAGCAGCGTAGCCACCCAGTAATCAGCACAAGTTAGAATGTGGGCAACTCGGCGGTCGTTGCGGAGACACTGCAGCATGTAATCACTCATGTGTGCCAGGCTGCCCAGAGGCAATGAAAAGCTGTCCTCTGTGGGAGGTGTATCATCTGTGTCCTCTGTATCCCCCCAGCAACGCACCAGTGATGGCCATGAGCTGGTCTGGGTGCCACCCTGCTGTGAACCTGGTTCCTCCACTTCCATCTCCTCCTCCTCATCCTCCAGAACTGTTCCCTGGCTGGACAATTGTGTACCTGGCATTTGTGGGTGCAGGAACCCACCCTCGGAGCCACTTGGGAATGACTGTCCAGAAACACTACGAAATTATCCCTCTTCTTCCTCCTCTTCCTGTGCCACATCCTCTTCCATCATCGCCAGGAGAGTTTTTTCAAGGAGGCATAGAAGTGGGATAGTAACACTGAGAATGGCGTTATCGGCACTGGCCATGTTGGTGGAGTACTCGAAACAGCGCAACAAGGAACATAGGTCTCGCATGGAGGCCCAGTCATTGGTGGTGAAGTGGTGCTGTTCTGCCGAGCGACTCACCCATGCGTGCTGCAGCTGAAACTCTACTATTGTCTGCTGCTGCTAGCACAGTCTGGCCAACATGTGCAAGGTGGAGTTCCACCTTGTGGGCACGTCGCATATGAGGCGGTGAGCAGGAAAGCCGAAGTTACGCTGCAGCCCTGACGAGCAGCAGCAGGGTGAGAACGCCGAAAGCGCGAACAGACGGGGTAATTTTTAAGGAATCTATGCACCACCAAATTCAACAGATGCGCCAGGCAAGGGATGTGCGTCAAGCCGGCTAGTCCCAGAGCTGCTACAAGATTTCGCACATTATCGCACACCACCAGGCCGAGCTTAAGGCTCACTGGCTCAACCCACTCATCGGTCTGTTGTTCAAGGCCCGGCCACAGCTCCTGCGCGGTGTGGGGTTTGTCCTTCAAACAGATAAGTTTTAAAACAGCCTGCTGTCGTTTACCACTGGCTGTGCTGAAGTTGGTGGGGAAGGTGTTACGCTGACCGGATGAGGAGCTGGTAGAGGATGAGGAAGCGGAGTAGGAGGAGGAAGCAACAGGAGGCAAACTGAAGTGCCCTGCAATCCTTGGTGGTGGGAGGACATGTGCAAGACTGCTATCCGCCTCAGGCCCAGCCGTCACTGCATTTACCCAGTGTGCTGTTATGGAGATATAACGTCCCTGACCGTGCTTACTGGTCCACGTATTCATAGTGAGGTGCACCTTGCCACAGATGGCGCTGCGCAGTGCACACCTGATTTTGTCCCCCACTTGGTTGTGCAGGGAAGGGATGGCTCGCCTGGAAAAGTAGTGGCAGCTCGGCAAAACGCACTGTGGGACGGCCACAAGGCCTTTAAAATTATCTGTCTCCACCAGACGGATCGGCAGCATTTCAAAGGCCAGTAATTTGGAAATGCTGGCATTCAGGGCTAGTGATCGCGGGTGGGTAGGGGAATACTTCCACTTCCTCTTCCTCTCCAGCGTTTGGAAGATGGAGAGCTGAACGCTTCCATGGGACATTTTGGAGATGCTTGGTGACCCAGGTGGTGGTGTTGCTGGAAGATCCTCTATTTTCGTGGGGTGGCAGGTGGCACTGTCACTCCAGAGGTGGATGAAGAGGCCGAGACTGCAGCAGAAGAGGATACAGGAGGAGCCAGAGACCTTTCTTGGTTTTTGAGGTGTCTACTCCACTGCAGCTCGTGCTTAGCACTAAATGCCTGGTCATGCAGGTTGTGCTCAGGTTGAGAACGTTTATGCCTCGCTTTAGGCTCTGATTGCACAGCGTGCAAACCACTTGTGTCTTGTCGTCAGCACATTGTCTGACGAACTGCCACGCCAGGGAACTCCTTGGAGCTGGCTTTGGTGTGATCGGTTCCTTGCTGCAGTGGGCAGTAGCAGGCATACTGTCTAGAGGACAGCCGCTCCGCTTTTGCACCCTGCTCCCTCTTCTGCTGTGCTGGTGGCTCTGTGCGACCACCGCCTCTTCCTCCAAACTACATTGGTCACTCGCATGACCTTGATTCCATGTGGGGTCGAGGACCTCATCGTCCTCCACATCATCTTCCACCCAGTCTTCACCCCTGCCTTTCTTGTCGGTCTGCACACTTTCGAAAGCCCCAGCAGATGGCACTTGTGTTTTGTCATCATCCGAGATGTGCTGCGATTGTCCTCCCATGTACTCATCTTGAAAGATAAGTGGTTGGGCATTGGTGCACTCAACCTCTTCCACTTCTGGGGCAGGGCTAGGTGGATATCACATGGGAAACCCTGCTAACAGAGTCATCAAAAAGCAGAAGAGACTGCTGCATGACTTGGGGCTCAGACTGATTGGCTGATTTGCAAGGGGGTGAGGTGAAAGACTGATGGACATCGTCTGCAGGTGCCAACTGTGGTCTTTCAGCAGGAGACTGGGTGGGAGACAATGTGAAGGAACTGGATCCACTGTCAGCAACCCAATCTACTATCGCCTGTACTTTTTCAGGCATCACCATTCGTAGAGCCGCATTAGGCCCGACCAAATACCGCTGCAGGTTCTGTCACCTACTCGCACCTGAGGAAGAGTTTTCACTTGTGCGTGTAGCTGGCACAGATCGACCACCTCCTCTCTTTGCAACAGGAGCTCCACCAGCAGCACCACGACCTGGGCCTGGTCCCTTATTTGACGCTCTCCTCATATTTCTCAAATTTAGGATCTTGACCTAAATGGGTGTTTAATTAATAGTAGAATAGAACAACAGTATGTACAGGGTGTATGTCACACGCCCTGAACCAGACTAGGCCTCAATTAAATTTGTTTGCCCAAAATGGCTGTATTTCAAAGACCTGAATAGAAGCCCTGTATTTAAATGGTGTATCTCACATGCCCTGAACCAGACTAGGCCTCAATTAAAAGATTTGTGCACCAAATGGCGGTATTTCAAATATCTGAATATAACCCAAATATATAAAGGGTGTATCTCACAATGACATATGTATCTCACAATTACAATGCCAAATATATTTTGGGTGTTTGTTTAATAACTGAATATGGAAGCAGTATATAACCCTGGAATTTCAAACATCAAGATGCTGCAAGGCCTGAAAAATTGTGTATTTTGCACAAAAAAGGTGTTTTGTTAATAAAAGAATCAAACCCCTGTATTTAAAGGGTGTATCTCACACGCCCTGAACCAGACTAGGCCTTCTTTTAATTTTGTTTTCCCAAAATGGCTGTATTTTAAATACCTGAATAGAACCCCTGTATTTAAAGGGTGTATTTCACACACCCTGATCCACACTAGGCCGCTATCAAAGAATTGTGCCCCAAATGGCTTTATTCCAAATAACTGAATAGAAGACAGTATGTAAAGGCGGTATCTCACAATGATATCTGCAGCAAAGGCTGCCAACAATTTTTCTTTTTTGCCCAAATAGGTGTTTGCTTAATAATTGAATTTGACAGCAGTATATAACCCTGGAATTTCACCCGTGCTGATGCTGCAAGGCCAGAAAAATAGTGTTTTTTTTGGCAAAAAAGTGTGTTTTTAAAAACCCAGAAAATGATTGCTGTATTTCTAGCTTAAATTGCACACTGACTAATCCAGATGTTGTATTGTGCCCAAAAAGTGTTTTTTGGCAACAGAATATGAAAGCTGTATATATTAAACTTGAAATTAACACTTGCAGATCTGGAAAATAGTGTTTTTTGGCAAAAAATTGTGTGTTTTTAAAAACCCAGAAAATAATGGCTGTATTTCTAGCTTAAATTGCACACTGACTAATCCAGATAAAAACATAGAATGTGTCGGCAGATAAGAACCATTTGGCCCATCTAGTCTGCCCAATATACTGAATACTATGAATAGCCCCTGGTCCTATCTTATATGAAGGATGGCCTTATGCCTATCCCATGCATGTTTAAACTCCTTTACTGTATTTGCAGCTACCACTTCTGCAGGAAGGCTATTCCATGCATCCACTACTCTCCCAGCAAAGTATTGTTGTACAAGATGTTGTAAATTGCCCAAAAAGTGTTTTTTTGGTAACAGAATATGAAAGCTGTATATATTAAACTTGAATTTAACATTTGCAGATCTGGAAAATAGTGTTTTTTGGCAAAAAATAAATACAGCCAGGTGACAGGAGAGGCGAAGCAGGAACAGCCAGAGGAGCAAGAGGGAGATGAGGCAGTATGCAGTGGAGATGGAGGCAGGGAGTCTCTCCGAGTCACTTACGCAAATGGCCCGCTGCATGCTCACCTGCTTGGGTAGCGACAGCTGAATTGTCACCATTCGGCAGAGGGATGACTTTAAACCCAGAAAATGATGGCTGTATTTCTAGCTTAAATTGCACACTGACTAATCCAGATGTTGTATATTGCGAAAAAAAGTGGTAACAGAATATGAAAGCTGTATATATTAAACTTGAAATTAACACTTGCAGATCTGGAAAATAGTGTTTTTTGGCAAATAAAGTGTGTTTTTAAAACCCAGAAAATGATGCCTGTATTTCTAGCTTAAATTGCACACTGACTAATCTAGATAGAAACATAGAATGTGTCGGCAGATAAGAACCATTTGGCCCATCTAGTCTGCCCAATATACTGAATACTATGAATAGCCCCTGGTCCTATCTTATATGAAGGATGGCCTTATGCCTATCCCATGCATGTTTAAACTCCTTCACTGTATTTGAAGCTACCACTTCTGCAGGAAGGCTATTCCATGCATCCACTACTCTCTCAGTAAAGTAATGTTGTGCAAGATGTTGTATATTGCCAAAAAAGTGTTTAGGAACAGCCAGAGGAGCAAGAGGGAGATGAGGCAGTATGCAGTGGAGATGGAGGCAGGGAGTCCCCCCCGAGTCACTTGCGCAAATGGCCCACTGCATGCTCACTTGCTTGGGTAGCGACAGCCGAATTGTCACCATTCGGAAGAGGGATGACTTCTCTGTCTTTCCACCTTGTTGGACCCTCGCTACCGGTCCAAAATGGGGGCCTTTTTTACACCCGCTGAGAGGGAAAACAAACTAAACTACTATAGAAACATCCTATGTAGCCGCTGCCTATCTGCGTCATGGTCCATCTTCTCGCAGGTCTGAACGTTAGGCCCTCTGCTCTAACGTTCCACTGCCATGGCTGCTGGGGGGAGGGGGATTGTGGCAGGAGCAGTACCAGCTCCATCATCAACATCCTGAGTTTAGAGTCCCTGATGAGCAGCTTTCTTCACCCGCATAGTGAAGAAACTACTCACCGGCAGATAGACATAGAGCAGAACCTGAACTAGCAGATGGTGGCATACTTGTAGTGTAGTGGTAGATGCCTAGTCATGCAGATGATGCTAAGGTTTAGAACATTTATGCCTCGCTTTAAGCTCCAATTGCTCAGCGTGCAAACTACTCACGTCTTGTCGTCAGCACATTGTCTGAAGAACTGCCAAGCCAGGGAACCTCTTGGAGCTAGCTTCGGCGTCCTCAGTCCCTGGGTGCGGTGAGCAGTAGCAGGCGTACTGGTTAGGGGACGGCCACTCTCCTTTGCCACCCTGCTTCCTCTTTTGCTGTGCGCCTGGCGCTGAGTGACTACCACCTCTTCCTCTTAACTGCACACGTCGCTTACATGACCTTGATTCTATGTGGGGTCTAGGACCTCATCATCCTCCACATCATCTTCCACCCACTCTTCACCCCTGCCCTCCTTGCCGGTCTGCACATGGCAGAAAGCCACAGCAGTTGGCACCTGTGTTTCATCATCATCAGAGATGTGCTGCGGTGGTCCTCCCATGTCCACATCCTAAAATATAAGTGGTTGGGCATCAGTGCACTCAATCTCTTGCACATCTGGGGCAGAGCTAGGTGGATGGCCCACAGAAACCCTGCCAGCAGAGTTATCAAAAAAGCATAGGAGACTGCTGCATGACTTGGGGCTCAGACTACTTGGCTGATTTGCAAGGGAATTAGGTGAAAGACAGATGCCCATAAGCTGCAGGTGCAAACTCTGCAATTTCAGCAGAGGACAATGTGAAGGAACTGGAGGCACTGTCAGCCACCCAATCTACTACTGCCTCTACTTGTTCTGACCTCACCATTCATATACCGGTATTCGGACCTACAAAATAACGCTGAACGTTCTGACGCCTACGTGCACCTGAGGAAGGTGTTTCATTTGGGCGTGTAGCTGGTACAGATCGACCACCTCCTCTCCCTGCAACAGGAGCTCCACCAACACCAGCAGCACTACAACCAAGGCCACATCCCTTATTTGATGCTCTCCTCATTTTTTGAGGCCACCCACTGAACTAACAGACAGATTAACTATATTAATTTACCTGTCACGGATGCAGTGCAGGTGTACCTCACACAAAAAATAGGTATATGTCACCCACGGATCTAACAGATGGATTTACTATATTAATTTCACTGTCATGTATGCAGTGCACGTGTACCTCACACCAAAAATGGGTATATGTAAACCACCAAACTAACAGACAGATAACTATATTAATTTCCCTGTCATGTATGCAGTGCAGGTGTACCTCACACCAAAAATGGGTATATGTCACCCACCGATCTAATAGACGGATTAACTATATTATTTTAACCTGTCACAGATGCATAGCAGGTGTACCTCACACTAAAAATGGGTATATATCACTCACCAATCTAACATACGGATTAACTATGTTAATTTCTCTGTCACGGATGCAGTGCAGGTGTACCTCACACCAAAATGGGTATATGTCACCCACGGATCTAACAGACTGATTAACTATATTAATTTCCCTGTCATGGATGCAGTGCACGTGTACCTCGCACCAAAAATGGGTATATGTCACCCACCAATCTAACAGACGGATTAACTATATTAATATCCTTGTTACCGATGCAGTGCATGTGTACCTCACACCAAAAATGAGCATATGTCACCCACCGATCTAACAGATGGATTAACTATATTCATTTCCCTGTCATGGATGCATAGCAGGTGTACCTCCCACAAAAAATGGGCATATGTCACCCACCAATCTAACAGACCCATTAACTATATTAATTTCCTTGTCATGGACGCAGTGCAGGTGTACCTCACATAAAAAATGGGTATATGTCATCCACTGAACTAACAGACTGATTAACTATATTAACTTCTCTGTCACGGATGCAGTGCATGTGTACCTCACACTAAAAATGGGTATATGAAACCCACTGATCTAACAGGCGAATAAACTATATTCATTTCCCTGTCATGGAAGCAGTAAACCTGTATCTCACACCAAAAATGGGTATTTGTCACCCAACGATCTAACAGATGGATTAACTATATTAATTTCCCTATCATGGATACAGTGCACGTCTACCTCGCACAAAAAATGGGTATATGTCACCCAACGATCTAACAGACAGATTAACTGTATTCATTTCCCTGTCATGTATGCAGTGCAGGTGTACCTCACACCAAAAATGGGTATATGTCATTCACCAAACTAACAGACGGATAAACTATAATAATTTCCCTGTCACAGATGCAGTGCAGGTGTACCTGACACCAAAAATGGGTATGTCACCCATCAATCTAACAGATGGATTAACTATATTAATTTCCCTGTCATGGATGCAGTGTAGGTGTACCTTACACCAAAAATGGGTATATGTCAGCCACTGAACTAACAGATGGATTAACTATATTTATTTCCCTGTTATGGAAGCAGTACGTGTGTATCTTACACCAAAAATGGGTATATGTCACCCACCGATCTAACAGATGGATTAACTATATTAATTTCCCTGTCACGGATGCAGTGCAGGTGTACCTCACACAAAAATGGGTATATATCACCCACTGAGCTAACAGATGGATTAACTATATTCATTTCCCTGTCATGTATGCAGTGCAGGTGTTCCTCACACCAAAAATGGGTATATGTCACCCACCAAACTAACAGATGGATTAACTATATTCATGTCCCTGTCACATGCAACGCAGGTGTACCTCACACCAAAAATTGGTATTTGTCACCCACCGAACTAACAGACAGATTACCTATTATATTTTTGTGTCAGGGGTACAAAGATGGTGCATTGCACCCACAAAAAAACATCCCTATAGGTCACCCACAGAAAAAATAGCCAAATTAATTACTATATTTCTGTGTCAGGGGTACAAAGATGGAGCATTGCACCCACAAAAGATCACTATAGGTCAACCACAGAATTAACAGCAAGGTTAATTATTATATTTTTGTGTCAGGTGCAAAGCTGGTGTATTGCACCCACAAAAAAAAAACACTATAGGTCACCCACACAATAAATAGCCATATGAGATTCCTAACACTCTCCCTCACTTCAGCTGCTTCCTGTCCCTCCACTACTCAGAGCTGATGGGCGGTGCTACACGTGATCCAGCTTGTATAGAGGCTGGGTCACATGATGCACTGCCATTACTAAGTGCCGACAGCTTAAAAGCTTGTTGATTGGCTGCCCTGCAGCCTTTTAACAAGCTTTAAATGCCCGAACGCTGAATTCGAACCCAAACTTTTGCTGCAAGGTTCAGGTCCAGGTACCCGAACTTGCAAAGTTCGGTACAGGCCCAAACTTTTCAGTTCAGGTTCGCTCAACACTACATGCAAATATTCCAATCGTGTGTCATATCTGTTTTGGATCCACTCCTGTTTTTTTGGTATTAGCAATACTGATGGATTACTGACCAAATGCTGACAGAGTGAAGGCGGATGCTCAACAGACAGGATCCGTTTTTTGGTGGTTATTGTACTGAAGGATCAGAGGAAGGGCAAAATAATCAGTGACGTCAACGCAAACTTACTGCTGACACCATCTTCACTCTGTCGGGGGGCTCTACTTGTATAAGTGTTTAATAAAAAAGGTTCTGTAGACATCTATGTGGAATCAGCTGATGACAGTGTAAAAGGAGTGCGCTCTTTCAAGCTTTAGTAGGATCTTGGGCCTCTGCATGGTTCTTTATACCTGACGCTAACATCGACCTATAAGGCTGAGTTCATACATGAGTTATTTGGTCAGTTTTGGCCCCGTAACTGCCCAAATAAGTGAAGTGTGCAATGGTTCTAAGAGGGACGCCTGTGATCTGCATGTCATACTAACTTACAGTATTGTTTTACTACCACAGCAAACTCACTATGCGTGTTACCGCAAGGCACAGTGTTCTACACCACTATACAGGCTCTCTGCAGCCAGGAAATGGCAGTTTTTTTAACGCAATTCACCACAAATTAATTCGGATTTAATCAAATTTTGGGGGAAAATTTGGCGAACCGACCAAATCGAATATTTGAGAAATTCGCATCTCTAACTGCAATGTAATAAAAATAAATATAGACGTTGTATGTAGTCTGGATTAAACTATTTAGCGGCCTGGTTTACCGTATTTTTCGCCCCATAAGACGCACTTTTTCTTCCCCCAAAATGGGGGAGAAATGCCCCTGCGTCTTATGGGGCGAATGCTGCCACTTTTACATCGCAAGCTGCAATGTATGCGCAGAGCGGGGACTCGGGGAGGGACTGGGAGGAGCTGGGGGCCGGCAATAGCGGCGGGGCGGTGCAGTCAGTGTAGTATAGCACCGCCCCGCCGCTCCGGTATACTAATATACGATCTCATAGTGAAGTAATAGTTATTAAACATGCCCCCCAACTGCTATTACTATCTTACCTCCTAATCGCTGCTGTAGAATTCAGGCCAGGCGGGCGGGCGGGCGGCAGCGTAACTCGTGTCACGTGCCTGCGCCGCCTACTTTATGAATGAAGTAGGAGGCGCAGGCAAGTGACGTCAGTGAGACGCGCCGGCCGTCCGTCCTGCCTGCCTGATTTCTACAGCCGCGATTAGGATGAAAGGTAGTAATAGGATTTGGGGCGCATGTTTAATAACTATTAATTCAATATGACAACTTATATTATGTGCGGCGGCGGCCGGCAGACGGGAGGGGGTTGCGGTTCGGATTACGATCTGTTACAGGGGGGGGGGGGATCTGTGAATGGCACTGTTATGGGCTGGGGGGGGTCTGTGCATGGCACTGTTATGGGCTGGGGGGTCTGTGGATGGCACATATATAACAGTGCCACCCACAGACCCCCCCCAGCCCATAACAGTGCCATCCACAGATCCCCCCTGTAACAGTGTCAGCCACAGACCCCCCCCCCTGTAACAGTGCAAGCCACAGATCCCCCCCCCATAACAGTGTCAGTTATCCACAGATCCCCCCATAACAGTGTCCGTCATCCACAGATCCCCCCATAACAGTGTCCGTCATCCACAGATCCCCCCATAACAGTGTCCGTCATCCACAGATCCCCCCCATAACAGTGTCCGTCATCCACAGATCCCCCCCATAACAGTGTCCGTCATCCACAGATCCCCCCTATAACAGTGTCCGTCATCCACAGATCCCCCCCATAACAGTGTCCGTCATCCACAGATCATCCCATAACAGTGTCCGTCATCCACAGATCCCCCCATAACAGTGTCCGTCATCCACAGATCCCCCCCATAACAGTGTCCGTCATCCACAGATCCCCCCCATTACAGTGTCAGTCATCCACAGATCCCCAGTAATAGTGCCATCCACAGACCACCATTAGTTCCAAACCCACCAAACACACAGCACACCTTTTGGTTAAAAAATTTTTTTTTCTTATTTTCCTCCCCAAAAACCTAGGTGCGTCTTATGGGCCGGTGCGTCTTATAGGGCGAAAAATACGGTAGTTTGAAATATTTTTGTTTTTCATTGTGTGTGGTTTTCACGTATTGCAGTATCATGACCAAAGTAAATATATTCTGAATCATATATGAATCTGAGAATATATGAGTTAACTGCTGCTGCAGAAACTAGAAATTTATGTGGTAGAATGGTGTCCAATTGTTTGGAAATTGTCTATATTTTATTGTGGATTTTTGGACTATACAGATTATATTTAGGGGTATTTTTAACCCTTTCATGACCAAGGGTCATTGATGCCCCAGTGTCCAGGTCAAAATTTACAAATCTGACATGTGTCACTTTATGTGGTAATTGCTTTGGAACACTTTTATTTATCCAAGCCATGCTGAGGTTTTTTTCTTATGACATATTGTACTTCATAATAGTCATAAATTTGAGTCAATATATTTCACCTTTATTTATGAAACAATCCCAAATTTATCAAACATTTTGAAAAATTCACCATTTTCAAAATTTCAATTTCTCTGCTTCTAAAACAGAAAGTCATACCTAATAAAATATTTATTACTTAACATTTCCCATATGTCTACTTTATGTTGGCATCATTTTGGAAATGTAATTTTATTTTTTTAGGACGTTAGAAGGCTTAGAAGTTTAGAAGCAATTCTTAAAATTTTTAAGACAATTTCCAAAACCCACTTTTTAAGTACCAGTTCAGGTCTGAAGTCACTTTGTTGGGCTTACAAGTGCAAACCCCCCATAAATGACCCCAGTGTAGAAAATACACCCCTCAAGTTACTCAAAACTGATTTTACAAGCTTTGTTAACCCTTTAGGTGTTCCACAAGAATTAAAGGAAAATGGAGACTTTTTTTGGCAGATTTTCCATTTTATTGCATTTTTTTCTTTAACACATTGAGGGTTAACAGCCAAACAAAACTCAATATTTATTACCCTGATTCTGCGGTTTACAGAAACACCCCACATTAGGTCGTAAACTGATGTAAGGATGCACGGCAGGGCGCAGAAGGAAAGGAACGCATGTATGGTTTTTGAAAGGCAGATTTTGCTAAACTGGATTTAGATGCCATGTCCCATTTAAAGCCCCCCTGATTACAGTAGAAACTCCCAAAAAGTGAAACTAGTTTTGGAAACTAGGGGATAAGGTGCCAGTTTTATTGGTACTATTTTGGGGTACATATCATTTTTAATTGCTCTATATTAAGTTTTTTGTGAGGCAAGGTAGTTAAAAATTGCTGCTTTGGCACAGTTTTTTTTTTTTACAAGATTCATCTGACAGGGTAGATCATGTGCTATTTTTATAGAGCAGATTGTTACAGACGCAATGATATCAAATATGTCTACTTTTTTTGTTTGTTTGTTTCAGTTTTACATAATAAAGCAATTTTGAAAAAGAAATTATGTTTTTGTGTGTCCATTTTCTGAATGCTATATGTTTTTTATTTTTCTGTCGATCATCTTGTGCAGGGGCTTGTTTTTTGCAGAAAGAGTTGGGCTTTGCATTGGTACAATTTTTGGGTACATAGGATTTTTTGATCATTAATTATTACACTTTATGGAGCAAGGTGACCAAAAAATTGTCTGTTTAGGAACAGTTTTTATTTATTTATTTTTGCAGCGTATATCTGAGGGGTTAGGTCATGTGACAGTTTTATAGAGCAGATCTTTACGGACGTGGCAATACCTAATATGTATACTTTTTTAAGTTTTACACAATAGTAGCATTTCTGAAACCAAAAAAATGATGTTTTAGTGTCTCCATAGTCTGAGAGCCATAGCTTTTTTATTTTTTGGGCGATTGTCTTAAATAGGGTATAATTTTTTGCGGGATAAGGTTATGTTTTGATTGGTACTATGTTGGGAGTCATAAGCCTTTTTGATCGCTTGCTGTTGAACTTTTTGTGATGTGAGGTGACAAAAATGGCTTTTTTGGCACTGTTTTTTTTTTTTTTTTTTACGGTGTTCACCTGAGGGGTTAGGTCATGTGATAGTTTTATCGAGCAGGTTATTATGGATGCAGCGATACCCTTTTATTATTTATTTCACTACTTTAACACAATAATAGCATATTTGAAATAAAAAAATATTTTTTAGTGTCTCAATGTTCTAAGAACTATAGTTTTTTTATTTTTTTAGTGATTTTCTTATGTAGGGTCTCATTTTTTGTGGGATGAGGTGACAGTTGTATTGGTACCATTTTGTTTGATATACACCTTTTTGTTCGCTTGGTGTTGCACTTTTTATGATGTAAGATGACAAAAATAGCTTTTTTTACACAGTTTCTATTTTTATTTTTTATGGTGTTTATCGGACGGGGTCTATCATATGATATATTTATAGAGACCGTCATTACGGATGCGGTGATACCTAATATGTGTATATATTTTTCCATTTTTTATTATAGGAAAAGGCAATTTATTTATTTTTTACATTTTTTTTTTTTTTTTACTTTTATTATTTTCACTTTTTTTTAATCAAGTCCCTCTTGGATCTTGAAGATCCAGTGGGGCTGATGGTTGTACTATACTTTGCAATGCTCTTGCATTGCAAAGTATAATACAATCAGATGCCCTGTAGGTGGCAACACTGGACGGTTTTGCAAAGCGCCCGGTTGCCGCGCGACAGCCCCGATGGTGGAGAGAGGGAGCCACCTCCCTCTATTAACCCCATGGATGCTACTGCCCCGTCCTATATAGAGCATTTGTATTGTGTAGCAGTTGAATGCAGTTCTTCAGCTATACCGCATCTATACAGAGGGATAAACGCTATTGGAACAACTAATTGCAACTGGTGTGATATACCAGATGCCCCCCCAAAAAACAGATTGATGCAGGGGTGTGATATACCTATAATATAATTTCCATATAATGCATTTTTATTGTGCAGCAGTTGTGTGCGGTTCTGCTGAGATACCGCAGCTATACAGAGGGACAAAAGCTATTGGAACAACTAATTGCAACTTGTTTGATATACCAGTTGCCCCCCAAAAAAACTGATTGAGATTCTGGTGTGATATACCAATAATATAATTTCTATATAGTGCTTTTTTATTGTGCAGGAGTTGTGTGTGGTTCTGCAGCGATACCGCATCTATACAGAGAGAAAAACGCTATTGGAGCAACTAATTGCAACTGGTGTGATATTCCAGTTTCATCAACAAAAAATACTGATTGAGGCAAGGGTGTGGTATACCTATAATATACTTTCTATTAAGTGCATTTGTATTGTGCAGCAGTTGTGTGCAGTTCTGCAGCTATACCACATCTCTACTGATGGACAAACGCTATTGGAACAATTCATTCGAACTGGTGTGTTATACCAGTTGCCCTCCCCCAAAAAAGTGATTGAGGCAGTGGTGTATTATACCTATAATATGCTTTCTATATAGTGCATTTGTATTGTGCAGCAGTTGTGTGCAGTTTTGTTGAAATACCGCAGCTATACAGAGGAACATACGCTATTGGAACAGCTAACTGCAACTGGTGTGATATACCAGTTGCCCCCCAAAAAACAGATTGATATATGTTCCTATAATAAACTTTCTATATAGTGCATTTTTATTGTGCAGCAGTTGTGTGCGGTTCTGCTAAGATACCGCAGTAATACAAAGGGACAAAAGCTATTGAAACAACTAATTGCAACTGGTGTGATATAACAGTTCTCCCCCCCCCCCCCCCCCAAAATAAAAATAAAAAAACCTGATTGAGACAGTGGTGTGATAGACCTATAATATAATTTCTATACAGTACTTTTGTATTGTGCAGCAGTTGTGTGAGGTTCTGCTGAGATACCGCAGCTATACAGAGGGACAAACGCTATTGGAACAACTAGTTGCAACTGGTGTGATATACCTGTTGCCCCCCAAAAAAACTGATTATGGGGTTTGATATACTTGCTTCCAGCAAATAATCATTAAGTGGTTTTATTTACCTTCTTCTGCTCTTCTATAAGGACTTTGTCACAGGGTCATTTTTAAAATGACAGGCTGAGGAATAGCCAAGCCATTCTGCAGGGGTGGTAGGGGTCGGGCAGGTGCACAAGGCCGGAGCCTAAGTGGGAAGTTGAAGAAGGTGTGTTCGATTACGTCAAAGGACGCACCAGAGGTGGTTGAGTGGCTCACTCAGCCTTCCGCATCTGCACCCTCCTCATCCTCTGTATCTGCACCCTCCTAACTCTCTGCTGTGTGCACCCCCAAAGACACCACCACCTCCACTAACATAGCCCCTCTACTCGAGTCAGAGAAATTATTTACCCATCCATTCCCAGTCCTTACCGATGCACAGCCATTCTTGGCATCGGATAAGGTATAGGAGGTAGGAACGGCCTCCACACAGCGGTCTGACGACAGTACCCAAATCAGCCTAAGGACGGAGGTCCCCGCTGTTGCTGCCTACTCCGAGATCTCTAATGTCAGTGATGGTGAAGGTGACGATAATGACTTGTTGATGGATGTCATGTGGGTGCCCACTAGAAAGGAAGAGGAGGGGAGTTCAGAGGGAGAGACAGAGCAGCAGATAAGGGGTAGAAGTAGGAGAAGCAGGCAGAACTCGCAGTGCACAGGAGGCAAAAAGCAGACTGCAAATGTATCTGGAGCGAGCCATCCACCATATTCGGTCACATCTGGAGCTCCCAGGACGCCGACACATGGCTCCGCAGTGTGGGCTTTTTTTAACGTGTCAGCTGTTGACAATAGTGTTACCATCTGCAGCCTGTTCTGTCAATGCATAAGTCACAGTAAGCCCAACACTCACCTAGGGATGACTGCCTAAAGAAGGCACCTGGTCTCCCATGACCAAGCCCAATGGGAGCAACACCATCAGAACCCACAAAGTCACACTCCTGGCGCTCCACGCCCTGCATCATCTCCTTCTCCTCTCTCCTTCCATTTATCCTCCAGTCCACCTTCCACCGTGCCGTTGTCAGGTTCATCTGGCAAAAGGCATGCTTCCGTGGCCCAAATGTTCAAACATAAAAAGTTGATGATGCAGGTTAACCCTCTTGCCCAACGGCTGACCGACGGCTTGTCAGAACAGCTAGCCCGCCAACTACTGCCATAAAAACTTGTGGACTCGGAGGCCTTTAGAAAATTTGTGGCCATTGGCACACCGCAAAGGAAGGTCCTAGGAAGGAAATATTTCTGCCAGAGCTACAGTGGATATAAAAAATCTACACACTCCTGTTGTACTGTCTTCTTTCATAGTTTGTTAATGTGAGTGCTCATGTGTGTGCCTTCAGCACCATCTAGTGACCTTTAGCTGTAAGTGCATCTTCTGCCTTGCTAAGTTATGCATATTCATTAGGTCACCTGACTTCCTGCTCACAGTGCTTTCTGGGAAAGAGACAAGCTCCTGCTTCCTTTTCTCCTCACCTCATGGAAGGAGCAGCTGCACATTGTGTGTCTCTTACTAAAGCATCGTCGGTAAGGGATTTATTTATGTTTTTGTATTGATTTTGTGTACATTGTGCTGTATACTCAGTTATTGTATGTTCATTTTCCTATAGTTTACCTTATCTACTGCCGGTTAATAAAAACCACAGACTACAGAAACAAGTCTCATATTATTAACTAGTAGAATGGTGATATCTGCCTGTTGAACTGCATACAGACCCCGGGGGTACATGTTGTGAGAACAGGACAGTAAACGACGACTTCTAGCAAGAGAAGCACACCTGACTACACAGAAGTCTGTTACGGTCCACGCAATATCTGCAAACGGACACCACAGCGACTTCTATACAGTCCAGTGCTGCAAGGGGATAGCCGCTTCAAGCAATGTAGACACATTTGATTGCATACTGTGACCGCTCGCTAAGCACAGCGAACGGCATTCCACCGCACAGTAGTCTCCACGCGGTTAAGTGTCTTCATCAACACCATGTCGCGTAGCACAGTATCAAGCTACAAGACAAGATCAGGGAAGGATGGTTCCACTAAGTCGTCTTCTGTTAGCAATGCGGCTGCCATTGCCCGCGCAAAGGCAGAAGCCGCGAAGGTCAAAGCAGCCTTCGCCGAACAAGAAATGAAGATGAAAGAAGAAAAGGCACAGCTGGAAATGAAGATGAAAGAAGAAAAGGCACAGCTGGAAATGAAGATGAAAGAAGAAAAGGCAAAGCTAAAGGCTGAGAAAGCAAAGCAACAGGCTTCAATAGACATGCAAAAGGTCCTCTTAGATGCAAAGCTAGAGAAACTCGCCATAGAGAAAGAAACGGCAGCCGCCATAGCTGAAGCAGAGTTCTTGGAGGCAATGGAATACCCAAAAACCGGAAGTCACCGCAGCGTGCTTAGCCCAGAACTCGGCCAGCAAGATCCTGTACAACGCACTTCAGAGTACGTCTGTCAACACTCCAGACCAAGCAGCAATGCTGATCCATTCCCAGGAACCGAAGATGTCACCTATGCCACAGAAGAATCATACCATCCAAAAGAAAGAGTCAAACAAGAGAACCCAGAGCCACGTGACAAAACTCCAGCTAACTTCCCTGCACACCAAGGAAGCCAGCTTCCAGTCCAGCCTGCAGAGCCACCGCATCCCATAAGACTGTATGACACGGGCTGGCCTAAGTCAGAGACTCCATACAGGTATGATCGCACACCACACTCTCACTGTGACTTTCCACCTCCAACTAACCTTAGTAGTAACCAGAGCACAATAGACTTTGCCAGGTTCTTTACTAAACGAGAGCTTGTTACAAAGGGACTGGCGAAGTTCAGCGATCGCCCTGAAAACTATAGAGCATGGCGGGCCTCCTTTTATAACATTACAAAAGACTTGGGTCTGTCATACAGTGAGGAGATAGACTTCCTCGTAGATCGACTTGGAAAAGACTCGGTAGAACATGCCAAGAGAATCAGGGATATTAATATAAACTACCCAGAGATTGGCCTAAAAATGATCTGGGATAGACTTGATGAATGTTATGGTTCTGCAGAGGTCATAGAGGATGCGTTGTTTAAAAGAATTGACGAATTCCCTAAAATATCTAGCAAAGGGTTTCAGAAACTTAGGGATTTAAGTGATCTACTGATGGAATTACAGGTTGCCAAAGCCGAAGGGGATTTACCGGGGCTTGCTTTCCTCGACACTGCCAGAGGTGTCAAACCTATTGTATTAAAGCTTCCCCACAACCTGCAGGAGAAATGGGTCTCCCACGGGTCAAGGTACAAACATACCTACAATGTGCCATTCCCTCCCTTCAGTGTGTTTGTTGACTTTGTAAGGCTAGAAGCTAATATTCGTAATGACCCTAGCTTTGATCTATCACAGTCTTGTGCCACTCCCTATGACCACAGACCACACAAAGGATCAGTGGCAGTGCACAAAACTAACATTTCACCTGCAGATTCTTACAGGCATTACGGCTCCGCCAGCCGCGAAACAGTCAAAGATCCTGGTAAGCAGTGCCCTCTACACAAGAAGCCACACCCTCTTCTGAAGTGCAGAGCCTTTAGAGAAATGTCCATAGGAGATCGCAAAGCCTTCCTCAAGGAGAACCGCATTTGCTACAAGTGCTGCTCATCTACATCACATATTGCCAAAGACTGTCAGGTTAGTGTAAAATGCACAGAATGCAACAACTCCAATCACAACACGGCCCTACATCCTGGGCCTTCCCCATGGACCTCATCACAGAGTAACAGTGCCAGAGAGCATGGCGGGGAGGAAAGTACCTCTGAAGCTAACCCACCAGCAGTTACTTCACAATGCACTGAAGTCTGTAAAGGACTCATAGGCGGCAGGTCCTGCTCAAAAATCTGCCTAACAAAAGTATACCCAAAGGGCTGCAGAGACAAAGCCATCAATGTTTACGCCATCCTAGATGACCAAAGTAATGCGTCCCTAGCCAAATCTACTTTCTTTGACATTTTCAGCATCAAAGGGCCCAACACTCCTTATTCCCTAAAGACCTGTGCAGGTACTGTAGAAACGGCGGGGAGGAGAGCTAGTGGCTATCTAATCGAATCCATAGATGGTAAAACGTGTCTTTCCTTACCAACTATTACTGAATGTAACCAAATTCCTGATAATAGACACGAGATCCCTACACCAGAGGTAGCCATACATCACCCCCATTTACAGCGTATAGCCCATCTCTTACCAAAACTTGATCCTAACGCTCAGATAATCTTACTCCTAGGGAGAGATATCTTACAAGTTCATAAAACTAGAGAGCAGATTAATGGCCCTCATCATGCTCCTTATGCCCAAAGGCATGACCTAGGATGGGTCATAGTAGGAGATGTCTGCTTAGGAAGCATACACAAACCAACTTCCATTAATAGCATGCTTACAAGCACATTAGATAATGGACGTCCCTCTATCTTCCAACCATGTAAAAACAACTTCCTCATAAAGGAATTGCCACGTAGCACTCAACTACCTTGTTCTTTCATAGACTCTGTAGACCACGACATAGCTTGTGACAGTGACAAAGACCATCTAGGTTGCTCAGTGTTCCAAAGGACCAAGGAGGACAATCGGGTAGCAATGTCCCACGAAGACAGATTGTTTTTAGAAACCATGCAAAAGGAAATCACTAAGGATGAAACAAATAGTTGGGTAGCACCCCTTCCCTTCAGGCCTCAAAGGCAACGTTTGCCTAACAACAGAGAGCAAGTCTACAGACGTTTTGTCTCTCTAAGGCGTAGCTTCCACAAGAAACCAGAAATGAAAGACCACTTCTTTACTTTCATGAGGAAAATATTTGAGAATGGTCATGCTGAGGTAGCTCCTACCCTTAAAAACTCAGAAGAATGTTGGTATTTACCCATATTCGGGGTTTACCACCCAAAGAAACCGGGTCAAATTAGAGTAATGTTTGACTCTAGTGCAAAATATGAAGGCGTCTTCTTAAACGACGTCCTGCTCTCAGGTCCTGATCTTAACAACAAGCTCCTAGGAGTACTGCTTCGTTTTCGCAAAGACTCTGTTGCCTTCATGGCAGACATTCAGCAGATGTTTCATTGCTTTCTCGTTAAAGAGGAACACAGAAACTTCTTAAGATTTCTTTGGTTTGTTGACAATGACCCCACAAAAGATATTGCGGAGTACCGCATGCGGGTACATATCTTTGGTAACAGCCCCTCCCCTGCAGTTGCAACTTATGGTCTTAGACATTCTGCTCAGGAAGGCGAACTAGAATATGGGTCAGACGTCAGACAATTCGTAGAAAGAGACTTTTATGTAGATGACTGTCTAAAATCACTACCCACTGTTGAGGATGCAATAAGTCTCCTTAAGAGAGCTCAAGAAATGCTTGCATGCTCAAACCTGAGACTCCACAAAATAGCCTCTAATAGTAAGCAGCTGATAGAAGCATTTCCCTCTCAAGACCATTCAAATGACCTACAGAGCTTAGACTTAGGGACTGACTCCCTTCCTATACAACGTAGCCTTGGTCTCCTCTGGGATCTAAAATCAGATACGTTTACCTTCCAAGTCAGCCAGGAAGAGAAGCCCTTTACCCGTAGAGGTGTCCTGTCTGCCATAAACAGTCTTTATGATCCCTTAGGATTCACTGCCCCTGTTACAATCCAGGGCAAATCGCTACTTAGAGACTTAACTCAGGAAACATTGGATTGGGATCACCCACTATCCCCTGAAAAAAGAAACCTATGGATAGAGTGGAGAAACTCCCTAAAGACTTTATCTAGCCTGCATGTTCCACGTTCTTACGCTCCTGTGCCATCCACAGAAGTAAAAACACAAAAACTCTATGTATTCTCTGATGCGTCTATCAAAGCAATTGCCGCTGTAGCGTATCTTAAAACTATAGATAACAAAGGTCAGTGCCACACAGGGTTTGTCATGGGCAAAGCAAAACTCGCACCACTTCTCGAACATACAATACCCAGGCTAGAGCTCTGTGCCGCTGTACTAGCCGTTGAACTAGCGGAATTAATTACATCAGAGATAAACCTAGAGATTCGAGACACCGAGTTTTATACAGACAGTAAAGTGGTCCTGGGCTACATTTACAACCAAACTAGGCGTTTTTACGTTTACGTTAACAACCGAGTGTTAAGAATCAGGAGGTCCACTATCCCAAAGCAATGGCACTTTGTACCTACTGACCATAACCCAGCAGACTTAGCAACCAGGTCAGTTGCTGCCAGTGACCTTAAGGACACAGTCTGGTTCACGGGTCCTGCCTTTCTATACAACTCAGAACATTCTTCTGCCTGTGACTCATATGAGCTGTTAGATGCAGATTCTGACAAAGAAATCCGCCCCCAGGTATCTGTGCTACTTACTGTAAATTCGTACAATCAGCTTGGTAGCCACCGTTTCATCAGGTTTTCCATCTGGAAGTCACTTGTGCGAGCTATCACCTGCTTAGTACACATAGCCCGCAGAATCTTGAACTCTATTTTCCTACAAGTGGGTAATGCTAGACTCTCTCATGAATGCCTTACAACCTTTATGGCCGAAGTCTCAGCCATTATCAATGCCAGACCCTTGGCTCCGATATCAAATGACCCAGGAGATCCAATACTGCTTACGCCTGCCTCTCTACTTACCCAAAAGACTGGTATAGTGAGTGCTCCTTCTGGAGAGTTTGGCACCAAAGATCTCTACAAACGCCAATGGAGACAAGTGCAAGGCCTTGCCGATACCTTCTGGAATAGGTGGAAGAGGCAATATCTTCCCACCTTACAGACAAGAACCAAATGGCACACAGTTAAGCCCAACCTAAAACCTGATGACATTGTTCTTGTTAAAGACTCTCAGGCTCAAAGAAATCATTGGCCTTTGGGCCTCATTACTAAAGTGTTCCCAAGTGAAGACGGACATGTCCGTAAAGTAGAGGTCAAGATTTTCAAACAAAATGAGACCAAACTGTTTATCAGACCTACTTCCGAACTAATCCTACTGTTACCTGTTGAGGACTCTAATGGTGACATCGGCTGATGTCAAGCGGGGAGTGTACTGTCTTCTTTCATAGTTTGTTAATGTGAGTGCTCATGTGTGTGCCTTCAGCACCATCTAGTGACCTTTAGCTGTAAGTGCATCTTCTGCCTTGCTAAGTTATGCATATTCATTAGGTCACCTGACTTCCTGCTCACAGTGCTTTCTGGGAAAGAGACAAGCTCCTGCTTCCTTTTCTCCTCACCTCATGGAAGGAGCAGCTGCACATTGTGTGTCTCTTACTAAAGCATCGTCGGTAAGGGATTTATTTATGTTTTTGTATTGATTTTGTGTACATTGTGCTGTATACTCAGTTATTGTATGTTCATTTTCCTATAGTTTACCTTATCTACTGCCGGTTAATAAAAACCACAGACTACAGAAACAAGTCTCATATTATTAACTAGTAGAATGGTGATATCTGCCTGTTGAACTGCATACAGACCCCGGGGGTACATGTTGTGAGAACAGGACACCTGTTAAAATGTCAGGAATCTGTGCTGTAAAAATATTAGACAAAGATAAATCATTTCAGAACTTTTCCCACCTTTAATATGACCTATAAACTGTACAACTCGATTGAAAAACAAACTGAAATCTTTTAGGTAGAGGGAAGAAAAAATATATAAAAATAAAATAAGACGGTTGCATAAGTGTGCATACCATAAAACTAACACTTTGTTGAAGCACCTTTTGATTTTATTATAGCACTCAGTCTTTTTGGGTATGAGTCTAAGTATGGCACATTTTGACTTGGCATAATTTGCCCACTCTTCTTTGCAAAAACACTCAAAATCTGTCAGATTGCGAGGGCATCTCCTGTGCATGGCCCTCTTCAGATCACCCCACATATTTTCAATCGGATTCAGGTCTGGGCTCTGGCTGGGCCATTCCAAAACTTGAATCTTCTTCTGATGAAGCCATTCTTTTGTTCATTTGGATGTATGCTTTGGGTCGTTGTCATGCTGAAAGATGAAGTTCCTCTTCATGTTCAGCTTTCTAGCAGAAGCCTAAAGTTTTTTTTGCCAGTATTGACTGGTATTTAGAACTGTTCACAATTCCCTCTAGCTTAACTAGGGCCCCAGTTCCAGCTGAAGAAAAACATCCCCAAAGTATGATGCTGCCACCACCATGCTTTACTGTGGGTATGGTGTTCTTTTGGTGATGTGCAGTGTTGTTTTTGCTCCAAACATATCTTTTGGAATTATGGACAAAAAGTTCAACCTTGGTTTCATCAGACCATAACACCTTTTCCCACATGCTTTTGGCAGACTTCAGATGTGTTTTTGCAAAATGTAGCCTGGCTTGGATGTTTTTCTTCATAAGAAAAAGCTTTCGTCTTGCAACTCTGCCCCATAGCCCAGACATATGAAGACAAATATGGGAGATTGTTGTCACATGTACCACACAGCCAGCACTTGCCATATATTCCTGCATCTCCTTTAATGTTGCTGTAGGCCTCTTGATAGCCTCCTAGACCAGTTTTCTTCTCACCTTTTCATATTTTCTCCACTTGATGATGACTGTCTTCACTATGTTCCATGGTATATCTAATGCCTTGGAAATTCTTTTGTACCCTTCACCTGACTGATACATTTTAACAATGAGAACCCTCTGATGCTTTGGAAGCTCTCTGTTGGCTATGGCTTTTACTGTGGGATGCAACTAAGAAAATTTCTGAAAAGACCAACTAGAGCAGCTGAACTTTATTTGGGGTTAATCAGAGGCACTTTAAATGATGGCAGGTGTATGCTTACTCCCATTTGACATGTTTTTGAATGTGATTGCTTAATTCTGAACACAGCTACATCCCCAGTTATAAGAGGGTGTGCACACTTATGCAACCACATAATATTTTTTTTTTGTTTGTTTTCTTCCTTCCACCTAAAAGATTTCAGTTTGTTTTTCAATTGAGTTCTACAGTTTATAGGTGGATAAAGTTCTGAATTGATTTATCTTTGTCTAATTTTTTTACAGCACAGAAACCTGACATTTTACCAGAGATGTGTAGACTTTTTATATCCACTGTATATGGCCATGTTCAGCGGTAAGTGAATGTATCTCTGGCACACAGTGTCGGTGCCAAAATACATCTGAGCACAGACACGTGGTCTAGCAAACACGGGCAGGGAAGGTACATAATTTTTACTGCCCACTGGGTGAACCTTCTGATGGCTGATAAGCCTGCAACCCATGGCACCCATGTGGATTTGGTGTTACTGCCACGGATTACATGCAAGCCTGCCTCTTCTTCTCCTGCTTCTATTACACCATCCGTCTCCTTGTAAGCTGAGTCCTCCTTTTCCACTGCTACCGCCTCTTCCTCTGCACCCCACCCAGCTCACCAGAACCTATCTGATGTGCCAGGTGAGACGTTGCCATGCTGTGCTGTGGCTGCTGTGCCTGAAAGCCAAGAGCCACACCGGTCCTGCACTCCTTTCAGCTCTGCGGTCACATGCCGATCAGTGACTAACCCCGCTCAATTTGACAGTTGGTAAAAAGGTTTGCAACAACAATGGCAATCTGCTAAGCATGCTGAAACAGGGCAAAATGACACACGTGCCGTGCATGACACACATCCTGATCTTAGTCGTGCAGCGATTCATCGCCAAATAACCCGGGGTCCAGGACATCTTGCGGCAGGCCAGGAAAATCTGTGGCCATTTTAGAAGATCTTACACGGTTATGGCTCGCCTTGCTGACGTTCAGCGGCGACACCAATTGCCCATCGGATGTCTGATTTATGACTGCCTGACGCGCGGGAACTCCACCTTGTATATGCTTGATAGGCTGCTCCAGCAGAAATGTTGTGGCACAACAGGTTCTGGGGAGGTATTTTTTTTTTTTTTTTTTTACTGTTCCAGTGGCTGCTCATGCTCGACGCATGCAGACTTCTGCGGCCATTTGTTTGTTGAGATCAGCAAACTGGTCAGTCGCAGCCAGGGCGCGATCAGTGACATCACTCCTTACGCCTTCTATCTGGAGCGTGCATTGTGTTGTGTCATTGATCAAGCCATTGAGGAGCAGGAGCAGGAAGATGAGGAAGTCGCAATGCTGAATGAATTCCCAGGGGGGGCTACTCCATCTGAGACAAGTCAGCAGAAGTCTGAAGAAGAGTCAGAGGAACAGGCTTTACATTTTTCTTGGATCCCTCATGTTGCCTGTGGCCAGGCGGAGGAGACCAAGGACAACATTCTCCTGGGCGATGAGCAGGAGCAAGACCGTTCCACCGCTTCCAATTTAGTGCAAATGGGGGCCTTCATGTTCCAGTGTTTGAAAAGGGACCCCCGTATAAAAAGTAAAAAGGGCAAGGACCAGTCATGGGTGGCAACGTACTTAGACCCCCGATACAAACAAAAAATGGCAGACAAAAAACGGCTGTCAGAATGCATCATTTCCAGGCCTTGCTTCGAGAGATGCTGCATTCTGTTGTTGCGGGCACTGGCAGAGGAATTTCCACCCACAGAGAAACAGTTGCAGTTACCAATCCTACCTTGCATGCAAGAAGAGGGCGGTTTGAAGATGTGTTGGTCACTTTGGACATGAGATCATTCTTGCACCCAACCCATCGACAGCCGCCCTCTGGATCCAGCCTCAGTGAACGCCTAGACTGACAGGTGTCCGACTACATCGGGTAAATGGCCGATATTTAGACGCTCTGAGAAGCGAGGAACCCCCTGACTACTGGGCTTTTTAGGCTTGACCTGTGGACAGACCTGGCAGAATTTGCCATGGAACTCGTATCGGGACTGATAGGCACACTCACCTAACTCGCGACAGTGTGGACTACCTCATATTTCTAAAAATGAATGAGGCATGGATCTCAGAGGAATTCAACACCTGTGACGAACACGTTTAATTCAATTTCACCTTTTACCATTGGAGTTTTTTCAAGAGGGGGGATTTCGTTAGCCATGTTATCAATCCAATTTTATATTTTTTTTCTTTTAAACATATGTATTTGATGTGTATTTGTACTGGCCTACAGTAAAATTGATATCCAATGACCGTCTAATATACCTCCATCCATATAATAACTTGATGTTTTCTGTCCGGTGAATGCCTAATGTTTGGGGCCTGTAGTCCACTGGACTGCAGTAAAGTTGTTATACGATGACTGTCTAATGTACTCCCAGCCACATATCACTTGTTCCTTTCTGTACGGTGAATTCATAATTTTTGGGGCCTGTAATCTAAATGGCTAACAGTAAAATTGTTATGCGGTGACCGCTTAGTGTACCTCCAGCCTCATTATCAATTGTTCTTTTCCGTACGGTAAATAAATAATTTTTGAGGCCTATAGTCCACTGGCCTGCAGTAAAATTGATATCCAATGACCGTCTAATATACCTCCAGCCTCATAATCACTTGATGTTTTCTGTCCGATTAATCAAAATTTTGGGGGCTTGTAATCCACTGGCCTGCAGTAAAAATGATATCCATTGAACGTCTAATATACCTCCAGCCACATAATCACTTGATATTTTCTGTTTGGTGAATGAATAATTTTTGTGCCCTCTAAACTAACTGGCCAACAGTAAAATTTAGGTGACTGCCTAATGTACCTCCAGCCACATTTTCAATTGCTCTTTTCTATACGCTGAATGCCCAATGTTTGGGACCTGTAGTCCACTGGCCTGCAGTAAAATTGATATCCAATGACCATCTAATGTACCTCCATCTAATGTACCTCCAGCCACATAATCACTTGATGTTTTCTGTCCAGTGAAAGCCTAATGTTTGGGGCATATACTCCCGTGGCCTAAAATAATATTTTACTAGGCTCCAGCAGTTCACATTTTTGAGAGTTTCCTTTTAAGATGCATAAAAATGGCCCCTGATTAAAATACATATTTTTTATGGGAATTTTTATGCAACTGATCCCCCTCTGGTATGTCACTGTTCATGTTGTGTGACGATTTGTGCACTTTGAGTAAGTGTTTGGTGGCTGCAAATATGACCTGAAAGTTTTACAGGTTCGCCTGCCATTAAAGTGAATGGGGCCCACCGCGAACTCGCGTTTACGAATCGCCCCGGCCGATGTTTGTCTATCACTAAAGTTTAGACCAAAAAGTTCTACTTTGGTCTCATCTAACCACATGACTTTCTCCCATGCCTCCTCTGAATCATCCAGATGGTAATTGGCAAACTTCAGACGGGCCTGGACATGTGATTACTTAATCAGGGGAACCTTCCGTACAATGCATGATTTGAAATCATGCCCGCGTAGTGTTCTACCGACAGTGACCTTTGAAATTGTGGTCCCAGCTCTCTTTATATCATTGACCAACTCCTCCCTTGTCGTTCTGGGCTGTTTCCTCACCTTTCTTATCATCAGTGATACCCCACGAGGTGAGATATTGCATGGAGCCCCAGTCCGAAGGAGAATGACAGTTGTCTTTAGCCTATTCCATTTTCTAATAATTGCTCCAACAATTGATCTATTCTCACCAAGCTGCTTGTCAATTGACCTGTAGCCCTTTCCAGCCTTGTGGAGGTCCTCAATTTTGTCTCTGGTGTCTTTTGACAGCTCTTTGGTCTTGCCCTTTGTAGTAGTTGGCGTCTGACTGTGGGGTGGAAAGGGGTCTTTAAAGAGCTCAAATAGGTGCTACTAAGTTAGATTAATGAGTGGAGTAGAGGTGGAATTTTTAAAGGCACAGTAACATGTCTTTGAGAGCCAGAATTCTTGCTGTTTCTCAGGTGTTCAAATACTTATGTTCAACAGTGTAAGACAAATATTTTTATTTTTTTAAATCATACAATGCGACCTCCTGAATTTTTTTTTTTATTCTGTTTCTCAGAGTGGGAATGCACCTACAATGTGAATTTCATACCCCTTCATAATTTCTAAGTAAGAGAAATTGCAAAATTGTAGGGTGTTCAAATACTTCTGTTCCTCACTGTATATACAGTGGATATAAAAAGTCTACATACACATATTAAAATGTCAGGTTTCTGTACTGTAAAAAAATTAGACAAAGATAAATAATTTCAGAACTTTTTCCACCTTTAATGTGACCTATAAACTGCACCGCTCAATTGAAAAATCTTTTAGGTGTAGGGAAGAAAACAAACAAAAAAATAATGTGGTTGCATAATTGTGCACACGCTCTTATAACTCGGGATGTAGCTGTGTTCAGAATTAAGCAATCACATTCAAAATCATGTCAAATAAGAGTCAGCATACACCTGTCATCATTTAAAGTGCCTCTGATTAACCCCAAATAAAGTTCAGCTGCTCTAGTTGGTCTTTAAAGAAATTATCTTAGTTGCATCCCACAGCACAAGCCATGGTCCACAGAGAGCTTCCAAAGCATCAGAGGGATCTCATTGTTAAAATGTTTCAGTCAGGAGAAGGGTACAAAAGAATTTCCAAGGCATTAGATATACCATGGAACACAGTGAAGTCATCATCAAGTGGAGAAAATATAGCACAACAGTGACATTACCAAGAACTGGACGTCCCTCCAAAATTGATGAAAAGACGAGAAGAAAAAATATATATATATGAATTATGTGGAATGGGAAGTGGTCAGACCCCAGAACATGCATCCATTAATACAAACATAGACAGCTGTGCTGCCTGGTCATCCTTCACTACAGGCCATTTCTTTAGTGAAGGATTAATTTTAATTAGAGAAACAAATGAAATCACCTGTACTACATCAAGGAAATCCTTAAGTCTGTTGGGGTTTCTTAAGGACAAGTTCGAAAAAACACTGTATTACATGAAATTTCCCTTCACAGAGAAAATGTACGGTAATCTTTTTTTATTGTGATATTTTTTATTCTTTGTTTAAGTAAATTTTTACCATCTTAGTGCTAATGTATAACAGAAAACCATTTTGCATCCTGGAGTGTTATTTTTTTTCATGATAGTTTAATTGTACCTCTTATCCTTGTCTTAGAAAATTAAATAAACCTAATAAAATGTAATTCTTGATAGAGAACATACAGGCATATAAATAGCAATTAGAAATGAGAATTTGTATTGCAATAATCCAACTTATTTCTCGATTCCATTACATTTTCATGGCTTTTATTTATCACAATAAAATTGACTTCGTCTTCTCTCTCAGAATACTTAGACGGGACTAAAACTCCAGGCAAGAAAATTACTGAAGATAGAAATGAAAAGAAGTAGAAATATATTCATTTTATTAATCTCTAGCATAATAAAATTTCTTTAAAAAAAGAATTTACTGGTACACAGCCAAGTACATACGAATGGCTGCTGGCTAATTTTGAGTCTGCAATTTCTGGAGGAAGTCCAAGTCTTTTCGCAAAATACACTCCCACCTGATTCCCCTGAAAAATATTATTGACTGTAAATGCAACTATTATTAAAAGTGGCAGCTATTAAATACTCATAATTCTTGCCTATTATGTTTATTTATAAATGAAGAGCTATTTCCATAAACTGGATTCTTATTAAGCCAGACAGATGCCGAGTATACAGGCGATTAATACTTGTTAAGCAAAAGGGATATTATTTAATTAAATAAAAGATATCAAGATAATACAATACAATTTTTATAATTTGGAAAGAAAATTAGACAGCTTGTTATGGACGATGTGTCATGTCAAATCTTGCAACCTGAGACTAGGGCATGTAAACCTTCAGTCTGCTGTACCACCAGGTGCTTTACGCCTGTTTCCCACCTGCGCGTTTTACAGCACGTAAGAACGCGCTGTAAAACGCCCTACGCTCAAAGAAGTACAGGAGCTTCTTTGGGGCGTATTGTCGCGCGTTCACTTCAACGGGAACGCAGAAAGTCTCTTTCATTGGACACCTAGTGTAGACATGGCTGTTTTTCATTGGACGCCTCTGTGGACAATCGCAAGAACGTGTGTACGAAAATTTTCGAACGCGCGTGTAATACGCCCCGAAAATGTCCAACAAAAATGCATGCATCAAGTACACTCAAGTGTGAACCAGGCCTTACTATTAATCCTATAAAATCCTTCATTAGTATAGGACACTATAGAGTTTATTATTAACCCCTTGTTATTTAGACATTGTATGGCTGAATTAACTTTTTATCATATATATATATTTTTTTAAATAAGAGAAACACGTCACATAAGCATGTCCCTGGAAAATGGTAACTATACAATGGAAAATGCTTGCCAAAGGGCTGGAGAAATAAAGGAGTACACTCCAATGTATGTACTACAAGTCTTAAAGGAAATAAGTCACCAAATAGTTTATTTGCCAGTTAGATAGCAATCCGTTTTTACTAATCTGTAAATTTTCTCATTATAGATTTCTTTTTTTCTGAACATGATTATGTGGGCAGCCATCTTGCCTGAGCTGTTCTTTACAACATTTACCCTGCTTTCACACCTGAGCGTTTCTCAAACGCGTGTTTTACGCGCATTTTTGTCACGCGTTTTTATGCGCGTTTTTTGCAATAGCAAACGCGCGTTTGACGCGCGTTTGTGTGATTGACTGCAGTGTCCTATGGCCACAAACGCGCATCAAAACGCCCCAAAGAAGCTCAAGAACTTGATTATGCGTCGGGCGCGATCGTATGCACTGTAAAACGCCCAGGTGAGAACCATTCCCATAGGGAAGCATTGGTTTTCATGTGTTGAGCGTTTTACAGCGCGTTTAAACGCGCTGTAAAACGCTCAGGTGTGAACTTAGGGTAAGAGAACATTGGTCAGGAGGGGACCTCATTGACTTCTATGGAGGAGTTTTCGAGGCATGCTCTGTTACCGGTGCAGAAGTCAGGAGGGAGCAGATAAGCTGTGATATCACATTTTATAAATGGTGGATCCTATGTTGTCTATACACAGAGGTTATATAACGAGACTGCAATGATAAGAAGATAACAGCAGTAAACTTTTTCTGTACAAACCAAGAAGCAGCGTCTATTATTAGTTAGCTTAGTGGCCAGTGTGAAAACTGCAGGATTTATGTTTTTTTCTTAAATATAGACTTTGATATGGAAAATTAAAAATAACATCACCAAAAATTATTTAAAAACCCTTTTAACATAAAATGTAATTTAAAAAGTAGTTCCCTTTTCTGGTGGCACATTTTCTTTAATGAAAGTGTATTTTACACAGTATTAGCATTACACAACAGTTGGACAACTAGATAATGCTGATAAGTAGTGTGAGCGAGCATGCTCGGCCGAATACCTGTTTGGCTCGAGCATCGTTATGCTCGGCACATGGCAGTGCTCCTCCGAGTACCGCATGTGCTCAAGCGCCATGCTCGAGTCTCCTCTGCTAAGCAGCCAATAAACGTGCAGGTAAGTAATGCCATCACTGTAATGCCAACCAACCATGTTGGCTACTAGCATTAGAGTGATTGGCTGGCCGGAACGCTTCATCGGGTGCTATATAGCACCTGATGGCGTGGGTTCGGCTCATTGCGAGTAAGGGAGAGCTGAGCTTAGGAAAGGACAGACAGTGTAGTGAGTTTGTGATCACAATTTATCCAATTTTAAAATGTTTCAAAGACCCAAAAGTCCTTTTAAGGACTATTGTGTGTGGTGGCAGCAATTTAATCTTGCAAAGAAGTCTTCGATTTTTTTTTCCCATACTTTGCTACTTTGCGATTCTTTTTTTTTTTTTTTTGCAGTGACTTGTGACATCTGTTCAGCAATACCTTCTGTGTGTCAGGGACAGAGATAGAAAGACAATTGTGCCAGGCCCAGATATTGGGAAAAATATTAGTGAAAACAATTATATTTTTTTCTTAATTTATCCATAATTTTCCTATAAACGGTGTCTGCAGTGAATTTACACATCTGTGCTGCAATAGCATCTGGGTGTCAGGCCCAGATATTGGGAAAAATATTAGTGACAAAAAATATATTTTTTCCATAATTTATCCATAATTTTCCTATAAACAGTCCCTGCAGTGAATTGTCACATCTGTGCTGCAATTGTGTCTGTGTGTCAGGCCCAGATATTGGGAAAAATATTATTGACAACAAACACTTTGCCTATAAATGGTGTCTGCAGTGAATTGTCACATCTGTGCTGAAATAGCATGTGTGTGTCAGGACAAGAGATAGTAAAAATATACAGTGGAGGAAATAATTATTTGACCCCTCACTGATTTTGTAAGTTTGTCCAATGACAAAGAAATGAAAAGTCTCAGAACAGTATCATTTCAATGGTAGGTTTATTGTAACAGTGGCAGATAGCACATCAAAAGGAAAATCGAAAAAATAACTTTAAATAAAAGATAGCAACTGATTTGCATTTCATTGAGTGAAATAAGTATTTGAACCCCTACCAACCATTAAGAGTTCTGGCTCCCACAGAGTGGTTAGACACTTCTACTCAATTAGTCACCCTCATTAAGGACACCTGTCTTAACTAGATAAACGTGAAAATGTAGAAGCAGCACCTTACGGTCTCAAGATAATGCGTCGTTCAATGCAGTAGCCTAGCCGTAGGCCCTTGATCCATCAGGCCTTGGAATACGTATATAAAAAGGAAGATGGCTTCGGCAGCATGTAGCAGTATCAAAACTTCTTTATTTGTACCTCCAGACACAAATGGCAACGTTTCGACTGTTTACCAGTCTTTGTCAAGCCTAATGACATCAGTGTTGGTAGGCATATAAATACCCCCCATAATAAAAAACACGCCCCACATTCAATCAACAAAGCTAATCATTGTGATGGAATAAATCTGTACAGGTTATTACTTACTGAAACCGGCATGGCCTACATCCTCCTCATGTGCGCCACAGCGTGTTGTTTACTCCATTGCGCAGCCGCGGCTCGCCGGCTACACATGTCGGAAGTGTCGTCAGTTACCATGACTACGGCAGGCATAGACGTCTCCGGCCAATAGAAAGCCAGAAGAGAACATTGTCGTCATCGTCGTCATCATCTGCGCGACGTCCACGTGACACCCCACATGGTGCGCACAACCGTGCGTCAATCTCATGGGTCACATGGGCGGCGCAGCCAATGAAGACACAATGCAAGTGTCGGAGCCATGGAGACCCCGACGCCGCGGACTGCGCAACTTAACCTAAGGTGATGTGCATGATCCATATGTCAACATGCACTCGATAGGTGGCTGGATGAACATTGTCAGATCAAGATCGCAACAATGATCACCACATTCTCCCTAACTAATGGCCAAATCAAACAGAGGTGGAGACCATGTCCAGCGTCGCACATCATTATGTATAGCACATATTTCACAAATGACACCCATCAGACAATAAAAGACATTATATCATACAATTATGGCAGTCACTATAATGGGGATGTGTTATCACATATAAAAAATTAATTATAAAAAATTAATTAATGATGTCCCTATACTGAAGAGGACCATCGAACGACCCACATCAGTCGATAGATGTAACGTTAAACTCCAAGTTTAACCCATAGGGTTGAAGGGATCTAAGGGTATGGATCCACTTTAATTCCTTTTTCCTTAGGATCGCCTTCCTATCACCACCTCTTCTCAGATATCCAACGCTGTCTATTACTCGGAATCTTAATTGATTAATAGCATGTTTACAATCAATAAAATGTTTGGCAACCGGTTTGTCAATGGCTCCTGTTCTAATAGTACTCTTATGCTTATTAATCCTTTCCCTCAGTTCCATTGTGGTTTCACCCACATATATTAGGCTACACGGACACTGTATCATGTAAACCACATCTGTGGATTTGCATGTGAAGTGTCCCTTGATCTTAAACCGTTTACCACTATAGGGATGAGTAAAACCATCACCTCTCATGATGCAACTGCAGTTGCAGCAGGAGAGGCAAGGGAAATTACCATTCCTAAGTGGTGCCAGTCTTTTCTGTTTGTCTAAATCCTTGCCTCCTATGTCCGCTTTGACCAATCTGTCACGTAAATTACGGGTCCGTTTATATGCCATCATGGGGGGGACAGAAAACTCTTTGACTGTTGGCAGTCCTTTCTGAAGGATCTGCCAGTCCTGGCGTAAGATGGCAGCAATATTGCGGCTGTCACCCCCAAAGATGGACACAAAAGGGATACGGGCAGACTCTTGTTTCAGTGGTTTTCTCACCAATGTGGATCCACGATTCATGGAAGTGATCCTATGTTTGGTACGGTTAATCAGCTGGTTAGGGTAGCCTCTCTTTGCAAATTTCCTACACATCTCATCTATTCTGTAGTCAAATTGGGTGTCATCGGATACGATCCGACGTACCCTTAGTAACTGGCTCCATGGAAGAGAATTCACCATGGACTGAGGGTGATTACTGTTGTACATTAGTAGGGTATTCCTATCTGTAGGTTTCTGGAATAGATCAGTACTGATCCTTCCATTGTGCACCTGAACTCGGACGTCAAGGAACTGCAGCTCACGGGCAGAATGCATCACGGTGAACTGCAGGTCCCGGACCCCAGAGTTCAGGTGCACATGGAAATCCTCCAGTTCAGGTATAGTGCCTGTCCAAATCAAGAAAATGTCGTCGATGTAGCGCCACCAGCACAGAACCCTCTCAAAAAAAGTGGAGCGATACACAAGCCGATCCTCGACCTCCGCCATGAAGATGTTAGCGTAGGTGGGGGCCATATTGGACCCCATCGCCACACCACGCTTCTGCTGGTAGAAGGTGTCCCAAAGAGGAAATAATTCCTCCTCAGGACCACCTCCAGGAGGGCGAGGATCAACCGGCGTGCCCCAGGAGAGAGTTCTGTGCTGGCAAGGGCCACATCGACGACACCCAAACCATAAGAGTGGTCGATGGACGTGTACAGCGATACAACATCGAAACTAACAAGTAAAAATTCCGCAGGCAAAACCAGTGCGTTCAGCTTAGTCAGGAAATGGCCAGTGTCTCTGACATAGGAGGGGGCCGTGGTCGCATGGATCCGCAATACCCTATCTAGAAAAATTGATATGGGATTAAAGATGGAGCCCCTGCCCGACACAATGGGTCGGCCAGGAGGATCCATTAAACTCTTATGGATCTTTGGTAGAACATATATTACAGGGGTAATTGGGTGGCTCACATGTAAGAAATTATAAAGTTCATCATCGATGACTCCTTGGCTAAGTGCCTCATCCAATAGTACCCCTATAACACCTGCTATATCAAACTTCGGATCCTTGTTCAGTATCTCATAGACATTAACGTCCCCTACCTGTCGTGTGATCTCATTAATATATTTACAGGTATCCATGACGACCACGGCACCCCCCTTGTCAGCTGGCTTGATGGTTAAATTTATATTCCGTTCCAGTTCAGACAAAGCCCGCCTCTCAACCTGGGACAGATTATGCCTGAACTGGTCAGTACTATCCTCCCTCAATTGGTCAATTCGTTTCCCGACAAAGCTGATATATGTTTCAACCACATGGTTATTTTGCGGTGGCGAAAAATAACTTTTGTTGCGTAAATCAAAATCTTTACACATAAGCGTATCAGTGGGTACAATTGGTGGACACCTGGATGTATCGATGTCTCTCATTGAGAAAAAGGCTTTCAGCCTAAGGCGTCTAAAAAACTTTTGTAGGTCCAGTTCGAGTTCGAACCAATCACGTGGGGTAGTGGGGCAGAATGTCAAGCCCCGGCTCAATACATTGGTCTGTATATCATCAAGTTGGGAAGATGAAATGTTCACAACTAGGTTCATTTCCGTAGCCCGCGTCTCGTTATCCTCCCCTGTGGATGGGAAGAGGCTTCCATGGGTATAGGGGGAAGGGCCCTTGCTGGATCGATGGTGTCTCCTACCACCCCTTCTGTATCGCCCTCGCCTCTTTTTCGGCCATGGCCTAAAAAATTATTGGACGCACCTGACTCATCAGCAGAATCGGACTCACCAGTGCTGAAGCCAAACTTGCCTTGATCAAAGCGTTTCCCACGTCTCCGCCTGTTAAATCTTTGTGATTGAGACGTCTGCCAATTGTAAATTTTACCAGATTGGTAATCATCCAAGTCTCTGTGCCACTTATCCCTTTTAATGTGTTCAACCTCGGATTTGTGCCGCATAACGTGTTGATTCGTTTTGTCTTTATAAGCTGTAAACTCCTCGCCACTCATCAGGTCCCGAATCTGGGTTTCCAAATTGGTTGTAATTACCTTCAGGTTATCCACTTCTTTCTGTAGATAATCTATATTGAGCAACATCAACTCGAAAGAGTATTGATTATTTATTGCTTCAAAAGCTTTGCAAAAATCGCCGTTGGTAGGGAATAAATTCGGGCGAAGATTGGACCTGAGGCCCCTTGGTATTCTTTGCTGTTTATAATACTCTCTCAGAGTTATTAGGTGTAACTCCATGGTATTTAATCTCTTAAGATCTTGTTCAGCTTTACGTTTCAAGATATCAACCGAGGGGGAACTTAAAAAGGTTACATCACCTCCATCGACATTAATCAGCCGCTGAATGTCCTCCTCAGTATAGACGTACATGTGTCTTGACGAGGTATCCATGTTCTTACTTGGACCTGGGGGACCCTCCATGGTGTGTATAACTCCACGATTTTCAACCCCCTGGTGCACGCCTCCCGGATCAACAATAGATAAACGTGAAAATGTAGAAGCAGCACCTTACGGTCTCAAGATAATGCGTCGTTCAATGCAGTAGCCTAGCCGTAGGCCCTTGATCCATCAGGCCTTGGAATACGTATATAAAAAGGAAGATGGCTTCGGCAGCATGTAGCAGTATCAAAACTTCTTTATTTGTACCTCCAGACACAAATGGCAACGTTTCGACTGTTCACCAGTCTTTGTCAAGCCTAATGACATCAGTATGCCTACCAACACTGATGTCATTAGGCTTGACAAAGACTGGTGAACAGTCGAAACGTTGCCATTTGTGTCTGGAGGTACAAATAAAGAAGTTTTGATACTGCTACATGCTGCCGAAGCCATCTTCCTTTTTATATACCTGTCTTAACTAGTCACCTGTATAAAAGACACCTGTCCACAGAATCAATCAATCAAGCAGACTCCAAACTCTCCAACATGGGAAAGACCAAAGAGCTGTCCAAGGATGTCAGAGACAAAATTGTAGACCTGCACAAGGCTGGAATGGGCTACAAAACCATTAGCAAGAAGCTGGGAGAGAAGGTGACAACTGTTGGTGCGATTGTTCGAAAATGGAAGGAGCACAAAATGACCATCAATCGACCTCGCTCTGGGGCTCCACGCAAGATCTCACCTCGTGGGGTGTCAATGGTTCTGAGAAAGGTGAAAAAGCATCCTAGAACTACACGGGAGGAGTTAGTTAATGACCTCAAATTAGCAGGGACCACAGTCACCAAGAAAACCATTGGAAACACATTACACCGCAATGGATTAAAATCCTGCAGGGCTCGCAAGGTCCCCCTGCTCAGGAAGGCACATGTGCAGGCCCGTCTGAAGTTTGCCAATGAACACCTGAATGATTCAGAGAGTGACTGGGAGAAGGTGCTGTGGTCTGATGAGACCAAAATAGAGCTCTTTGGCATTAACTCAACTCGCTGTGTTTGGAGGAAGAAAAATGCTGCCTATGACCCACAAAACACCGTCCCCACCATCAAGCATGGGGGTGGAAACATTTTGCTTTGGGGGTGTTTTTCTGCTAAGGGCACAGGACAACTTATTCGCATAAACGGGAAAATGGACGGAGCCATGTATCGTGAAATCTTGAGCGACAACCTCCTTTCCTCTGCCAGGAAACTGAAAATGGGTCGTGGATGGGTGTTCCAGCACGACAATGACCCAAAACATACAGCAAAGGCAACAAAGGAGTGGCTCAAGAAGAAGCACATTAAGGTCATGGAGTGGCCTAGTCAGTCTCCGGACCTTAATCCAATCGAAAACCTATGGAGGGAGCTCAAGCTCAGAGTTGCACAGAGACAGCCTCGAAACCTTAGGGATTTAGAGATGATCTGCAAAGAGGAGTGGACCAACATTCCTCCTAAAATGTGCGCAAACTTGGTCATCAATTACAAGAAACGTTTGACCTCTGTGCTTGCAAACAAGGGTTTTTCCACCAAGTATTAAGTCTTTTTTTGTTAGAGGGTTCAAATACTTATTTCACTCAATGAAATGCAAATCAGTTGCTATCTTTTATTTAAAGTTATTTTTTCGATTTTCCTTTTGATGTGCTATCTGCCACTGTTACAATAAACCTACCATTGAAATGATACTGTTCTGAGACTTTTCATTTCTTTGTCATTGGACAAACTTACAAAATCAGTGAGGGGTCAAATAATTATTTCCTCCACTGTAAGTGAAATCTATTTTCCCTTTTCCATACTTTTACGTACTTTCTCCATGTGTGCTTGCTGTGAACTGTGACATCCGTGCCACATCTTGTGTGTCAAGCTTGCATTTAACATTTAATATGAAGAAGGCAATCATTAAGGAACGGGAAGTGGCTGTGATGCTGATGGTGCATGCAGAGGCCGAGGCCCTGGGCACGTTGGAACTGTGCCTGCTGCCAGATCACAAGAAAAAACAATCATCCAAGATACCTAGCTTCATGTCCCAATTTGCATGGCGGCACTTGACACCACTCTTGAAGTCAGCCAAGTGCGAGCAGGTGGTCAGTTGGATTGCAGCAGATAGTGCTTCCAGTCGGTTAAGCACAACCCTGTCTTCCACTAAGTCCAGTCTCAGTAGCCAGGAATCTGGTCCACACAATCCTCACCCTGATCCTCCTTCCTCCCACCATTTACAGTGTGGCCAAACAAGTGATCCCACTCTCGGATATTCCAAGCACCTCTTTATATCGCCCTTAATTGATTTGGCCCTCTCACCAAGCACGCTGGAAGAGGGACCTGAGATCTTGTGTCCCGATTCCCAACCTCTTTATCAGTCACAAGAACATGAAGCTGGGGAGTGGCAATTAGTGTTTAATGAGGTGGATGATGATGAGACACAGTTGCCAATGACTCAACAGCAATTACTGTCTCAAGAGGTTGAGGAAGAGGATGACACACAGTTGTCAATCACTGAGGTTGTGGCTAGGTCAACAAATCAGGAGGATGATCAGAGTGAGAAAGTGGAAGAGAAGGTGCTGGACAACGAAGTCACTGACCCAACCTGAGCGAGGAGAGCAGTACAGAAGGGGAGGGATCTGCAGCACTGCAACAGGCTGGAAGAGGCAGTGGGGTGGCAAAAGGTAGAAGGCGGGCACCACCGAACAGGCCCGCAACTGTTCCACAGAGCACCCCCTTGTGTAAATCTTGCCATGGGGTAGGTGTTCGGCAGTATGCCGCTTTTTTGAGGACAGTGGAGAGGACAAAAGAATAGTAGTTTGCTTGTGCCACACCAAAATGAGCAGGGGCGTCAACACTAGCAACCTCACTACCAGCATGATCCGCCACATGGCATCCAAGCACCCTAAGTGGGCCAAACGCCTAGGCCCACAATCTGGATCTGCACCACTGCCTCCTCTTCCCCTGTGTTACGTGCTGGCCAATCCCCTGTCCAAGACGCAGGCCTGGATGCCTCCCACCCTGCACATGGACCTTCGCAAGCACCATCAGCGACCACATCCACTTCCCTGTCCCAGCGCAGCGTCCAACTGTCATTACCCCAGGCTTTTGAGTGCAAGCTACCCACCCACCCCAAATACCCAGCCACCCACCCACAGGCCATAGCACCAAATTACTTAATGTTGCCATTAAGGCTTGTGGACACTGAGGCCTTCTGCAGCCTGATGTCGGCAGCCGTCCCTCATTATGCAGTCCCCAGCAGCCACTATTTTTCAAGGTGTGCCATGTCAGCATTACACCAACATGTGTCCCTTAATATCACACATGCCCTGACCAGCGCATTTACTGGGAAGGTCCACTTAACCACAGACACATGGACAAGTGATTTTAGCCAGGGATGCTACATTTCCCTGACGGCACACTGGGTGAATGTTGTGGAGACCCGGAGTGACTCGTACCCTGGGATGGCACAGGTGCTACCGATGCCACGGATTAAGGGCCCCAATTCAATCAGTGTTTCCGCCACCACCTACGTTAGTGGCTCCAACCTCCACTTCTCCTCTGCCTCCTCCATTTTCACCTCCATATTATCCGCGTGCAGCACCAGTCAGTCATCAGTCGGTAGCTGGAAGCAGTGTAGCACTGCAGTGGAGAAGCGGCAGCAGGCCGCGCTGAAGCTGATCTGCCTATGTGACAAACAGCACACCGCCGCAGAACTGTGGCAGGGGATAAGAGACCAGACTCTCAACCTTGAACCAGGTATGGTTGTGTCTGATAATGGCCGTAACTTGGTGGCGGATTTGGAGCTGGGCAATTTTAGACACATCCCATGCCTTGCCCACGTATTCAAACTTGTGGTTCCGCAGTTTCTAAAAACATACCCCAATTTGCCTGAGCTACTGGTGAAGGTGCAGCCGGTCTGTAAACACTGCAGCGGCGCTTGAAATTGCCAGATCACAGGCTGTTGTGTGACATGAGCACGCACTGGAACTCCATGTTCCACATGTTGGCCATGCTTTGTGAGCAGTAGAGGGCAGTTGTGGAATACCAGCTGCAACATGGTTGTCGCCTTTCCAGTCAGCTTCCACTATTCACAAGCAAGGAGTATGCATGGATACTCTGTGAGGTTTTTCGCAACTTTGAGGAATTAACACAGATGGTGTGCGGAGATAACGCTATTATCAGCGTCACCATCCCACTTCGGTGTCTTCTCAAACGCTCGCTGCTCACAATTAAGAACAACGCTTTGCATGTGGAAGAGGTGGAAATGGGGGGAGACATTACACACGTTGATGATAGCCAGACCACCCTTAATTCATCTTCTCATTGCAAATTGGAGCCTGAAGAGGAGGAGTAGCAGGAGATGGTTGCCTCAGCTACAGAGGGTAGTACTCATGGAACTTTAATTCCATCTGTTCTGTGTGGGTGCGCAGAAGAGGAGGAAGAGAATGAGGAGATTGGGGACTGATCCTCCTGATAACGACAGCAACGTCTTGCCTGTTGGTACTCTGGCACACATGGCTGACTTCATGTTAGGCTGCCTTTCCCATGACCCGCACGTTATACGCATTTTAAACAACACGGCTTACTGGTTGTTCACCCTTCTTGACCTCCGCTACAAAGAGAACGTCTCATCTCTCATTCCTCTGGTGGAGAGGACGAGCAAAATGGTGCAATACCAGAAGATCCTAGTTGAAAAATTGCTCCAAAAATTTCCATCTGACAACGCTGGCGGCAGAGTCCGTACTTCCTTGGGCAACCGAGGAGGGGAGACAAGGGGAACACACAGCAGTTCCAACAGAGGCAGGGCAACACTCTCCAAAGTCTGGGAACGTTTTCATGACACCCCGCCAGCACCCTCACCCTGATGTGCGGCCTACTGCCACAAGGAGAGAAAAATTTTGGAGAATGGTGAAGGAGTACATAGCAGACCGTGTCAGCGTCTTCAATGATCCCTCAGTGCCTTACAACTACTGGTTATCCAAGCTGGACACGTGGTACAAACTGGCGCTCTATGCTTTGGAGGTGCTGGCCTGCCCTGCCGCCAGCGTTTTGTCTGAGAGTGTATTTAGTGCTGCTCGTGGCATTATAACAGATAAGCGTATCCGCCTGTCAATTGAAAGTGATGACAGGTTGACTCATATAAAAAAATGAACAAAGCCTGGATTGACCATGACTTCTCGACTCCACCAGAGGAATGCTGATGAACATAAAGGCACTTTACATGTCTTGTTTTTAATGTAGTTAATAGACTGTATTCCCCTGCAACCTTTCAACCACAAGCAAGGGTATATGGTTGAATCTTCCTTTTCTCCTCCTCCCCTTCAGTCATATCAACATACATTACTTATTCGGTACATATAATGCCCTCGCATATATGGCCTTTGAATATAATTTTTTAGAGGGTCCGCTCACCAGCAGGCCCTCACATAAAATTTTTTAGAGCGTCCGCTCACCAGCGTGCCCTCACATCTCACTTTTTGCAGGGTCTGCTCACCAGCAGGCCTTCACATATGATTTTTTAGAGGGTCCGCTCACCAGCAGGCCCTAACATATAATTTTTTAGAGGGTCCGCTTACCTGCAGGCCCACAACTCATATCTGTTACAGGGTCATCTCACCTGCAGGCCCAAACCTTAAATCTTTTACAGGGTCAGCTCCCCTACAGGCCCGCAAGTCAAATCTTTTACAGGGTCAGCTCACCTGAAAGCCCACAACTCAATGTGAATAAGGCCCTCCTTTATGTGACATAAAGGTTGTACGTGCCTCTTCCTTGTAATTTTTGGCAGCACTTGCACTTTATATACAAGTAAATATATAGGAAAGAATGTTTTCAATCAATTTTTCCTATAAAATTGTTTTTTTACTTTGGTTTTGTGCGTAAAACCTTAATTAGATTGTGGGCCTGGTGATCACTTTAACTCCTTAAGGACCGGGCTCATTTTCACCTTAAGGACCAGGCCATTTTTTGCAAATCTGACCAGTGTCACTTTATGTGGAGATAACTTTAAAACGCTTTGACATATCCAGGCCATTCTGAGATTGTTTTTTTTTCGTCACATATTGTACTTCATGACACTGGTAAAATGGAGTAAAAAACAATTCATTTTTATTTATGAAAAAAATACCAAATTTGCCAAAAATTGGGAAAAATTTGCAAATTTCCAAGTTTCAATTTCTCTACTTCTATAATACATAGTAATACCTACAAAATAGTTATAACTTTACATTCCCCATATGTCTACTTCATGTTTGGATCTTTTTGGGAATTACATTTTTATTTTTTGGGGTATGTTACAAGGCTTAGAAGTTTAGAAGCAAATCTTGAAATTTTTCTGAAGTTTTCAAAAACCCACTTTTCAAGGACCACTTCAGGTCTGAAGTCACTTTGTGAGGCTTACATAATAGAAACCACCCAAAAATGACCCCATTCTACAAACTACACCGCTTAAGGTATTCAAAACTTTTCAAACTTTTATTTATGTCAGTTTGGCACAATGATATCATTTTTGAAACCCAAAAAATTATGTTTTAGTGTTTCCATAGTCTGAGAGCCATAGTTTTTTCAGTTTTTGGGTGATTATCTTTTTACGGGATGAGATGACGGTTTGATTAGCACTATTTTGGGGTGCATGTGACATTTTGATCGCTTGCTATTACACTTTTTGTGATGTAAAGGTGACAAAAAATTGCTTTTTTTTTACACCGTTTTTTTTTATTTACGGTATTCACCTGAGGGGTTAGATCATGTGATATTTTTATGGATCAGGTTATTACGGACGCGGAGATGCCTAATATGTATTCTTTTTTATTTTATTTATGTAAGTTTTACACAATAATATCATTTTTGAAAAAAAGAAAAAATCATGTTTTAGTGTCTCCATATTCTGAGAGCAATAGTTTTTTCAGTTTTTGGGCGATTAGCTTATATAGGGTCTCCTTTTTTGCAGGATGATATGACGGTTTGATTAGCACTATTTTGGGGTGCATTGGGGACCCCCCCCCCCGCATTGACCCATGGTGCCTGCTGAATGATTTGAGCAGGCACCTTGTTCCGATCACCACCCGCCGTCATGTGCCCTTAAGTACCGGGACAACATTCCGTACCGGTGCGTCATGTGTCCGGAAGAGGTTAAGCCCTTTTAAGCAGCAGCATAGTGATAAAAATGAGTGGCAAGGTGAATTGGTGTGGAGATGGCAGCATGAGGAGGCCACATAGTGGCACAATGACTGACTGCATCTGGATAAAAGACTAAGGCCACAGATTGTTTAATAAGATGCAGATGGAAACAAATCTGTGGAGCTGTATGACGGTCACCTGCAGATTAATGCAAACCAGGGGCGTAGCTATAGGGGAAGCAGGGGAAGCTTCAGCTTTGGGGTCTTGACCCAGAAGGGGCCCATCCAGGAGGAGGAGGACTAAAGGATTTGGTAAGGGCCCCTTTTAACAGTATTACACAATGAAATGATGTACAGTAACAGTGTAGACAGTGTATAAAACGGATGGAACAGCTGCCGGCCCTGGTCTGAGAGGGCGATCTTTACTAGCCGCAGAAATGGGGGCAGCATGAAAGAAAGGGGTCACAAAAAAATTACTGTGGGATGGAGCCTTATTCAAAAATTTTCTGTGGGGCCCAGTCATTTCTAGGTATGCCACTGATGTAGCCCACAAAAGCAAGTTGAGTTTATCGATTCCAAAACCTTAATTAAATTGTGGGCCTGGTGATCCCTTTAAGCCCTTTTAAGCTGCATTAGCAGCAGCATGGTGATAAAAATGGCAAGGTGACATGGTGTGGATATGGCAGCATGAGGAGGCCACATAGTGGCGCAATGAGTCTGGATAAAAGACTGAGGCCACAGATTGTTGAGAAAGATGCATATGGAAACAAATGTAATGCTCTTGGGCATAGAGTTCTCTAGAGTTTCACAGGTTGCCATTGGAATCCTCTTCCACTCCTCCATGATGACATCACAGAGCTGGTGGATGTTAGAGACCTTGTGCTTTTCCATCTTCCATTTGAGGAGGCCTCACAGATGTTCAATAGAGTTTAGGTCTGGAGACATGCTTGGCCATTACAGAACCTTTACCCTCAGTTTCTTTAGTAAGGCAGTGTTCTTCTTTGAGGTGTGTTTGGGTTGTTTTCATGTTGGAATGCTGCCCTGCGGCTCAGTTTTTGAAGCGAAGGGATCATGCTCTGCTTTAGTGTGTCACAGTACATGCTTGCATTCATGGTTCCCTCAATAAACTGTAGCTTCCCACAGCCGGCAGCACCCATGCTTGACTGCAGGCAGGACACACTTGTCTTTGTACTCCTCAACTGTTTGCCGCCACACAAGCTTGACACCATCTGAATCAAATAAGTTTATTTTGGGCTCATGACATCACAGGACATGGTTCCAGTAATCTATGTCCTTAGTCTGCTTGTCTTGTGCATTATCTTTAGGAGAGGCTTCCTTCTGGGATGACAGCCATGCAGACCAATTTAATGCAGTGTGCAGCATATGGACTGAATACTAGATGACCCACCGCCCTTTTAACCTCTGCAGCAATGCTGGAAGCCCTGATATGTCTATTTTGAAAAGACAACCTTTGGATATGACGCTGAGCACATGCACTCATCTTCTTTGGTCGACCATGGCGAGGCCTGTTCTGAGTAAAACCTGTCTTTTTAAACCGCTGTATGGTCTTGGCCACCATGCTGAAGATCAATTTCAGGTTCTTGGCAAACTTCTTATAGCCTAAGCCATCTTTAGGTAGAGCAACAAATAGTGTTTAGATTAACATTTTTACTAGAAATCAGGGACAACTTTTCTTTGTGAGCACAAAAGATATGACAGTAGATTGGTTGACCAGGATACTGCAGGGGAGGCAGTGTGAAGGTTCTGGAAAGTTAATAGGGTGGCTTTTGGGATGCTACCGTCAATGGGGGAAGGTTTTTGGTTAAATCCCACAGCCTCACCATTTGTTCTGTTTTCAGAGCTGGGATTTGTATGTCTGTTCCCAGAACAGCAGATGTGTAACCAGGTCTTCAAATGGATTGGTCTGTAATAAGATAAGAGGTCTTAGAAACCACCCATTGGACACTCCAGCATCAATGTCTCATAGGCCATCTCTGCCTTTTACCGACCATAAGAGGAACGTGAAAGCTGTTCGAACTCGCATAAAAAAAACTGAAAGAGAAAGGGCATCGTTTGTAGGAGATAGAGCAATTTAGGTAAAATGAAAGGTTGTAGTAAGTTTTTACACCCCATCCGTGATATCCATGGAATGGACAAAACTTGCATTTGGGCCTTAGAGAGGACCTTTCACTAAAAAATGCTATGCAATCTGACAGCATCATATTGTAGAGCAGGACAAGATGAGCAGATTAATACATATTTATGTGGGAAAAGACTCAGTAAAACCTATAATTTTATACATTTATAGCTCTGCTTTTTCTCCCTTCTGTGAACAGCATCGGTACAGGAGGGAAGGGTCATCCGTTATTGATAGCATTGTGTGTATAATTGTGAATACAAACATAGCTGTCAGTCACTGATAACATCTCCCTCCTATAACGATAGCACTTCACGGGCCTGCTGATGTAAATTAAAAAATGTACTTAATATTTTTCCACAAAAATAGATATTAATCTGCCCAGCTTCTCCTGCTGTATAACATGGTGCTTTCAAATTGCACCGCATTGTTTGATGACAGGTGCTCTTTAACTTTGCACACAAAGAAAGGGAAATTGACTTTGAAAAGTGAATTTGGTCCCTAGCTGGTTGCTTTGCTTGCCATTTGAAGGGTGACATTTAGAGAAGATGTTCTGAAACCCTAACTGGGGCAGAAATGTTAAGGGCTTCTGATTTGGTGTATTTTACCTTAACATTGAACAGCTCACCACATTTCTCAAAAATGCTTAAGATATGGACAAAGCTTAAGAGAGGTTAGAGATCTATATTAGAAGATCATCAGTGAGCAATGAAATATGCTTGTATTCCTTAATGTCTTGTAATTAAGATTCCATTGCCATAATAAAAGGGGTGAAAGTGGGCAACCCTGTCTGGTTTCCTTCCGAAGACAAGTATGGCTTTGTTACTTGAGAACTGATTGGCAATGTTGTGTTTACCTTGTATATAAAGCCAACATATTCCATATTTCATAGCGTATATCAAGAAAATCAAGCAAACTAATTAACAACACCAACAAGAGAAATGATGAGCTTGTTTGCAAAAAGCTTATAATCTTTCAGGAAGACACAAGATGAAAAAAGCTTAGTTTTACGATGGTCTAGCAATAATTTATGCTAACTAAGGTCCTATACATAAAGCTGACTGAGCCATTCATCCAGCCAGTGTCACAAACCAGCGGGTGTGAACCCACCGTTCAATGTGTCTTACCTTCTCTAAGGGTGTTGTCTAAGTGAACCCCTCGTTCTTCACAGTACCCCTGATGGTGGGGATAGGCTTTCCCGAGAGGAACAACAGGTCACTCACTACCTCTTGAGGAGTATTGTCACACGGGGCAGCTGGCCCAGGTGGACCAGGAGGTACCTGAGCAAGGTACCAGAGCTACAGACATAGTCAGAAGGCATATTTGTAACCAGGAGTAACAGTGTAGGCCCAAAGGATGAGGCAGAGGCGAATCAAACATGCACGGGCGGCACAGGTGCAGGTCATTCAATCCGGATCGGCAACAGGAGAGTCAAGGGGAAGGGGGCTGAGCCACTTATATACATGCAGGAGGTTTAGGATTGGTCAGCAAGGTCACATGATCTAACCCATAAAGAACAGGAAATGACACTTGCCGGACCTTAAGGAAGTGCTGCAGGGAAGAAGCAGCAAGAATGCTGTGGCCAGGGCTGAAAGGAAACTGTGGAGCGGATCCCAAAACAAACAGCACCTGCAAGGACAGAGCCCAGGACCGCATCAGTGAATAGGGAAGCACAGGCAGCAGATCACCTCTGAACATGGCACCCAGGACCGCAGCGGTAAGCAGGAGAACAGTGGTGTAAAGCAGCTGCTGTTACAGTACGCCCCCTTATACCACCTCTTCTTGAGGCCACAACGAGACAGAAATCTCTTTACCAAGTTCAGAGCATGATTGTTTTCCTATGGTTCCCAAAACCTCTCTTCAGGACCAAAGCCTTTCCAGTCCACAAGATAGTAGGTCTTCTTACCATGCTTCTTGATGTCCAGGATGTCTTTGACCTCAAATACCTTATTGGTTTCAGTAAGGACACGTAGAAGGCATTAGGAATCTGCAGAGAGAGAGAGAGGCAGACGTAACTTAAATGGCACTTCATTGATCCTCCTTAATACTTCAAAGGGTCCAAGGAACCCAGGAGCAAACTTGAAACTGGGAACCCTTAAGCGGATATTTTTTAGAGGAGGCCCATACGTTATCTTCAGATGAGAACTGAGGCAGTCTTCTCTTGTCTGCAGTCGTTTCCATGCGAATCACCGCTTTGTTAATATAGTCCTTAGTGTCACCCCAAATCTTCAAAAAAATCCCTAAAAGAGGAATCCACAACTGGTACCCCAGATGATGTAGGAACAGGGAGAGGAGTACGAAGGTGTTGCCCATAAACAATAAAGAATTGAGAGGATCCAGTAGACTCACTAGAGTGGTTGTTATAAGAAAACTGTTGTACCCAGTTATCGTGTTGGGACGAAACAAAATGCCAGAGATAGTTCTCTAATATTTGATTGACCCACTCTACTTGCCCTTTGGTCTGGGGATGATAGGCGGAAGAGAAGTCTAGCTCAATTTAAAGCAGCTGGCAAAGAGCTCTCCAGAGCTTAGAGGTAAACTGGACTCCGTGATCGGAAACAATAGACCAAGGTAGTCCATGCAAGCGGAATATGTGTTTAGCAAGTTCAGCAGCCGAGGGCAGTCCAGCCAAAGGAACAAAGTGTCCATCTTGGAGAATTGGTCCACAACCACCCAGATAGCTGTACTGATTCTGTTCGGGCAGAAGAGGGCATATCGGTAACAAAATCCATGGCAATGTGTTGCCATGGGGCATCAGGAACATGAAGAGGTAACAACAGCCCTGGTGGTTTGGTCCTGGAGATTTTATTCTGAGCACAGACTGTGCAGGCAGACACATTATCACTCACATCCTTGGGCAGTGTGGGCAACCAGTAGTGGTGAGACAAAAGTTCTGTGGTCTTGTGGACTCCTTGGTGACCAGCCAGTTTGGAGTTTTTCCCCCAAGCTAGAACACATTTTCTCTTGGCAAACGGTGTGAATGTCTTCCGGGGAGGGATGTCTTTGACCAGGACAGGAGCCACTGTGATCAAGCAAGCAGGATCTAAAATGTACTGGGGCTCCTCCTGCCGGTCGGAGAAGTCAAATGACCGAGACAGAGCGTCCACCTTGGTATTTCTTCTCGGCCAGTGAAGCTCAAAATCAAAACAGGAGAAGAAGAGTGCTCACCTAGCTTGGCGAGTGTTCAGACACTGGGCCATCTGCAGGTATGTAAGGTTCTTGTGGTCAGTCAAGATTATCACTGGGCTCCCTCCAATAAATAACTCCACTCCTCCAAGTCTAGTTTTATGGCCAGAAGCTCTTTATCTCCTATACAGTAATTCCTCTCAGCAGCGGAGAAGAGCTTAGAGAAAAAGCTACATGTAAACATCTTACCTTTAGAACCTTTCTGTAGTAAAACAGCACTGGCTCCTATGAAGGAGACGTACACTTCTAACAAGAATTGGCAGGAGACATAGGGATGACGCAGACAAGAGTGCAGAAGCAAAGGACCTATTTAATTGGAAAAAAGCAGCTTCAGCCTCAGGAGTCCAGATTCTGGCATTCACCCTTTATTAGTAAGAGCTGAGATTGGAGACATAAGAGAAGAAAAATTTGGGATGAACTGAAAATAGAAATTAGCAAATCCAAGGAAGCTCTGTATGGTACAAAGACCCTGTGGGCGGGGCCAGCACATTACCGCATTAAATTTTTCAGGATCCATCTGCAACCCAGCATCCAAGATACAACATTATTGGAACCACGCTGCTTGCTACACCATTGACACTTTATCCTTTGTTTCAATCATCCATATAGTCAAACACAGGACATCAATACTCCATATATTGGTGTAACCGGACCTCTAAGGCCTACTCTGTAGAGTATAAAAATAAAAAAAATCACACAATAGTGAGGTACCTTCGATATAATTAAAATCAGTGACTTTATTATACTCACGAACAGAATAAAATTGCCAGCATATAATAAAATAAGTTTCTCGTCACAGCCCGACTTGGGTTTCGCACAAAGCTTTGTCAGGGGCAAAATCTAACATAGCTCTGGTCTGAGTCTATTTAAATCCAGCCCTTCCCCAAACCTACCGGAGGTTACATCATAACCCAAAACCAACCCGCAAATAGCCCAACCCATTATATAAAATCAAACAAACGGGATAAACCCTTATCAATCACCAACTTCATTTATAAAAGCCCTCTAAATTAAAACAGTACCCTCTTTTTTATTTTACATATGGAAACATCCACGCCAAATCCTAGATCCAGTTAGCAAACATAATATCTTAGTTGCACATTTTTTACCTAGTCATCATTACGGAGAACTACTCGTTGCACCTTCCCACTCTTCATTCCTACAATGGTCGCATATTCTCACAGCTAATAGGAATAAACTTTCAGATTTCATTAATGTTTCGATTTTCCAAAAGAGGTTTGTGCATGTCTACACCTTTTTCCACATAAAATCCTCATATAACACACTTTGCTATTACCGGCACACTTAGTGTCTTAAAAGTTAATTTGTTACATAATCACCAATGGGGAAAGTTACTCATTATACCTTCCCACTCTCCATTCATACAACGGTCACATGTTTTCTCAGCCAATAAGAGTAAACTCTAAGTCTCCATTCATGTCACATGTTAAAATTCCCCAATAGGAAGCCGTGCGCATACACACTTTTTTACTGCATCAAATCCTTGTACATGCTCACGTTACTATTCTTGACATACAACAATACAAGAATATTGACTTGATTGACACTTCTCAAGGTTGGACCCAGCTTATTTCTTACTTATAACTTTCTTAATTAACTGCATAGTGGTGTAATTTCCTGTTGTCCCACTCAATCAGCATATATTTCAACAATCCATTCACATTCTGATCACATGTTTTCCTCCACCAATGAAAGACTGGTTACACATAACTTCACTACCCATTGTCCTCACCAAATTATCGGCCACTCAACTCCTATTCTCATACCATAATAATGATATATTACACTGATGTTAATAAGAACTTATAGGGATTTTACCCGACAGGGTTTCAAATCAAATTCTATGTTCATCCCATTAGATTGTAAGGTGTTTAACCTATACATCCATTCCACCTCTCGCTTGTTAATTTGCACTACAGGGTCACCTCCTCGCCGGTATGTTTTTACTGATTCAATCCCCATAAATTTGAAACATTTCGGATTTTTTTATGATGTTGTTTTAAATGTAGTGATACGCTATATGTAACCAAGCCCTTTTTAATATTTCTCAGATGTTCCTGTATCCTCACTTTTAACTTTCTGCACGCCCTCCCCACATATTGGAGGCCACAAGGGTACTCCAAGAGGTATATAACCCCCTCTTTTTTGCAGGATAAGCCACCATACATTTTAACCACCTCAGCTCCCCTAGCTTAAACCCCCTTAATGACCAGACCACTTTTTACAATTCTGCACTACACTACTTTCACGGTTTATTGCTCGGTCATACAACTTTCCACCCAAATGAATTTCAACTCCTTTTCTTCTCACTAATAGAGCTTTCATTTGGTGGTATTTCATTGCTGCTGACATTTTTACTTTGTATTTGTTATTAATCGAAATTTACCGAATTTTTTGCAAAAAAATGACATTTTTCACTTTCAGTTGTAAAATTTTTCAAATAAAACTACATTTCTATATAATTTTTTCTCTAAATTTATTGTTCTACATGTCTTTGATTTAATAAAAATGCAATAAGGGTATATTTATTGGTTTGCGCAAGAGTTATAGCATTTACAAACTATGGTACAAAAATGTGAATTTCCGCATTTTGAAGCAGCTCTGACTTTCTGAGCACCTGTCATGTTTCCTGAGGTTCTACAATGCCCAGACAGTAGAAACACCCCACAAATGACCTCATTTCGGAAAGTAGACACGCTAAGGTATTCGCTGATGGGGATATTGAGTTCATAGAAGTTTTTATTTTTTGACACAAGTTAGCGGAAAATTATGATTTTTTTTCTTACAAAGTCTCATATTCCACTAACTTGTGACAAAAAATAAAAACTTCCATGAACTCACTATGCCCATCACGAAATACCTTGGGGTGTCTTCTTTCCAAAATGGGGTCACTTGTGGGGTATTTATACTGCCCTGGCATTTTAGAGGCCCTAATGCGTGAGAAGTAGTTTGAAATCCAAATGTGTAAAAAATGCCCTGTGAAATCCTAAAGGTGCTCTTTAGAATTTGGGCCCCTTTGCCCACCTAGGCTGCAAAAAAGTGTCACACATGTGGTATTGCCGTACTCAGAAGAAGTAGGAAAATGTGTTTTGGGGTGTATTTTTACATATACCCATGCTGGGTGAGAGAAATATATCTCTCTAAAAGTCAACTTTTCCCATATTTTAATACAAAGTTGTCATTTTAGAGAGATATTTCTCTCACCCAGCATGGGTATATGTAAAAAGACACCCCAAAACACATTGCCCAACTTCTCCTGAGTACGGCGATACCATATGTGTGACACTTTTTTGCAGCCTAGGTGGGCAAAGGGGCCCAAATTCTAAAGAACACCTTTAGGATTTCACAGGGCATTTTTTTACACATTGGATTTCAAACTACTTCTCACGCATTAGGGCCCCTAAAAATACCCCACAAGTGACCCCATTTATTTTTTTGGGCACAAGTTAGCGGAAATTGATATTTTTTTTTCTCACAAAGTCTCCCTTTCCGCTAACTTGGGACAAAAAGTTCAATCTTTCATGGACTCAATATGCCCCTCAGCGAATACCTTGGGGTGTCTTCTTTCCACAATGGGGTCATTTGTGGGGTGTTTGCACTGCCCTGGCATTTGAGGGTCTCCGGAATCATTACATGTATGGCCAGCATTAGGAGTTTCTGCTATTCTCCTTATATTGAGCATATGGGTAATGATTTATTTATTTTTTCCGTTCAGCCTCTGAATGGCACAGATTTCTTCATTCGCATCGATCAATGTGGATGAAAAAATGGAAAGAGTGGAAAGGTGTCTGCCAGGACATAGAAGCTCCGCCCAACATCCAAACCCACTCAGCTCGTATGCCCTGGCAAACCCGATTTCTCCATTCACATCAATCAATGTGGATGAATAAATCATTGCCGGGATTTTGGGGATTTTTTTTTTATATACAAAGTGTTTGCCAAAGCATATGAACACCGCCCCTCAGCTCATAAGCCTCGGCAAACGTATCATTTTTACTGCAGAAGAGAAATCTTGTCTTGCAGCACCGCATACACCGACTTTTGTGTAATCTGACAGCAGCGCAATGCTTCTGTCAGAATGCACATCAGTGCTGCAGCTGGTTCATCGGTTGGTCCACCTAGAAAGAAAAAAAACAAAAACAGGCCGCAACGCAATAAATTTATTAACATTATACAAGTGAATTTATTAACATTAACTTATTAACTTTTATAAACTTTATTGAGCTTTTGGAACAGAACATTAACTTTTCTGCTTACCGGTGATATTTCTTTTGTTTTGCTTTTTTTTACCTTTATAGGACAAACCTCTCCTTCCCCATGGGACAATGTGCAAAGCGCCCAGAGATGTGGCGAAGTACATTATGCACTTTGTCCCAGGTGAAAGGAGAGGTTTGCAGCAGCTGTGAGTGAAAGGGCCCTAAGAGCCCTGTGTGCCTATCCTGTGTGACGCAATCCCTATGCTAATAGTGTACCTGTGTGTGGTACCTCCGGAAACACTCCCCTAAGCATAGGGCAGGGTGGTCAGGGCATTCAGGACAGAAATAGCAGGTGTCACGCCTTATTCTACTCCTGCTACAAACACAACATCTTTTTCGGGGTGGCGCTTGGGTTGAGGTACCAGCAACGACATTGGGGAAATGTTGCTCGTGTAGACAGCTCACTACACTGGTGGATGGGGCCACGGAACCTCCTGGATACAGGAGGTTCTCGATGATCTCTTCCTGAAATTTGAGGAAGGATCCTGTTCTCCCAGCCTTACTGTAGAGAACAAAGCTATTGTACATAGCCAATTAAATTAAATATACAGACACCTTCTTATACCAGCGTCTGGTGCGGCGGGACACTAAACAAGGAGCCAACATCTAGTCATTGAAGTCCACCCATCCCGTGAGCAAATTATAGTCGTGGACCGAGAGGGGCTTTTCAATGACACTGGTTGCTCGTTCAATTTGTATTGTCGTGTCTGCGTGAATGGAGGAGAGCATGTAAACGTCACGCTTGTCTCTCCATTTCACCGCAAGGAGTTCTTCATTACACAAGGCAGCCCTCTCCCACCTTGCAAGACGGGTGGTAACGAGCCGTTGGGGGAAGCCCCGGCGACTAGGTCGCGCGGTACCACAGCAGCCAATCTGTTCTATAAACAAATGCCTGAAGAGGGGCACACTTGTGTAGAAATTGTCCACATAAAGATGGTACCCTTTACCAAATAAGGGTGACACCAAGTCCCAGACTGTCTTCTCACTGCTCCCCAGGTAGTCAGGGCAACCGACCGGCTCCAGGGTCTGATCTCTACCCTCATAGACTCAAAATTTGTGCGTCTAGCCTGTGGCACTTTCACAGAGCTTATACAATTTGACCCCATACTGGGTGCGCTAGAAATACACCCATCTTTTTCTGGGGTTTGAAAAACACACTATTTTCAGGCCTTGCAGCATCAGCACGTGTGAAATTACAGGCTTATATACTGCTTTAAAATTTAGTTGTTAAACAAACACTCGTTTGGCCTTTGATGCAGATTTCATTGTGAGATACACACTTAATAAATTTGGGTTACATTCAGAGATTTTAAATACCGCCATTTGGGTCACCAATATTGAATTCAGGCCTACACTGGTTCAGGCCCTGTGAGATGCACCCTCTACATACAGGGGTTTGATTCAGGGATTTGAAATACAGCCATTTGAAATACAGCCATTTTGGGCAAAGAAATATTTACTTCTGGCCTACACTGGTTCAGACCGTGTGATACCCCCTCTACATATAGAGGTTTGCTTCAGGGACTTGAAATACAGCCATTTGAAATGCAGCCATTTTGTGCAAAGAAATATTTACTTCAGGCCTACACTGGTTCAGGCCCTGTGTGTCACCACCAGATCTTTGAGAAGTTCTGATAGACCTTCTTCAGTCCTTCATGCATGATCTTCTTTTGTTTTGCTTTCGTTTTGACATATCTCCTCCCTCGCCCAGCTGTCATCTATTAGCAGTGATTGCCTCCCTATATATCTCCTCCCCATACTGCCTCACCTTGCGGTTTATACAACTTCCTGGACTGTGCTGATGCTAGAAGCTGCTACTGCTGCATCCACAAGATAAGTCTGTTCCTTTATTTCTGTTTTCCTGTGGTCTTGATCCTAGGTGACCCTGACTTCCTCCATATTTAGTGTAGGGAGCCGGTGGTCGTGTCCCCTCACTATTATAGGGTGTTCAGGTGTCATACAGTCGAGGAACGAGGGTATGCAATTATCTACCATAGAGATTTTTGCATAGGCTGAGCAGTAAGGGAGAGTGCTAGGGCTGTTACAGGGCTTACCCTCTTGTTCCTTAGTTTTGGATCAAGTCAGTTGGATCTTCATTTGTGTCTTCTAGTTTTCTGCAACACCATCCGTGACACTGTGAGATACACCCTCTACATACAGGGGTTTGAATCAGGGATTTGAAATACAGCCATTTTGTGCAAAGATATATTTACTTCAGGCCTAAACTGGCTCAAGCCCTGTGAGATACTCCCTCTACATACAGGGGTTTTATTAAGGGATTTGAAATACAGCCATTTTGTGGAAATAAATATTTACTTCAGGCCTACACTGGTTTAGGCCCTGTGAGATGCTACCTCTACATACAGGGGTTTAAATCAGGCATTTGAAATACAGCCATTTTGTGCAAATAAATATTTAGTTCAGGTCTATACTGGTTCAGGCCCCGTGAGATACTACCTCTAACTACAGGGGTTTGATTCAGGGATTTGAAATACAGCCATTTGAAATACAGCCATTTTGTGCAAATAAATATTTAGTTCAGGCCTACACTGGTTCCGGCCCTGTGAGATACTCCCTCTACATACAGGGGTTTGAATCAGGCATTTGAAATACAGCCATTTTGTGCAAATAAATATTTACTTCAGGCCTACACTGGTTCAGACCATGTGAGATACATCCTCTACATACAGGGGTTTGAATCAGGCATTTGAAATACAGCCATTTTGGGCAAAAAAATCTTTTATTGAGGTCTAGTCTGGTTCAGGCCGTGTGAGATACACCCGTTACATACTGTCGTTCTATTCTACATTGCCATTTAGGGCAAGATTTACTAAATTTGAAAAATATGAGGAGAGCGTCAAATAAGGGACGTGGCCCAGGTCGTGGTGCTGTTGGTGGAGCTCATGTTGCAGGGAAAGGACACGGTCGATCTGTGCCAGCTACACGCACAAGTGAAACCCCTTCCTCAGGTGCAAGTAGGCGACAAAACCTGCAGCGGTATTTGGTCGGTCCTAATGCTGCTCTACTAATGGTGAGGGCTGAACAAGTACAGGCGATAGTAGATTGGACTGCTGAAAGACCACAGTTGGCACCTGCAGCCCATGTCATCAGTCTTTCGCCTCACCCCCTTGCAAATAAGCCAAGCAGCCTGAGCCTCAAGTCATGCAGCAGTCTCTTCTGCTTTTTGATGACTCTGTTAGCAGGGCTTCCCAGGGCCATCCACCTAGCCCTGCCCCAGAAGTGGAAGAGATTGAGTGCACCTATGCCGAACCACTTATCTTTCAAGATGAGTACATGGGAGGACCATCGCAGCACGTCTCGGATGATGAAGAAACACAGGTGCCAACTGATGTGGCTTTCGAAAGTGTGCAGACCGACAAGGAAGTCAAGGGTGAAGACTGGGTGGAAGATGATGTGGAGGACGATGAAGTCCTCGACCCCACATGGAATCAAGGTGATGCAAGTGACCTATGTAGTTCGGAGGAAGAGGCGGTGGTCGCACAGAGCCACCAGCACAGCAGAAGAGGGAGCAGGGTGCAAAAGCGGAGAGGCCATCCTCTAGACAGTACACCTCCTACTGCCCACTGCAGCAAGGGACCGAGAACACCAAAGTCAGCATCAAGTAGTTCACTGGCTTGGCAGTTCTTCAGACAATGTGCTGACGACAAGACACGAGTGGCTTGCCCGCTGTGCAATCAGAGCCTGAAGCGAGGCATAATAGTTCTCAACCTGAGCACAACCTACATGACCAGGCATTTAAGTGCAAAGCATGAGCTGCAGTGGAGTAGACACCTCAAAAACCAAGAAATGTCTCTGGCTCCTCCTGCTTCCTCTTCTGCTGCAGTCGCGGCCTCTTCATCCACCTCTGAAGTGACAGTGCCACCTGGCACCCCGCAAACAGGATCTGCCAGCAACACCAACACCTGGGTCACCAAGCATCTCCACAATGTCACACAGAAGCGTTCAGCTCTCCATATCCTAAACGCTGGAGAGGAAGAGGAAGTACCCCCCTACCCACCCCTAGCCCTAAATGTTAGCATTTCTAAATTACTGGCCTTTGAAATGCTGTCATTCCATCTGGTGGAGACGGATAGTTTTAAAGGCCTTATGGCGGTGGCTGTCCCACAGTACTTCGTGCCCAGCCGCCACTACTTTTCAAGGCCAGCCATTCCTTCCCTGCACAACCAAGTAGGGGACAAAAATCAGGTGTGCACTGCGCAATGCCATCTGTGGCAAGGTGCACCTGACTACGGATACGTGGAGCACGGTCAGGGCGTTATATATCTCCATAACAGCACACTGGGTAAATGCAGTGGTGGCTGGGCCTGAGGGGGATAGCAGTTTGGCGCATGTCCTTCCACCACCGAGGATTGCAGGGGGCTTCAGTTTGCCTCCTGTTGCTTCCTCCTCCTACTCTGCTTCCTCATCCTCTACCAGCTCTTCATCCGGTCAGCGTAACACCTTCACTGCAAACAGCACAGCCAGGGGTAAATGACAGCAGTTTTAAAACTTATCTGTTTGGGGGCCAAACCCCACACCGCGCAGGAGCTGTGGACAGGCCTTGAACAACAGACCAATGAGTGGTTTGTGCCAGTCAGCCTCAAGCCCGGCCTGGTGGTGTGCGATAATGGGCGAAATCTCGTAGCAGCTCTGGTACTAGCCGGTTTGACGCACATCCCTTGCCTGGCACATGTGCTGAATTTGGCGGTGCAGAGATTTCTTAAAAATTACCCTGACATGTCAGAGGTGCTGCATAAAGTGCGGGCCGTCTGTGCGCGCTTTCAGCATTCTCACCCTGCTGCTGCTCGCCTGTCAGCGCTGCAGCGTAACTTCGGCCTTCCCGCTCACTGCATCATATGCGATGTGCCCACAAGGTGGAACTCCACCTTGCACATGCTGGCCAGACTCAGCAGCAGGCAATAGTGGAGTTTCAGCTGCAGCACGCACAGGTTTGTAGCTCGGCGGAACAGCACCACTTCACCACCAATGACTGGGCCTCCATGTGAGACCTGTGTTTCTTGTTGCTCCGTTTCGAGTACTCCACCAATATGACCAGTGCCGATAACGCCGTTTTCAGTGTTACTATCCCACTTCTATGCCTCCTTGAAAAAACGCTCCTGGCGATGATGGAAGAGGATGTGGCACAGGAGGAGGAAGAGGGATCATTTTGTAGGGTTTCCGGCCAGTCATTCCCAAGTGGCTCTGAAGGTGGGTTCCTGCACCCACAAACCCAAGGTACAAAATTGTCCAGCCAGGGCACAGTTCTGGAGGATGAGGAGGTGGAGGATGAGGAGGAGGAGGAACCATGTTCACAGCAGGGTGGCACCCAGACCAGCTGGAAAAGCTTTATCAGCACGCCACAACAACCAGCACCACCAGCTGATATGGAACGTCTTAGCAGGAGGCAGCATTTCACCAACATACTAAATGGTAAAACACTCAGTAATACTGACATGGAAAAGGATCTAGGAATTTTAATAAACAGCAAACTAAGCTTCAAAAACCAGTGTCAGGCAGCTGCTGTCAAGTCCAACAAGATAATGGGTTGCATCAGAAGGGGCATAGATGCCCGTGATGAGAACATAGTCCTACCACTTTACAAACCGCTAGTCAGACAACACATGGAGTACTGTGTACAGTTCTGGGCTCCTGTAAACAAGGCAGACATAGCAGAGCTGGAGAGGGTCCAGAGGAGGGCAACTAAAGTAATAACTGGAATGGGGCAACGACAGTACCCTGAAAGAATATCAAAATTAGGGTTATTCACTTTAGAAAAAAGACGACTGAGGGGAGATCTAATTAATATGTATAAATATATCAGGGGTCAGTACAGAGATCTATCCCATCATCTATTTATCCACAGGACTGTGACTGTGACGAGGGGACATCCTCTGCGTCTGGAGGAAAGAAGGTTTGTACACAAACATAGAAAAGGATTCTTTACGGTAAGAGCAGTGAGACTATGGAACTCTCTTCCTGAGGAGGTGGTGATGGTGAGTACAATAAAGGAATTCAAGAGGGGCCTGGATGTGTTTCTTGAGCGTAATAATATTACAGGCTATAGCTACTAGAGAGGGATCCAGGGAGTTATTCTGATTGCCTGATTGGAGTCGGGAAGGTGGAGAAAATTGGCTTCTATCTCACAGTTTTTTTTTGCCTTCCTCTGGATCAACTTGTAGGATAACAGGCCGAACTGGATGGACAAATGTATTTTTTTCGGCCTTATGTAGTATGTTACTGTGTTACTATGTATGTAACATGGTGGAGCAGTATGTGTGCACACGCCTACACGTACTGAATGACGGGTCTGCCCCCTTCAACTTCTGGGTCTCCAAATTAGGCACATGGCCTGAGCTTGCCCTTTACGCCTTGGAGATGCTGGCGTGCCTTGCAGCCAGTGTGTTATCTGAACGTGTGTTTTGCACGGCAGGGGTGTCATCACAGGCAAGCGCAGCCGCCTGTCCACAGCCAATGTGGACAAGCTCATGTTCATTAAAATGAACCAGGCAAGGATCCCTCAGGACTTGTCCGTACCTTGTGCAGAATAGACATGTATACCGGCACTAAACAACAATTGTTATACTGCAGCACAATTGCTCATGTTTGTATTTTGGATATTTCACACTCTTTTGGAGTGTACCTTATTTTTACAAAATTAAATTAAAACCAAAAACCTGTGTTGGCTATCTCGTCCTCCTCCATCGCCGCTTCCACCTCCTCCGCTACGTCCACCGCCTCCTCAAACTCCTACTCCATATCGAACTCCACCTCAAAAATCCTTTTTTTTGTACGTGTTTTATTTTATATCATTTCACTACTTTGTCATTTACATTTTCGGGTTAAATTCCCCAATTTTTGGGTGTATAGTACCACTGCTATACCTAGTAGGCTGGTTAAAAAAAAAATATATATATATATATATATATAAATATATATATATATATATATATATATGTAATTTACATTTTAGGGTGAAATTCACCAATTTTGTTGTGTATAGTACCACTGCTATACCTAGTGGACCGGTAAAACCCCAAAAAATTCTCATTTACTTTTTCGGGTGAAATTAACCAATTTTGGGGTGTATAGTACCACTCCTATACCTAGTAGGCCGGTTAAAAAATAAATAAATTGTAAATTACATTTTAGTGTGAAATTCACCAATTTTGGTGTGTATAGTACCACTGCTATATCTAGGGGACCGGTAAAAAATAAAAATAAATTGTCAGTTACATTTTCTGGTGAAATAAACTAATTTTTGGGTGTATAGTAGTACCACTGCTATACCTAGTAGACAGCTTAATAAATCTCAATATTTTTTCTGTTACATTCTTGGGTTGACATTATACAATTTTAGATGTGAATAAACACCTTCTATGCATAGGTGACAGGGAATGAAATTTAATAAATTATTCAGTAATCAATGCGCACCACATCCTTTCATTCAATGTTTAAACTTTGAAAAGTTGTCACACTTTTATGCTTTAATAATTTCTCCCATACTTCAACTCTAATTTTAAATTTGAAAAAATGATTCCTCTCTTGGATGTGGTCTCTCTTTCTCACGCTCCCTCTCTGGCCTGGAACCCTGATTCCCTGCCACCCGTGATCACCATGTTAGGCGCATAAAAGAACATTGAAAGTTCACAGAGCAGATATCAAATTGGATCATGAACATCACAGGGACGTGCAACATGGTGGGTCAGTAAGTGTGCACATGCCTACACAAACTGACTGACAGGGGTCAGCCCCTGCAACTTCTGGGTCTCCAAATTAGGCACATGGCCTGAGCTTGCCCTTTACCCCTTGGAGGTGCTGGCCTGCCCTGCAGCCAGTGTATTGTTTGAACGTGTGTTTAGCATGACTGGAGGGGGTTATCACAGGTTATATTTCCCAATGTTTTAAGGTATACCCTAATTTTAAAATTAAAATTTAAAACCAAAAAGTAGTTTAGGCTAACTCCTACTCCTCCACCGCCGCTTCCACCTACACAGCCATATCCACCACCTTCTCAACCTCCTACTCCACATGGACCTAGTCATCCTTTTTATTTTTTAACGTATTTTAATGCTATTTTAAGTCATTTCCCTATCCACATTTGTTTGCAGAGCACTTGCCATGCTCTTAACCACATTTTGACGGGTCTCTATCTCTTGAGAAGGATTGGCAAATGGGGTAGCTGGTCCAGGCTGACCAGGAGGTACCTCAGCAAGGTACAAGAGGTACAGACAAAGTCAGCAGGCCGAGTTGTAACCAGGAGCAACAGTGTAGGACTGAAGAATGAGGAAGAGGCGAAGTCAAACAAGCAATAGGTCAGGGCGGGTGGCACAGGTTCAGGTCATGGAGTCTGACTCGGCAACACGAGAGTCAACGCAAGCAGGCAGGGATCAAACAGGTAGCGGAGTCCAGAAACACAAGCATGGGTCAGGTAAACAGGAACACAAGCAGAGAAGTCAGCACAGGCAGCAGATCACCGCTGAACATGGCGCCCAGGACCACAGTGGTAAGCAGGAGAACAGCGGCGCACAGCAGCCGCCGTTACACATGCGTTTTTACTGCCATAACATGGATTAAAATAACTTTTTTCACCATTACTTTATTGGTGCTGCCTCCATTTCTTAATTTGGTCCACTAAGGAGCCATTTGGACACAGCTACTGCATGGGCGCACATCAATTATTGTTTACTGAAGGATGCTGTATGCATGTCTTTTTGTTTAATTAGCTTTGAATCTTGGTGCACTGCACAGTGATGGAGATGACGACACCTGCCTGGCTGGTGCTGCTACGCTACTACACACATTCTGACTACTTGAGAATGAGTCCTGGGTGTTTCATGTTACACTTTTATTTTTCAAAGATTTCATTATGAGGCCTATGAAAAAAAAATCAAGGGTTTCCTACAGATAAAAAGTTAGCGGACACCTGGATGTTCGTGTTCGACGGGTCCGGCCGAACTTCACCCCGAACCCGAACCTGAGCACTAAAATGGCTGTAAAATGTCATGGAAAGGGCTAGAGGGCTGCAAATGGCATCAAAATGTGCTTAAGAGCATGGCAAGTGCTCTGCAAACAAATGTGGATAGGGAAATGACTTTAAATAACATAAAATAGGTAAAAATAAAAAAAATTATCTAGGAGGACGAATATGGAGTAGGAGGTTGAGGAGGCGGTGGATGTGGTGGTGTAGGTGGAAGTGGCGGTAGATGAGGAGGTAGCCTACACTGCTTTTTGGTTCAACATTTTTTCATTATTTTTTTATTAGGGTCCACCGCAAAACATTGGGAAATATAACCTGTGATAACCCCCTCCAGTCATTCTAAACACACGTTCAGACAATACACTGGTTGCAGGGCAGGCCAGAACCTCCAAGGTGTAAAGAGCAAGCTCAGGCTATGTGCCCAATTTGGAGACCCAGAAGTTTAAGGGGGCAGACCCATCATTCAGTACGTGTAGGCGTGTTCACACATACTGCTCCACCATGTCGCACATCCCCGTGATGTCCACGATCCAATTGGATATCTTCTCTATCAACTTTCGATGTTCTTGTGCCCACCATGGTGATTACAGGTGGAAATCAGGGTTCCAGGCCGGAAAGGGAGCTAGAGAAAGGGAGCTAGAGAAAGGGATACCACATCCAAGTGAGGTCAATGGATGAAAATTAAATGTAATTGAGCGGAAATGCGGGACAAAGTATTGAAGCATAAGCTTCCAAGTTAAGGAGGGGGCATGCGGCATTACCCACTCTCAAATCGGGGAGGTAGTGATGATAAATAACAATACAGGACTCTTAAGATGCCCTGTTATTTGAATGATTAAAAATTACAGGGAATGCCACTGTGGTATTCTGGATTAGGAAACGTTAGACAGGAGATCCCTGCTGCCGCTTTGTTAACTCTAGATAACTTCTGCTTGATCGCATGTCCCTGTGATGTCCACCATCCATGAAGGTAGCGTGAGAAAGAGAGACCACATCCAAGGGAGATAAATGCAAAAGAGTGGGGAATATAAAAAATACAACAAAGAGCAATTGCGCTGTAGTAAAACAATGGCTGGGTAAGGCCGGAATACATGTATATTCCGCACAAGGTACGGACAAGTCCTGTGGGATCCTTCCCTGGTTCGTTTTAATGAACGTGAGCTTGTCCACATTGGCTGTGGACAGACGGCTGCGCTTGTCTGTGATAACGCCCTTTGCCATGCAAAAAACACGTACAGATATTGCACTGGCTGCAGGGCAGGCCAGAACCTCCAAGGTGTAAAGGGCAAGCTCACGCCATGTGCCCAATTTGGAGACCCAGAAGTTGAAGGGAGCAGACCCGTAATTTAGTACGTGTAGGGGAGTGCACACATACTGCTCCAATTGTGTACCTTGGGTTTGTGGGTGCAGGAACCCACCTTCGGAGCCACTTGGGAATTACTGGCCGGAAACCATATGAAATGATTCCTCTTCCTCCTCCTCCTCCTGTGCCACATCCCCTTCCATCATCGCCAGGAGCGTTTTTTCAAGGAGGCATAGAAGTGGGATAGTAACGCTGAGAACGGCGTTATCGGCACTAGAAATGTTGGTGGAGTACTCAAAACAGTGCAACAAGAAACACAGGTCTCACATGGAGGCCCAGTCATTGGTGGTCAAGTGCTGCTGTTCCGCAGAGTGACTCATCCGTGCGTGCTGCAGCTGAAACTCCACTGTCGCCTGCTGCTGCTTGCATAGTCTGGCCAGCATATGCAAGGTGGATTTCCACCTTGTGGGCACGTCGCATATGAGGCGGTGAGCGGGAAGGCCAAAGTTACGCTGCAGCGCTGACATGTGAGCAGCAGCAGGGTGAGAATGCTGAAAGCGCGCACAGATGGCCCGCAAATTCAGCACATGCGCCAGGCAAGGGATGTGCGTCAAACCGGCTAGTCCCAGAGCTACTACGAGATTTCGCCCATTATCGCTCATCACCAGGCCGGGCTTGAGGCTCACTGGCACCATCCTCTCATCGGTCTGTTGTTTAATGCCCGTCCACAGCTCCTGCGCGGTGTGGGGTTTGTACCCCAAACAGATAAGTTTCAAAACTGCCTGGGCAGGCATGTGGCAGTGAAGGAGAGGCTGACACAACGTTCCTCTGGGGCATACTCTGTATGTAGGGACCAGGCCTGATGGTGGATGAGGTGCCCTGGATGTTGCAGGTGTTTTGAGTGCCTGGGGCAAGGTCCCTTTAAGGATCGTGACGCCAGTGCCTGTAACGGTGGCACACCGGTTTCCAGTTGTAATAAGTGAGGTACACAGATGGTATGGTGAACCAAACTTTGCTTTACTGAAGAACAGTCCAACTTTGTACAATAAGATGGTAATACAGTCCCTTATAACAAGCGCTTCACAAGTAGGCTTAATCCAATACTGGCAGGTATAATCTTGGCAAGATACACAGAGGGTAACAGATCCACGCTTCTCAGCCCAGGCTGCACTATTTCACAGTTATACTGTCTGGCTGTATTCCAAGGCCCGTATGCCTAAATGCTGGCTTATATCCTTGGCAAATAATCTTTCTCCCGTATTTATCCTTGCACTATATTTGTAATCCTTCAGCTTACTTGCTGGATACACTGGCGCTGCTTGGCTTGAGGGTACTGCAGGTTTCTCCCAGGAGGCAAACTCTTCTACTGGGGTGTCTCTTCTGAGCTAAACATAGACTCAGGAACTTCAGGTTGACTAGGCTTCACTTCTAGCCACCTGGACTGCACTGACTCTTCCCTGTCTGGGCCTACCTATAGGCTCTCTAGCTCCCTCTAACGTCTAGGAGGCTGAACTACACCCTAACAGGCCTGATACCCAGATAACACAGGGAAAATGAACATACAACATCACATTAATGCAATAGACATATTAACCCTTGTGCGGTGCCCACCTTTACCTAGTGGGACACTACAGTTGGCGGTGAAGATGTTACGCTGACTGGATGAGGATGAGGAAGCGAAGTAGGAGGAGGAAGCAACAGGAGGCAAACTGAAGCACCCTGCAATCCTTGGTGGTGGAAGGACAAGCGGTAAACTGCTATCTGCCTCAGGCCCAGCCACCACAGCATTTACCCAGTGTGCTGTTATGGAGATATAACGTCTCTGACCGTGCTTACTGGTCCACATATCCGTAGATGGGATTGCGCTTCGTCATTATCCGAGACGTGCTGTGATGGTCCTCCCATGTACTCATTTTGAAACATAAGTGGTTGGGCATCAATGCAGTCAATCTCTTCCACTTTTGGGGCAGGGCTAGGTAGATGGCCCTGGGAAACCCTGCTAACAGAGTCATCAAAAAGCAGAAGAGACTGCTGCATGACTTGGGGCTCAGACTAGACTGCTTGGCTGATTTGCAAGGGGGTGAGGTGAAAGACTGATGGACATGGGCTGCAGGTGCCAACTGTGATCTTTCAGCAGGAGACTGGGTGGGAGACAATGTGAAGGAACTGGAAGCACTGTCAGCAACCCAATCTACTATCGCCTGTACTTGTTCTGGCCTCACCATTCGTAGAGCCGCATTAGGCCCGACCAAATACAGCTGCTGGTTCTGTCGCCTACTCGCACCTGAGGAAGGGGTTTCACTTGTGCATGTAGCTGGCACAGATCAACCACGTACTCTCCCTGCTCTACCAGCAGCACCACGACCTGGGCCACCTCCCTTTTTTGACACTCTCCTCATATTTCTCAAATTTAGGATCTTGTCCTAAATGGGTGTTTTATTAATAGCAGAATAGAAAGACAGTATGTAAAGGGTGTATCTCACACGTACAGATCCAGACTAGGCCGCAATTAAAGATTTTTCCCCAAAATTGATGTTTTGTTAATAGCAGAATAGAACCACAGTATGTAAAATATGTATCTCACACGTACAGCTGTAAACTAGGCCGCAATTAAAGATTTTTGCCCATCTTCATAAAGATGGTTCTGTTACCACAGATTTTGTATGTTATTTCCTCTTGCCCAGTCTGGATAGGGGACCATTTTTTCAACTGCATTAGAAGGAGTGATAAATGATCTTATTTGGGGGAGAAAAATGGTCAGGCTGAAACAAAAATACCTATGGCTAGACCAGGAAGATGGCGGTTTGTCCGTCCCATGCTTTAGGGGCTACTACTTTGCATCCCAGCTTCAGTGGCTAATGATGGAGGATGACAGACTGCGTCGCTTTTTGGAAGGGGAGTTGGGTGGTCTCCAATATAATATCATTAGTACTCTAGAAGCAGGAATGATAAAAATAAAGGGTAGGCAGTGCCCAATTAGTAAGATGATACACTTAGTTTGGGTGAATACCCAAAAATTATTAGGAATAAATCACTCACTAAAGTTCTCCCCTATTTGGGGAAATATAAATTTAAAAGAATTCTGGAAGTTTGAAGATTTTTTATTTTGGGATAAAAAGGGTATTAGATTTGTGTCCCAGATGGTGGTGGAAGGGAAGTTGAAGACACCAGAGGAAATGGGTTTAAGTATAGATAAAGATTGCCTCACATGGTTTAGATATAGTAGATTGAAACACACTTTTGATAAAACGGAGAATGGAGAATACCTTATTACGAAACACTCAGATTTTGCTGAATTTTGTTATCAGGGAATAGGGAGTAAAGTTTCAATTTCACAGATCTATAAAAAAATAAAGAAGGGGTTGGGAGGGGTGATTAGATTTAACAGTGAAAAGAAATGGGCACAAGAGGTGGAACCCTTAACTTTGGATTGGAGAAGTATATATAAAAATGTTAAAAGGAGTACAATCTCGAGTGGCTTCCGATTGACGCAGTTTTTTTATCCTTCACCGGACCTATATTACCCCAAGGGTTATGAGCAAGATGTATAAAACAGGAGAGGCAAAATGCTGGAAGTGTGGAGAGGAGAGGGCTGATTTTGTGCATTTGATATGGTTTTGCACGATCGTACAGGGGTACTGGATTCAAGTATTTCAGGACCTCGAGAGAGAGACAAGGAAATCTGCACCTCTGGAGATCAGCATAGCAGTCCTGGGAGACACTAGAAGAATTGGGGTGGATAGAGAAAGTGAAAGGAAATGGGAAAAAGGTCTGATGCTGGCACGTGTTGTATTGGCTAGAGGATGGGGAGCGGACAGCCCGCCAAGTGTGGTAGAATGGAAAAATCTATGTGAAAGGGTGTTAAGTTATGAGAAAGCTAGGCAGGTGAAACCAGTGGGTAAATAAGGAGTTGAGGACATTCCCAAGACAACCAAGAGGGTGGAGGGGAGGGAGGAGGTGAGGGCGGGAGTGGGGATGGGGGGGGGGGGGGTAAGCTCTTCTGTTTCTTTATTTTTGGGTCTTTGTAAAAGTAAAAAGGATGGGGAAAATTATTATTATGGCACACTTTTGTAATTTATGACGGTGTACATTTGTACTTTTTGTATTGGCTACTCCCTATCTATGTCTTGTTTTAATGAGAAGAGAAAATGATAAATATAATTAAAAAAATTAAAAAAAAATTTTTGCCCAAAAGGGGTGTTTTATTAATAACAGAATAGAACCACAGTATGTAAAGGGTGTATCGCACATGTACAGTTGCAAACTAGGCCGCAATTAAAGATTTTTGCACAAAATGGGTGTTTTTCTAATAGCAGAATAGAACTACAGTATGTAAAGGGTGTATCTCACACATACAGATCCAGACTAGGCCGCAATTAAAGATTTTACCCAAAAGGGGTGTTTTATTAATAGCAGAATAGAACCACAGTATCTAAAGGGTGTATCTCACGATGACATATGCAGCAAAGGCTGCAAAATTAAGTTTTAGGCCCAAAATGACTGTTTTTCAAATTAAAAAATAGTACCACAGTATCAACAGCAAAGGCTGAAAAATTAAGCTTTTGGGTGTTTTTTTTTTTATAACAGAATATGACATCAGTATATAACGTTAAATTTCACACGTGCAGATGCAGCAAGGGCTGTAAAATTGTGTATTTCTAGCTTAAATTGCACACTGACTAATGCGGCAGAGGCCCTAAATGAAGGTTATTGCCAAAAATTGGTGTTTTTTCAAAGACAGAAAAAAATATTGAAGTATTTCAAACTTGTTTTTAACAATCACAGATGCAGCAAGTGCTGCAAAATTAAGTTTTTTTGCACAAAAAGGGTGTTTCTAAAAACCCAGAAAATTATAGCTGTATTTCTAGCTTAAATTGCATACTGACTAATCCTGCAAAGGCACTATATGTTGGATATTGCCAAAAGAGGGTGTTTTTTTAAAACCAGATTATTATTGCAGTATTTCAAGCTTGGATTTGAATATCGCAAAAGCACAGATGCAGTGCTGGTGCACTGAGCTTGCATAAAATGTCCACCGCCTCCAACCTAATTAACAGACGGATAAAAGTTATTTTCTCTGTCACTGGGCTCAGGGCAGGGTAAAAAGATTGTGCACTGCACCCACACAACTAAATCTATGTAGATCGCTGAGTTCAATTGGAGTTCTGATTAAAGATTCTGTCCTATTCTCTCCCTCACAGCAGCAGCATCATCCTTTCCCTACACTAAGCACAGCAGAGTGACGTGCAGCGCTACGTTACTCCAGCTAATATAGAGGCTGAGTCACATGCTGCACTGGCCAATCAGAGCCATGCTATTAGTAGGCATAGCTGTGATGGCTTCTAAGGTCACACAGTTAATTGCCTTTCAAAAAGCGCCACGAAATCGCCGAACACCGAACCCAAACTTTTACTGAAATGCTCAGGTCCGGGGTTCAAAAATCCTAAAGTTCGGTATGAACCCTAATGAAAAGGCAAGTGTTTAAAGATAAATCACTGGTTTGGTAAACATTAATTATTGAACATTACTAAAAAAACAATGCAAGTTTGCTAATAGTATTTTAAAGACAGAAGCACAATTAAATATCCCTACCCTTCTACAAACACACTGCACGCTGCTGTTGATAATTTAGTTTGGGAAAAATGCAGTGTTTGTAGTGAAAAGTCTTGTGAAATGAACTATGCATGCGTTTAATAGAACTGGTTTAACAATTACATATTTGTACTATGAAATACACAGTGTGATGCAATAATGTATCTGCTAACATTAATATAACAATGCAGTGTTGGCGGCGAAATGTCTTTGAACTATTTATGTGTTGTGATGCAGCAATGTATCTGCTAACTCCAACATAACGAAGAAGTATTGGCGGTGAAATGTCTATGAGCTCTGCCTTTAATATGACTGGTGAAGAAAAAAAATTAAAAATAAACATGAAACAAAGGGTGCAATGCAATAATGTGTTGGATAACACCAATATTAGAATGCAATGTTTGCAGTGAAATGACTCTGAACTGCATTCAAGATCTCTATCTGAACTGCATTTAAGCTCTCTAGAATAAAAATAGTGTTAGTGCCATAAAAGGCTATTGCTAAATGCAACTAATAACATGGACGGATATAGTGCACTGACAAAAATATGCAATTGTGCAGTGTTTGCAACGGAATGCTGTTAGTGTGTTGTGCTGGCAATAATGAATGGTAGAAACTTTTGCTGTCTTTCTGTTCATATATTTGTAAAAAAAATAAATAAAATTCTTGCATGGTCCTTCAAGGTGAGAAGCTGAACACACTATGAAACTTCAGCTAGTTCAGCATAGGCATCTTCCCACCTACTGCCCCTCTGATTGGCTGATGATGCTGACTTTCAGCCTTTGAGCGAATCAGGGTAATCCCTTCCTCCACTTTTTCCCAGTGTCATGTTACCATGGCAGGAGATGACAGCCTGTGAGATCCAGCCCACTGAATTTCACAGACAGGAAGCTATAAATGTATTACACTGTGCAAAGCATTACAATACAGAAGTGGGACAAAAATAAAGTGAAAAAAGAAGTAATTTTTTTTATTTTTATTTAAAAAAAAATTCAAGTAAAAAAAGCGTCCTTTTCCCAAAATAAAGTAAAAAAAATTGCAGACATTGTAGAAATTGTAGGAAAATAGACATATTAGGTATTGCCGCGTCCGTATCGACCAGATCTATGAAAATATCACATGACCTAACCCCTCAGGTGAACACCATAAAAAAAATAATAATATTAAAACTGTGCTAAAAACAACATTTATTGTTACCTTACATCATTAAAGTGCAACACCAAGCTATCAAAAAGGCATATGCCCCCCAAAATAGTACCAATCTAACCATCACCTCACCCCACAAAAAATGAGCTGTTACCTAAGGCAATCTCCAAAAAAATACAAAAACTATGGCTCTTAGACTATGGAGACACTTAAACATGATTTCTTTTTGTTTCAAAAATGCTTTTATTTTGTGTTAAATGTAATTAAAAAAAAGTAAACATATTAAGTATCGCAGCATCCAAAACAACCTGCTCTATAAAAATACCAAATGACCATCAGGTGAACACGCCCTTGTAAAGGTGATTGACATCCTTGGTCTCCTCTGTGCCCTGCAAATCCCGCACCTGCGCCTAATACTAAAATGACTGCGCAGGCTTGGGATTTGAGTGGCACGGAGGAGACCGAGGATGTTAATCACCTTTGCAAGGGCGTGCCAAACGGTGAGAGGATGAAGCCTCTGGGTACAGCAGCAACGTCCCAATAGCGCCTAGAGGCTCATTTGCATATTATAAAAGTCATTACTTAGCGCAAACAGGGGCAGGGAGGGAGATATAAGTCATACAGTTATGTTCTGCTGACATTAGCACATTGCTAATGTCAGCCGGCTACATAACGATTTTTCTGATGACAGAAACCCTTTAAGGTTAAAAATGTCAGGGTCATGAAGGGGTTAAAGGAGCTGTCTGCTTTTTTTTTTTATTTTACCAAAATGATGGGAGGTGCTATTAAAAGTAGAATAAAATTCACCCTACCTCCCTATGCCTATTTTGATTCCAGAGCCACCTGTTTGATTGCAGTGGTGATGTTCTGTATATGACAACAGCCCATTACTGGACTCACCAATGTAAGACAGTGGCTGAGGCCAGTGACTGGCTGCAGTGGTGTACAGATTATCATGGTTGTAGCCAAGCAATACGTCACTGCCTGCAGCACAGGTGACCGAAGCAGTGCTGAATCAGAGTAGGCTCATGAAGGGAAGATAAGATAAGATATTTTTTTTGTAATTTTAGCCCCCTCCTCCATAATTTTGGTAAAATAAAATAAAATCTTAGACAACCCCTTATTTGACTATTTGCACACATTTCTAGTCATAATGTCTATTTTCTTTAAATGCATTTATAGTAAATATTTTTAAAAATACTGATTTGTTAAGAAGATTGAAGAGATTTTCTATGCCAAAATTGAAATAGGAGATACATGTATTTTTAAGAAGGCAGTGATGGATCAATTTCTAATTCCAGTGACCTTAAAGAGAAATCAATACTTTTTCAAATAATGTTTTAGTGTCACATAAATTATAGAAAGCAGGCCTAGAATATAAATGCTACAAAAGAAATATGTTGGGTAAATTCTTAAATTGTTAGATTTGTTTATACAAAAATCATCAAGAGTGTAAGATACACGAAGAGGGGGCTATTCTGCATTTATATAGCTACAACATCTAACGCTCTATGAACAACACAAATATTTATATATTTTAGGGATTTGCTCTGGTAGACAGGGTAAGGCTAGTTTCACACTAGCGTTCGGCTGTCCGCTCGTGAGCTCCGTTTGAAGGGGCTCACGAGCGGACCCGAACGCTTCCGTCCAGCCCTGATGCAGTCTCAATGGATGCGGATCCGCTCAGACTGCATCAGTCTGGCGGCGTTCAGCCTCCGCTCCGCTCAGCAGGCGGACACCTGAACGCTACTTGCAGCGTTCGGGTGTCCGCCTGGCCGTGCGGAGGCGTGCGGATCCGTCCAGACTTACAATGTAAGTCAATGGGGACGGATCCGTTTGAAGATGCCACAATATGGCTCAATCTTCAAACGGATCCATCCCCCATTGACTTTCAATGTAAAAGTCTGGACGGATCCGCTCAGGCTAATTTCACACTTAGCCATTTTTTGCTAATATAATGCAGACGGATCCGTTCTGAACGGAGCCACCGTCTGCATTAATATGAGCGGATCCGTTCAGAATGGATCCGATCGAACGCTAGTGTGAAAGTAGCCTTAGTGGACGCAATACAGAGGCAAGACCACGGTTGAAAAGCAAAAGTTCAGTGTTTATTCACACAAAAAGGCAGAAAAGAAAAACAATACTTAGCAGGGTCCTGGTGTTACTTCACACAGCAAGAGTCCTGATGTTAATTCACACAACAAGAGTCCACAGAAGAAAACATGTCACCTGGCAGTCCACAGCAGGATTCAGGGTGCCTGACTCAAAGCAGGCGGCTCTCATGCAGCTCTCAGCCTTGCAGCATGGCGGAACTCCTCAGCTCCCAAACACAGAGCTTCCACAACTGCACTATCACTTGGAGAATCATTCCACACCCAGCTGAGCTGCTGGCTGGGTTTTTAAATCCCAGCTCAAAACCTGGCCTGGAACGTGGGGAACCAATAAGATCCTGCCCGGATCGGCTTTACAGCCACACTAAGAAAAAAAGAGTGTCAGCGAGCACTAGTTGCCTCTGACACACAAAATTACCGGTTCCTATCTCACCGAGGCCAAGAACCTCGGTGACATGTACCTTCCGTCAATGATGGACCCTTGCGCTTTCCTACATACCTACCCTCTTTGTTCAGCCCTGAGGAGGTGAATACACGCCAGACAGTGTACCCGGGACAGGGCATCCGCGTTTCCCTGTAACGGCCTGCCCTGTGTTTTACTGTAAACTTAAAGTTTTGTAGAGACAAGATCCACCTGGTGACCCGAGCATTCCTCTGCTTGGCCTGGCTCATCCACTTGTGAGGGGAGTGGTCGGTCACCAGACAGAACTTCCTCCCCAACAGATAATAGCAGAGAGACTCCAGTGCCCACTTGATGGCCAGGCACTCTCTCTCCACTATACTATACCGGGTCTCTGCGAGTGAGCTTATGGCTGAGGAAGACAACGGGATGCTCCTTCCCGTTGACTTCCTGAGACAGTACCCCACCGAGGCCTACTTCGGAGAGATAGATCTGTACCACAAATTCCCTCTTGAAGTCGGGCGTCACCAAAACCGGGGACCCAGACAGGGCCGACTTCAAAGCGGAGAAAGCCTCTCCCGCCTGGTCATTCCAGGGGACTATCACGGCGGTCACTTTAAGAGTCCTGTCAATGGAGCCGCTAAAGTGGCAAAATGGGGGACAAACCTCATATAATAGCCCACCATTGCCAGGAATGACTTTACTTGTCTAGAGGTGTCAGGTAGGGGCCAATTCCGTATTGTCTCTATTCTGTTTACTTGGGGTTTGATGACTCCTCGCCCAATGACATACCCAAGGTATTTAGTCTCCTCTAACTCTCTCGCACATTTCTTTGGGTTAGCTGTTAGTCCCGCCTTTTGAAAGGAGTCCACTACGGCTTGTGCTTTGGGCAGGTGACTTTCCCAGTCGGTACTGTGAATCATAATATCGTCCAGGTAAGCCGAGGCGAACCGCCGATGTGGATGAAGTACAATATCCATTAGACGTTGAAAAGTGGCGGGGGCGCCGTGCAGGCCAAAGGGTAACACCTTATATTGGTACAGCCCCTCTGGTGTGATGAAGGCAGTTTTCTCTTTGGCAGCCTCCGTCAAGGGTATCTGCCATTACCCTTTGGTGAAGTCTAAAACAGAAAAATACCTGGCTTGGCCAAATTTCTCAATTAGTTAATCTACCCCAGGCATGGGATATGCATCAAACTTAAATATTTAGTTTAATTTCTGAAAATCATTACAAAATCGTAACGTCCCATCTGGCTTGGGAATTAAGACTATAGGACTGGCCCGCTCACTTTTAGACTCCTCAATGACGTCAAGCCGCAACATGATTTGCACTTTTTCCGAGATTTCTTTTCGCCGAGCCTCGCGGGTACCCAGTATGGCTTTAACCGTACTTTTGCCTGAGGCTCAGTGACAACGTCATGTTGGATTACGGAAGTGCATCCAGGAAGGTCTGAGAACACATCCGTGTTATGACTAATGAACTCCCTGGATTCCTGAGCCTGTTTACAGGAGAGGCTGTTAGCAATTTTTATTGTGGCAACCGCTTCCTTTGCATCAGACAGAGGAGCCGGAACCTCTTGTCTTAGAAAGTACCGGCCGCGGGCTGTCTTCCGTACAGAATTCCCTATCCTTCCAAGGTTTTAGTAAATTAACATGGTAAACCTGCTCCGGCTTTCGCCTCCCCGGCTGGTGTAACTTATAATTTACCTCTCAAATTTTTTCACGCACCTCGTAGGGCCCCTTCCAACTGGCTAGGAACTTACTGTCCACTGTCAGAACCAAAACCCAATCACCCAGGTTAAAGATCCAGACCCGACCCTGCCCATTATAGATCAGACTCTGGGCTGGCTGAGGGGCCTCCATATGCTCCCTGACAAGAGAAAAACAGTCTCTATCTGCTGTTGCATCTTGGTAACATATTCAAGGACACTTTTATGCGGAGTGGGTTGTTGTTCCTGCACTCCTTTGGCTACGTTCAACAAGCCACGAGGATGTCTGCCACATAGCTATTCGAAGGGTGAGAAGCCAGTAGAGGCCTGGGGCACCTCTCGCACTGCGAACATGAGATAGGGCAGAAGAAGGCCCAAATCCTTTCCATCTTTGGACACCACCCTTTTTAACATGGTTTTTAGAGTTTTGTTAAACCTTTCAACCAGTCCATCCGTTTGCGGATGGTACATGGACATCCATAACTGTTTAATACGCAGCAACTTACAGATTTCCCTCATGACCTTGGACATAAAAGGGGTCCCCTAGTCAGTCAAGACCTCTTTAGGTAGCCCCACTCTGGAGAACATCTCCATTAGCTCTTTAGCTATAAGTTTCGCTGATGTATGTCGCAGTCGCATTGCCTCCAGGTACCGAGTGGCGTAATCAAGGACAGCCAAGATGTGATAGTGTCCCCTAGCAGACTTCGGTACTGGGCCTACTAGGTCCATAGCGATTCGCTCAAACGGTACCTCGATGATCGGGAGAGGTACCAAGGGACTGCGCAAAAGGTGCTAGGGCTATTTGCCTGGCACGTCGGGCAATACTTACAGAACTCGTCCACCTCTTTAAATACACTGGGCCAGTAAAACCGTTGTAGTATCCGGTCCTGTGTTTTCTGCATTCCCAGATGACCCCCGAGAACATGCTGGTGGGCTAACTCTAACACGAGTTTGCGATAAGCACCACCAACTGTTCAACGGATTCACTTCACAGCTGATTTAACCGATACAACATATCCTGATGAACCACAAAACAGGGGAACACTGACTCTGCACCTGGTTTTTGTGGTTCACCATCTATAATTAGTACATTTTTCCAGGCTCGGGATAAGGTTAGATCCCGGTGTTGTGCAGTACCAAAATTATCCACGGAAACATTGATGTCTGCCAGCTCAGGCCCCGGTGGCAAGTCCTCCATGTCTTCCACCATTACACTTAGCGAGGTTGTTTTCCCCCTCTTCCACCAAAGAGACGGTCACCCCTACCACTGGCCCTTCGGACTCAGGTTCCCAGGGTTCTGGTCTCCCCCCTGAGCCGGGCCACTCTGCTAGGGTTACCCCTGTCTCATGGGTATCAGTCACTCTTGTAACTGGCCAGAGTGCCGGAAAGCCCAGGAAGTCTCTCCCTATTATAAATTCATAGTGTAGGTTGGGTGCGACAGCCACCTCGTGGGTCCACCTGCCGTAAACCGTGGACAGAGACACCATAGCAGTAGGGTAGTCTTTTAAGTCCCCATGTATACACATGACTCCAGCCTTATGGCTGGTGTACTCAGCGGAGCATACCAGGGAAGCCCTTACCAGGGTCACCAGACTCCCTGAGTCCAACAGAGCCTCTGCTGGAGTGTCTCCCACCTCCACCTGGCACAGGTGGTTCAGAGACTCCGGAGCACTCACTGCACACAGTTTCCTGGCATACAATTATTGACGGAAGCCATAGTTCGTGTCCATGGGTTCCCCCTGATGCGGACAGTCAGCTCGAACATGGCCAGGCTCCCGACACTGCCAGCAGATTATTGGAGCAGGGTCCACAGGGGTTACATCCCGGGCAGGTTTGGTGGGCATCAGTTGCTGGGTCCGGGGTGGAGTTACTGGATTTGACTCCCCCCTCCCAAAAGAATCCCCCTGTAAGTTCCAGGTAGCCTCATAGCTCTCCATCAGGTCGACCATCCCCAGCGCATTACCTGAAGAGACCTGGCCAATCCATTGCTGGAGAGGGGGTGGCAGAGCCCTCCAGAACCTGTCTGCTAGCATCTGGTCCAGCATATCAGTGGGGCTCAGCAGGTCAGGTTGTAGCCAGTTTTGAAACAAGTTGAGCAGGTTATAATACTGGAGTCTCACAGGCTCAGCTGGGTTGAACCCCCACTGATGCATCCGCTGGGCCCGGAGAAGCAAATTCACCCCCAGTCTTGCCAAAATCTCACCCTTTACCTTTGGGTAGTCGGCCGCTTGATTTTCCGGCAAGTAAAAATACACCCGCTTGGACTCTAATGTAAGAAAAGTAGCGACGACCTCAGCCCACTGGTCTTGAGGCAGCTTTTCCCTGGTGGACACTTTCTCATACATCGCCAGGTAGGTCTCAACGTCTTCTGCGGGGGTCATTTTAGGTATCACTGCACGGACTGCTTTCCGGGCATCGTGGACGCTTGGGGTTGCTCCTGCTGTCTGCAAAGCAATCACGTGTTGTAGCAGCAACTGGTTGGTCTCTTGCTGCTGCTTATTAGCCTCCCATTTTTGCAGGTTGGTCTCTCGCTGCTGCAGATTAGCCTCCACGAGGGCCTTCACAACAGCCTCCATTTTGTCACGTGACACAGGTTTGAATCTAGCCGGTTTGATAAATGACATACAACCGTGTGCAAACAAAAATATTTTGGCATTCACACCAGCCTCATTGCACTTGCCCGCTCCAAGCCACCAATTGTAGGGATTTGCTCCGGTAGGCAGGGTAAGCGGATGCAATACAGAGGCAAGTGCACGGTTGAAAAGCAAAAGTTCAGTGTTTATTCACACAAAAAGGTAGAAAAGAAAAACAATACTTAGCAGGGTCCTGGCAGTTCACAGCAGGCTTTAGGTTGCCTGACTCGCAGCAGGTGGCTCTAATGCGGCTCTCAGCCTTGCAGCATGGCGGAACTCCTCAGCTCCCAAACACAGAGCTTCCAAAGCTCCACTATCACCTGGAGTATCAGTCCACACCCAGCTGAGCTGCTGGCTGGGTTTTTAAATCCCAGCTCAAAACCTGGCCTGGAAAGTGGGGAACAGCCACCCACCCTGCTCTTTGGCTGCTCCCAATAAGAATCGGCCACACTAAGAAAAGAGTGTCAGCGAGCACTAGTTGCCTCTGACACACAAAATTACCGGTTCCTATCTCACCGAGGCCAGGAACCTCGGTGACACGTACCTTCCGTCAATGACGGACCCTTGGGCCTTCCTAAAATATATAAATGTATATATATTGTAAGAAAGCGCAAGGGTCCATCGTTGATGGAAGGTATGTGTCACTGAGGTTCCTGGCCTCCGTTATTGGTGAAGTAAGAGCCGGTATTTTCAAGTGTCAGCGGCAACTACTGCTGGTTGACATGCTGCTATTTTAGTATGGCTGTCAGCTGATCAGGGCCGGCTCTTACTGGGAGTAGCCAAAGTGCTGGGTGGGTGGCTGCTCCCCATGCTCTAGGCCGGGTCTTTACTGGCCTATAGCAAACCCAGCAAGCTGTCTCAGCTGTGTGTGGTTTACTCCTCTCTGACGTGACGAGTGCCGTGTAAAAGGGCTGGGAGCATGGTGAGAAAACAGGCCCTTAAAGCCTGTTGTGGACCACAGGTCGAGAAAATGCAAACCAGGTGAAGGTTTTTGTTCTGTGGACTTCTCATGGTGTGAACGAACACCTAGACTGCAAAATGTTGCTTTTTATTTGTCCTTATGTGTGAATAAAACACACTGTTTAAGTTAAAGACTTTGTGGTTGCCTCTATACTGCATCCGCTAGCCTGTCTACCAGAACAAATCCTCACAATTGATGTCGGATGCGGGCAAACGCAGTGAGGGAGGCCTGAAGGCCCAAAAAGTTTTTGTTTTTCCCGGGCACGAGTGTATGTCCTATATTTAGCCGGCAAGGTTACGACCCGTGTCCCCTGACAAAATGGAGGCGGTGTCCCCTGACAAAGTGGAGGCTAACTTACAGCAGCGGGAGGCTAACAAGCAGCAGCAGGAAACTAACCAGCTACTATTACAACATGTGATGGCGTTGCAAGAGGCAGGAACATCCCAGAACGTTCACGATGACCGCAAAGCTGTCCGTGCGGCGATCCCTAAGATGACCCCCTCGGATGATGTTGAGACCTATCTGGTGGTGTTTGAAGATGGCCATGAGGGAGAGGTTACTCCAAAACCAGTGGGCTGAGGTCGTTGCTCCATTCCTGGTGTCTGGACCGCAGTAAGTGTTTTTCGATTTACCCGATGATCAAGCGGCTGACTTCCCGACCGTGAGATCCTGGCAAGACTGGGGGTGAATGTATTGGTCTGGACCCAGCGGGTGCATCAGTGGGAATTTAACCCGGCTGAACCCCCCGGATTACAATATTATGACCTTCTACACTGGTTTCAAAAATGGCTGCAGCCTGACGTATTGACTCCCACTGCTATGCTGGACCGTCTTTTTGCGGATGTGTTCTGAAAGGCTTTGCTGTACCCTCTCTAGCATTGGATCGGCCAGGTGTCTCCTGGAAATGCCTTAGAGATGATCAACCTGGTGGAGTGCTATGAGGCCACCAGAAAACGACAGGGGGGTTCTTTTGGGAAGGGGGCCGTCGAACCCCAGACCTGGTGGCTGGTGCCAGCAAAAAACGCCCAAGACATACCCCCTGCAGAACCAGCCCCGGTGGTCTGCTGGTGGTGTCAGGAGGCTGGACACAAGAGGGATGGCTGTCCCTATCAGGGTGAACCCATGGATACCGCCACTCATTATATACCAGAAAGCTGTGTGCCACAGGTATCTCTGAGACTATAGACAACAGCCACCTGTGCCAGGTGGAAGTGGGGGACACTGCTGGATTCATGGAGCTTGGTGTCCCTGGTAAGAGCTGCCCTGGTGCGGCCCGCCGAGTATACTGGCCAAAAATTCGGTGTTGTGTGTATGTGTTCATGGAGACTTAAAGGACTATCCCACCGCCCTGGTCTCTCTGTCAACGGTGGCCGGCAGGTGGACTCATGAGGTAGCCGTCACCACAAAATTACAGTATGAGCTAATAATTGGAAGATGCTTCCCCCGTTTGCCGACACTATGGCCGGATGCGAAGGTTACCGATACCCGTGAGACAGATGTAACCCTAGCAGAGAGGCCCAGCTCCAGGGGAAGACCAGAACCCTGGGAACCTGAGTCCAAATGGCCAGCGGAGCTGTGATGGTGGGAGACATGGAGGACTTGCCGACGGGTCCCGAGCTGCACAACACCAGGACCTAACCCTATCTCGAGCCTGGGAAAATGTATTAATAATAGAAGGGGAACCACAACAACTGGGGACAGAGATGGTGTTTCCCCGTTTTGTGGTTTATCAAGATATGTTGTATCGGGTAAACCAGCTGCGAGGTGATACTATTGAACAGTTGATGGTGCCCCAGGCTTATTGCAAACTCGTGCTAGAGTTAGCCCACCAGCATGTTCTCGAGGGTCATCTGGGAATGCAGAAAACACAGGACCAGATACTACTATGGTTTTACTGGCCCAGTGTGTTCAGAGAGATAGAAGAATATTGTAAGTCTTGCCTGACCTGCCAGATAACGAGCCCCCAGCCACATTTCCGTAGTCCCCTGGTACCCCTCCCGATTATCGTTGTCCCATTCAAGCGAATCACTATGGATCTCGTAGGCCCGGTAACAAAGTCCGCTAGAGGGCACCAACACATCTTGGTCGTCCTCAACTACACCACTCGGTCCCCGGAGGCAGTGCCACTGCTTCATACATCAGCCAAACTCATAGCTAAACAGTTAATGGAGATGTTTTCTTGAGTGGGTCTGCCTAAGGTTCTGACTGACCAAGAGCCCATGTTTATGTCCAAGGTCATGAGGGAACTCTGTAAGTTGCTCCACATAAAACAGCTACAGATGTCCATGTATCATCCGAAAACGGATGGTTTGGTAGAGAGGTTTAATCAAACATAAAAAATTATACTAAAAAGAGTGGTGTCTAAGGATGGAATGGACTGGGACCTTCTTCTGCCCTCTCTCATGTTCGCAGTGCGAGAGCTGCCCCAGGCCACTACTGGGTTCTCGCCCTTCGAACTGCTATACGGCTGACACCCTGGCGATCTGTTGGACATGGCCAAAGAGGCGTGGGAACAACAACCCACACCGCACAAAAGTGTTGTTGAGTACATCACCCAGATGCAAGGACGGATGGAAACAGTGTTACCTCTGGTTAGGGAGCATATGGAGGCAGCACAGTGAGCCCAGAGTAAGGTCTATAATCGGCAGGCTTGGGTCTCGAACTTTAACCCGGGTGATCGGGTATCGGTTCTGGTACCAACTGTAGACAGTAAGTTCCTAGCTAGGTGGCAAGGGCCCTACGAGGTACTTAAAAAAATTGGAGAGTTAGATTACAAGGTACACCAGCTAGGGAGGTGAAAGCCGAGGCAGGTGTACCATGTGAATCTGCTCAAACTATGGAAAGATAGGGAAACTTGTACTGAAGACAGCCCGCGACCAGGGTTTCTAGGGAAAGCGGTTTCTGCCCCTCTGTATGAAGAAAGGGATGCGCTGCCACAGTAAAAATTGCTAACAGCCTCTCCTCTAAACAGGCTCAAGAAGCCAGGGAGTTCATTAGTCGGAACGCGGATGTGTTCTCGGACCTCCTTGGACGAACTTCCATAATCCAGCATAACATGATCATTGAGCCTCAGGCAAAAGTCTAGTTAAAACCATGCCAGGTACCTGAGGCTTGGCCACAAGCCATTCCGGAGGAAGTGCAGCAAATGCTGCAACTAGACATCATTGAGGAGTCCAAAAGTGAATGGCGCTTTCCCTTAGTCTTAATACCCAAGCCGGACGGGACATTATGGTTCTGTAGCGATTTTTCGCCAAACTAAACAAAATCGCACAGCCTTAGGAAGCGCATTTAGCGCGAAACGGCCGCCGCTATTTGTTGCATGCTTTAGAATTGTCTGCCCCCTGCCACACCTGATTTTGGAATAAAGAAGCTGCTGCTATTTCCACACACTGGTGAGTGCCACTGTTTACTTTCTCTTCTACACTAGTCTCATATGCACTTTACCTGCTACGCTCAGCTGTGCACCACTGACCGTGTGTGTCCTCGCCAGCCGTGTGAACTGCGCTGACTGTTGGTGCTGAATCGTCTGTATGGCTGTGCCGCCCCCTACCTCTTCTGTTTGTTTTAAACAAAATCTCTGTTTGATGCATATCCCATGCCTCGGGTGGATGAGCTTATTGAGAGGTTAGGCCAAGCTCGGTATTTTTCTGTTTTGGACTTCACCAAAGGGTACTGGCAGGTACTCTTGACAGAGGCTGCCAAAGAGAAAACTGCCTTCAGAAGGGCTATACCATTATAAGGTGTTACCCTTTGGTCTACATGGTGCCCCTGCTACTTTTCAACGGCTCATGGACATTGTACTTCGTCCACATCGTCGGTACGCTTCGGCTTGCCTGGACAATATTGTCATTCATAGTACCGACTGGGAAAGCCATCTACCAAAAGTGCAGACTGTAGTGGACTCCCTTAGGAAGGCTGGACTGACCGTTAACCCAAAAAAATGTGTGATAGGGTTAGAGGAGACTAAGTACCTGGGGTATGTCATTGGACACGGAGTCATCAAACACCAAGTAAATACAATAGAGGTGATATGGTATTGGCCCCGACCTGTCACCACTAGGCAAATAAATTAGTTCCTGGGAATGGTGGGCTATTATTTGAGGTTCGTTCCCCATTTTGCCACTTTAGCGGCTCCGTTGACAGGGCTCCTGAAGGGACGGAAATCCATGATGGTCGCTGGAATGACCAAGCGGAAGAGGCTTTTTCCGCATTGAAGTCAGTTCTGTGCGGGTCACCGATTTTGGTGACGCCCGACTTGAAGAGGGAGTTTGTGGTACAGACTGATGCCTCTGAAGTAGGCCTCAGAGCTGTAATCTCTTAGGAAATCAATGGTGAGAAACATCCCCTTGTTTTCTTGAGTCGCAAACTTACCCCAGCCGAGACTAGGTACAGTATAGTGGAGAGAGAGTGCCTGGCCATCAAGTGGGCACTGGAGTCTCTCTGCTATTATCTGTTGGGGAGAAAGTTCCGTCACCACTCCCCTTTCAAGTGGATGAGTCAAGCCAAATAGAGGAATGCTCGGGTCACCAGATGGTTCTTGTCGTTACAGAACTTCAAGTTCTCAGTGGAACACAGAGCAGGTCACTTACAGGGAAATGCAGATGCAATGTCCCGAGTACACCGTCTGGCAAGTGTTCACCTCCTCAGGGTTAAACAAAGGGGGTAGGTATGTAGGAAAGCGCAAGGGTCCGTCATTGACAGAAGGTATGTGTCACCAAGGTTCCTGGCCTCTGTGAAGTAAGAGCCGGTATTTTCAAGTGTCAGCGGCAGCTAGTGCTGGTTGACACGTTGCTATTTTAGTATGGCTGTAAGCTGATCAGGGCCGGCTCTTACTGGGAGTAGCCAAAGTGCTGAGTGGGTGGCTTCTAGCCACGCTCCAGGCCGGGTCTTTACTGGCCTATATCAAACCCAGCCAGCAGTCTCAGCTGTGTGTGGATTACTCCTCTCTGACAGTGGAGCACTGTCAATCCCTGTGTGTTTTGGGAACAGCAAGCTTGTGCTGTGCAAAAGGGCTGGGAGCCGCATGTTGAGAAAAACGCCCCTAAAGCCTGCTGTGGACCACAGGTCGAGAAACTGCAAACCAGGTAAAGGTTTTTTGTTCTGTGGACTTCTCATTTGTTTATCTTTATGTGTGAATAAAACACTGAACTGTTTAAGTTAAAGACTTTGTGGTTGTCTCTATACTGCGTCCGCTAGCCTGTCTACTAGAACAAATCCCCACTATATATATATATATATATATATATATATATATATATATATATATATAGCATTTCCATATGGTTGAATAAACTTCTTTTTAATTTTTTTTTTTTGAGTGCTACCCGTTTTTTGGGACTTTATATTCGGGGTTTGCTCATCCCCATCTAGGCTTTCTGCACCCATCTGCTTATTGTTTTGATGGTGCCACCATCCCTCTTCTTTTTATAGATAGATATATATATATAGAGAGAGAGAGGGGGCATGCAAATGTTTAGAGCACCCCTTGTCAGAATTATTAGTGAGCAGTTAAGAAAAGGCATAAAGTTAAAAGATAACCCATTCCCTTTGTATTTTAAGCAAAAAGTTTTTTTTATTTTCATCTTTTACATTTACATTTTCAAAAATAACAAGGCAGGTAAAGGTCCTGAAGCAAAACTTTAGACACCCTAGTAGCACCCTCTTTGGCAAGTATCATAGCTTGTAAAAACCAGCCAAGAGTCTTTAAATTCTTGTTTGAGGTATTTTCATTTATTCTTCCTTGGGGAAGTCTTCTGGTTCAATGAGATTCCTGCCGCATCTTGCATGCACTGTTCTTTTGAGGTCTAACCACATGTTTAGATCAGTGGACTGTTAGGGCCATGGTAATACCTTCAGTTGTGCCTTTTAAAGGTAGGCTATTGTGGATTTTTTAAGCGGTGGCTGGGATCATTATCCATTTGTAGAAGCCATCCCCTTCTCAACTTTTTTTTTTTTTTTCCACAGTTGTTATGTTTGCTTACAGGATTTGCAGAAATGTCATTAAATCTGGGAAATGCTCCCCATGCCATTGGATGTAACACAACCCGAGAGCATGATTTTGCCACCCCCGATGCTTAATGGTTAGAGGGATGTTCTTTTAATTAAATTCTGTGCCCTTTGTTCTCCAAACATACTTTTGGTTATTGAGTTCTATTTTAACCTCATTGGTCCACAGAATTTGTTTCCAAACTGCATCAGGCTTGTTCAGATGTTCTTTTGTAAACTTCTGACTAGTGTTGGGCTCGACCATTCGAATAGCGAATATTATTCGCGAATATCGGCACTTTGAGAATTCGCGAATATTTAGAATATAGTGATATATATTCGTAATTTCGAATTTTCTATTATTTTTTTTTTCTGAACAGTAATCTCACCTCTTGCTTGTGGGCCAAAGAGAATGCTGCAATGTCTTTGTCAGAACTTAGCAATATCCCTAGCAAACAATAGGAAAGTTGCCTACCCCTTACTATATAAGAACCTCCCCAGCACCCCCTGTATGCAATATTTTGTAGATCTGACAGAGACAGCAGTGTTATTGCTGTGCTCTCTGCTTTCATGTGTCATTACATTGGTTAATTAGCATATATATTACAATTAGTTAGTGGGAGATATTCAGTGTAGGTTAGATAGTCATATAGTGCAGCTGGTTCTGCTGTTCATACATACATGCTACAGACATAGTGCTGTGATGTCACAAGTTCACAACAATACTTAGTGCACCAATCACTAATAAGTAGTAAGACCTTTTAAAATGTGAAGTTGCATGTAATGCGCCAAAATATTTGCATCTGCATATAAAGCTGTTGTAATGTTCTGCCGTGCCAACCATTTTCTCCAGTCTCAGGAAACATCTAGTAGTTTGAAAAATGTAGCCTATATTTTGAGTGCATTACACGAATATTACATTGCCGATTTGACGCAATCAAGAAAAAAAATCTTGAATTCGCTAATTCTCAAATATATGACAAATATTCTACCAAATATTCACAAAATATTGTGAACTTAATTATTACCCCTGCCGCTCATCAGATGAACGAACCACTCAAGATTCAGTTTGGTTCAGTTTTGCCAAATTTTTTAAAAAGTTTGTTTCGGACCTAATTAATTGTGGCCGAACCATAGTTGCTCTAATTGACCTGAAAATTGGTAAATAACCCCCTCTAGCCTTCTAGTACTCATGAATTTTAGGATAGGGTGTTATTTATTTTTGTTTATATTTTATACATTTTTCTTCCCTCCCCAAGCTCTCGAATGCAATGACATCAAAAGAAAATGCTGTCTAAGTGACACTGGCATATATAGCCATGAATAAACGCATGATTGCATGAAACATACAAGGCTGTCTATGGTTAGAAGTAGAAATAGTAGCATTAGTGGTAGCAGTGGAAGATAGGTTGCCTTTAACTACTTTCACACTAGCATTTTATTTTTCCGGTATTGAGATCCATCATAGGGGCTCAATACTGAAAAACAAACGCTTCAGTTTTGTCCCCATTTATTGTCAATGGGGACAAAACTGAACTGAACAAAACGGAATGCTCCAAAATGCATTCCATTCAGTTTATTTTCATTCCTACACCGGAGAACACATTTTGTAGTGTGTAGTTTTGTAGTTTGCTTTCCGTCCTGGGATGCGAAGCAAGAAGGATCCGGTATGAACCCCAATGCAAGTCAATGGGGATGGATCCGTTTCTCTGAAACAATAGAAAACTGATCCGTCCCCCATTGACTTTCAATGGAGTTCATGACGAATCCGTCTTGGCAATGTTAAAAATAATACAACCGGATCTGTTCATAACAGATGCAGATGGTTGTGTTATCAGTAATGGAAGCGTTTTTGCTGAACCCTGCCGGATCCAGTAAAAAAGCTAGTGTGAAAGTAGCCTAAGGCAGGCAAGTGGCAACAGCTGCAAGATGGGGAAAGCAGCTAGGCCAGATTTATTCATCACCTTCAGCTGAAGAAGAGTGAAAATCCACCTAATTCTAGGCTTGGTTTATTTTGACAAAGTGATGTTTTGGACACTGGTAGAGGACAACTTGGTCCATTTGGGTGTCTCCAAATAACAACTGCTCTAAGTGTCCACCATAGATTGCAGCTTTCCGAACAGCCAGAATCGCAAGGAGTTGTCAGCATTCTCTACCACGTGAGTGTAAAAAGCACATTTACAGTGGTACTGCAGCGAGTGCACCGCCAGCAACGTGGCCAGGTGGGGTTTCAGCTTGTAGACAAGCTAATTGATGGTGGAGAAAAGATTTTTCATGGCCAAACATTTAATTATAGATGTCTCATGATGGAGCCGAGGACAACTGGGGCATATTAGCAGGAGAAGAAGAAGGTGATGAGAATATTCAAATTGCGAATTTTTTTTCTCGAATATCGCAATTTCGAGATTTCGCAAATATTTGGAATATCTTTTTTTTTTTTTATTGTTATATTTTTTTCTTTCCCACTTCCCTAAAGTTGTTCTTACCTGTCCTTTGGATTCCTGGCTTCCTGGCTGCTCCAGTCAGTGCCCGTTGCCGCTTCTGCCGACTTCCGTGCTCATGGAGCGTCCCCATCACCATGGGAACGTCTCCATATACTAGAATGTACTGTCAGATTTGAGAATTACGTTGAAATCGCAATTCAATTAATTCAAGTTATAATAATCGAATTGCGATTTCAACTTAACACTGCTATATTCCATATTTGTTTTAATACTCGAATATTCTCGAATATTACGAATATTCTAAAAGACGAAGTTAGAGCAATATTAAGAATATACGTAAAAAGTTGAAATCGCAATTCGATTACTATAACTTGAATTAATCGGATTGCGATTTCAATTTAGCACTGCTATATTCCATATTAGCTAAATTACAATCTATATGGGTATTTTACGAAATTTCGTAATATTGCTCTAACTTCGTCTTTTAGAATATTCGTAATATTGCTCTAACTTCGTCTTTTAGAATATTCGTTATATTGCTCTAACTTCGTCTTTTAGAATATTACGAATATTCTAAAAGACGAAGTTAGAGCAATATTAAGAATATACGTAAAAAGTTGAAATCGCAATGCGATTAATATAACTCGAAGTAATCGCATGGCGATTTCAACTTAGCACTGCTATATTCAATATTAGGCTAGAATTAACGAATATGGAATATAGCAGTGTTAAGTTGAAATCGCAATCCGATTAATTCAAGTTATTATAATCGAATTGCGATTTCAACTTGACACTGCTATATTCCATATTTGTTAATTCTAGCCTAATATGGAATATAGCAGTGCTAAGTTGAAATCGCCATGCGATTACTTCGTGTTATATTAATCGCATTGCGATTTCAACTTTTTACGTATATTGTTAATACTGCTCTAACTTAGTCTTTTAGAATATTCGAAATATTCTAAAAGACGAAGTTAGAGCAATATTACCAATATTCTAAAAGACGAAGTTAGAGCAATATTACGAATATTCTAAAAGACGAAGTTAGAGCAATATTACGAAATTTCGTAAAATACACATAGATTGTAATTTAGCTAATATACTGCTATAGTAATTTTTTTAATAATGTACATATTTTACAAAACTTAAGTTCAGAAGAGGCAAAAAAAATTGAGAAAAAAAAGGATTATAGCATTATATTAGCTAAATTACAATCTGTATGTGTATTTTACGAAATGTCGTAATATTGCTCTAACTTTGTCTTTTAGAATATTCGTAATATTCTAAAAGACGAAGTTAGAGCAATATTACGAAATTTCGTAAAATAAACATTAGCCTAGCCATAGTCAATTAGCATAGGAACGTTGCCTTATACTATCCAAAGAAATAATCGCAATACGCGATTAATTAAATCGCATATTATTTGCGATAATTGGAATAATTACAAATATTCGATTTCGACGAATATAACACGAATATTCATTCGAATATTCGCAAAATCGAATATGGCACCTCCCGCTATTCACTAATGATGATGACAAAGATTCTGTATTGCTTGGGTATGCAGGTTGGCTGCCACAAAGAGAACGAGGAGGAGGACAGAATTGTTCTGGTTAGGAATACTGGCGAGTTGCAATTTCCCAAAGGATCCGATGATGCTGCCTCATGTAGTGCAATAGGCCTCTGGTAGCTATGATTGTGTTTGAATGGCTATGGCTTATTTTAATCCTGCAGATCTTGCACACTGCTGTGGTTTTGTGTGCCTACCTGGTGGAGAAAAAGTGACATATGGGATATGTTCACACAGAGCAACAGGTAGCCAAGCTGGCTTAGCTCTGGCACATTTTAGATCTATCCCATCCAGAGCATCAGCAGCATCACTAGATCCTGAAGAAGACATGGCCCTGGCTGTTCTTTGGTAGGTACATGGCCTCAATTCTTTACTGCTGCCGCCGCCGACTCTGCTCTTCTCCGCTGATCTTATCTCCTCCTTAGGACCTTGATCCGACTCCCAGGTCTTGTGCAGCCCACAATTGTCTTCAGAGTCTTTACACTTCCTGATGCTTCTTTTAGACTGTGAGATATCACGGTGGGATCCTGGCCCCCCCTCCCCTGCATTTTCCTAGACTGACACTGTCACTGCCCCCACCGCCAATGCCATGGATACAGGTGCCACTATTACTTCCACCATCAACATAGCTATTCATGGGGTCCCCAGCCTCCTCCCCAACCTTCTCCTCAGGGCAGCCCAAATAGTTAGAGTTCTCACAGAAGTCTTCAACACGGAGACTCTCTTCACTATCCGCCATAGGGTGTGGTGATGTTTTCTTGACGCTTCTTTGGAAAAAGGGAGGCACCTGTCAGCACAGTAGGCAGGAAACATGCAGACAGTGAGCCATGACTGAAACCCAACCCATCCTCCCTGCCTACTTGCAGTGCACATCCTAAGTGGTAAGTCCACAACTAGTCGATATTCCCTGCTCTGCAAAATGCAAGACAGACAGATACAGATATGCAACCGCCCAGAGAAGGGTCGTACGGAACTAGGTTAAAACCGGGAGGACAATACACTAAAAATATCTGAGGATGGAGTGTAGTCAAAATAGCCAAGCCAAAGTCAGAACCAGATCGGTATCACGGTACAAAATCACCAGAAAGGGAAAGTTGAAGGCAAGCCAAGGTAAATATACTAAACAATCCAAAACATTCACAGACAGACCCAGGAGCACAGCAAGGGAGAAAACCTATAACAACAAAAGGGTGAATTTCCAGCAAGACATTTAAATAGAGTACTGAGTCCCAGGATCAGAACCTGGTAGGTGCATGACTCAGTGCTCCATTAGATAGACATAGCACACAGGAACGGAACAGCCAAATAATTAAGCACTGCTAGTTTTCCTCCAGCACCTGCTGTGGAGAGAAACAAAGCATTTCATCCTGTTGCTAAGGATGCTGTTTCATCACCATGGTGCTTGGCTTCTCAGCTCCTCCCTCTCACCACTGGAACCTAGACAGGTAAGTTAGTGACAGTGCCCCACTAGGAAGGGGCAGTGAAGACTGAGAGGGCTCCACTTCTCTGGGGCTGCAAGGAGGAGGAGCAAGAGGAACACTGTGACCCATGGCTCTACGGAATGTTGTCAGACTGCAAAGTCACCTCCACATCATTCTGCTGCAACTTAGATCCACAATCTCATACTCTTTCTCCTCAACAATAATGTTGCACTTTTACAAAGCTAGCAGGGACAACTTCTGCCTACTACTACTAATACTTCTGGCCGGATAGCTAAAGCTGCTACTACCCACATTCTGGCTCTGGGTGTTTCATTTGAAATAATTCTGTAGTCCTGACATTTTTGTGCCTCACGGTTAATGTTGTGAATTACCCTGTGAATTGGTGTAGTAATCATGTATATATAGGGTTAGGATATATATTATTATTATTAGTATTATTATTTTTATTATTATATATTAGAGCTGAGCGAATTTAATCAAAAAGTTTTTGAAAAAATGATCTGAATTTATTTGTGGCGAATCGCGTTAAAAAATGGCTATTTCCTGGCTGCAGAGAGCCTTTATAATGGTGTAGAACACTGTGCCTTGCAGTAACACGCATAGGGAGTCTGCTTTGGTAGTGAAACAATACTGTGAGCCAGTATGACATGCAGATGACAGGTGTCTCTCTTAGAATCACTGCACACTTCACTTATTTGGGCAGTTATGGGGTCAAAACTGACCAGTGTGAACTCCAGAAAGGGGTGAAAGCGCACTCCTTTTACACCGTTGGCAGCTTATTCCACAATGATGTCTACAGAACCTTTATCTGATCCTTCAGTAGTGTTGAGCGCGAATATTCGAAAAGCTAATTTTTATCGCGAATATCGCCACTTTGAGAATTCGCAAATATTTAGAATATAGTGCTATATATTCATAATTAGGGATGAGCGAACTCGAACTGTATAGTTCGGGTTCGTACCGAATTTTGGGGTGTCCGTGACACGGACCCGAACCCGGACATTTTCGTAAAAGTCCGGGTTCGGGTTCGGTGTTCGTCGCTTTCTTGGCGCTTTTGTGACGCTTTCTTGGCGCTTTTTGAAAGGCTGCAAAGCAGCCAATCAACAAGCGTCATACTACTTGCCCCAAGAGGCCATCACAGCCATGCCTACTATTGGCATGGCTGTGATTGGCCAGAGCACCATGTGACCCAGCCTCTATTTAAGCTGGAGTCACATAGCGCCGCCCGTCACTCTGCTCTGATTAGCGTAGGGAGAGGTTGCGGCTGCGACAGTAGGGCGAGATTAGGCAGATTAACTCCTCCAAAGGACTTGATTAACTGATCGATCTGCAGCTGTGGATCATTGAGCTGCTGATCCTCAATTGCTCACTGTTTTTAGGCTGCACAGACCGTTTGTCAGTCTCATTTTTCTGGGGTGATCGGCGGCCATTTTGTGTCTTGTGGTGCGCCAGCACAAGCTGCGACCAAGTGCATTTAACCCTCAATGGTGTGGTTGTTTTTTGGCTAAAGCCTACATCAGGGTGAAGCTGTCACACCAAGTGCATTTAACCAGCAATAGTCTGTTCATTTTTTGGCCATATACAAAATCAGGGGCAAGCTGCGCCTGTCACCAAGTGCATTTAACCCTCAATGGTGTGGTTGTTTTTTGGCTAAAGCCTACATCAGGGTGAAGCTGTGACACCAAGTGCATTTAACCAGCAATAGTCTGTTCATTTTTTGGCCATATACAAAATCAGGGGCAAGCTGCGCCTGTCACCAAGTGCATTTAACCCTCAATGGTGTGGTTGTTTTTTGGCTAAAGCCTACATCAGGGTGAAGCTGTCACACCAAGTGCATTTAACCAGCAATAGTCTGTTCATTTTTGGCCATATACAAAATCAGGGGCAAGCTGCGCCTGTCACCAAGTGCATTTAACCCTCAATGGTGTGGTTGTTTTTTGGCTAAAGCCTACATCAGGGTGAAGCTGTCACACCAAGTGCATTTAACCAGCAATAGTCTGTTTATTTTTTGGCCATATCCCAGTCTAATTCTGTCACTAAATCCATACCGGTCACCCAGCGCCTAAATACTAGGCCTCAAATTTATATCCAGCTAAATCTGTCCCTAGTGCTGTAGCTGGGCGAGTTATTTAGTGTCCGTTCAAGCACATTTCTTGTTCTGGGTTGAAATACAATTCCCAATTTAGCAATTTCATAATTTAGTGGTTCCTGCTATATCAGAGCTATTTGAAATCTATCCCAAAAAGGGTATATAATATTGAAGGTGCACATTGGGTCATTCAGAATAACTTCACACACACCCGCTACTGTGTATTTCCAAGTCTAATTCTGTCACTAAACCCATACCTGTCACCCAGCGCCTAAATACTAGGCCTCAAATTTAAATCCCTCTAAATCTCTCGTTACCGCTGTACTGTTGTTGCTGGGCAAGATATTTAGTGTCCGTCAAAGCACATTTTTTGTTCTGGGTTGAAGTACAATTCCCAATTTAGCAATTTCATAATTTAGTGGTTCCTGCTATATCAGAGCTATTTGAAATCTATCCCAAAAAGGGTATATAATATTGAAGGTGCACATTGGGTCATTCAGAATAACTTCACACACACCCGCTACTGTGTATTTCCAAGTCTAATTCTGTCACTAAACCCATACCTGTCACCCAGCGCCTAAATACTAGGCCTCAAATTTAAATCCCTCTAAATCTCTCGTTACCGCTGTACTGTTGTTGCTGGGCAAGATATTTAGTGTCCGTCAAAGCACATTTTTTGTTCTGGGTTGAAGTACAATTCCCAATTTAGCAATTTCATAATTTAGTGGTTTCTGCTATATCAGAGCTATTTGAAATCTATCCCTAAAAGGGTATATAATATTGAAGGTGCACATTGGGTCATTCAGAATAACTTCACACACACGCTTCTGTGCATTTCCAAGTCTAATTCTGTCACTAAATCCATACCGGTGACCCAGCGCCTAAATACTAGGCCTCAAATTTAAATCCCTCTAAATCTCTCGTTACCCACCGCTGTACTGTTGTTGCTGGGCAAGATATTTAGTGTCCGTCAAAGCACATTTTTTGTTCTGGGTTGAAGTACAATTCCCAATTTAGCAATTTCATAATTTAGTGGTTTCTGCTATATCAGAGCTATTTGAAATCTATCCCTAAAAGGGTATATAATATTGAAGGTGCACATAGGGTCATTCAGAATAACTTCACACACACCCGCTACTGTGTATTTCCAAGTCTAATTCTGTCACTAAACCCATACCTGTCACCCAGCGCCTAAATACTAGGCCTCAAATTTAAATCCCTCTAAATCTCTCGTTACCGCTGTACTGTTGTTGCTGGGCAAGATATTTAGTGTCCGTCAAAGCACATTTTTTGTTCTGGGTTGAAGTACAATTCCCAATTTAGCAATTTCATAATTTAGTGGTTTCTGCTATATCAGAGCTATTTGAAATCTATCCCTAAAAGGGTATATAATATTGAAGGTGCACATTGGGTCATTCAGAATAACTTCACACACACGCTTCTGTGCATTTCCAAGTCTAATTCTGTCACTAAATCCATACCGGTGACCCAGCGCCTAAATACTAGGCCTCAAATTTAAATCCCTCTAAATCTCTCGTTACCCACCGCTGTACTGTTGTTGCTGGGCAAGATATTTAGTGTCCGTCAAAGCACATTTTTTGTTCTGGGTTGAAGTACAATTCCCAATTTAGCAATTTCATAATTTAGTGGTTTCTGCTATATCAGAGCTATTTGAAATCTATCCCTAAAAGGGTATATAATATTGAAGGTGCACATAGGGTCATTCAGAATAACTTCACACACACGCTTCTGTGCATTTCCAAGTCTAATTCTGTCACTAAATCCATACCGGTGACCCAGCGCCTAAATACTAGGCCTCAAATTTAAATCCCTCTAAATCTCTCGTTACCCACCGCTGTACTGTTGTTGCTGGGCAAGATATTTAGTGTCCGTCAAAGCACATTTTTTGTTCTGGGTTGAAGTACAATTCCCAATTTAGCAATTTCATAATTTAGTGGTTTCTGCTATATCAGAGCTATTTGAAATCTATCCCTAAAAGGGTATATAATATTGAAGGTGCACATAGGGTCATTCAGAATAACTTCACACACACGCTTCTGTGCATTTCCAAGTCTAATTCTGTCACTAAATCCATACCGGTGACCCAGCGCCTAAATACTAGGCCTCAAATTTAAATCCCTCTAAATCTCTCGTTACCCACCGCTGTACTGTTGTTGCTGGGCAAGATATTTAGTGTCCGTCAAAGCACATTTTTTGTTCTGGGTTGAAGTACAATTCCCAATTTAGCAATTTCATAATTTAGTGGTTTCTGCTATATCAGAGCTATTTGAAATCTATCCCTAAAAGGGTATATAATATTGAAGGTGCACATAGGGTCATTCAGAATAACTTCACACACACGCTTCTGTGCATTTCCAAGTCTAATTCTGTCACTAAATCCATACCGGTGACCCAGCGCCTAAATACTAGGCCTCAAATTTATATCCCGCTAAATCTCTCGTTACCGCTGTACTGTTGTTGCTGGGCAAGATATTTAGTGTCCGTCAAAGCACATTTTTTGTTCTGGGTTGAAGTACAATTCCCAATTTAGCAATTTCATAATTTAGTGGTTCCTGCTATATCAGAGCTATTTGAAATCTATCCCAAAAAGGGTATATAATATTGAAGGTGCACATTGGGTCATTCAGAATAACTTCACACACACCCGCTACTGTGTATTTCCAAGTCTAATTCTGTCACTAAACCCATACCTGTCACCCAGCGCCTAAATACTAGGCCTCAAATTTAAATCCCTCTAAATCTCTCGTTACCGCTGTCCTGTTGTAGCTGGGAAAGTTATTTAGTGCCCGTCAAAGCACATTTTTTGTTCTGGGTTGAAGTACAATTCCCAATTTAGCAATTTCATAATTTAGTGGTTCCTGCTATATCAGAGCTATTTGAAATCTATCCCAAAAAGGGTATATAATATTCAAGGTGCACATTGGGTCATTCAGAATAACTTCACACACACGCTTCTGTGCATTTCCAAGTCTAATTCTGTCACTAAATCCATACCGGTCACCCAGCGCCTAAATACTAGGCCTCAAATTTATATCCCGCTGAATTTGAATACAATACATTGGGCCAAATAATATATTTGTTGTTGTGGTGAACCATAACAATGAGAAAAACATCTAGTAAGGGACGCGGACGTGGACATGGTCGTGGTGGTGTTAGTGGACCCTCTGGTGCTGGGAGAGGACGTGGCCGTTCTGCCACATCCACACGTCCTAGTGTACCAACTACCTCAGGTCCCAGTAGCCGCCAGAATTTACAGCGATATATGGTGGGGCCCAATGCCGTTCTAAGGATGGTAAGGCCTGAGCAGGTACAGGCATTAGTCAATTGGGTGGCCGACAGTGGATCCAGCACGTTCACATTATCTCCCACCCAGTCTTCTGCAGAAAGCGCACAGATGGCGCCTGAAAACCAACCCCATCAGTCTGTCACATCACCCCCATGCATACCAGGGAAACTGTCTCAGCCTCAAGTTATGCAGCAGTCTCTTATGCTGTTTGAAGACTCCGCTGGCAGGGTTTCCCAAGGGCATCCACCTAGCCCTTCCCCAGCGGTGAAAGACATAGAATGCACTGACGCACAACCACTTATGTTTCCTGATGATGAGGACATGGGAATACCACCTCAGCATGTCTCTGATGATGACGAAACACAGGTGCCAACTGCTGCGTCTTTCTGCAGTGTGCAGACTGAACAGGAGGTCAGGGATCAAGACTGGGTGGAAGACGATGCAGGGGACGATGAGGTCCTAGACCCCACATGGAATGAAGGTCGTGCCACTGACTTTCACAGTTCGGAGGAAGAGGCAGTGGTGAGACCGAGCCAACAGCGTAGCAAAAGAGGGAGCAGTGGGCAAAAGCAGAACACCCGCCGCCAAGAGACTCCGCCTGCTACTGACCGCCGCCATCTGGGACCGAGCACCCCAAAGGCAGCTTCAAGGAGTTCCCTGGCATGGCACTTCTTCAAACAATGTGCTGACGACAAGACCCGAGTGGTTTGCACGCTGTGCCATCAGAGCCTGAAGCGAGGCATTAACGTTCTGAACCTGAGCACAACCTGCATGACCAGGCACCTGCATGCAAAGCATGAACTGCAGTGGAGTAAACACCTTAAAACCAAGGAAGTCACTCAGGCTCCCCCTGCTACCTCTTCTGCTGCTGCCGCCTCGGCCTATTCTGCTGCTGCCGCCTCGGCCTCTTCCTCCGCCTCTGGAGGAACGTTGGCACCTGCCGCCCAGCAAACAGGGGATGTACCACCAACACCACCACCACCACCTCCGTCACCAAGCGTCTCAACCATGTCACACGCCAGCGTTCAGCTCTCCATCTCACAAACATTTGATAGAAAGCGTAAATTCCCACCTAGCCACCCTCGATCCCTGGCCCTGAATGCCAGCATTTCTAAACTACTGGCCTATGAAATGCTGTCATTTAGGCTGGTGGACACAGACAGCTTCAAACAGCTCATGTCGCTTGCTGTCCCACAGTATGTTGTTCCCAGCCGGCACTACTTCTCCAAGAGAGCCGTGCCTTCCCTGCACAACCAAGTATCCGATAAAATCAAGTGTGCACTGCGCAACGCCATCTGTAGCAAGGTCCACCTAACCACAGATACGTGGACCAGTAAGCACGGCCAGGGACGCTATATCTCCCTAACTGCACACTGGGTAAATGTAGTGGCAGCTGGGCCCCAGGCGGAGAGCTGTTTGGCGCACGTCCTGCCGCCGCCAAGGATCGCAGGGCAACATTCTTTGCCTCCTGTTGCCACCTCCTCCTTCTCGGCTTCCTCCTCCTCTTCTTCCACCTGCTCATCCAGTCAGCCACACACCTTCACCACCAACTTCAGCACAGCCCGGGGTAAACGTCAGCAGGCCATTCTGAAACTCATATGTTTGGGGGACAGGCCCCACACCGCACAGGAGTTGTGGCGGGGTATTGAACAACAGACCGACGAGTGGTTGCTGCCGGTGAGCCTCAAGCCCGGCCTGGTGGTGTGTGATAATGGGCGAAATCTCGTTGCAGCTCTGGGACTAGCCAATTTGACGCACATCCCTTGCTTGGCGCATGTGCTGAATTTGGTGGTGCAGAAGTTCATTCACAACTACCCCGACATGTCAGAGCTGCTGCATAAAGTGCGGGCCGTCTGTTCGCGCTTCCGGCGTTCACATCCTGCCGCTGCTCGCCTGTCTGCGCTACAGCGTAACTTCGGCCTTCCCGCTCACCGCCTCATATGCGACGTGCCCACCAGGTGGAACTCCACCTTGCACATGCTGGACAGACTGTGCGAGCAGCAGCAGGCCATAGTGGAGTTTCAGCTGCAGCACGCACGGGTCAGTCGCACTACAGAACAGCACCACTTCACCACCAATGACTGGGCCTCCATGCGAGACCTGTGTGCCCTGTTGCGCTGTTTCGAGTACTCCACCAACATGGCCAGTGGCGATGACACCGTTATCAGCGTTACAATACCACTTCTATGTCTCCTTGAGAAAACACTTAGGGCGATGATGGAACAGGAGGTGGCCCAGGAGGAGGAGGAGGAGGATGAGGAAGAGGGGTCATTTTTAGCACTTTCAGGCCAGTCTCTTCGAAGTGACTCAGAGGGAGGTTTTTTGCAACAGCAGAGGCCAGGTACAAATGTGGCCAGCCAGGGCCCACTACTGGAGGACGAGGAGGACGAGGATGAGGAGGAGGTGGAGGAGGATGAGGATGAAGCATGGTCACAGCGGGGTGGCACCCAACGCAGCTCGGGTCCATCACTGGTGCGTGGCTGGGGGGAAAGGCAGGACGATGACGATACGCCTCCCACAGAGGACAGCTTGTCCTTACCCCTGGGCAGCCTGGCACACATGAGCGACTACATGCTGCAGTGCCTGCGCAACGACAGCAGAGTTGCCCACATTTTAACCTGTGCGGACTACTGGGTTGCCACCCTGCTGGATCCACGCTACAAAGACAATGTGCCCACCTTACTTCCTGCACTGGAGCGTGATAGGAAGATGCGCGAGTACAAGCGCACGTTGGTAGACGCGCTACTGAGAGCATTCCCAAATGTCACAGGGGAACAAGTGGAAGCCCAAGGCCAAGGCAGAGGAGGAGCAAGAGGTCGCCAAGGCAGCTGTGTCACGGCCAGCTCCTCTGAGGGCAGGGTTAGCATGGCAGAGATGTGGAAAACTTTTGTCAACACGCCACAGCTAACTGCACCACCACCTGATACGCAACGTGTTAGCAGGAGGCAACATTTCACTAACATGGTGGAACAGTACGTGTGCACACCCCTCCACGTACTGACTGATGGTTCGGCCCCATTCAACTTCTGGGTCTCTAAATTGTCCACGTGGCCAGAGCTAGCCTTTTATGCCTTGGAGGTGCTGGCCTGCCCGGCAGCCAGCGTTTTGTCTGAACGTGTATTCAGCACGGCAGGGGGCGTCATTACAGACAAACGCAGCCGCCTGTCTACAGCCAATGTGGACAAGCTGACGTTCATAAAAATGAACCAGGCATGGATCCCACAGGACCTGTCCGTCCCTTGTCCAGATTAGACATTAACTACCTCCCCATAACCATATATTATTGGACTCCAGGGCACTTCCTCATTCAATCCTATTTTTATTTTCATTTTACCATTATATTGCGATGCTACCCAAAGTTGAATGAACCTCTCCTCTGCCTGTGTGCTAGGCCTAAATATATGCCAATGGACTGTTGCAGTGGTGGCTGACATGAAGCCTGATTCTCTGCTATGACATGCAGACTAATTCTCTGCTGACATGAAGCCAGATTGTCTGTTACGGGACCTCTCTCCTCTGCCTGGGTGCTGGGCCTAAATTTATGACAATGGACTGTTGCAGTGGTGGCTGACGTGAAGCCTGATTCTCTGCTATGACATGCAGACTGATTCTCTGCTGACATGAAGCCAGATCCTCTGTTACGGGACCTCTCTCCTCTGCCTGGGTGCTGGGCCTAAATTTATGACAATGGACTGTTGCAGTGGTGGCTGACGTGAAGCCTGATTCTCTGCTATGACATGCAGACTGATTCTCTGCTGACATGAAGCCAGATCCTCTTTTACGGGACCTCTCTCCTCTGCCTGGGTGCTGGGCCTAAATTTATGACAATGGACTGTTGCAGTGGTGGCTGACGTGAAGCCTGATTCTCTGCTATGACATGCAGACTGATTCTCTGCTGTCATGAAGCCAGATTGTCTGTTACGGGACCTTTCTCCTCTACCTGGGTTCTGGGCCTAAATTTATGAAAATTGACTCTTACAGTGGTGGGTGACGTGAAGCCTGATTCTCTGCTATGATATGAAGACTGATTCTCTGCTGACATGAAGCCAGATTGTCTGTTACGGGACCTTTCTCCTCTGCCTGGGTTCTGGGCCTAAATTTATGAAAATTGACTCTTACAGTGGTGGGTGACGTGAAGCCTGATTCTCTGCTATGATATGAAGACTGATTCTCTGCTGACATGAAGCCAGATTGTCTGTTACGGGACCTTTCTCCTCTGCCTGGGTTCTGGGCCTAAATTTATGAAAATTGACTCTTACAGTGGTGGGTGACGTGAAGCCTGATTCTCTGCTATGATATGAAGACTGATTCTCTGCTGACATGAAGCCAGATTGTCTGTTACGGGACCTTTCTCCTCTGCCTGGGTTCTGGGCCTAAATTTATGAAAATTGACTCTTACAGTGGTGGGTGACGTGAAGCCTGATTCTCTGCTATGATATGAAGACTGATTCTCTGCTGACATGAAGCCAGATTGTCTGTTACGGGACCTTTCTCCTCTGCCTGGGTTCTGGGCCTAAATTTATGAAAATTGACTCTTACAGTGGTGGGTGACGTGAAGCCTGATTCTCTGCTATGATATGAAGACTGATTCTCTGCTGACATGAAGCCAGATTGTCTGTTACGGGACCTTTCTCCTCTGCCTGGGTTCTGGGCCTAAATTTATGAAAATTGACTCTTACAGTGGTGGGTGACGTGAAGCCTGATTCTCTGCTATGATATGAAGACTGATTCTCTGCTGACATGAAGCCAGATTCTCTGTTACGGGACCTCTCTCCTCTGCCTGGGTGCTGGGCCTAAATTTATGACAATGGACTGTTGCAGTGGTGGCTGACGTGAAGCCTGATTCTCTGCTATGACATGCAGACTGATTCTCTGCTGACATGAAGCCAGATTCTCTGTTACGGGACCTCTCTCCTCTGCCTGTGTGTGTGCTGGGCCTAAATATATGCCAATGGACTGTTGCAGTGGTGGCTGACGTGAAGCCTCATTCTCTGCTATGACATGCAGACTAATTCTCTGCTGACATGAAGACAGATTCTCTGTTACGGGACCTCTCTCCTCTGCCTGGGTGCCGGGGCCTAAATATCTGAGAATGGACTGTTCCAGTGGTGGGTGACGGGAAGCCAGATTCTCTGCTATGGAACCTCTCTCCAATTGATTTTGGTTAATTTTTATTTATTTAATTTTTATTTTAATTCATTTCCCTATCCACATTTGTTTGCAGGGGATTTACCTACATGTTGCTGCCTTTTGCAGCCCTCTAGCTCTTTCCTGGGCTGTTTTACAGCCTTTTTAGTGCCGAAAAGTTCGGGTCCCCATTGACTTCAATGGGGTTCGGGTTCGGGACGAAGTTCGGATCGGGTTCGGATCCCGAACCCGAACATTTCCGGGATGTTCGGCCGAACTTCTCGAACCCGAACATCCAGGTGTTCGCTCAACTCTATTCATAATCCATCAGAATTGCTAACTCCAAACAAAACAGAAGTGGATCCAAAACAGAGATGACACGTGAATAGAATATTTGCATGTGTTCTGTATTTTGTACCCACAACTGCTTTTGGCTAACAAATCAGAAGCCAATTCTGATGGGACCATACAGGCCTTACAGCTGATACACAGACAGGATCCGGTGTGCATATTATTTTTCCTTCCTTCTGACAGATCAGAAAAAGGATCAAATAAATGATGATGTCAGCCAGGCCGAAAGGCAAAATATTGGTCCAGTCATGAAGTGGGAAGGGGGGGAACAGCAGTCCACAGAGTGGCCCTATCACTAGAGATGGCCTTGCGGTTCACCGGGCAGTCGTTTCACGGTGAACTTTGCACGTTCGCGATTTGCTGAACGGGTGAACATATGGCAATGTCAGCTGGCGCCATATTCTTTTACATTGTGAAGAACTTTGACCCATGACACATCCATCAGGTGGTACATGACAGCCAATTGAGACGTTTCAGCACATGGACATACACCCTACCTTATAAATAAACCTGATCTGGCCGACATTCATTTTACATTCAGTCTTTTGCCAGTGTGTGAACCGAGAGCAAGGCAGGTGGTTTGACTCCGCAACAAGAAAAGAGTGGGTATTAGGAAAATTGCATTTACTGTAAATTAACAAAAGCAGGTTAACAGTGAAGTTACAGAGGTAAAGACAAGCAAAATATTCAAAACAGTATAAACAATACAAGTCAAATACTGTAACAATTTTCACCTTTACTGTGTCCGTATTTGCAGTGCGGACACTAAGAAATAATAGTCCCAGAAACTGTCCCTAACTGACCCTAACTTTCAAGTGGGTGCACACCCCCTTATCCCAGTGGTCCAAGTGGACCTCTTACAGTTTGTGGAAGTGCACGGTGGGGTCCGATGTCGTCCTTTTCCTTTAACCAATGCAGGATCCGCATCAAAGAAGTCCTCCTCAGCATGCCGGAAAACCAGTTGAATATAATCCAGAATTTTACAGTTACTGTCCGGTACCTCGACAGCACTGTGAGTCTCTTCACTGTTTGTGGCAATTCACTCAGCCCAATGTCTGCTCCACAGGTTAGTTGCTGCACACAGTCCTTTTTAACTTGGCTTCGCTAAATGCACGGTTTCTTTGCACTCCATCCATCTCTAGACCGAAGTTCACACAGCTTGGCTGCACAGGGAAGTCCTTTAGTATCTCCACACACGTCTTACACAACACAGAACTTGTTTTCTATCTTGCCAATATGGCGGCAGTTACAGCTCAAGTCTCTCTTCCTCCTTCTTCCTGCTCACGCTGAGGCAGGCTGACATCATAAGAGGCGTGTCACTTCAACACTTAGCTGCTGCCTTAAAGAACCAGTATCACAGTAATACACTTTCTCTATGGTAAACCCCAATGCAAATTGGTCCTATGTTGCCATCTACTGACCAAACGAATACTGCAGGCATTTTACATTAAATTTTAACACAGTTTTCCAGGATAATGAAATTTAGAGACATTACATGACAAGTGTAGACTCAAGTTGCTGCTGATGGAGCTGGAACTGCTCCTTCCTCCCCACCCTACCACAGCAGCCATAGAAGAGGAATGTGAGTGCAAAAGGCCCCCCTGGTCACACCTGCGAGAGGATGGAAAATGGTGCAGATAGGCAGCGGCCAACTGACTGCATAGGATATCTCTATAGTAGTTCAGTTTGTTCTCCCTCTCAGCAGATGTAAAAAAGGCCCCACATTTTGGAACGGTAGCGAGGGTCCAACAAGGTGGAGAGCCAGAAGTCATCCCTGACAATTCGGCTGTCACTACGCAAGCGGGCATGCTTTGGGCCATTTGTTCAAGTGACTGGGAGGAACTCCCTGCCTCCATTTCCACTACATACTACCACGGTGTGTGACGTTGTTCATCCCGTAGTCTTGGCGATGGACAAAAACCGTGGCCTCCTCAAAAGGGCCTGAGCAAACGGCAGATGTCACGCATGTGCTGCCACTGGCTGACATCGAAGTTACACAGGGGAGTACTCCTATCCGCTTGCATCATCAAGAAGTCGTTGATGGCCTATCTCTGTTCATACAGTCGGTCCAACATATGGAGGGTGGAATTCTGATGGGTGAAAACATTGCATATCAGCCTCTGTTGGGGGATGCCGTTCTGCTGCTGCAGCTCAAGGAGGGTGTGCTTTGCGGTGTACTAGTGGCTGAGGTGCATGCAAAGTTTCCTGTTCATTTTTAGGATGTCTTTGCAGATGGCTGGAAGAATTCAGGAACCGCCTGACAACCATATTTAACACATGTGCCATGCAGGGCGCATGGTTCAGCCCTCCTTGACGCAGCGCCGACAGTATGTTCTTCCCGTTGTCGGTGACCATGGTTCCGATTTCTTGATGAGAGACATGGAGCAGTTCCTCTCCTGTGTGACTCTGTTCAACCAGGCAAACGAGGTGCAGAACAGCATGACACCACCGTGCCCTGCACATGTGGTATGCTGGAGGGGCACTGTGAATTGTCTGAGAACACTGTGGAGGATGAGGAGGCAGAGGCGGACATTGTCGCAGGTCCAATGGCGTAACAATCTGGGGGCGTAAATGGCATCACCTGCCCAAGTTGCTGGTGTGGCTGTGCAGGAACCACATTCACCCAGTTGGCTGTAAAGAACATGTATTTTCCTTGACCATAGTCACAGCTCCACACGTCAGCACTGCCGTGCACTTTGGCAGACACCGACATTCTCAAGGATGGCCTTTTTGGCAAAGAAATGATGGCTTGGGACACTTCACCTCAGCTCGGCACAAGCCATCAGTTCTCTGAAAGATGCAGAGTCCACCACTTGGAAAGGGAGGGACTGCAGCACCAGCAACTTGGACAGGAACACATTCAGCTTCTGTGCCGTAGGAGGAGTGCACGCATACTGCTGTCTCTTGGCAATCGCTTTGGTGATTGATTGCTGAAGGAATGATTGACAAGGAGTAGGAGGGCGAGGAGCAGAGACATCAGGACAAGCAGATGATGGGAAGGACAAACAGCTCTCTTCGGCTGAGTTGGGGAGCCTTGACTGCCTGAAATCGGGTGCGTGCCACTGGGTGATGCAGCAACCACTGCAGCAGGCTGGACCACCACATCGGAGCCACGCTTATCCCAGGCCACTTTATGGGGACGCTGCGTATGTTGATGCAGGACCGTGGTGCCAACATTGGCACCCTGGCCACACTTCACTTTCTTCCCACAGATTCTACATATGGCCATGTTCACCTTCTCTGGCGGCGTAACAAAAAACTGCCACACTCTAAATAGGGAATTTTACCTCCAATACTACGCACAGACTCACTGCTACCGCCTCTGCTTCCGTGAACCCATGTACCACTACTTTCCAGGCTGGTAGGCTTCTGTGAATCGAGTGGTCTACCTCGGGCATGTTTGGCTCCCGACCTCCCACTGCTACCACCCTGCTGACTCCTGGCCATGCTAGCAACTTGCTGGCCCCGCTGCTGCCTAACGAGCAACCTGCCACACTCTTCTCCCGATGATGATAAAGCCCCTAATTCACCCGGCTCACAAGTGCGATCTGTCTGCACAGCAAATATATTTGTCTTTTTTCTTCTTATACACCCCACAAAAGGCTTTAGAATATGTAACTGCACTGCTGAATGGCAAATATATATATGTTTTTTTCCACTTATAACTGCACTGCTGAACGGCAAATATATTTTTCTTTTGCCACTAATACACAGCAAAAAGGGCTTAAGAACATTTTTTGTTCCATTAATATACGCCAAAAGGAGCTGCAAATTTTCACACTTCACCACACAATGGCTAATAAGTCCCTTTTTTCCTAGTAATAAAAGCCCAAAAATGCTTTAGAACATATAACTGCACCGCACAAGGGCAAATAAGATATAGAAATATTTCCTTGTAATAAACCCTTCAATGGCTGTTTCAAATAGTACTTGCATGCCAATAACAGGAATGGTTTGCTGAAATTACAGAGCTGTATAATGGCAGTTTGGATCCCCAGTCAGTGCAGCAAGGTGTGATAGGATTGTTCCTATTACCCAGGCTGTAATCTCCCCTACTTAACCTTGTTCTACATAAATGCTCTAGAATGATTCCTCCCAATCCTTTCCCTACACCTTGAATAATCTTCCCCTGAACTTGTAAATCGTTTTTTTAGCACAACAAAGTCTTTCCTAGCACTGTCCCTAGCGCCTGCTGACATCTCTCCCTGCACTAAGTACACTGGATAATGGCAAAATCTAAGATGGCATAGGCTATTTATAGGGCTGTGACATCACAGGACTGGCTGGCTGCTGATAGGCTTCATGCATGGCATTATGGGTGATCCCGCGTTCCCAGAGTTCCCTGCTCCATGTCCTCACATGTGCAGCAGCCATTTTAGGATTTTTTTTTATTTATTACCGTGAAGCGTGAGGAAAATTGGATTCAGTTTCAACTTCGATTCGTTCTTTTCTAGTTACTATGTAACTGGTGTAATGAATTGCCCCTTATATTTTTTGTGATATCAGGCAGACACCTTGGTGGAACTTATCTGTCACCACCAGACATCTGAGAAGCTCTGACAGATGTTCTTCAGAACCTCCTGCTTGAGGTTCCTTTTGTTTTGCTTTCGTTTTCTCATCTAGTTAGCCTCTCTCAGCTGTCATGTAGTTGCACTGATTGCATCCCTTTAAATCCATTCCCATACTGCATCACTTTGCGGTTTATACAACTTCCTGGAGTGTGCTGATGCTAGAAGCTGTTACTACAGCATCCACAAGATAAGTCTGTTTTCTTTATTTCTGTTTGCCTGTGGGCTTGATCCTAGGTGACCCTGACTCCCTCCGTATTAAGTGTAGGGAGCCGGTGGTCGTGTCCCCTCACTATTATAGGGTGTTCAGGTGCATACAGTCGAGGAACGAGGATATGCAATTTTCCACCATTGAGATTTTTGCATAGGCTGAGCAGTAAGGGAGAGAGTTAGGGCTCTTACAGGGCTTACCCTCCTGTTCCTTAGTTTTGGATCAAGTCAGTCGGATCTTCATTTGTGTCTTCTAGTTTTCTGTACACCTTCCGTGACATTATAAACCGCCAAAACCGTCTCAAGCATGGATCCGGTTTCACTTTTGACTGAACACATGCAGGGTCTTTCATTGGAGGTAGCAGATCTCCGTAAAACTGTTTCTCAGTTTCAAGTGACCGGTTCAGCTTGCGTTCATGGATTTTGTTCTGAGCCCAAGATCTCGCTCCCGGATACGTTCTCCGGGGGTAGTGAGAATTTTGTTCATTTTAGAGAGGCTTGCAAACTCCATTTTCGCCTACTTCCCCATTCCTCTGGTGATGAGGAGCAGAGGGTGGGGATCATCATCTTGCTGCTCAGGGATAACGCTCAGTCCTGGGCCTTTTCGCTGCCGGTGGGGGCACGGCCCCTCTGTTCAGTGGATGATTTTTTTTTAGCCCTGGGTCAGATATATGATGTATTGCTCTGGCTGAGTCTTGACTACGTCTTTTATGCCAGGGTAAACAGTCCGCAGAGATATACTGTTCAGAATTTCGGAGATGGGCAGCTGATACTGGTTGGAATGATGCTACACTCCGAAGTCAATTTTGCCATGGTCTTTCAGAGGGATTGAAAGATGCATTTGCCTTTCATGAGAGACCTACCTCCTTGGACTCTGCCATGTCTCGGGCCGTTCGCATTGACAGGCGTCTTAGAGAGAGAGGAGATATCACTCCTTCCTGTCATACTCAGTCCAAGGACAGTGCGGTGGTCTCATTCAGTGCACGGGGTTCTCAGTCGCTCTCAATCCCCTCTGAGCAGGATCCCATGCTTCAGCTCTCATAGCAAGGTTTGTTTCTGTTGTGGAGGTAAAAATCATTTGGCAAATGTTTGTCCCACTAGGAGATTCAGGCAGCTTTTCGAGAGTAATAAAGAAAAAAATCTTCTAAAAACATTCCATCTGTTACTATTGGCAAGGTTGATGCGGAAATTGAAGGTTTTCCGTTTGCTTGTAGTTCCCGTTTTGTCCTACCTGCCAGGGTGGTGCTAGAGAGCAAGAACATTTTTTGTGAGATTTTTGTAGATAGTGGAGCAACTGTCAATCTCATTGATAATCAATTTGCTATAACTCATGGTTTCCAGGTATGCACTTTGGGAAAGGATATACCTGTTTTTGCTATTGATTCCGTTCCACTTTCTCAGAAATCGTTAAGGGGCATAGTTCACAATATCCGTTTGATTGTGAGTGATACTCATGTTGAGGATGTGTCATGTTTCGTCCTAAGCGGGTTGCCTACTCCTCTAGTGTTGGGGCTACCCTGGCCCACTAAACATAACCCCACCATTGATTGGCAAGAGAGGCAAATAAATGGTTGGAGTGACTTTTGCAGAGAGAATTGCCTCACGACATCTTTTCTCTGAATTTTCGGATGTGTTTTCTGAGAGTGGTGTTCAGGACCTGCCCCCTCATAGGGAGTACTATTGCCCTATTACTCTCACCCCAGGTGCCTAAATCACGTTTATACAATCTCTCCCAACCTGAAAGGGTCGCTATGCGTGCTTATATCTCTGAGAGTCTGAGAAAGGGACACATACGACCCTCGAAGTCACCTGTCGCCGCTGGTTTTCTCTTTGTTAAGAAAAAAGATGGTTCTTTAAGACCATGTCTGGATTTCAGGGAGCTGAACAGTATCACAATTTGTGACCCTTATCCGCTTCCTCTGATCCCAGACCTGTTTGACCACATTGTTGGGGCTAAAGTTTTTTCCAAGTTGGATGTAAGAGGGGCATACAACCTGGTCAAATGGAAGACAGCCTTTAATACCCCTGAGGGCCATTTTGAGAATTTGGTTATGCCTTTTGGTTTGATGAATGCTCCAGCCGTCTTTCAGCATTTTGTGAACAGCATTTTTTATCATTTAATGGGGAAATTTGTATTAGTGTTTCTAGATGACATTTTGATTTTTTCTCCTGATTTCAAAACTCATAAGGACCACCTACGTCAGGTCTTGCTCATCCTGCGGGAGAATAAACTGTATGCTAAACTGGAAAAATGTGTGTTTGCGGTTCCAGAAATTCAATTTCTGGGGTTTCTTCTCTCCACTTCTGGTTTTTGCATGGACCCCGAGAAGGTCCGTGCTGTGCTTGAGTGGGAGCTTCCTGAGAATCATAAGGCGCTGATGCATTTTTTGGGCTTTGCCAATTATTACAGGAAGTTTATTTTGAATTATTCCTCTGTTGTTAAACCACTCACTGATATGACTAGAAAGGGGGTAGATTTGTCCTCCTGGTCGGTAGAGGCGCGTAAGGCCTTTTCTAGTATCAAGGAGAGTTTTGCTTCCGCTCCCATCTTGGTACAACCTGATATTTCTCTACCCTTCATAGTTGAGGTGGACGCTTCTGAGGTGGGTGCGGTCTTGTCTCAGGGTCCCTCTCCTACCAAATGGCGACCGTGTGCCTTTTTCTCGAAGAAACTCTCCTCCACAGAGAGAAATTATGATGTGGGAGATAGGGAGTTGTTGGCCATCAAGTTAGCTTTTGAGGAATGGCGCCATTGGCTAGAGGGAGCCAGACACCCTATTACCGTGTTTGCTGACCATAAGAATCTGGCCTACTTGGAGTCAGCCAAGCGTCTGAACTCGAGACAGGCCAGATGGTCTTTGTTCTTTTCAAGGTTTAATTTTGTTGTCACATTCCGCCCTGGGGTTAAGAATGTGAAGGCGGATGCCCTGTCCCGTTGTTTTCCGGGAGGTGGGAATTTTGAAGACCCAGGTCTCATTTTGGCTGAAGGTGTGGTGGTCTCTGCTCTTTATCCTGAATTGGAGGCAGAGGTTCAGGTAGCCCAGTCAGAGGCTCCTGATCTTTGTCCTCCTGGGAGGTTGTTTGTGCCTCTCGCTTTAAGACGCAAGATTTGAAGATAAGGAGCACCACGATACTGTCCTTGCTGGGCACCCGGGGGCAAGAGCCACAGTGGATCTCATCGCTCGGAGATTCTGGTGGCCGGCGCTTAGTAAGTTGGTTGAGGGTTTTGTGGCAGCCTGCGAGACCTGCGCTCGTGCCAAAGTCCCTCATTCACGGCCATCAGGTCCCCTTCTTCCGTTACCCATTCCTTCCCGTCCTTGGACACATCTGTCCATGGACTTCATTACGGACCTGCCTCGTTCCTCGGGGAAGACTGTGATTCTGGTGGTGGTGGACCCTTTTAGCAAAATGGTGCATTTCATTCCTTTTCCTGGTTTGCCCAATGCTAAGACGCTGGCGCAGGCATTTATTGATCACATTGTCAAATTGCATGGTATTCCTTCAGACATAGTCTCTGATAGGGGCACGCAGTTTGTTTCCAGATTCTGGAAGGATTTCTGTTCTCGCTTGGGGGTTCGGTTGTCATTCTCTTCTGCTTTCCACCCGCAGTCGAATGGCCAGACAGAGCGCGTTAATCAGAATCTGGAGACATATCTGCGCTGTTTTGTGGCGGAGAATCAGGAGGATTGGTGTTCTTTTCTGTCCCTTGCTGAGTTTGCTTTAAATAACCGTTGTCAGGAGTCCTCTGATAAGTCACCATTTTTTGGTGCATATGGGTTTCATCCGCAGTTTGGGACATTCTCTGGAGAGGGGTCTTCTGGTTTACCTGATGAGGACAGATTCTCCTCAGTCTTTGTCATCTATTTGGCAAAAGAGTCAGGATAATCTAAAGAGCATGAGTGAGAGATATAAGCGTGTGGCGGATAAGAGACGTGTGCCTGGTCTGGACCTGAATGTGGGTGATCTGGTGTGGTTGTCTACAAAGAATATCAAACTGAAGGATCCCTCCTGGAAGTTGGGTCCTAAGTTTATTGGGCCTTACAAGATCTTGTCCGTCATCAATCCTGTTGCCTTCCGTCATGATCTTCCTCAGACTTGGAAGATCCATAATGTTTTTCACAGGTCCCTATTAAAACCTTATGCCCATACCACTGTGCACTCCTCTTCGCCTCCTCCTCCGATTTTTTTTTATGGCAATCTTGAATTTTAGGTCTCTAGGATTGTGGATTCTCGCATTATCCGCGGTTCTCCTCAGTACCTCGTTCATTGGGAGGGTTATGGTCCTGAGGAGAGGATGTGGGTCCCAATGGCGGACATTAAGGCCACTCCTCTCATCAGGGCTTTCCATAGGTCTCATCTTGAGAAGGTGGGCTCTGAGTGTCCGGAGTCCACCCGTAGAGGGAGGGGTACTGTCACCACCAGTTCTGTGAGAAGGTCTGGCAGACGTTCTTCTCTATCTCTTGTATGAAGTTCTTTTAATTTTGGTTTTTACTTTCTCATCTCCTTTCCTTCTGCCAGGTGTCACTTATTCAGACTAAATGTGTTCCTTTATATTTCTTCCCATACTGCCTCACTTTGCGGTTTATACTACTTCCTGGATGAAGTGTTCACTGCTGGAGGCTGCTGCTGTTTGCTCAGATAAGTCTTTTCCTTTATTGTGTTTCCTTGCTGGCTTGATTCTAGGTGACCCTAACTCTGTCCGTATTAAGTGCATGGAGCCGGTGGTCATGTCCCCTCACTATTATAGGGTTTTCAGATGACACACAGTCTTAGGTACATGGGCTTGCAATAGTCTACCATTGAGACCCTTGCATGTGCATAGCAGTCAGGGAGAGCTCTTAGGGTTTTAAAGGGCTCACCTATATGCTCCTTAGTTTGGGATCAAGCCAGTCGGTCGTTTATGTATACGTTCCAGCTATCTGCAACTTCATCCGCGACATTGTGGCACTGCTACAGAGGACATATAATATGGCACTATATACAGAGGGCACAGGGCATATGGCTCTGTATACAGAGGGCACTGGGCATATGGCACTATATACTGAGGGCACAGAGTATGTGGAACTATATACAGAGAACACAGAGTGTGTGTGACACTACCATTGGGGGCCCTGTGTATGGTACAAATGCTGCTGTTATATTCAGGGCACAGCATGTGGCACTAAAAGGATGTTGTGTTAGTATGCAGGGCGCCAATGTGTTGGTAAAGAGAGAAGCTGAAGAAATCTTCTCGGCAAAATCTGCAGAGCTGAATTGTGGCCGGGAGATGTCATCATGGTGGTCTGAACCAGATGGAGACGTCGCCTGTACGTCACCAAATGGAAATTATTATTCTGCTACTGTGTGTGATGAGTGCTGTAGTCACAAGGATAATCTACAGCTGATAATGGCTGGTAGCATGCTGTTTTTTTTTTTTTTAAACAACTCCCAGCATCCCTTTACTGCTGTTTAGGCCATACTGGGAACTGTAGTTTCACACTGTAGAAGTTTATATGGAGGGGGTTGAACGGACTACTCAAATGGTATCTGTACTGAATTTTTAAAATCTAGTGATGCAAACATGTACTGCACACACTTTTGGTGCTGTATTTGACTTATGGGTTTGGTTCTGGTGCTATATTTATGTTGTTGATTCTGTTGCTGTATTTGACTTATAGGCTTGGTTCTGCTGTTGTAGTTGACATCGGTTTTGTTCTGGTTTTATATTTATGTAGTGAACATGGTTCTGGTGCTGTGTTTGACTTATATGCTTGGTTCTGGTGCTGTAATAATGCAGTGAACTTGGTTCTGGTGCTGTATTCATGCAGTGAACTTGGTTCTGGTGCTGTATTTGACTTATGGGTTTTGGGTTTTGTTTTGTTGCTGTATTCATATAATAAACTTGGTTATGGTGCTGTATGTGACTTATAGGCTTGGTGTTGGTGCTGTATTAATGCAGTGAGCTTGGTTCTGGTGCTGTGTTTGACTTATTAACTCAGTTCTGGTTTTGTGTTTGACTTATATACTTGGTTCTGGTGCTGTATTCATGAAGTGAACATGGTTCTGGTTCTGTGTTTGACTTATAGGCTTGGGTCTGGTGCTGTATGAATGTAGTAAACTTGGTTCTGGTGCTCTATTTGACTTATAAGTTTGGTTCTGGTGCTGTATTTATGTAGTGAACTTGGTTTTGGTGTTGTGTTTGACTTATAGGCTTGGGTCTGGTGCTGTATGTATGTATCGATCTTGATTCTTGCTCTGTATTTGTGTGGTAAACATGCAGCTGATACTATAATTCAATCTAATACTATCCATTCACATCTGCGTTCGGGATCACTGTTACAGATTCTGTCAAAAAGACCGGACAAAAAAGTCCTGCATGCAAGACTTTTTTGTCCAGTAAAGAAGCAGCATCCTGAGAAGACCCCATTATAGTCTAGAGAGTCTCTTCAGCCCAGAAGTTGGTAAATCTGGTCCCTCTAATGATCAGGCAGACTCAATCATGTACTGTTTCTAGGATTGCCCGTGTGTGTACGATCTCAACATGAAAACACAACCGGCTGCCGCCTTTTCATGAATTAAAGCCTATTTACCTATACTGCCATCATATGGTAGGCGGCGTTAAACAGGTTAAGGCGGGCCACTACACATGGGCCAGTGCTGTGTGCTATCCCCACAGGCTAAAATTTTCCAGCTAGCCCCTGCTTATACTGTACATACAGTATATATTTGATCGTTTTCTACACAGAATATCATACACGTAGAAGGCTTACAAGTAGGCCAAAAAGATAAAGGGGGCCATTTATTATCCAGAAATATGCCTATCTTAGGCATATTTCTGGTGCAGGTTGAAGTGCAGTGGTTACTTGTGACTTTTGCCCGCTCACACCAGGTCTAAAAAAGTGGGCGTGGCATGGGCGGGGAAGGGGACCAGCTTTATTTATCATTTTCTACGCCTATTATAGGCGTACAAAATGGTCTAAATGTAAGTCAGTAAGGGAGCTGGCTTACATTTAGACTGGTGCTGGATGTGCAAAAGTTATATAGAGGCCAGTGCTGATTCACCGCCAGATACAGAGGTTATTAAGACCGGCTTCTAAAACACTGGTCTTAATAAATGACCCCCAAAGACTTCAGGATCTTTACAGACCTCATGTATAAAAACCATGGCAGACAGAAACTGAAATAGTTATCTATAGCAAATACAGTAATCTGCTTTTATTTTTAAATCTGCTTTGAAAAACTAAACCCTGACTTTTCGTGTCTGCATTAATTTTCATACAATAGATCCAATAAATATCTTGTCAGATTGATGAATAGAGTAAGGCATGATAACTAATCACTGTAAATTGAAATGTTAGCAAAATGCTTTTAGTGTTCACTAAAAGAGTATCTATCTTTTTTAATTTGCTTTTATATTTGCCATTATGTGAAATGTTTGCATGACATCACATGACAAGCACTAATAGGAGTTTAACCAGAAACATTCATGTGCTGTTTATAGTTGTGTTTTATATATATATATATATATATTAGAGAGAAGCTCTCCCGTTCTCTTTGCACCAGCCTCTGGCCTCTACCTGTTAGGCCGAATGCACATGGCCGTGAGCGGTCCATGGAACCGCGGCCTGGATTCCTGCTGAGAGCAGGAGCGCACGGCGTCATTGGTTGCTATGACGCCGTGCGCTCCCTGCTGCCGCCACAGTACAGTAATACACTGGTATAGATCATACCAGTGTGTTACTGTATTGCGGCGGCAGCAGGGAGCGCACGGCGTCATAGCAACCAATGACGCCGTGCGCTCCTGCTCTCAGGAGGAATCCAGGCCGCGGTTCCACGGACCGCTCACGGCCGTGTGCATTAGGCCTTACTCTGATTGTTGGGGGTTCCTGAAATCATATTCCTGCCTGTCAGACATTTATGGCATATCCTATGCATATGATCACTATAAGGGCCCACTCGTAATTAAGAAGAATCCACGAAGGAATTAGCAGGTTCTATCTTAAACATTACTGTAAAAAAATAAATACAAAATTTTAACTTGTTAGGGACAAAGTATACATGTTTGCTAACATTCACATCTCAACTATAGAATCAAACTTTTTATTTTCTTTAAATCTAATTCAAACGGTTGTTTTCAATAAATATTTCATATGTTTCTCTTTGAATACTATTTTCAGTTTTTTCATATAGATTCAGTATTGTTACAGTTCAGGGTTACATTTCTACATGGAATAAATATGAGAGGGTCATTTACTATACAGAAGTCCACCTATATTAGGAGTATTTTTGGCACAGATTGCGGTGCAGAGGTTATTTGAGCTGCAATCTCCGACTTTTCCTTGCTCACTCCAGGTCTAAAAAAGGGGGTGTGGCATGGGTGGGGAAGGGGATGGGCAGGCCTGCCTCATTCATCATTTTCTACGTCTGTTTTAATGGTCTAAGTGTAAGCCAGCAAGAAAGCTGGCTTACATTTAGACTGGTGCTGGATACGCCGAAGTTCTGTAGAGGGTGGTGTCTCTTCATAACTTTAGTAATCCACCGCCAGCTAAGTGCAGTATTATTTACTAGTAGATTAGATGTTTTCAATAAATTATATGTCCCTCAAAATATCTCCCACTCACATTTAAACACTTTAAAATCAATATTAATAATAAGCAAAAATATATTTTTTGCATATATTTAGTTGTACAGTATTAAAATTATATCATTGGTAGATGATATTTTGGAAACAGCTAGCATTTGAGGTCTTGGTTGCTAAAATTGGGAAGCATGTACATTTTAAAAATATTTTTATTACATTTCTACATTTTTTCTTGTTGATATTTGTATGTAACTGTTTAATATTACTTCAACCTACACCATATAACTTATATCATATTTATATTAATAATTATGATTATGTTTAATATTTATTGTTGATCTCTCTAGAATTTTTCAAATCCCTTCTGGAGAATGCAGAAAAATCTCTTCATGATTTATTTGTAAGGACATATGGGTTGCTTTCCACACAGAACTCAGAAATATTCCAGGACTTATTTACTGAGCTAAAACATTACTACACTGGAGGAAATGTCAACCTCGAAGAAATGCTGAATGATTTCTGGGCTCGCCTGCTAGAACGCATGTTTCAGCTGGTAAATCCTCAATATCATTTTTCAGAAGACTATCTTGAATGTGTCAGCAAATATATTGATCAACTAAAACCATTCGGAGAAGTACCTAGGAAACTGAAAGTGCAAGTTACTAAAGCTTTTGTTGCAGCCCGAACATTTGTCCAAGGTCTAACGTTAGGCCGGGAAGTGGCCAACAAAGTATCTAAGGTAAAAACAAATACTTATTTTTTGTCTTTGACTGTCTAGCACTATATAAAAGCATAAGGCTGGCGTCATAGATGCAGTTTAGTCTTATACATATTTTGAGGAAAGACTGAAGTGCTGCATAAAAAATTCTCAGAAGCAGAATTTGCCACAGAAACTGCATGTGCGATTCATGCCTTTTTGCAACTTAGAGCAAGTAGATTCAGATAGAGTTCTAGGGTAGCTGCATCTATTTTTTTTTAACAAGTGCTTTAGGGTGACTGTACATGGGCCTCTGGATCCACTTGTGGATTACTTCTAATGGCTGGGCCACGCATGTGCTTACTGGACTTCACCTGTATTTGCTGTTGTTTCAAATAACAAGTGTAGGTGTGGCCCAGCAATGTGGTAATTTGCATGCAGGTCACACAGTCAGACCACACCATGTGCATGCACACTTACTAATGACTCCTTTGACTTCTTTACAATATGCAAATTGATAGATACATTATACTTGTTTCACGTCTGATTCTGAAATTTAAAGGGAACCTGTCACCAGAATTTTGGGCATAGAGCTGAGGACATGGGTTGCTAGATGGCCGCTAGCACATCTGCAAAATATCCAGTCCCCATAGCTCTGTGTGCTTTTATTGTGTAAAAAAAATTGATCTGATACATATGCAAATTAACCTGAGATAAGTCCTGTACGTGAGATGAGTCAGGGACAGGACTCATCTCAGGTTAATTTTGCATATCTATCAAATCGTTTTTTTTTTTTACACAATAAAAGCACACAGATCTATGGGGACTGGGTACTGCGGATGTGCTAGCGGCCATCTAGCAACCCATGTCCTCAGCTCTATACACAAAATCCCAGTGACAGGTTCCCTTTAAAAATATATATTATTTGGGTGCAAATCGATTCTATCCAAATCAAATATGTTCCAATTGCTATGAAAACTGTCTCTGGTGTCCTTCGACTCATATACTTTTAAGCAATTCAGAGAATAACTATGAATTCTAGAAGGAGAGAGAGATAGTACTGATAGGGGTACTCTCAGTCCCTGGGGTCCTAGAGATTCAGAAAATAAATATGAGGAGAAAGAGAGAGGGAGATGGATTATATTGTTAGGGATGATCATTCTCATTATGGAGACCAACAAGTATGCATGAGGAGTAATGTAGCCCAGACAGGGCTGCTCTGCCTTTCTGGGAAACATACATGTAAATTTTAGTATCTTACATCAAGCATCAGTTAATCCTAGTGGTCTTTTCTTTTGGAAGGAAAGCTAATTTAAATATCTTTCCCAGAAACCCAAGGCCATTCAGCTAACCAGGGCAATTTTCTCTTGAGAAACCTAGTACTCTTGTCCTTTTGCAATTTTCTTGGAAGGAAAACTGGCTTTCATATATGATTTCCAGTGGGGTATTATATCCCTCTCTCTGGGGAAATTGGGACAAATTGGTAGAATCGCTTTGCTCCTCCAATATAGTCATAGTATTCTTATATAATTAATTTAATATATCTTAGGATAAATCAGATTTGATTACTACTGCAAGGGATGGCCTATGTCTCCATCTGATTCCACATACAATGGCTCCTTGTCTTAAATGTGAGTGATTTATCAAATTATAAGTTTTGCAATTGTAGGAATGTTTGATACAAGATTTTAATTTTAATTTAGACTGGTTCAAGATATGCTCAATGCATATTTAAAAATATAATTCAGTGACACTGTATTTTTCTCTGTTGGATATTCAAGTGTTTTTATGGCAAGAATGGCATGGTCTCCATAAAAATAAACATAACACTGAGGAAACCAAGATTAGTTGGGAATCTTCAGATAAGTTTTAAGAATCATCCATCATACTATTGTATTTGCACCTAGCCATATTAAATGTTTATACACTTTGATAATCCATACTTCTGTTTAGAGATGAGCAAATTTCTTAATAGTGGTACTGCGCCTGCACAAGATTTCTGACCGCCGACAGGAAGAAGGACGGGGCATTTCTAGAAGGTAGACGATGATGTGGGGAGGGGGCGTAACCATTTGCCGGGGTTGTGGGAGGTTATTTGAGGATCAGGAGGCATTCTTCGGATTCAAATTAAGGTGGGCTGGGCACTGCAGGGGGGCATCACTGGGCACCAGAGGGGAAAAAAAACGCCCCTCTAGGCACCTTGGAGCCTTATTAGCATATCATAAAAAGGGCTTTTTTTATCAAAAGGACAAAACGAAATAAAGTAAGAAGACGACTGCAGGAAATAAGGTACTTCAGTTAACATGGCGATGGTGACAGCTAAAAATGGTAAAAGCAGGTGACAGATTCCCTTTAACAAAGTGAGCTTGGATCCAAATTTCAGGAAAAAATTGATTTGCCATGAAGCCGAATCCCCTGATGCATTGTGATAACTAATTTTCACAGTTCTGATAGATATCGACATCAGGTAGTCACTAGTGTCAGGTACTCACTAGTGTAATTTAATTATAATGTAATCACAGAGTACATTTACCAGTGTAAAACTGAACCTTTACTGATAATCATTAAAAATAACCCACTTTGTGCACTTAAAAAAGCAATTGACATTTTGGCTGTGCAAGGAAAGGAAAGTAAAATTGACTCACCCACACACTTGCCCTATCAAGCTATAGGCCCTGCCTAACAAAATGGAATGGCCGCCCCGAGAGGGGCGATCCCATGTCAGGAACCTCCTGATAGGCTCTATATGTCCCTGGAAAGAGATAGATACTGCCACCCTAAAAGAGACCTAATATGACTACAGTCCAATAGTAATGCCATAAGTCAATGCATGTATCAGAAAATAATAAAGTTGCCAAAAAATATCGCACATATTACATATATGCTCCCAAATGAACCAATGGCGTACAGATTTTGATCATCAGTGGGAAAAAAGGAGCACATAACAAATGTCACAGGACTGCAAACTTTGTGCCAATACATTTCTCTGAACCGTTCTATGGGGTCAGTTCATCAGGGGACCACACATAACAAAAAAACTCCAAAAAACAAACGATACAGGAATGGAGACAATAATATGTGTGGGAATCAGATTATATTCTTATAGTAATACCCAAATAAAAACGGTAAATCTCATGGCCATAAAGAAAGACAATTGCCACATATTTGGGCATAGAAATAATTGTACAGATGAGGAGCCACTATACCCTGTTACTACAAGAAGATCATTTAACTATTGAAAAATAGTATTTAGCCAAAAATCATTGTCACTTCCTATCAGCTTAGCAGACAGTGGATGGGGAGGTAAAATGAGAGGGAGGTTACTATCCTTCATATTGTAAGATGAATATTATGTGCAAAATTAAAAGCACCCTACCTCACCCATAGAATCCGGACCGTCGCATTTACATTCATGAAATTTGGCACACACGTACATCAGGTGTCCGGGAAGGTTTTAGACCAGGTGTCAGCTCTCTATCAATTACCGTTCTTGAGATATTTCTAAAGAATGCATTAGTCAATAGAAGCCTACTCACATGACCCTTATCAGCTAATAACAGCTTGCAGGCCCTTAGTCTCCACATACACATAGTTTTACAGCAGATTTCCATAACAACCCAGCCATTTTTCTTCACTGCTTTAGGTTAGCTTTAACCTGTAGGATACCAGCTTTAACCTGTAGGATACATGTACAGCGCTGATATCCGGAACAGAAATCCCAGCGCCGTAAAGGAGCTGCGCCCGCGCGATCAGCGTCAGGGGTCCGGCAGTCACTGATAGCCAGGCCCCTGCTGTATGCGACGGCATGAAAACACAGATGTCGGCATGTTATCCCTTGCACAGCCGCGGTCAGCGCTGACCGCTGCACGTGCGGGATCCTGCCGGTTCCAGGTGGCCATTGGATCCCCGCGCTGCTGTGATGGGGACCCGGAGCAAGGAAAGGCAGCCCAATGCCTTCCTTAAGCATTGTGGCTGCCTTATGTGACAGCCTGTGAGATGTGAGATCCAGGCCCTTGGTCTCACATGCAGGAAGCTGTAAGTGTATTACAGTGTGTTATACACTTAAAGCCAATGCATTACATTACAGAAGTATTGTGATGGATTGTAACGGGGGTCAGACCCCCAAAAGATGAATTCCCAGAGTGGGACATAAAATAAAGTGAAATAAAAGTTAAAAAAAAAATAAAGTTTTACAAAAAATTAAAAGTTTCAAGTAAAAAAAGCGCCCTTTTCAGGCCATAGTAGACATATTAGGTATCGCCGTGTCCATATCGACTGGCTCTATAAAAATATCACATGACCTAGCCCCTCAGGTGAACTTTGTCAAAAAAATAAATAAACTGTGCTAACTAAACAATTTTTTTGTCACCTTACATCACTAAAAGTGCAACATCCAGCTATGAAAAAGGCGTATGCCCCCCAAAATAGTACCAATCTAACCGTCACCTCATCCCGCAAAAAATGAGCCTCTACCTAAGACAATCGCCTAAAAAGTAAAAATAAATATGGCTCTCAGACTATGGAGACACTAAAACATGATATTTTTTTTAAGGAAACCACAGAAACAAGATAATAATGCACTTATTAAAGTAGATGCAAGCACTATATATGGACAAAGTCCTCACTCTGATATGATAATGTCTGAGACAGTTAATATATTTTGATCAAAACACATCTAAGCCCGCCTACCGAACGCCAAGGTGGTCTCAGGTCAGGCGGGTCCTACGCTAAACCTACCTAAGCCGTTGGGCTTCTATGTTTTTGTTTTTTTTTTGTCTGGGATTTTTTTTTGTTTCAAAAATGATTTTATTATGTTAAAAGTAAAAAAAAAAAAAAGTAGACATATTAGGTATCGCTGCATCCATAACGATCTGCTCTATAAAAATATCACATGACCTAACCCCTCAGGTGAACGCTATAAAAAATAAAAAAATTAAAATTGCGCCAAAAAAGCAGTTTTTACTCATTTTACATCACAAAAAGTGTAATACCAAGCAATCAAAAAGTCTTATGTACCCCAAAATGGTGCCAATCAAACTGTCATCTCATCCCGCAAAAAATTAACCACCTAAGACAATCGCTCAAAAAATAAATACATGACCTAACCCCTCAGGTGAATGCTATACAAAAAAGCTATTTTTTGCCACTTTACATCACAAAAAGTATAATAGCAAGCGATCAAAAAGTTATATGCACCCCAATATAGTGCCAATCAAGCCATCATCTCGTTCCCCAAAAAATATACCCTACCTAAGACAATCGCCCCAAAAAAAAAAAAAGCTATGGCTCTCAGACTATGGAGACACTAAAACATGATTTTTGTTTTTTTGTTTCAAAAATGATGTTATTGTGTGAAACTTAAATAAATTTAAAAACTATACATATTAGGTATTGCCATGTCCGTAATGACCGGTTCTATGAACATATCACATGATCTAACCCCTCAGGTGAACGCAATACAAAAAAGCTATTTTTTTGTCACTTTACATCACAAAAAGTATAATAGCAAGCAATCAAAAAGTCATATGCACCCCAATACAGTGGCAATCAAGCTATCACCTTATCCCGAAAAAATCTAAGACAATCGAAAATCTAAGATCTAAGACAATCACCCAAAAAAAAAAAAAAAAAAAAAAAAACTATGGCTCTTAGGCTATGGGGCTATGGAGACACTAAAACATGATATTTTTTTGTTTTCTGTTTCAAAAATAATGTTATTGTGTAAAACTTAAATAAATTAAAATATTAAGTATATATTAGGTATTACCATGTCCGTAATGACCTGTTCTATAAAAATTTTACATGACCTTACCCCTCAGGTGAACGCTATAAAAAAATAAAATAATTTAAACTGTGCCAAAAAAGCAATTTTTTGTCACTTTACATTACAAAAAGTGTAATACCAAGCAATCAAAAAGTCTTATGTACCCCAAAATGGTACCAAACTATCATCCCATCCCGCATAAAAAGGAACCCCTACCTAAGACAGAGCTCTCAGAAAATGGCAACACAAAAACCAGATTTTATTCTGTTCAAAAATTATTTGACTGTGTAAAAATTTACAAAAATAAAAATGATAGACATACTAGGTATCTCTGCATCCGTAACAAATTGCTCTATAAAAATATCACATTATATGCCCCCTCAGGTGAATTCTGTAAAATAATTTAAAAAAAATGCCAAAACAGCCATTTGTTTCACCTTGCCTCACAAAAAGTTTAATATTAAGCGATGAAAAAGTCTTATGTACCCCAAAATGGTACCAATCAAACCAACACCTGATCCTGCAAAAAAATGAGCTCCCACATAAGACAATAACTTAAAAAATAAAAGCCAATGGCAACCATAAACCTATCCATCAAAATCAGCGCTGCAAAAGCTATATGGTGCTCCTTCCATCCGAGTCCTGTTAGGTACCCCCACAGTTGTTCACCACCACATATAGGGTGTTTCTGTATTCAGGAGAAAATGGGTAGTAAATTATGGGGTGCTTTTTCTCCTGTTTCCCCTTGTGAAATTGAAAAAAATTGGGGCTAAAGCAACATTTTACTGTAAGAAACAAAACTTTTCATTTTTACAGTCAAGTGTTTCCAAATTCTGTAAAACACTTAGGGGGTCAAAGTGCTCAGTACCCCCCATTAATATATTATTTAATGGGTGGTTTCCAAAATGGGGTCACTTTTTGAGGGTTTCCACCGTAGGAATACATCAGGGTCTCTTCAAATACAAAATGGTGCCTAACCAGTGAAATCTGCCTCCAAAATCCATATGGCGCTCATTTCCTTCTGACCACTGCCACGTGCCCATAGAGCAGTTTTCTGGCATATATGGGGTATTTGTGTAAACCGCAGACGCAGAGTAATATATATTGAGGTTTATTTTGTTGCTAACCCTTGCTGTGTTGCCCAAAAAAAAGTTTGATTAACATAAAAAACTACCAAAAAAGTGAAAATTTGAAACTTCACCTCCATTTTCCTTTAATTCTTTTGGAATACCTCAAGGGTTAGCAAAGTTTGCAACATCAGTTTTGAACAATTTGAGGGTTGTAGATTCTAAAATGGGGTAATTTATGTGTGGTTTCTATTTCCTAAGCCCCTCAAAATCACTTTATTACTGAATTGGTGCTTCAAAAAAATGTTTTGGAAATTTTGTTGAAAATTAGAAAAATTGCTTCTAAACTTAGTTCTAAGCCTTCTAACGTCTTAAAAAAAAAAAATGACAAAATGATGCCAAAATAGACATTTAGGGAATGTTAAGTAATAAATATATTATGTGGTATAATTTTCTGTTTTGAAAGCAGAGAAATAGAAATTTTGAAAATTGCAAATTTTTCATAATTTTGGGTAAATTTGGGATTTTTTCATAAATAAAGGTGAAATATATTGACTCAAATTTATGACTGTCAAGAAGTACAATGTGTCACGAGAATACTTATCAGAATGGCTTGGGTAAGTAAAAGTGTTTCAAAGTTATTACCACATATAGTGACATGGGATTTAAGGTGAAAAGTGACTCGGTCCTGAAGAGGTTTTAAAGGAAATCTGTCACCAGGATAATCGCCATTGAAGTAAAGCCATAGCCTAATTGCACTTAGTACCTTATTTTCAAATGTGCCTTTGTTCCAGCACTAGATGTTTTGTATCCTCTGAATGCCAAATAGTATGCAAATGAGCCAGTTAAGTGCCCAGAGGGGCGTAATTCTTGCAGGAAGGAGCCCAGGCACGCCTCCTGCCACAATGTGTCCACCCACCTCACCAATATCACAACGAAGCCATAACTCTGCCCTTTTCCCTGCTACCAGCATGTGTGGGGGTGAGGGGGTGGGGCTTGGGCACTAGATGGAGGTGTGCCTAGGCTCCTACCTGCAAGAGTGACACCCGACTGGGTACCTTACTGGCTCATTTGCATACCAAATAAACTGGATTTTCAGAAGATAGAAAACATCTATTGCTGAAACAAAGGCACATCTGGAAATATTGTACTATTTAAGGGAGCATGCCCCTGTGGACATCACTGTGAAGGGGATGAGGTGCTGTGGAATTCACAGTTAAAGGGGAAGTGCTGTGAAGGTCAAAGTTAAGGGGGTAGGCTGCTGTGGAGCCCCCATTTTAAGGAGACGGGGCACTGTGGGGGGTAGTGTTAAGGGTTAGGGGGCTGTGGAGGTCACTGCTATAGTGGATACTGTTGATATCTTTTAATGAAATGCACAAACATTAAATGAAATAGATGAAATATACCCGAGCAAAGTCAGGACTTTCAGCTAGTTATTTACATAAAGCATGCAAAATCTATATATTCATTAAGACCACAAGGGGTAATTGTGTTCAATAGTGTTGATCGAGCACCAAAGTGCCCATGTGCTCTACCACTACAATCGAGACATCCTTTGAAGCCAGTTGGATTCCGTCTATGTGCGACATCGCCCATCCTCACAAAGGTCTAAACGAGGGGACCTTCTGAGCTCATGCTCCACTGGCTTGACTGCTGGAGGGTGGGGGGGGGGGGCAGGAGCAGCACAAGCTTCATCTACAGCAACTTAAGTCTTGAGTCTCTGATGAGGAGTTTTCTTCAGACACCTACTGAAGAAACAACAGGACATGGAGCAGAACCTGAACCAGCAGGTGGTGGCATACTTGGACTGTACCCTGTCACATGCTGCTGCCACTATTCTGATGCTATCATCTGCCTGATGCCATACACCTGCTGCCTCCACTACCATCTGCTCCTACTGTGATCTGCCACTATCTTGTGCTGTTAATGCAAGGGATGAGCGAATCGACTTCTGATGAAACATCTGAAGTCGATTTACATAAAACTTCCTTCCAATATTGTACGGAGCAGGAGCTCCGTACAGTATTAAAATGTATTGGATCTGATGAGCCGAAGTTATTGCTTTGCGAAGTCTCGCGAGACTTCGGGTAATAACTTCATAAATTAATTTGTACTGTAAAAAAACATTTCCCAAACCCGGGTTCGGTTCCAAGGTACCACTTGGAATTAATTAATTAATTTATTTAGATATTACCCAAAGTCTTGCGAGACTTCATGAAGCAATAAGGTCAGCCAATACATTCTAATACTGTACAGAGCTCCTGCTCCGTACAGTATTGAAACGAAGTCTTATGTGAAACGACTTTGGATGTTTCATTCGAAGTTGATTCACTCATCCCTAGTTACTGCCACTGCTGTTGCGCCCCTCCCTTCCCACTCTGTTCCAGAGGCACTATTGTGACTTTTCATGCTGTTACCATCCTAATCAGTCTGTTTCGGGGTTACTATTGTCACTTTTTATGCTGTTGCCACCCTCCCCACTCTGTTCTTGGGCCACTATTGTGACTCTTCATGCTGTTGCCACTCTCACCAGTCTGTTACAGGGCCACTAGTGTCCCTGTTTGGTCATGTTGACATCACCATTCATTTTTCAGTTCTTATGATCCGTCAGTGCTGGGCCATTTATTATTTAACTTATTTATTAATGATATCGAGGACGAGATTAATAGCACCATTTCTATTTTTGCAGATGATACTAAGTTATGTAGAACTGTACAGTCTATGGAAGATGTCCATAAATTACAAGCTGACTTGAACACTCTGAGTGATTGGGCATCAACTTGGCAAATGAGGTTCAATGTGGACAAATGTAAAGCTATGCATCTTGGTAGTAATAATCTCTGTGCTTCATATGTCCTAGGTGATGTAACACTGGGAGAGTCACTTATAGAGAAAGATTTGGGTGTCCTTGTGAATGGTAGATTAAATTACAGCATACAATGTCAATCAGCTGCTTCTAAGGCCACCAAGATTTTTTCATGCATTAAACGAGGCATGGACTCGCAAGGGGAGATATGTAATATTACCACTTTACAAAGCATTGGTGCGGCCTCATCTGGACTATGCAGTTCAGTTCTGGGCACCAGTACAAAGAAAGGACGCACTGCAGCGACTAAACTGATAAAGGGCATGGAGGGTCTTAGTTATAAGGAAAGAGTAAAAGAATTGAATTTATTTAGTCTTGAGAAGAGACGTCTAAGACGGGAAATGATTAACCTATACAAATATATAAATGTCCATACCAAAAATATGGTGAAAAACTGCTCCATGTAAAATGCTCTCAAAAGACAAGGGGGTACTGCCTCCAATTGGTGGGGAAAAAGTTCAGTCTCCGGATGCGTCAAAGCTTCTTTACTGTAAGAACTGTGAAGTTCTGGAATAGACTTCCTTAGGACGTGGTCATAGCAGGAGCAGTGGACAGTTTTAAAAATGGTTTAGATGAATTTTTAAAAGTAAACATTAATGCTTATGAAAACGTGTAGAAATCAGAGTCTCACTACCTTCTGGGATTCGCATCCCCACCTATCCCTTGCTTGAACTTGATGGACTTATGTCTTTTTTCAACCGTATTAACTATGTAACTATGTAATCTGTTCTGTGGTTTTGACCCGCACCTGTTTTGGGCTGACAACAACTGATGAGAATAACTGACCAAATAATTCACGTGTGAACTAAGCCTAATAGTGTCTCACAGTCATTCTACACCTAACAGAAGAGATTCAAAAGGCACTTATTTGCACTGCCACCACATGGATTAAAATAACCTTTTTTCTCCACTACTCTATTGGTGTAATAGTCACTGGGACACAATGACCCCCTTTAAAAATATAACTTTTAATATTTTTTCTTAAAAAAACCCACATTATTAACTTAAATACAATACAAACTATATACACTTCTGTGCCAGGCATCAAAATCTAGTTTATCAGTAGTGTCAGAAATTAACAGGTGGGACATGGGCAAAATCTACACTAGGCCCATCGTTACTCATGTTTTTCACCTTCTTCAGTTCTCCTCTTATTCCATTCAGGATCTCATGGTTCTTTTTGGTATGTTCCTTACAGAGAAGTGGGGTCATGCAGTCATATTGGAGTAATATTGGAGTCAGGAGACGAGGGGCGACCCCACTTCTCAGTGGCTAAACCCTTCAAAATCCCTACTCTATCCCTTAGTTTAGTGTCAGCCTCCAATATTTTTGTCCCAATGCGTTTCTCTAGAGCCTATGATCTTTGGTTCTTCAGGGGACCACAGATAAAATAGGCTAAACTTAGACAATGCTGACAATATTATGGTGGCTTCCCTAGATAGCAGGTGGTATAGAAGTGCCAATCCCTCAGCCTTTTAAAGTTGATCCCACCTCACATTAGTTACCTTAAATGTGCGCTCCAAACTGGAGCACACGCCAATTTTCCTCATTTCCTGTGCATTCCGGTGGGGCATGTGTGGTAGAGTCACTTCCCTTTCCTACCACAATAACATACCGCCCCTCACTCCAGTTTGCTTACATCCTGTATGTAGCACTTCTTGCTGATATATACAACCAAACCCATAATGCACTTTTCCTTTATATACCACACGTCCAGCACTGCCCCTAACATCACCCAGCTAGTTTATAGCTCCTCCCACCCAGCCAGTTACATGGACACTCCCCTATCACTGCCTCTGTTGCTGCTTTGATACACCCAAGGACAAAACATTACAGGAAATAAGAAAGAGCTGCATTGACATGATAATTTGACCAGAACGAAAGCAGCAATAAAGGCAAAACAATACATTACAAAATAACTGCTCCCTTCATAAATGATTAAACAGTCACAGTAAAATTAGAAAACACTCCCCAAAATGTCACTTTTTTATTGTAGATTTTTTATGTGTGTCTGAAGTAAGTATTGTTGGTGAATACTTACCATTTTCCCATTTTTTTCCCCCTTTCCATCTGCAAGCTCCCCAACTGCCCCTTCTCCAGGTATTCCAATTTTTTTAAACAAGACCAGAATCACACAGCATTATCTTTACTATGTCAGAATATATAGCTGTTAAGATGGCAGTGAATGCAACTGAAAGTGTAGGTATAAGCAGGTTTCACTGCTTTCATTTCCAACTTGAACATCTTTATCTCCCAATGTAGTAAAGATAATGCTGTGATTCTGGTCTTGGAAATCCAGCTTTAAAACAAGACCAGGCTCATATATATATAGCTGCTACCAATCCGAAGGTATGAGTAGCTAATGCAGCCCTTCCTCCCTCCCAGCTGCCCGAGCTCTGCTCAGGCTAAACTGTTAAGTGCATTTCTCAAATCCTGAGCTCTGCTGGGGCAAAACAAAAAATCATTGTTATACATTCATTCTATTTTTCATTCTATTTTATTCCTAATTAGCTACTCTAATATATATATATATATATATATATATATATATATATATATATATATAGTATTTGTTGAAATAACATTAACATTATTTTGTGTGTGTATATGATCAGTATTTGTTTACTTAATAAGCAATAAATGCTCAAGAATCTTTCTACATACCTGTCAGCCAAGTTATTCCTCCTGACTCCTACATAAACAAATGGGGAGGAAGCACCATTGAAATTAGATTGTAAGGATCCAGCAACAAATATCTCTTAACCTGTGAAATTACTTCTCGGTCCCTACAGCCATCAAAGAAGCCTGGGGGAAAATATATATATATATATATATATATATATATGTAGTTAAGGCTGACATGTCAGCCTGCATTTGTCGGAGGGGCGGAGGTGCCTTTAAATAGCCAGGGCACGCGTCCCTCCTTGCCCGTGAGCTATCTGTGCAAGGAGGAGTTACTGCCGTTTTCCCGCCTAGCTCACGTCGCCAACACACACGTGTATCCAGCCACCCGTAAGTATGCTGGGGCCGCTGCTCCCTTCAACTGACAGGCTGCTCCTGTGCGCTGCAGCCGAACGCACAGGTAACATGGCTGCCCCCCCCCCCCTTTTTCCTTGGTTCAGGCATGCCGGTCCCCTGCCTACTGCCCCCTGTACCTGGCCACCGTCGGCTTCCCTCAGCGCTGCCCGTCTGGGTTCTGTGGCTGAGCCGGGTGCCGGATCCCACACCAGACCGCCTCCCCCATCGCTGCGTCCCTCAGTCTCCCGCGCAGGTGCCGCAAGTCCCATGATACTTCGGCACCTCCTCCCTGCTTCTGCCCGGCTTCGTTCCTCTTTCTCCTGCTGCTGCTCAGCATCCCCACAGGGTGGCAGCATGGAGACAACTCAATAAAGTTTAAAAAAAAAAAAAAAAAAAAAAAAAAAAAAGCAACTAGGACAACCATAGCTTACCCTAGATTGTCTGTTAAAGTTAAAAAAAAAAAAAAAAAAAAAAAAAAAGCAAGCCAGCACATCAGGACAACCATAGTAGAAACATAGAAACATAGAATGTGTCGGCAGATAAGAACCATTTGGCCCATCTAGTCACATGATTCACTTCCTAGTATTCACTAGGAAGTGAATCATGTTTCTTTCAAAGCCCAACCTGGGGGGAAAAAAGTTCATAAAATCTTTAAAGAAACAGTTGCACAAATAAATAACTTTGTAAATACTTAATCTCAAAAAAAATAAAAAAATAAAAAACACTGCCAGTTGCATCGTTCAGTTGCTTCGTTGCCCCGGGTAATACTGCTGCCTCTGTCCCCGCAGGTCACCGTCATATATGCAACTCTTAATTTAACTTATCACTGCAGGTTTAGGGCCTGTCACTCTTTCCCGGCCATACGTTTTAACTGGCATTTCATGCGGATGCCTGCGAGATCATCCAGGTCACGGCTCCAATATTTTCATGTATGATTAATTCCGTTGCCTGCCATGTTTTCGGACTTACGTTTTAATTTAGATATGTTGCCTGTAACGTCATCCAGGTTTATGTTCGTACTCTGAGTAATTTTGTTGCCTGTTACGTCCTGCAGGCTCACGTATTCAATTCGATAATTTTCTGTTGCCTGCCCTGTCTTCGGACTTACGTTTAACTTAAATATGCAGCCTGCAACGTCATCCAGGTTCACGTTTAACTCTGTGTATCATTTTGTTGCCTGTTACGTTATTCAGGTTTACGTTTTTAATTCAATAATCTCTGTGGCCTGCTACGTTGCCGGCCTCACGTTTTTAACTTAACGTGATGCCTGTCACGTCAACCAGGTGTACGTTTTTAACTGAGTATAATTTCTTGCCTGTTACGTTCTGCAGGTTTATGTTTTTAATTTATTAATTTAGGTTGCCTGCCACATTGTTGGGCTTACGTTTTTATTGTAATATGTGGCCTGTCACGTCATCCAGGTTTACGTTTTTAACTGATTATAATTTGTTGCCTGTTACGTTATGCGGGCTTACGTTTTTATTGTAATATGTGGCCTGTCACGTCATCCAGGTTTACGTTTTCAACTGATTATAATTTGCTGCCTGTTACGTCATGCGGGCTTACGTTTTTATTTTTATATGTGGCCTGTCACGTCATCCAGGTTTACGTTTTTAACTCTGATTATAATTTTGTTGCCTGTTACGTTATGCGGGCTTACGTTTTTATTGTAATATGTGGCCTGTCACGTCATCCAGGTTTACGTTTTCAACTGATTATAATTTGTTGCCTGTTACGTCATGCGGGCTTACGTTTTTATTTTTATATGTGGCCTGTCACGTCATCCAGGTTTACGTTTTTAACTCTGATTATAATTTTGTTGCCTGTTACGTTATGCGGGCTTACGTTTTTTCGATCAATCATTCTGTTGCCTGTTTGTTTTCAAGCTTACGTTAAAAAAAAAAAAAAAAAAATCTCGGTACCTCTCCCCCAGCCTCATGTGTACTAACATCATCATCCTGTACACTTCAGGTCCGGGGCCAGTTGTGATTGCTCCTTTGTTTTTCCAGGGTCATTCTTCAGGTACCATCTAGTCATTATTACTTCGGTGCGCACCTCTTTTCACAGTACACTCTCTCCACGGTTAAGTCATGTCATAATCGCCAGCTGTCGCTTTCTTTTCAGGTCCACAGGTAAGCGCTCACATTCCGGTCTGCACCAGCACAAAAAAAAATAAAAAATCATTTTGTCCACCATCACGGGGCACTATTTACTCCGGGGTCTTCCGACCTTTAACTCTGTCATCATTTCTCACTCCAACAGTATGTCCCATCTATCAGACCACGAGGATTCCTTATCCATCCCTGACTCTTCCGCTTCCGCCCACGGCAGCACCATGTCACTCAGGAGTTGGACCATTCCAAAATTAATCAAAGACCTCAACAGCCGAGGGATTTGCTACCCTGCGTCGGCTCGGAAGGCAGAGCTATACCGACTCCTGGTGTCCGAGCCCACGGCCCCTCCAGCGGATCAAGTGCCCATGTCAACGATTCAGCTATCATTGGCACAGTTGCATGCCACGATCAATAACATTGCCACTTCTGTCTCGGATATGCAGGCCAGACTGGTTGCGGTAGAATCCAGAGGGCTGTCACCTAGTCCCTCCGTCCCTCCGGTTCCTTTGGTCACTGCTTCGTGTTCCCATTCCCTAGGTAGGGCTTCATTTACACCTGAGGTAGCTCCGGCACACTTTGTCCCAGATAACCTTAGAAGGGATATTCTAGACGGCAGGGACGTAAATTTAGCTAGCATTCTCATTGCTACCCATGACACCATCGACAATAGGACCATTGCGTGCGGCGATGTTTCCATCACTCTAAAAGCCAGGGACGTCCGCCTCAACAAAAAATTATCCATCCCCGAATTTGTCCTGGCCTTCAGCTTATATAGGGACATCATCTGCTCCGCCTGCCCTGGAAGACGGGAGGAACTGGACACCTACCTGTACAGGGTCACGAATCTGGGCCACAAGTATGGCTGCCACGCCTTCTATGATTACCATCGCTCGTTTTCGGCCAAGGCGGCCGCCACTCTGGCCCAGTTCCACCACATCACCAATTGGGCATCCATGGACATGGAGCTCTTTTGTCGCCATTTTGCTGGTCTCAAGGCGCCAGCTTGTGCGTCGTGCAATTCCATCCTCCACTCGTCAGATTGGTGCCCCAACGTGGTCCCTCCCGTCTCCCAGGGCAGGTTACTCCCCAGCTCCTCTAGTTTCGCACAAAGACCCACTCCATCCACCGACAAATTAGGCCGCCCCATAGTTTTCCTGGGCAATAGTCAATTGTGCAACAATTACAACTTGGCCATATGTAATTATAATAAATGTCGAGCCCTGCACATTTGCTCTGGTTGCCTTAGAGCCCACCCCATCACAACATGCCCTCAGCGTTCCTCCAGGACCTCCTGACTAGTCGGAGTCAACGTACATCTCCTGGCAACTCTCCTACACAACCATCCCAATCCCCATTTTGTTCAGTTTCTCACCGTAGGGTTTTCAGAGGGTTTTCATACGGGTCTGGTCGCACTTCCCCAGTCTACCTGGGAGGGTCCCAATCTTCTCTCAGCAGCCAAGGATCCCGACTCAGTAGGAGGCCTCATACAATCAGAGCTGGAGAAGGGATTCCTCATAGGGCCTTTTTCCACTGTCCCCTTTGATTCTTGGAGGGTCAGCCCTATCGGCATTGTGGCAAAAAAATTCTCAAATAAAAAAACGTCTCATTTATGACCTTTCTGCGCCTCATGGTTCCGACATCCCGAGTTTAAATTCTCTGATCCCCTCCGAAGAGCTCTCTATGAGGTACTCCTCAGTGGATGAAGCCATACAACTCATTCTCCAGGTAGGCAGAGGGGCTTGGCTATCCAAGGCGGATATTGCAGACGCGTTTAAATTGCTCCCCATTCACCCGCAGCTCTGGAGGTGGTATGGCGTTAAATGGCAAAATCTTTATTATTTTGCTAGCCATCTGACCTTCGGATCCAAGAGCAGCCCCTGGCTGTTTGACCAATTCGCGCAGGCTCTGCATTGGATTCTAGTCAACTGCTGCGATTGCCCGCTGGTCATCCATTACCTGGATGATTTCCTGTTGGTTGAATCCCCAGGCAACAGACCCAGCAAGCTCAGGTCCCTTCTCCGGGTCTTCTCTGAGCTCAATGTTCCCGTCGCCTCTTCAAAGGTAGAAGGCCCTTCGACGGTAATTACCTTTCTAGGGATTGTGTTGGACTCCGTTAAAATGCAAGCTAGGCTTCCGGAGGAGAAGCTTGCCAAAATCCGGGAAGAGATCTCCAAGGCAGCAGGCTCCAGGCGTTTCACTAAAATTGAGTTATAATCTTTGCTGGGTATGTTGAACTTTGCTACTAGGATCATGCCGCAGGGCAGAGCTTTCACCTCCCGGTTGCTACAGCTGCTTCCATCAGCCCCCGAGCAGGATAGTCTCATCTGCCTAGACAGCCAAGCGATCGCGGATTTAGCAATGTGGGACACGTTCCTCGCCAGCTGGAACGGTGTCTCCATGTTTGTTCCGCTATAGGGTCCCACATCAGCCACGATCTTCACGGACGCCGCGGCCTCCGCAGGTTACGTAGCAATCAGCGGGAATCAGTGGTTTGCTGGTCCCTGGCCCCCAGAGGTGTCTTCTGCGCAGCAAGCTTTAAAATCTTCCCCTTTACTAGAGGTTTACCCCATTGTAGCGGCAGCTCAAGTTTGGGGCAGTCAATGGGCCAATTCATCTGTAGTTTTTGGCACGGATAATCAGGCGGTGGTAGACATAATCGCCAAAGGCAGATCGAAATCTCCATTCATCATGTCATTTGTCCGTAGGTTGGTCTGACTTTCCCTCCGTCACAATTTTCATGTCACTTGCAGGCATATCCAGGGTAAACAAAATATCGCCGCAGACACCTTGTCACGATTTCATTTTCATGATTTTTTCCAGGCAATGCCGGAGGCGGACCAAGTGGGTCTATCCCCTCCTGCGTTCCAAACTCTGATTTTGGATTAAAATCGTTCATTGATTCAGCAAAAAGTCTGGTGAGAAATTCTTTATCGGTCAACACGTCCAGGAACTATAGAACAGGCTGGAATGTGTTCCACAAGTTCACGCTCCTTCACCCAAGACATGATACCGGCAAGACTGCATACATCATGGCTTTCTTGGCATACTGCCATTTGGAGCTCAAACTGTCCTACAACTCCATAAAGCTATACCTGGCCGGGGTACAGCATTTCCTCTCATTAGAAGATCCGGACTGTAGGTCGATTTTCCTGTCACAGCCGATAAAAGCCCCCTTAGGGGCATTCAAAAAGGTAACAGGGGTCCAAGCTCTCTCAGACAGCCGGTGTCAGGAGAGCTCTTCAGGAAGTTATCCACCGCCCTAGATGGTAATCCTTTTGGGCTCCTTGCTAGTACCGTGGTCAAAGCAGCCATGTACCTCAGCTTTTATGGTTTCTTGCGGCCAGGGGAATTCACCAGCTCCTCTGCCAAAGCCAAAGGCTTAACTAGGGGCCAGCTGGTCCAGCAGGGCGACCAGTTTATCCTGTACCTCGCTTCATCCAAGACATCCCAAGTCAGTCCACCAGTGGGGATCAGGTACTTCCCCACTTTCAACGAATGGTGCCCGGTTCAGGTCCTCCAGCAGCTCCTGGCGGTGTTGGGCGATCTGGCCCAAGACAGCCCGTTGCTTCCCTTCAAAGTCAGATCCATCACATCATCCCAGTTCATTTCGCACATCCGTTCCCTAGTGGCGGGTTTAGGTCATGATCCAAAAACCATTTCGGGGCATTCCTTCCACATTGGGGCTGCATCCGCAGCATCAAAGCATAATGTCCCAGCTCACATCATCCAAAAAATGGGTCGCTGGTAGAGTTGAGCGAACACCTGGATGTTCGGGTTCGAGAAGTTCGGCCGAACATCCCGGAAATGTTCGGGTTCGGGATCCGAACCCGATCCGAACTTCGTCCCGAACCCGAACCCCATTGAAGTCAATGGGGACCCGAACTTTTCGGCACTAAAAAGGCTGTAAAACAGCCCAGGAAAGAGCTAGAGGGCTGCAAAAGGCAGCAACATGTAGGTAAATCCCCTGCAAACAAATGTGGATAGGGAAATGAATTAAAATAAAAATTAAATAAATAAAAATTAACCAAAATCAATTGGAGAGAGGTTCCATAGCAGAGAATCTGGCTTCCCGTCACCCACCACTGGAACAGTCCATTCTCAGATATTTAGGCCCCGGCACCCAGGCAGAGGAGAGAGGTCCCGTAACAGAGAATCTGTCTTCATGTCAGCAGAGAATTAGTCTGCATGTCATAGCAGAGAATGAGGCTTCACGTCAGCCACCACTGCAACAGTCCATTGGCATATATTTAGGCCCAGCACCCAGGCAGAGGAGGGAGGTCCCGTAACAGAGAATCTGTCTTCATGTCAGCAGAGAATTAGTCTGCATGTCATAGCAGAGAATGAGGCTTCACGTCAGCCACCACTGCAACAGTCCATTGGCATATATTTAGGCCCAGCACACACACAGGCAGAGGAGAGAGGTCCCGTAACAGAGAATCTGGCTTCATGTCAGCAGAGAATCAGTCTGCATGTCATAGCAGAGAATGAGGCTTCACGTCAGCCACCACTGCAACAGTCCATTGGCATATATTTAGGCCCAGCACACACACAGGCAGAGGAGAGAGGTCCCGTAACAGAGGATCTGGCTTCATGTCAGCAGAGAATTAGTCTGCATGTCATAGCAGAGAATCAGGCTTCACGTCAGCCACCACTGCAACAGTCCATTGTCATAAATTTAGGCCCAGCACCCAGGCAGAGGAGAGAGGTCCCGTAACAGACAATCTGGCTTCATGTCAGCAGAGAATTAGTCTGCATGTCATAGCAGAGAATGAGGCTTCACGTCAGCCACCACTGCAACAGTCCATTGGCATATATTTAGGCCTAGCACACAGGCAGAGGAGAGAGGTCCCGTAACAGACAATCTGGCTTCATGTCAGCAGAGAATCAGTCTGCATGTCATAGCAGAGAATGAGGCTTCACGTCACCCACCACTGCAACAGTCCATTGGCATATATTTAGGCCTAGCACACAGGCAGAGCAGAGAGGTCCCGTAACAGACAATCTGGCTTCATGACAGCAGAGAATCAGTCTGCATGTCATAGCAGAGAATGAGGCTTCACGTCACCCACCACTGCAACAGTCCATTGGCATATATTTAGGCCTAGCACACAGGCAGAGCAGAGAGGTCCCGTAACAGACGATCTGGCTTCATGTCAGCAGAGAATCAGTCTGCATGTCATAGCAGAGAATGAGGCTTCACGTCAGCCACCACTGCAACAGTCCATTGGCATATATTTAGGCCCAGCACACACACAGGCAGAGGAGAGAGGTCCCGTAACAGAGAATCTGGCTTCATGTCAGCAGAGAATCAGTCTGCATGTCATAGCAGAGAATGAGGCTTCACGTCAGCCACCACTGCAACAGTCCATTGGCATATATTTAGGCCCAGCACACACACAGGCAGAGGAGAGAGGTCCCGTAACAGAGGATCTGGCTTCATGTCAGCAGAGAATCAGTCTGCATGTCATAGCAGAGAATCAGGCTTCACGTCAGCCACCACTGCAACAGTCCATTGTCATAAATTTAGGCCCAGCACCCAGGCAGAGGAGAGAGGTCCCGTAACAGACAATCTGGCTTCATGTCAGCAGAGAATTAGTCTGCATGTCATAGCAGAGAATGAGGCTTCACGTCAGCCACCACTGCAACAGTCCATTGGCATATATTTAGGCCTAGCACACAGGCAGAGGAGAGAGGTCCCGTAACAGAGAATCTGGCTTCATGTCAGCAGAGAATCAGTCTGCATGTCATAGCAGAGAATGAGGCTTCACGTCACCCACCACTGCAACAGTCCATTGGCATATATTTAGGCCTAGCACACAGGCAGAGGAGAGGTTCATTCAACTTTGGGTAGCCTCGCAATATAATGGTAAAATGAAAATAAAAATAGGATTGAATGAGGAAGTGCCCTGGAGTCCAATAATATATGGTTATGGGGAGGTAGTTAATGTCTAATCTGGACAAGGGACGGACAGGTCCTGTGGGATCCATGCCTGGTTCATTTTTATGAACGTCAGCTTGTCCACATTGGCTGTAGACAGGCGGCTGCGTTTGTCTGTAATGACGCCCCCTGCCGTGCTGAATACACGTTCAGACAAAACGCTGGCTGCCGGGCAGGCCAGCACCTCCAAGGCATAAAAGGCTAGCTCTGGCCACGTGGACAATTTAGAGACCCAGAAGTTGAATGGGGCCGAACCATCAGTCAGTACGTGGAGGGGTGTGCACACGTACTGTTCCACCATGTTAGTGAAATGTTGCCTCCTGCTAACACGTTGCGTATCAGGTGGTGGTGCAGTTAGCTGTGGCGTGTTGACAAAAGTTTTCCACATCTCTGCCATGCTAACCCTGCCCTCAGAGGAGCTGGCCGTGACACAGCTGCCTTGGCGACCTCTTGCTCCTCCTCTGCCTTGGCCTTGGGCTTCCACTTGTTCCCCTGTGACATTTGGGAATGCTCTCAGTAGCGCGTCTACCAACGTGCGCTTGTACTCGCGCATCTTCCTATCACGCTCCAGTGCAGGAAGTAAGGTGGGCACATTGTCTTTGTAGCGTGGATCCAGCAGGGTGGCAACCCAGTAGTCCGCACAGGTTAAAATGTGGGCAACTCTGCTGTCGTTGCGCAGGCACTGCAGCATGTAGTCGCTCATGTGTGCCAGGCTGCCCAGGGGTAAGGACAAGCTGTCCTCTGTGGGAGGCGTATCGTCATCGTCCTGCCTTTCCCCCCAGCCACGCACCAGTGATGGACCCGAGCTGCGTTGGGTGCCACCCCGCTGTGACCATGCTTCATCCTCATCCTCCTCCACCTCCTCCTCATCCTCGTCCTCCTCGTCCTCCAGTAGTGGGCCCTGGCTGGCCACATTTGTACCTGGCCTCTGCTGTTGCCAAAAACCTCCCTCTGAGTCACTTCGAAGAGACTGGCCTGAAAGTGCTAAAAATGACCCCTCTTCCTCCTCCTCCTCCTCCTCCTGGGCCACCTCCTCTTCCATCATCGCCCTAAGTGTTTTCTCAAGGAGACATAGAAGTGGTATTGTAACGCTGATAACGGTGTCATCGCCACTGGCCATGTTGGTGGAGTACTCGAAACAGCGCAACAGGGCACACAGGTCTCGCATGGAGGCCCAGTCATTGGTGGTGAAGTGGTGCTGTTCTGTAGTGCGACTGACCCGTGCGTGCTGCAGCTGAAACTCCACTATGGCCTGCTGCTGCTCGCACAGTCTGTCCAGCATGTGCAAGGTGGAGTTCCACCTGGTGGGCACGTCGCATATGAGGCGGTGAGCGGGAAGGCCGAAGTTACGCTGTAGCGCAGACAGGCGAGCAGCAGCAGGATGTGAACGCCGGAAGCGCGAACAGACGGCCCGCACTTTATGCAGCAGCTCTGACATGTCGGGGTAGTTGTGAATGAACTTCTGCACCACCAAATTCAGCACATGCGCCAAGCAAGGGATGTGCGTCAAATTGGCTAGTCCCAGAGCTGCAACGAGATTTCGCCCATTATCACACACCACCAGGCCGGGCTTGAGGCTCACCGGCAGCAACCACTCGTCGGTCTGTTGTTCAATACCCCGCCACAACTCCTGTGCGGTGTGGGGCCTGTCCCCCAAACATATGAGTTTCAGAATGGCCTGCTGACGTTTACCCCGGGCTGTGCTGAAGTTGGTGGTGAAGGTGTGTGGCTGACTGGATGAGCAGGTGGAAGAAGAGGAGGAGGAAGCCGAGAAGGAGGAGGTGGCAACAGGAGGCAAAGAATGTTGCCCTGCGATCCTTGGCGGCGGAAGGACGTGCGCCAAACAGCTCTCCGCCTGGGGCCCAGCTGCCACTACATTTACCCAGTGTGCAGTTAGGGAGATATAGCGTCCCTGGCCGTGCTTACTGGTCCACGTATCTGTGGTTAGGTGGACCTTGCTACAGATGGCGTTGCGCAGTGCACACTTGATTTTATCGGATACTTGGTTGTGCAGGGAAGGCACGGCTCTCTTGGAGAAGTAGTGCCGGCTGGGAACAACATACTGTGGGACAGCAAGCGACATGAGCTGTTTGAAGCTGTCTGTGTCCACCAGCCTAAATGACAGCATTTCATAGGCCAGTAGTTTAGAAATGCTGGCATTCAGGGCCAGGGATCGAGGGTGGCTAGGTGGGAATTTACGCTTTCTATCAAATGTTTGTGAGATGGAGAGCTGAACGCTGGCGTGTGACATGGTTGAGACGCTTGGTGACGGAGGTGGTGGTGGTGGTGTTGGTGGTACATCCCCTGTTTGCTGGGCGGCAGGTGCCAACGTTCCTCCAGAGGCGGAGGAAGAGGCCGAGGCGGCAGCAGCAGAATAGGCCGAGGCGGCAGCAGCAGAAGAGGTAGCAGGGGGAGCCTGAGTGACTTCCTTGGTTTTAAGGTGTTTACTCCACTGCAGTTCATGCTTTGCATGCAGGTGCCTGGTCATGCAGGTTGTGCTCAGGTTCAGAACGTTAATGCCTCGCTTCAGGCTCTGATGGCACAGCGTGCAAACCACTCGGGTCTTGTCGTCAGCACATTGTTTGAAGAAGTGCCATGCCAGGGAACTCCTTGAAGCTGCCTTTGGGGTGCTCGGTCCCAGATGGCGGCGGTCAGTAGCAGGCGGAGTCTCTTGGCGGCGGGTGTTCTGCTTTTGCCCACTGCTCCCTCTTTTGCTACGCTGTTGGCTCGGTCTCACCACTGCCTCTTCCTCCGAACTGTGAAAGTCAGTGGCACGACCTTCATTCCATGTGGGGTCTAGGACCTCATCGTCCCCTGCATCGTCTTCCACCCAGTCTTGATCCCTGACCTCCTGTTCAGTCTGCACACTGCAGAAAGACGCAGCAGTTGGCACCTGTGTTTCGTCATCATCAGAGACATGCTGAGGTGGTATTCCCATGTCCTCATCATCAGGAAACATAAGTGGTTGTGCGTCAGTGCATTCTATGTCTTTCACCGCTGGGGAAGGGCTAGGTGGATGCCCTTGGGAAACCCTGCCAGCGGAGTCTTCAAACAGCATAAGAGACTGCTGCATAACTTGAGGCTGAGACAGTTTCCCTGGTATGCATGGGGGTGATGTGACAGACTGATGGGGTTGGTTTTCAGGCGCCATCTGTGCGCTTTCTGCAGAAGACTGGGTGGGAGATAATGTGAACGTGCTGGATCCACTGTCGGCCACCCAATTGACTAATGCCTGTACCTGCTCAGGCCTTACCATCCTTAGAACGGCATTGGGCCCCACCATATATCGCTGTAAATTCTGGCGGCTACTGGGACCTGAGGTAGTTGGTACACTAGGACGTGTGGATGTGGCAGAACGGCCACGTCCTCTCCCAGCACCAGAGGGTCCACTAACACCACCACGACCATGTCCACGTCCGCGTCCCTTACTAGATGTTTTTCTCATTGTTATGGTTCACCACAACAACAAATATATTATTTGGCCCAATGTATTGTATTCAAATTCAGCGGGATATAAATTTGAGGCCTAGTATTTAGGCGCTGGGTGACCGGTATGGATTTAGTGACAGAATTAGACTTGGAAATGCACAGAAGCGTGTGTGTGAAGTTATTCTGAATGACCCTATGTGCACCTTGAATATTATATACCCTTTTAGGGATAGATTTCAAATAGCTCTGATATAGCAGAAACCACTAAATTATGAAATTGCTAAATTGGGAATTGTATTTCAACCCAGAACAAGAAATGTGCTTGAACGGACACTAAATAACTCGCCCAGCTACAGCACTAACGAGAGATTTAGCAGGATATAAATTTGAGGCCTAGTATTTAGGCGCTGGGTGACAGGTATGGGTTTAGTGACAGAATTAGACTTGGAAATACACAGTAGCGGGTGTGTGTGAAGTTATTCTGAATGACCCAATGTGCACCTTGAATATTATATACCCTTTTAGGGATAGATTTCAAATAGCTCTGATATAGCAGAAACCACTAAATTATGAAATTGCTAAATTGGGAATTGTATTTCAACCCAGAACAAGAAATGTGCTTGAACGGACACTAAATAACTCGCCCAGCTACAGCACTAACGAGAGATTTAGCAGGATATAAATTTGAGGCCTAGTATTTAGGCGCTGGGTGACAGGTATGGGTTTAGTGACAGAATTAGACTTGGAAATACACAGTAGCGGGTGTGTGTGAAGTTATTCTGAATGACCCAATGTGCACCTTGAATATTATATACCCTTTTAGGGATAGATTTCAAATAGCTCTGATATAGCAGAAACCACTAAATTATGAAATTGCTAAATTGGGAATTGTATTTCAACCCAGAACAAGAAATGTGCTTGAACGGACACTAAATAACTCGCCCAGCTACAGCACTAAGGACAGATTTAGCAGGATATAAATTTGAGGCCTAGTATTTAGGCGCTGGGTGACAGGTATGGGTTTAGTGACAGAATTAGACTTGGAAATACACAGTAGCGGGTGTGTGTGAAGTTATTCTGAATGACCCAATGTGCACCTTGAATATTATATACCCTTTTAGGGATAGATTTCAAATAGCTCTGATATAGCAGAAACCACTAAATTATGAAATTGCTAAATTGGGAATTGTATTTCAACCCAGAACAAGAAATGTGCTTGAACGGACACTAAATAACTCGCCCAGCTACAGCACTAACGAGAGATTTAGCAGGATATAAATTTGAGGCCTAGTATTTAGGCGCTGGGTGACAGGTATGGGTTTAGTGACAGAATTAGACTTGGAAATACACAGTAGCGGGTGTGTGTGAAGTTATTCTGAATGACCCAATGTGCACCTTGAATATTATATACCCTTTTAGGGATAGATTTCAAATAGCTCTGATATAGCAGAAACCACTAAATTATGAAATTGCTAAATTGGGAATTGTATTTCAACCCAGAACAAGAAATGTGCTTGAACGGACACTAAATAACTCGCCCAGCTACAGCACTAACGAGAGATTTAGCAGGATATAAATTTGAGGCCTAGTATTTAGGCGCTGGGTGACAGGTATGGGTTTAGTGACAGAATTAGACTTGGAAATACACAGTAGCGGGTGTGTGTGAAGTTATTCTGAATGACCCAATGTGCACCTTGAATATTATATACCCTTTTAGGGATAGATTTCAAATAGCTCTGATATAGCAGAAACCACTAAATTATGAAATTGCTAAATTGGGAATTGTATTTCAACCCAGAACAAGAAATGTGCTTGAACGGACACTAAATAACTCGCCCAGCTACAGCACTAACGAGAGATTTAGCAGGATATAAATTTGAGGCCTAGTATTTAGGCGCTGGGTGACAGGTATGGGTTTAGTGACAGAATTAGACTTGGAAATACACAGTAGCGGGTGTGTGTGAAGTTATTCTGAATGACCCAATGTGCACCTTGAATATTATATACCCTTTTAGGGATAGATTTCAAATAGCTCTGATATAGCAGAAACCACTAAATTATGAAATTGCTAAATTGGGAATTGTATTTCAACCCAGAACAAGAAATGTGCTTGAACGGACACTAAATAACTCGCCCAGCTACAGCACTAAGGACAGATTTAGCTGGATATAAATTTGAGGCCTAGTATTTAGGCGCTGGGTGACAGGTATGGGTTTAGTGACAGAATTAGACTTGGAAATGCACAGTAGCGGGTGTGTGTGAAGTTATTCTGAATGACCCTATGTGCACCTTGAATATTATATACCCTTTTAGGGATAGATTTCAAATAGCTCTGATACAGCAGAAACCACTAAATTTTTAAATTGCTAAATTGGGAATTGTATTTCAACCCAGAACAAAAAATGTGCTTTGACGGACACTAAATAACTTTCCCAGCCACAACAGGACAGCGGTAACGAGAGATTTAGCGGGATATAAATTTGAGGCCTAGTATTTAGGCGCTGGTGACCGGTATGGATTTAGTGACAGAATTAGACTGGGATATGGCCAAAAAATAACCACACTATTGCTGGTTAAATGCACTTGGTGTGACAGCTTCACCCTGATGTAGGCTTTAGCCAAAAAACAACCACACCATTGAGGGTTAAATGCACTTGGTGACAGGCGCAGCTTGCCCCTGATTTAGTATATGGCCAAAAAATGAACAGACTATTGCTGGTTAAATGCACTTGGTGTGACAGCTTCACCCTGATGTAGGCTTTAGCCAAAAAACAACCACACCATTGAGGGTTAAATGCACTTGGTGACAGGCGCAGCTTGCCCCTGATTTTGTATATGGCCAAAAAATGAACAGACTATTGCTGGTTAAATGCACTTGGTGTGACAGCTTCACCCTGATGTAGGCTTTAGCCAAAAAACAACCACACCATTGAGGGTTAAATGCACTTGGTCGCAGCTTGTGCTGGCGCACCACAAGACACAAAATGGCCGCCGATCACCCCAGAAAAATGTGACTGACAAACGGTCTGGGCAGCCTAAAAACAGTGAGCAATTGAGGATCAGCAGCTCAATGATCCACAGCTGCAGATCGATCAGTTAATCAAGTCCTTTGGAGGAGTTAATCTGCCTAATCTCGCCCTACTGTCGCAGCCGCAACCTCTCCCTACGCTAATCAGAGCAGAGTGACGGGCGGCGCTATGTGACTCCAGCTTAAATAGAGGCTGGGTCACATGGTGCTCTGGCCAATCACAGCCATGCCAATAGTAGGCATGGCTGTGATGGCCTCTTGGGGCAAGTAGTATGACGCTTGTTGATTGGCTGCTTTGCAGCCTTTCAAAAAGCGCCAAGAAAGCGTCACAAAAGCGCGAAGAAAGCGACGAACACCGAACCCGAACCCGGACTTTTACGAAAATGTCCGGGTTCGGGTCCGTGTCACGGACACCCCAAAATTCGGTACGAACCCGAACTATACAGTTCGAGTTCGCTCATCCCTAGTCGCTGGCACTCTGCATGCTACGGGCGGTACATTCCGAATCCACACCGAGAGATATCCAAGGCCTTCTGTAGTCTGGTTTTATGACGTTCTGCATGAACAATAAACTCCCTTTTCTACACTACCTGGCTTGTTCTTTGCCCCCTTATAGGCCTACCCGCATTCATGGCTAAGGGCACACCACCAGCCATTAAGTCCAGGTATGAGTTAAGTAAACAGGGCAGGCCTGTCCCCCTCTTCTACACAAGGTCTTCACATCCGCAGCCGTGACCACAAATATATATATATATATATATATATATATATGTATATATAATTTTTTGAATTTTTCCCCACTTTCCACTACATTGTATGCAACCGTAAATGGTTCCATTAGAAAGTACAACAAAATATAAGCTCTCATTAGGCTATGTGAATGGAAAAATCAAAAAATTATGAGTCTGAGAAGGTGTTAAGTAAAAAAATGAAAAACAGAAAATCTCAAGGTCCTCTAAGGGTTAAACTATCATCTTTGTGCTGTAGCTAAGAAATCAGCATATGTTGTGGATTTTAAATCTACAAAATCTTTGTTAGATATTTTTTTTTCTATACAAGCAGATGTAGACTAAAAAGTTTAAGCCCAAACATAAGAGATTTTTTACACTAGAGTATTGGCTGCAAGTTCATAGCAAAATCCGCAATGAAACTGCAGCAAAATCGAACATGTTGACTCCCCAGTGTATTTTCAGTGTGTGAACGTACTCTAAGCATTTCCTAGCAACAAGACAAAAACTACAGCAACTCAGCTTTCCAAAATGTCATTGAAACAAAAAAATTAACTTTGTAATATGATCAAAGATAAGACTAAAGTTATTGATGAGGTGTAGTTCAGGAGGCAGATTTGATTCTGACCAGCGGTGATGACGAAACACCACTTTTTCAGTACTGTTATGTTTTTCCCTGGAAAGTGGAGCTTCAACCAATACTAAAAATGAAATGTCAATGTTTTAACCTATATTTTTTTTTTAATAAATATAATTACTAGAGAGACTTTCATTTCAAAAACACATTGAAAAACTAATAACTTACTGTAAAATAAAAAATATATAAATTATAAAAATGTTTATGGTTCCTTTAGGTCCAACTTACCGGAAGTTTACTGACTTGTGAAATGCATCCCCAGCCCCGGACACCTCCAGAAGCCATAGTTTACATATATCACCGTGAAGGAGGTTAAAAGGCTATATTCCAGTTGGAATAAAGTACTGTCTACTCATAAAGTATAGTGATTAGTCATTAAAACCCAGGATTCACAACAGTAAACCAGAAACAGGGTGACCATGGGCATGGCTGGGTAGTGTGTGTGTGTGTGTGCATCACTTATCTGGAGAAGAGCTGACACCAAAATGTACTATGAGGAAAAAGGCAAGGAAGGCAGAGGAAGTGTGATGTTCTGGGCTCTCTAAACATTCCACCTAAAAAAATATTGCTGTACACTAAGTACACCTCTTCATGGCAGTAGTATTCCTGAACATCAGAGACCTCTTTCAGCAGTATAATTCTCCCTGCCACACTGCAGAAATAGTTCAAAAATGCTTTGAGAAACATAACAAAGAGCTAAAGATATTGTCTCTGATTTATCATACCTTCACTCCAGAATTCTGGAATCAAAAAGTCACAAAGTAGGACTCTTGCAACTTTTTTGCACTTGCCCGCGCAACATTTAAGCGCTTGCTCAATTTTTTTTAACTTTTTACAATCACTGAATTTTTACAGCAATAACTCCAGTTTTGTAATATGGGTGGAAAAGTGAGTGTTGTTAGCTATGTTAATAAGTTTTATTTCAGATTTACCATTGCAACTTTTTTAAGCAGCCGCACAAAAGTCGTAATCTCACTCCAGGAGGAAGGTGGAGTAGGAAAACTAGAATAGCTTTTCTAAACTGAAGTGTTAGGCCTAAGAACAAGAAAAATTTAGCAAACAACATGTGGCATAAAGTACTCCAACACTGACTTCAAATATTCTTCTCATGATAAATCTCCCCATTAACTTTGCCTCCAAATTCCTCAGATTTCAATCCAATTGAGCATTTGTAGGATGTGCTGGAAAAATGTTTAATCCATGAAAGGCTCAATCACATCCTACAGGTCTTAAAGATAGATCTGTTCTTAGTGTCTTGGTACCATCTTCAGAGGTCTTGTACAGTCTATGCCTCAATTAGTCAAGGCAGTTTAAGTTGAGCTAAGCTTGATGGTTAACGTGTTAAGTAAAGAATAGCAAGAAAAATATAACTTTTCAATGGATTTTGTCATGAAATAACCAAGATGACGCTGTGAAGTCAATTTTAGTTTCACTATATATATGTACCTACAAAATTGTAGGCATAGGTGGTTTTAATAGTGTAAATTGCCAGTATATGTACTATAAACCTGCAATTTTGGATATCTAGTCTACCAGAAAAGACATAAAGGAACATTTTGGTCAATTTTTGGCTACCAACCTTAAAGTGTATAACCGTGTGTTTTTTTTTCGGTTTAAAGAGTCTATCAAAGCTGTGACTGAGGAAAGCCTGTCTTCAGCTTCTTACTGAGCACTGAAGACACCTATGTGACATGTCAGATAGACTGGGTGAAGGACAGTGATAGTTAGTCCACATGTACATAGTCAGGGAACAGGGTAGTGACAAGAAGCGGATGGAATCCTCTGCATGTCACAGATATCTGCTGCAGACAGAAGATAGATTCTCCTTAGCGACGCTATTAGAGCTTTACTAAGAAGAAAGAGACATCTTTCCCTAATAAAGTACATTACAAAAATATTTGACACCTGTGTCCCTATACTATATTAAAAATAAACCAAAATAACAGTAACACTTTTTAAAGGTGACCTCTCCATGCACCTAGCATGTCTTTTAATACTCTTTGATTCAAAGTGTGCCTCATACATTTGCTCTGTTATTCCTTCTGGAAATGCATGGATACATTGACATCTGTGTGCTACCATTTTCCTTTTTAATGAAGCGTGTCTATATAGATATGGTAACACTCAGGCTAGGGCTGCCATCTCAAATTTCTGGGCCCTATGCAGACAAATAGGCAGATAACTCTGGTCCCCTCCTTCCACACATCATCTTAACTATTGTGTTGCTCTTCTGTATTACACAGCACTGTTCTGACACAGAATAATGCATGCACAACAATGAATTTGTCAGTCATGCCTTATATGTATCTTAGGAATAATTTATTATTAAAAACAATGAGGTTTTGTTAACATCTTCACTAAATATTCCTGTTGTTGGTTCAGTGGTTAGCACTGGTGCTTTGCAGCTTGGGCTCCTAGGCTTAAATTTGTCCAAGGACAACATCTGCATGGAGTTTGTATATTCTCCCCGTGTTCGCATGGCTTTCCTCTGTGTTCTCCAGTTCCCTCTTCGTGTTTTCTTCTCGTGTTTGGGTGGGTTTCCTATGGGTACGTTTAGATTTAGATTGTGATTTACATTGGGGAGAACAAATGATGATAATGTCTGTAAAGCACTGCAGAATATGTCAGCAGTAGTTATGTGAGTAGAACAAATACAAAATAAAAGTTGCTCTGCTCTGTTTCTAGGAGAAGTGCATTGACAATAGCAGAAGCACCAGTCCATGGCACAGTGGCTAGTAACTACACCTAAAGGACCCTTTTGACTATACTGGGGTCCATCAGTGTGTCTAATGCTCTATTCAAATAGAGAGCATGACCCCCTTTTTTTTTTGTAAATTCTTTATTTATGAAGAATTTTCATTATAAAGACAAGGTAACATGACATGTTCAGAAGGCAATAGAAATTAAGGCATAGAAATAGCCAGCGGACCACTTGGGTGGACAGTCCCCACACAAGTAGACAAAAATCATACATCAAAAGGTGCAAGACAATTTAGTCTATGTAGGCATGCAAGCGAAACATAACATCATGTCAGTTTAGAAAGAGATGCATATTATCCATTATCTAAGCATTGGATTGATGTTATATGAATACAATATATGCCTAGTTCCTGAGATTCGATAGAACTGTCAAAACAGTAACTAACAACAATAACATACACAAATAGACGGGTGTGTCCGTTAGGATGCCTGATAATGCGGGAACGCATTTATTATGCATTTATCAAAGTGAATGAGGAATGTAAGCAACCTAGTACATGTTAGGGTAACACTGAATAGCGCATACATGTTCTAGTAAATGGGTATCAAATATCTGGAATGTGAAAAGGGAAGTAGGAGTCCCACTCTAGCATGGCCTGTGATGGTCAGGCCAAACGAATGCGTGGGAGAGGGTAAGTAGATAGATTCTTCGGAGTGAGTGTGAAGAGCTTAAGTTCCTAAATATGAGTTGTGGAATTTCAACCATTTTTGCCATGTCTTTAGGAATGCATATCTATTACTCTTTTCCCAACTCACCATTTCTTCCATAAGGCACATCTGATGGGCTTTCTCCACCCATTCTTTCATGGTAGGAGGTTCTGAGCTCCTCCATTTGGTGGGGATAATATATTTAGCTGCAGCTATCATGTGTGTGGCCAAACTACTAGAGGAGGGCCGAAATTCACTCTGAGGCAGCCATAACAAGACAAGAGCTGGAGTTAGCGAGATCTTGGAACCGCAAACTCTGTTGATGGTTCGTTCTATTTCAGACCAGAAGTCTGAGATTTTTCTACAAGACCACCAAATGTGAGAGATGGAACCCCTTTCCTCTTGGCATCTCCAGCACCTGTCTGATGGAGAGAGATGGGCTCTATGAAGAAAATCAGGGTTCTTGTACCACCTTGATAAAATTTTGAAGGAGTTCTCTTGAATGCGAACACATCTCGAAAAACCATGTGAGTTTTTCAAGATCATCCCAACATCTTCATCGGAGAGGGATATCTGAAGCTCCCTTTCCCATGTCCTTAAATAAAAAGGCCTCTCTATTGAAGAATCAAGTATCAGTTGAGAATATATCTTTGAAAGAGTTTTAGGGGGGGAGGACGACAACAGAGTGTAGTTTTCAAGCCAAGTAGGATCGTTAAGCGACTTTTCACACAATTTCTTGTATTTTTTGCAGCATAATTCGAGATGTAGTTCTACTAGTCTAGACCATAAATGCCTGGGTACTAGGGTTTGGGCCTTGGTTAGAAATTCCGAGAGGACTTTGGTTCCAGTCAGGTCAGAAATCCTGAGTTCATCTAAGTGTAACCAAGCTCTATGGAAATCTCCCCTCCCCTTATTAAGGAAAAACTGAAGGGCGGAAAGGGGAGCTATAGGTGAAAGTTTGTTGGTAGACATTGATAGAGCCTCGGCCCTACCACAAACCTGGAACATACATCGAGTTAGGGCGCTAAGGGAGGTTTTGTCTTTTTTAGTCGGTGCGTGAACCCAGAGTCGGTGCAAGGCTTTGTCTCCCAAAAGAACCTTCTCAAGGTCAACATGTATAGGGCTTTGTTATGTGGCCTAGCTAGCTCAACCCATCTTTCCAGCTGAATAGCGTGAAGGTATGTTTTTAAGTCAGGGAGGGACAGTCCACCTTTGTTATGTTTTCTAATGAGGAGAGAATAAGCCAGACAAGGTTTTTTGTTGGACCATAGGAATTTACTAAATATGGCACGGAATTCAGAGATGAATTTATTCGACAGCGGTATAGGTAGACATCTCAGGGTATAAAGAATTTGTGGTAGGGCATATGTGGACAACAGATTTTTCTTACCCAACCACGAGAGGAAGGGGAGTTTAATGAATGCCAGGTAGGATTTAATTTTGCTAAATAAGGGGGCGTAGTTGAGTCTAAATAAATGGGAGGGATTTGCTGGGATCATTATCCCTAGGTGTTTAATAGCATCTTTTGGCCATTGGAAGGGGGTGCTTGTTTTGATCCCTGAGATGTGTGTCTGCGGGGCTGTAATGTTTAATATCTCAGATTTATCATAGTTGACCTTGAAATTGGAGATTTCTCCAAATTCTGAGAATATCTTTACCTCAGGGATTGCAACCTTAGGATTTGTTAAGAAGAGAAGCAGGTCATCTGCAAAGGCTGCTAATGAGTGAGTTCTGCCTCCTACCTGCAACCCTCTTATGGACTTCGAAGTCCTTAATTTGCAAAGTAGCAGTTCCAGGGATAAGATAAATAATGCTGGAGAGAGAGGGCAGCCCTGCCTCATCCCATTGGAGATTTGAGACAGGGGGATAGAGAACCATTTACCAGGACTCTTGCTGAGGAGTGTGAGTAGAGCGAGAAAATGGCTGATATGAACGGGGGCGGGAAATCAAAGTGACGTAGCGCTCTTTCCATGAAAGCCCAATTGACCCTGTCAAATGCTTTTTCAGCATCTGTACCTAGCAGTGTCAATGGGATGTTGTGGTGTTTAGCGTAATATATGGCATGTAGGACTCTACTCACGTTATGTTTGCCTTCTCGGCCTTTAACAAAACCTACTTGCTCCTCACCTATGAGCTTAGGTAGTAGCTTAGCTATTCTATGGCTTAGAAGCTTAGCCCATATTTTAACGTCAACGTTGAGCAGGGATATTGGTCTATAGCTTCTGCACTTGGTGGGGTCTTTTCCTTCTTTGGGAATAACTGTTATGTGAGCAATTAATTATTGTGGTGGGAGGGACTTTCCGTTTAGGAGGGAGTTGCATAAGTTTACTAGTTGTGGGGCAAGAGTGTTTTTAAATTTTTTATAATAAACCATGGGTAGGCCGTCAGGTCCAGGGCATTTCCCTGAGGGGATGCTCGCTAAAATATACAGTATTTCTTTTACTGTCACTGGGGAGAGCAACATATTTTTTTCCTCAGTTGCTAGGGTCGGAACATTTATTTCTTCTAGGAAAGTGTCAATTTTGGACAGTATACGATTTGGGTCGTCGGATTTTAGGTTGTAGAGGTCTGAATAAAATCTAGCAAACTCTTCTGCTATGGCAGGAGTGTTAGTTAGCTGGGGACCCTTATCAGATTTAATACTAGCAATGAAAGCTTTGTCTCTTTGACCCTTGATCATCTGAGTAAGTAGTTTAGAACCTCTATCACCGTGAACGTAAAGCTTATATTTAGCTGATCTAAGGGCTTCGGCCGATTTAATGTTTAACAAATCCTTCAGTTGGCATCTTAGCTTAATAATGTCATTATAATGGGTTTTTGTTAATATTTTCTAGGGCAGAAATTTGTGCTAAAATTTAATCTATCTTAAGTGCTCTTTGCATACGCACCCAGGATCCCAAGGAAATAAGTTCACCCCTAATATACGCCTTGTGGGCTTCCCATATCATAGCCATATCTATAGAGGGAGAACTGTTAAGTTCAAAAAAGGTCTTAAGCTTCTCTTCCAGCTTACGCCTATCGTTTTCGTTTTCTAACAGGGTTTCGTTTAGTCTCCAAGACCAATCTTTAGGAGGTAGTCCTTTCAACTGTATCACCAGAGAGACAGGGGCGTGGTCTGAAACAGTGATCTGTCCGATGGTGGAGGACACAATCTTATCTAGTACATGGTTAGAGACAAAAAGATAGTCCAACCGCTGGTAGGATCTATGGACCGCTGAGAAGAACGTATAGTCCCTGTCACTAGGGTGAGACAGCCTCCAGGTGTCCGTAATTTGGTGTGCAGCTAATGCTTTGCGTAGCGAACGGAGTTGTGCAGTGGAGTATTTAGGTACTTTAGAGGTAGAGTCCATAGGGTGGTCAAGAACCAGGTTTAGCGCTCCCCCTAGTATCAACAACCCTTCTCTGAAATCACATAGCGAGCTTAATATCTTAATTAGCCAAGGTATTTGTCCAGAATTAAGGGCATACACATTAGCTAAGGTCACCTTGCTACCATATAAAGTGCCTTTTAGGAACAGGTATCTACTTTCAGGATCAATGTATTGCGCATGAAGCTGAAAGGGGGTATTAGCTCTGAATCCTATGGAAACTCCTCTAGAGGCTGATGAGTGGGAGCTGTGGAACCATTTTGTATAGTGTTTGGTGAAAAGGTGTGGGATATGGTTGTTCCTGAAGTGCGTCTCCTGTAGGAACAGTAGGTCTGCCCTCTCTCTCCTTAGCATGTGGAAGACCTGACTTCTCTTTTGAGGGACGTTAAGCCCATTTACATTCAGTGACGTTACCTTTAAAGGATCCATGAGTTATGGGTGGTTGCATGGCAAAGGAAAAGAATCGCATCCCAGTAAGGCAATTACATATGGACACAGGACCCATCCGAACAAACTATACATAGGGTATAAAAGAACAAATTCGAGCATGTTAATACTCATAGAAGAACCTCCTACAAGGGAGGATACAGAAGAGGGAACAGGATGGTAAGGACAAGACAAGACAGCAGGAGGGGCGGAGGGGGGGGGGGAGGGGGGATAGGGAGAGAATAAAATGAAATGAGAGTGTAGTAGAGAGGGAGGAGGAAAACTGTGAAGTACAGAAAGCCTGTACGAGCTCTCACAGCACAGCTTAAAGGGATAGACCAGGAGGAGGGAGGGAGTAGATAAAAAGAAAAGAGAAGAGAGACATGCTTATATCTCAGGAAATCGCTCCCCCCCTCCTCCCAGCGTCAAACACTGTGGGTTCCCACATAATGACCATAGAGGTGTCCCATTACCTTCATGGGACTCACCTCATGGGTTTAGTGGTGGATAGACAGAGGGTCATACAATGATAGAAACATAACAACCTGAAATGCAGCGTCCTCTATCTTGACTACTATACTGATTGATAGGAGACAGATTGATAAGAGACTGCATCTCGTCACTGCCACCATGTTCGGGACAAACTGCCCCTGCTTTTGATATTGGGCTAAATGAGTTAACCATGTGGTGGCAGTGGCAGGGTTAACAGTCTAAGACAGGCCATTCGATATACGATTTGGGCCTTCAGCATAAACTAGATCTGAAAAAGAAAGAACAGTTTAACAAGCATTGCGATACCGGTGTGTTACCGGGTTCATTCCGCAATTAGGTAATAATTGATCCGAACAATATTGCAGACAGGTTCAAGTGTCCTGAAGCTCTGCCTGGCGCTTCTTCGCCTGGGGTGACTTGAACTTTTTAGCGACTCGCCAATCTTCAAAAGCAGGTAATGTAGGCATCTTCATTTCACTGGACATCGGCAGCCACGAGGGAATGTCCAGGGGCTCCACTTGTAGGGCTTCCCACATTTTGCTGAGGTCGTCGGGGTGACGAATGGTGATTTGCTTCCCATTAACGGTGGTGCATAGGCCAAACGGAAGAAGCCAGCGCAAGGGGTGACGTCTCTCTCTTAAGATATCGGTGAGTGGCTTGAGTTGTCTCCTCTTGGCTAGGGTACTTGCAGCCAGATCTTGGAAAAGCTGGATTTTACGGTCCTCAAGCGAAATGTCCCCTTTGTGACGAGCGGCAGTCAAAATGGCGGCCATATCTACATAACTAAGTAAGCCGCAAACAATGTCGCGTGGCAGGGCATCTGGCGGTGGTTTGGGCCTGAGGGCCCTGTGGGCTCTCTCTATAACTATCATCTTTGCCCGATCTTGTCCGAGAAGTGCCGAAAAAATTTGACTGACCGTGTCGAGTATGTCATCCCTCTGCACACTTTCAGGACTCCTCTTATTCGGATGTTCTTCCTTCGGCTCCTGTTTTCCTGGTCTTCCAGGTGCAGGAAAGCTGTGTTCAATTGCTCACGGAACTCTTCTACTTTCTACTGCATTGCACGGCTGTGCTTAGTCAGGGCCATTTGAGAATCCTCTAGAGCCGCCACTCTATGTCCCGTTTGTTTGATCTCAGATTTTATGGCGGAGAGTTCTTTCATGACGGGCTCAAATGCGTGGGCCAGGGACTCCTTGAGAAAGGCTCTGGAGATGGGAATCGAGCCAAGTTCGCTGTGTGTCTCAGACATCTTGCGGCAGGCGAGGACAGCTTCTTTTTCAAGTATTTGTCTAGATCCGATTGCCCTCTGGCATGTCTAGGTGTTGTCTGGGTCTCCTTAGCTTTGTCTCTGTTAAGTTTCCCCATAGTAAGTTAGGGTGGGAACCCGTAAAATAGCTAATTGCTGGTGCTGCTGTGAGGAGCTCACGGGTCAAGCAGCCATTTCCTGACGCGGCTAGCTCCGGCCCCCGGGAGCATGACCCCCTTTAATCATGTTTTATTTATTTTTTTACTATATCTATGATCCAACTGTCTGCAGCTGGATAACAGTCTTTGCAGGGGCGTAACTATAGGGGAAGCAGGGGAAGCGGCAGCTTTGGGGCCCTGACCAAGAAGGGTCCATCAAGGAGCAGGAGGACTAAAAGATTTTGTCAGGGCCCCCTCAACAGTATTTTGCAATGAAATTATATACAGCGGCATGAAAGGAAGGGGTTGTGAAAAAATTACTGGAGGAGGAGGGCCCCATTCAAAAATTTGCTGTGGGGCCCAGTCATTTCTAGCTACGCCACTGAGAACCTAATTCTGAGCACTCTGCTCAGCTTGGGACAGTGCAGCTCCAGTTCTGGTAGATATGATGCTCAAAGCTACGGTATTCAAGCTCCCCTTATTTATTTTCACTAATGACAGAGTGAGCATGCTGTCACAGTTAGAGGCTACACTGTAACACTGGACTGTGTGTGTGGCTCTTCACTAATATGTGAAGGTACTGACATATGTTTGTAGCATAAGCTGTATTACAACAGCTGAAATATATTTTTCCCCCTTCACACTGAATTGTTAAAACTTCACCTTTATTGTTTAACATTAATACCTACATATAATAATTTAATGAGAACCTAAATGTTAAAACTTCCAGGATGAGCTTTTGCTCTCTCACAGAGATTCTGTATACTCTTGAATAGCGTCTGTGGCTGCTGCGCTTCCACAGGCGCTTGTATTGATTAGCTCTGCTATCTGTATCCATACAATGATGCTCACTACCTGGACTACAACATAACTCAGAATCTGCCCCCCCCCCCCCCCCACCTGACATGTTTCGCCGAGTAACCGACATCTTCAGGGGCTGGGCAGTCTGTGAATCCGAGGGATCTTTTAATCCCTCTGTTTGTGACATCATTCCTAGTGGGCCAATACTGATCGCTGTACCTTAGCAATCCTCCCCTTATCTATCTATTCTTTTTACTTATTGGTTGGTCCTTGGTGATGCTAAGTTTGCGTTCTCTCCCACAAAGTCTCGCACATGCGCCAGAACTTAGAGTATTTCTCATGTTTCACTCAATTTTTTGCAAATGTTCATGGACTTTGTCAAGATCGTCCTTCCGTTTTTTGCGCATGCGCCAGGTCTTAGAACATTTTCTATTATCCTTTGCCTGTTCCGCATGCTTTAGTCTCCCTTACTCTGGGATCAGCTTCTAATGCGCATGTTCTTGAACTTGATGCGATTAAGTGATTTCTTTATTCCTACTGCTCTTGTGCTGGGACGTAGATTTGCTTACAAATTTTTCCTCTCAAGTGTATTTTTGTGAACTTAACATACTAGGTTCACGCTCTCTGCCATGAGCTCTCGCACATGCGCCAGAACTTAGAACATCTCTCCTATTTCATTGTGCATGTTCTTGAACTTAATGTAATGATGTGATTTCCTTATCGCTACTGCGCTTGTGCTAGGACTTCGATTTTCTTGCCTAGCTATTTATAAGGTGCATTCCTGTGACCTAGGTTGTAATGCGCATGTTCTTGAACTTAATATAATAATGTGATTTCCTTTTCACTACTGCGCTTGCGTTCGGTCTTAGATTTCTTGACTTAGTTATTGTCAAGGTACATTCTTGCAAACTAGTCTCCACCGCTTCTAATGCGTATGTTCTTGAACTTAGTATAATAATGTGATTTTCTTATCACTACTGCGCTTGCATTAGGACTTACATTCTCTTGCTTAGTTATTTCCAAGGCAGATTCCTGCGAACTAACTTCTAATGTGCAAGTTTTTAAACATAGTGTAATAATGTGATTTCCTTATCACTACTACATTTGCGCTAGGATCGGGGACAGAACACTTGTACTACATACAACCAAGATAAATACTAACTAAAGCCCATTAGATATAAATGTTGTGTCATTCCACTTAGTTCCAACTTATTGGCAACCTGTTATGATCCTGTGAATAATGAGTCATTTCTTTATTTATCTTTTTAGTGTATATACATCTATTATATTTGTCTATTTTCTACAGATTGTATACATTTTGCTTTGCTGTCTGTCATATGCATATTGGGCTTAAGAAATCTTTTATATACAGTTAATTGGTCAGAAATGTGATCTGATCTTCATCTAAGTCAAAACAATAGACAAGCACAGTCTGCTTAAACTAATAACACACAAATAATTAATTGTTTCCATGTTTTTATTGCACACACCATGTAAACATTCACAGTGCAGGTGGAAAAAGTATGTGAACCCCCTAGACTAATGACTAGGGATGAGCGAACCCGAAATGTATAGTTTGAGTTTGTACCAAATTTTGGGGTGTCCGTGACACGGACCCGAACATTTTCGGAAAAGTCTGGGTTCGGGTTCGGTGTTCGTCGCTTTCTTGGTGCTTTTTGAAAGGCTGCAAAGCAGCCAATCATCAAGCGTCATACTACTTGCCCCAAGAAGCCGTCACAGCCATGCCTACTATTGGCATGGCTGTGATTGGCCAGTGCAGCATGTGACCCAGCCTCTATTTAAGCTGGAGTCACGTAGCGCCGCCCGTCACTCTGCTCTGATCAGTGTAGGGAGAGGTTGCAGCTGCGACGTTAGGGCGATATTAGGCAGTGATTAACTCCTCAAAAACACTTAATTCAGTGATCGATCTACAGCTGTGGATCATTGAACTGCTGCTATTTAATTGCTCACTGTTTTTAGGCTGCCCAGAGCGTTTTTCAGTAACTTTTTTCTGGGGTGATCAGCGGCCATTTTGTGTCTTGTGCTGCCACCAAGTCCATTTAACCATCAATAGTGTGGTTATTTTTTTTTTGCTATATCCTACATCAGGGGCTTGGCTGTGCTTGCTATTTTATTGAGGGGTGAAATACAATTGCCAAAATAGCAGTACCCTAAATCTGGTGTTTCAGCTGTGGCCAGCCAATTGTAATACTGTCTGCTGTCTGGCAAAGGATATATTTTTGTTCTGGGTTGAAATACAATTCCCAACTTAGCAATTCCCTAAATCAGTTGTTTCTGCTGTATCAGGCCTACTTTAAATCTATCCAAAAAAGGGCATATTAGATTGAAGGTGCGGATAGTGTCATCCTCAATAACTTCACACGCTACCGTGCATTTCCAAGTTTAACTCTGTTCCTAAACGTATACTTGTCACCCAGCGCCTAAATAATAGGCCTCAAATTTATATTCAGCTAAATCTGTGTTTATTGCTGTGGCTGGTCAATTCATTTGGTGTCCGCCAAAGCACAGTTTTTGTTCTCGGTTGAAATGCAATTCCAACTTAGCAATTCCCTAAATCAGTTGTTTCTGCTGTATCAGGCCTACTTTAAATCTATCCATAAAAGGGTATATTAGATTTAAGGTGCAGATAGGGTGATTCTCAATAACTTCACACACACGCTACCGTGCATTTCCAAGTCTAATTCTGTCCGTAAACATATACCTGTCACCCAGCGCCTAAATAATAGGCCTCAAATTTATAGTCAGCTAAATCTGTGGTTATTGCTGTAGCTGGTCAAGTTATTTAGTGTCCGTTAAAGTACAGTTTTTGTTCTGGGTTGAAATACAATTCCCAACTTAGCAATTCCCTAAATCAGTTGTTTCTGCTGTATCAGGCCTACTTTAAATCTATCCATAAAAGGGTATATTAGATTGAAGGTGCAGATAGGGTCACTCTCAATAACTTCACACGCTACCGTGCATTTCCAAGTCTAATTCTGTCCTTAAACGTATACCTGTCACCCAGCGCCTAAATAATAGGCCTCCAATTTATAGTCAGCTAAATCTGTCGTTACTGCTGTGCCTGTATTAGTGTAATACGGTACCTAAATAAATAGCCAGATAGTGTTAGGTGTCTGTAAAAGAAAAAAAAAAAAAAGGCCTGAATTTGAATTCAATACATTGGGCCAAATAATATTTTTCTTATTGTGGTGAACGGAAACAATGAGGAAAACATCTAGTAAGGGACGTGGACGTGGACATGGTCAAGTGGACCCTCTGGTGCTGGGAGAGGACGTGGCCGTTCTGCCATAGCCACACGTCCTAGTGTACCAACTACCTCAGGTCCCAGTAGCCGCCAGAATTTACAGCGATATTTGGTGGGGCCCAATGCCGTTCTAAGGATGGTAAGGCCTGAGCAGGTACAGGCATTAGTCAATTGGGTGGCCAACAGTGGATCCAGCACGTTCACATTATCTCCCACCCAGTCTTCTGCAGAAAGCGCACAGATGGCGCCTGAAAACCAAGCCCATCAGTCTGTCACATCACCCCCATGCATATAAGGGAAACTGTCTGAGCCTCAAGTTATGCAGCAGTCTCTTATGCTGTTTGCAAGACTCTGCTGGCAGGGTTTTCCAAGGGCATCCACCTAACCCTGATGATGAGGACATGGGAATACCACCTCAGCACGTCTCTGATAATGACGAAACACAGGTGCCAACTGCTGCTTCTTTCTGCAGTGTGCAGACTGAACAGGAGGTCAGGGATCAAGACTGGGTGGAAGACGATTCAGGGGACGATGAGGTCCTAGACCCCACATGGAATGAAGGTCGTGCCACTGACTTTCAGAGTTCGGAGGAAGAGGCAGTGGTGAGACCAAGCCAACAGCGTAGCAAAAGAGGGAGCAGTGGGCAAAAGCAGAACACCCGCCGCTAAGAGACTCCGCCTGCTACTGACTGCCACCATCTGGGACCGAGCACCCCAAAGGCAGCTTCAAGGAGTTCCCTGGCATGGCACTTCTTCAAACAATGTGCTGACGACAAGATCCGAGTGGTTTGCACGCTGTGCATTAGAGCCTGAAGCGAGGCATTAACGTTCTGAACCTTAGCACAACCTGCATGACCAGGCACCTGCATGCAAAGCATGAACTTCAGTGGAGTAAACAACTTAAAAACAAGGAACTCACTCAGGCTCCCCCTGCTACCTCTTCTGCTGCTGCCGCCTTGGCCTCTTCTGCTGCTGCCGCCGCCTCGGCCTCTTCCTCCGCCTCTGGAGGAACGTTGGCACCTGCCGCCCAGCAAACAGGGGATGTACCACCAACACCACCACCTCCGTCACCAAGCATCTCAACCATGTCACACGGCAGCGTTCAGCTCTCCATCTCACAAACATTTGAGAGAAAGCGTAAATTCCCACCTAGCCACCCTCGATCCCTGGCCCTGAATGCCAGCATTTCATAAACTACTGGCCTATGAAATGCTGTCATTTAGGCTGGTGGACACAGACAGCTTCAAACAGCTCATGTCGCTTGCTGTCCCACAGTATGTTGTTCCCAGCCGCCACTACTTCTCCAAGAGAGCCGTGCCTTCCCTGCACAACCAAGTATCCGATAAAATCAAGTGTGCACTGCAGAACGCCATCTGTGGCAAGGTCCACCTAACCACAGATACGTGGACCAGTAAGCACAGCCAGGGACGCTATATCTCCCTAACTGCACACTGGGTAAATGTAGTGGAGGCTGGGCCCCAGGTGGAGAGCTGTTTGGCGCACGTCCTTCCGCCGCCAAGGATCGCAGGGCAACATTCTTTGCCTCCTGTTGCCTCCTCCTCCTACTCGGCTTCCTCCTCCTCTTCTTCCACCTGCTCATCCAGTCAGCCACACACCTTCACCACCAACTTCAGCACAGCCCGGGGTAAACGTCAGCAGGCCATTCTGAAACTCAGGCCCCACACCGCACAGGAGTTGTGGCGGGGTATAGAACAACAGACCGACGAGTGGTTGCTGCCGGTGAGCCTCAAGCCCGGCCTGGTGGTGTGCGATAATGGGCGAAATCTCGTTGCAGCTCTGGGACTAGCCGGTTTGACGCACATCCCTTGCCTGGCGCATGTGCTGAATTTGGTGGTGCAGAAGTTCATTCACAACTACCCCGACATGTCAGAGCTGCTGCATAAAGTGTGGGCCGTCTGTTCGGGCATTCCGGCGTTCACATCTTGCCGCTGCTCGTCTGTCTGCGCTACAGCGTAACTTCGGCCTTCCCGCTCACTGCCTCATATGCGACGTGCTCACCAGGTGGAACTCCACCTTGCACATGCTGGACAGACTGTGCGAGCAGCAGCAGGCCATAGTGGAGTTTCAGCTGCAGCACGCACGGGTCAGTCGCACTGCGGAACAGCACCACTTCACCACCAATGACTGGGCCTCAATGCGAGACCTGTGTGCCCTGTTGCGCTGTTTCGAGTACTCCACAAACATGGCCAGTGGCGATGACGCCGTTATCAGCGTTACAATACCACTTCTATGTCTCCTTGAGAAAACACTTAGGGCGATGATGGAAGAGGAGGTGGCCCAGGAGGAGGAGCAGGAGGAAGAGGGGTCATTTTTAGCACTTTCAGGCCAGTCTTTTCGAAGTGACTCAGAGGGAGGTTTTTTGCAACAGCAGAGGCCAGGTACAAATGTGGCCAGCCAGGGCCCACTACTGGAGGACGAGGAGGAGGTGGAGGAGGATGAGGATGAAGCATGGTCACAGCGGGGTGGCACCCAACGCAGCTCGGGCCTATCACTGGTGCGTGGCTGTGGGGAAACGTAGGACAATGACGATAGAGGACAGCTTTTCCTTACCTCTGGGCAGCCTGGCACACATGAGCGACTTCATGCTGCAGTGCCTGCGCAACGACAGCAGAGTTGCCCACATTTTAACAGGTGCGGACTACTGGGTTGCCACCCTGCTGGATCCACGGTACAAAGACAATGTGCCCACCTTACTTCCTGTACTGGAGCGCGATAGGAAGATGCGCGAGTACAAGCGCACGTTGGTAGACGCGCTACTGAGAGAATTCCCAAATGTCACAGGGGAACAAGTGGAAGCACAAGGCAAAGGCAGAGGAGGAGCAAGAGGTCGCCAACGCAGCTGTGTCAAGGCCAGCTTCTCTGAGGGCAGGGTTAGCATGGCAGAGATGTGGAAAAGCTTTTTCAACACTCCACAGCTAACTGCACCACCACCTGATATGGAACGTGTTAGCAGGAGGCAACATTTCACCAACATGGTGGAACAGTACGTGTGCACACCCCTCCACGTACTGACTGATGGTTCGGCCCCATTCAACTTCTGGGTCTCCAAATTGTCCACGTGGCCAGAGCTAGCCTTCTATGCCTTGGAGGTGCTGGCCTGCCCGGCGGTCGGCGTTTTGTCTGAACGTGTATTCAGCACGGCAGGGGGCGTCATTACAGACAAATGCAGCCGCCTGTCTACAGCCAATGTGGACAAGCTGGCGTTCATAAAAATGAATCAGGCATGGATCCCACAGGACCTGTCCATCCCTTGTGCAGATTAGACATTTATAACTACCTCCCCATAACCATATATTATTGTACTCCAGGGAACTTCCTCATTCAATCCTATTTTTATTTTCATTTTGCCATTATATTGCGGGGCAACCCAAAGTTTAATGAACCTCTCCTCTGTCTGGGTGCCGGGGCCTAAATATCTGACAATGGACTGTTCCTGTGTTGGGTGACGTGAAGCCTGATTCTCTGCTATGACATGAAGACTGATTCTCTGCTGACATGAAGCCTGAATCTCTGTTATGGGACCTCTCTCCTCTGTCTGGGTGCCGGGGCCTAAATTTATGACAATGGACTGTTCCAGTGTCGGGTGACGTGAAGCCTGATTCTCTGCTATGACATGAAGACTGATTCTATGCTGACATGAAGCCTGAATCTCTGTTATGGGACCTCTCTCCTCTGCCTGGGTGCCGGGGCCTAAATATGTGACAATGGACTGTTCCAGTGTTGGGTGACGTGACGCCTGATTCTCTGCTATGACATGAAGACTGATTCTCTGCTGACATGAAGCCTGAATCTCTGTTATGGGACCTCTCTCCTCTGTCTGGGTGCCGGGGCCTAAATATCTGACAATGGAATGTTCCAGTGTTGGGTGACGTGAAGCCTGATTCTCTGCTATGACATGAAGACTGATTCTCTGCTGACATGAAGCCAGATTCTCTGCTATGGGACCTCTCTCCAATTGATATTGGTTAATTTGTATTTATTTTATTTTTATTAATTTCCCTATCCACATTTGTTTGCAGGGGATTTAACTACATTTTGCAGCCCTCTAGCCCTTTCCTGGGCTGTTTCACAGCCTCTTTAGTGCCGAAAAGTTTGGGTCCCCATTGACTACAATGGGGTTCGGGACGAAGTTTGGGTCGGGTTCGGATCCTGAACCCGAACATTTTCAGGAAGTTCGGCCGAACTTCTCGAACCCGAACATCTAGGTGTTCGCTCAACTCTACTAATGACATCTCTAAGGGCTAACTGGAGTCCAATCAATGAGATGAGATTGAAGGTGTTGGTTACAGCTGCCCTGCCCTATAAAAAACACACACCAGTTCTGGGTTTGCTTTTCGCAAGAAGCATTGCCTGATGTGAATGATGCCTCGCACAAAAGAGCTCTCAGAAGACCTACAATTAAGAATTGTTGACTTGCATAAAGCTGGAAAGCGTTATAAAAGCATCTCCAAAAGCCTTGCTGTTCATCAGTCCATGGTAAGACAAATTGTCTATAAATGGAGAAAGTTCAGCACTGCTGCTACTCTCCCTAGGAGTGGCCTTCCTGTAAAGATGACTGCAAGAGCACAGTGCAGACTGCTCAATTTGGTGAAGAAGAATCCTAGAGTGTCAGCTAAAGCCTTACAAATGTCTCTGGCATATGCTAACATTCCTGTTAGCGAATCTACGATACGTAAAACACTAAACAAGAGTGGATTTCATAGGAGGATACCACAGATGAAGCCACTGCTGTCCAAAAAAATTGCTGCACATTTACAGTTTGCGCAAGAGCACCTGGATGTTCCACAGCAGTATTGGCAAAATATTCTGTTTTACAGATGAAACCAAAGTTGAGTTGTTTGGAAAAAACACACAACACTATGTGTGGAGAAGAAGAGGCACAGCACAACAACATCAAAACCTCATCCCAACTGTGAATATGGTGGTGGGGGCATCATGGTTTTGGGCTGCTTTGCTGCATCAGGGCCTGGACGGATTGCTATCATCAAAGACAAAATGAATTCCCAAGTTTATCAAGACACTTTGCAGGAGAACTTAAGGTCATCTGTCCACCAGCTGAAGCTCAAAAGAAGATGGGTGTTGCAAAAGGACAACAACCCAAAGCATAGAAGTAAATCAACAACAGAATGGCTTAAACAGAAGAAAATACGCCTTCTAGAGTGGCCCAGTCAGAGTCCTGACCTCAACCCGATTGAGATGCTGTGGCATGAACTCAAGAAAGTGATTCACACCAGACATCCCAAGAATATTGCTGAACTGAAACAGTTCTGAAAAGAGGAATGGTCAAGGATTGTTGTGCACGTCTGATCTGCAACTACAGGAAATGTTTGGTTGAAGTTATTGCTGCAAAAGGAGGTTCAACCAGTTATTAAATCCAAGGGTTCACATACTTTTTCCACCTGCGCTGTGAATGTTTACATGGTGTGTTCAATAAAAACATTGTAACATTTAATTCTTTGTGTGTTATTAGTTTGAGCAGACTGTGATTGTCTATTGTTGTGACTTAGGCCTCATGCACACGACCGTTTTTTTTTAAGGTCCACAAAAACAGGGTCCGTAGGTCCGTGATCCGTGACCGTTTTTTTTCGTCCGTGGGTCCTCCTGGTTTTTTGGAGGATCCACGGACATGAAAAATTAAAAAAAAAAATCTAGGTCAAGTTTGCCATTGAAATGATAGGAAAAAACGGACACTGATCACGGACGCGGATGACAATCTTGTGTGCATCCTTAATTTTTCACGGACCCATTGACTTGAATGGGTCCGTGAACCGTTGGCCGTGAAAAAAATAGGACAGGTCATATTTTTTTCACGCCCAGGAAACACGCATCACGGATGCGGCTGCCAAACGGTGCATTTTCCGGAAAAGGCACAACGGCCACGGATGCACACAACGGTCGTGTGCATGAGGCCTTAGATGAAGACCAGATGACATTTTATGACCAATTTGTGCAGAAATCCATATCATTCCAAAAGGTTCACATACTTTTTCTTGCAACTGTAAATGAAGAGTAAGTAAATCCTTCATTAAAGCCTTTAGGGCCTAAACTTTGCAGACAGTAGATCCAGCGGGTTTCTTCTTGTAGGAGTCTTCTGTCGATGTCTCCTTGTCTGGGTCCTTTTTTAATTTTCTGAATCCCCCAGATCTTAAGTTTAGTGACATTTCCTTGATGTTGCTGTGTCATATGCCTAGAGAGTGGAGTATCTGCTGCTGTATTAATTTTACTGAAGTGTCCAGATAACTTTTGCACAATTTTGCCTTTTGTTATAAGGGTGAAGCCATTTTTTGCAGCAGAATATACAGCATAGATTCACACAACCAAGTCCACGTGTTACATGCAGCTTTCATCCTCAGCTAGACTCTCACTACTCACTAACTAGGGGAAGGACCCAGGCCCTTCTCCAGGCAACATAAGGAGGTGAGCAACCCTAAACTGTCAATACTCTGCTATTAGGTACAGGGCCGGCCTTTGGGGTGTGCGGGCTGTGCGGCCGCACAGGGCGCCATAGCAACAGGGGAGCTGGGCGGCCGACAGCTCGCAATGTAATATGCGGCAGGCGAGGCTGCACTTGTGTTCTCCCTCGGGGCGCCCCCTCCATCTCGCCCTCCCCTGTCTGACCTGATTCGTTCCTCCTCCCCTGTGTCTGACCTGCCTGCTGCCCCCGCAGCTGCCAATAAGAAGATAGATGGGGGGAGGAGGAGGGCAGGGGCTGAGGCCACTGCGCCACCAATGAAGATAACTGACCTGTAATACAAATACAGGAGGCGGGTGCCGGAATCAAATAGCCGGCACTCGACCTCTATGACAGGGAGCTGCGATCAGCTGCAGTTGAGTTAACCCTTCAGGTGCGGTACCTGAGGGGTTAACTGCCGCTGATCGCAGCTCCGGCACCCGCCTCCTGTATTTGTATAAGAAACGTTGGTGGCACAGTGCGCCCCCCCCCCCCCCTCAACACCCCAGTATAAGAAACATTGGTGGCACAGTGGGAAGTGCCAATGAGGGTTAAAAAATAATAAAAAAAATTAACTCACCTCCTCCAGTTGATCGCGTAGCTGCCGTTCTCCTGTTTCTTCAGGACCTGTGGTGACGTCACTGAGCTCATCACATGGCCCATTACCATGGTGATGGATCATGTGATGAGCACAGTGATGTCACCACAGGTCCTTTGACAGGTTCTGAAGAAAGAACAGGAGACGATCAATTATTTTTTAACCCTCATTGGCACTGCCCACTGCGCCACCAATGTTTATTATATGGGGGGGGGGGTGCACTGCGCCACCAATGTTTATTATACTGGGGTGTTGGGGGGGGCACACTGAACCACCAATGTTTATTATATTGGGGGGCGCACTGCGCTCATGTTTGTTATATTGGGGGGGGGCGCACTGCGCTCATGTTTGTTATACTGGGGGGCGCACTGCGCCAATGTTTATTATATTGGGGGGGCGCACTGCGCCACCAATGTTTATTATGCTGGGGTGTTGGGGTGGCGCACTGCGCCACCAATGTTTATTATATTGGGGGGGCGCACTGCGCACAACGACGGGTTAGGGAAATTTCACAGCAGAGTGCGCATGCGCTGGGAGCCTCGCCGGCGGTTAGGGTAGGGAAAAATTATGGGCCAGTGCACAGGTGCTGTGATCGGATGGATGTTCTCAGCTGGACACCGGCCGACACTGCGCATGCACCGGGAGCCTCACCAGCGGTTAGGGAAGGGAAAAATTACGTACGGGCCAGTGCTTTTTCCCTACCCTAACCGCTGGTGAGGCTCCCAGCGCATGCGCAGTGTCGGCCGGTGTCCAGCTGAGAACATCCATCCGATCACTGCGCCTGCGCACTGGCCCATAGTTTTTCCCTACCCTAACCGCCGGCGAGGCTCCTGGCGCATGCGCACTCTGCTGTGAAATTTCCCTAACCTGTCGTTGTGCGCCTGCGTGGCGCTGCACACCTCCTCACGTCATGTCCGGTGCGACCGGAAGTGACGAGGGTAGGGAGATCTCACGAAGTAGGGAAGTATAACATTACACCGGCCTTTGGGGTGTGCGGGCTGGTAACTACTTGGTTGGATAGTCAGCCAGCCTATGCCATGATGCCAGCAACAAGCAGTGTTTTTTTTTTTTTTGGGGGGGGGGCGCCATAAGGTTAGCTCGCACAGGGCGCCTGAACACCAAAGGCCGGCCCTGATTAGGTATATAAATAAATCACATTTTACTTGGCACATAACATTGCAACAATTTACCCATTGCGGTGACTTTGAGGTATTGCATAACCTCCTGCACATTTTCCACAGACAATTCCACAGTAGAAAATCTTCTGCATGTCCTCCACATGCGAATATACCCTTACTGCATATTCTGATTCTGTACAGAATGATGCAGATGTGCAATACTGTGCACATTTCTGTTTATTGGGCAATACTATACTGTACCTCTTTATGCTTTATTATTTTACATACAGTTTGCATATTTGTTGTTTTTTAGAATATTGCAAATATTCAAAAAAAACTAATATATAGTAATATAGGGAATATTATATAAAAATTATGTAGTAAGTCAGTGATAATATCTGACACTGGAAAATCTGGGTAATAACTCAGTGTAGATTGCCATATATTACCCAGCTTTCCCAGTGTCAGATAGCATCCTAGTGCAGATTGCGAATATTCTAATCGCAAATTTTCCATGCAAAAGGCTACACTAATAAGCTTGTCATAAGACTCAGTCTAATATTCCTGTCAGAAGACTAAAAAACCAGAATATTTGTCTTGTCATAAGACTTTGAAACCAATAGAGGGTGCTGTTCATAACTCAATAGTGCCATCTATTGGTTTTCATAGTCTTATGACAGCTGAAAAACAAGGCAGATTCTGCTCATTTGCATGTCTTTTCCATAAGTCCATGTTTATGCAAATGAGTTTTTACATGACAAAACTGTATAGAAAGGTTATTGAATACTATGTTAGGACAATTGGAAAACTTTTTGCTGCCCTAATGATTTAGATCTAGGTGTGCAGGTAAACCCAAGCCATCCAACAGATGCAAAATAACTTTGAGGTTTACTGGTTCTCAGTCAGATGAGAGCTGGTATGGAATATATCATAGTGCACAAGGCTGCAATTGTAAGGTATGCTGGCTGTTATCTGTCTCATGGATAGATGGATAGCTTGTACATACCTGGCTTTTGGCATATAGCCTTTGTGTGGTTGTCTATTGTATGTCATACATAATAGGAGTCTAAGACGCATCCAGCTATTCTCTTAATGCTGTTTCCAAACCATTTTGATGGGGTTTCCATCAATTACTAACCATTTTTTATGAACCAGACACCCTCTTCTTTTCCGAGCAGGGGGTGCCTGGTTGTCTCCCATTGACTTCCATTATACTCGGGTGCTCGGCCGAGCACACGAATATAGCAATGCGTTCGGGCCGAACATCCGAATACTTTGGTGCTCGCTCATCACTAGTAAAAATGTCAAATATATGAAGATTTTTTTTTTTAATGAACGATCTTTATTTATTCAGACTTTAAGGCCAATCTATGGTATGTGTATGTCGATTATTAAGTACATGTACTTACACCTTGTAATGATGGCTTCTTGACACAAAGTACTACATCCAATAATAATTCATGGGATCATGCAAGTCGTACAGAGTCTGTAACCTGCCAAGGTTAATTGGCTTAGAATGAATCAATTATGGCTTGTCATTTTAGTAGAATAAAATTAAGTTACGGGAAATTGTTGGATGCTGCTCAAAATACAGTAATTGGATACGGGAGAAGACTAAAATATGTTCATGCACAGCATTAATGAATACAGCTCAGCAGGTGGGAGAGAGGTCATTCTTACTAAGGAATCTTAATGATACCAACTCTAGTTATGCTGAAATGTTCATCTTGATAGTAAATCATACACATTGACTGGTTTGGTACACTCACACATATTGACTGTAAGAAGAATGCAATGATGGACAGAATGGATACATTTCTACCTGTAGTCTCTCTGTTAGTACCATTTTGGCAATATGCTTAGTATATATACCTGGAAAACTCCCAGCTCATACTCCATATATCCATTGAGCATGCTCGGCCGAACTCGAGTTAGTGTATTTAAATGCAATTTAGCATCTTTTTCTGAAAGGTTTCTGCCTGGATTTGAACTCACAACTCCTTGTACATTAGAGGCAAGGACCCTATTCACTCAGCTATAAATCTGAATGCAAAACTGTTTAAGAAAAACCTCATAGTAGTTTCTGATTTAGTGACTATTCCTATTCAGCAGAAGACTTATTTTAAATTTCTGTGCAGGTGCACATGGAGCGGTATAGTGTAGTGGTTAACAGCCTTGCCTCTAATGTACAAGCTTGGGAGTTTGAATCCCAGCAGAAACATTTCAGAAATATAGATTTTTTTTTTTTTGCAATTGTAAAAAATGTATGGCACAAAATAAATGTGTAATTACCAAAAATAAAAAATAATATATATATATATATATATATATATATATATACACACACACACACACATTTAGATACAATCATACTTCTGATAAATATGAATGCATAATATGTGGGAAACTACTACTGATGTTTTTAGTCATAATATATTTACATATATTATAATATATTATATATTCTAAATATATAATAATATATGTAAATATATAATGGCAAAAAAATCTGAAATGATTCTGCTGGGATTCAAACTCCCAAGCTTGTACATTAGAGGCAAGGACCTTATAAACGCTAGACTGTGTCACAAAAACATCATAGTAGTTTCTGATTTAGTAAGTATTCCTATTCAGCAGAAGACTTATTTTATATTTCTGTGCAGGTTAACATGTAGCTGTATAGTGCAGTTGTTAATGTCCTTGCCTCTAATGTACAATCTTGGGAGTTCAACTCCTGGTAGAAACATTTTAGAAGATATATATATATATATATATATATATATATATATATGTTTTTAGCCATAATATATTTACATAGATTATTATATATTTAGAATATATAATATATTACAATATATGTAAATATATTATGGCTAAAAACATCAGTAGTAGTTTCCCACGTAATATGTATTCATATAGATCAGAAGTATGATTTTATCTATCTATATATATATATATATATATATATATATATACACAAGGAGCGCAGAATTATTAGGCAAGTTGTATTTTTGAGGATTAATTTTATTATTGAACAACAACCATGTTCTCAATGAACCCAAAAAACTCATTAATATCAAAGCTGAATATTTTTGTGTGTGCAGGTTACTATTACTGTGCATAATTATTAGGAAACTTAACAAAAAACAAATATATACCCATTTCAATTATTTATTTTTACCAGTGAAACCAATATAACATCTCAACATTCACAAATATACATTTCTGACATTCAAAAACAAAACAAAAACAAATCAGTGACCAATATAGCCACCTTTCTTTGCAAGGACACTCAAAAGCCTGCCATCCATGGATTCTGTCAGTGTTTTGATCTGTTCACCATCAACATTGCGTGCAGCAGCAACCACAGCCTCCCAGACACTGTTCAGAGAGGTGTACTGTTTTCCCTCCTTGTAAATCTCACATTTGATGATGGACCACAGGTTCTCAATGGGGTTCAGATCAGGTGAACAAGGAGGCCATGTCATTAGATTTTCTTCTTTTATACCCTTTCTTGCCAGCCACGCTGTGGAGTACTTGGACGCGTGTGATGGAGCATTGTCCTGCATGAAAATCATGTTTTTCTTGAAGGATGCAGACTTCTTCCTGTACCACTGCTTGAAGAAGGTGTCTTCCAGAAACTGGCAGTAGGACTGGGAGTTGAGCTTGACTCCATCCTCAACCCGAAAAGGCCCCACAAGCTCATCTTTGATGATGCCAGCCCAAACCAGTACTCCACCTCCACCTTGCTGGCGTCTGAGTCGGACTGGAGCTCTCTGACCTTTACCAATCCAGCCACGGGCCCATCCATCTGGCCCATCAAGACTCACTCTCATTTCATCAGTCCATAAAACCTTAGAAAAAGCAGTCTTGAGATATTTCTTGGCCCAGTCTTGACGTTTCAGCTTGTGTGTCTTGTTCAGTGGTGGTCGTCTTTCAGCCTTTCTTACCTTGGCCATGTCTCTGAGTATTGCACACCTTGTGCTTTTGGGCACTCCAGTGATGTTGCAGCTCTGAAATATGGCCAAACTGGTGGCAAGTGGCATCTTGGCAGCTGCACGCTTGACTTTTCTCAGTTCATGGGCAGTTATTTTGCGCCTTGGTTTTTCCACACGCTTCTTGCGACCCTGTTGACTATTTTGAATGAAACGCTTGATTGTTCGATGATCACGCTTGTCATGGTCTTACCTTCTTGCTGTTCTCCTTCGTTTGACATGTGCTGGCGGCCATCTTGGTTTCTGGGTTTCTTGTAGCCTCCCACCCTGCGGCTTCTCCTTCCCACTGGGAGGAGCTGGATGCCTAGCTCATATATATAGGAGGTCTGTGGCTTCAGTTCCTTGCTTGGTCCTCCTGTGTTCACATGCTTCTAAGACTGCTGCTGCTTCTGGTTCCTGATCTGACTACCCTGCTGGTTCCTGATCCTGGCTCCGTCTGACTACCCTGCTGGTTCCTGATCCAGGCTTCGTCTGACTACCCTTCTGGTTCCTGACCTCTGGCTTCGCAAGACCCTGCTTCGGTTTAGCCATCCGTTTGGACTTTTGCCTTACAGCTTGGTTTCCAATAAAGCCTCCTTATTTCCACTCATCTCTTGTTGTACGTCTGGTTCATGGTTCCTTGACATTAGGACCAAGCCATGAATTCTGACGGTACAGGGCCATCCTCGCTACCTACGCTGGTTGCCAGACTTGATCAGCAGGATCACCTGTTGGGTCGGTTCGCCGTGGCGTTGCAAACCCTGCTTGAACGCACGGCTCATTTAGCTTCCGTTGCCGATGGGTCGGTTGTCGCTCCTGGGCCCGCTCCTACTGCCGCTCCGGTTGTTGCGCCAGAGTCTACCCCGACACCTGTTGCTGCGCCTGCGGTGTTTCGGGGTATGACCGGTTCTGCCCCCCTTCCACAGCGCTTTGGGGGAGAGCCAACTCAGTGCCGAGGTTTCCTTAACCAGGTGGGCATTTATTTCGAGTTGCTGCCACATGCCTTTCCTACTGAGAGATCAAAGGTGGGCTTCTTGATCTCGCTGCTCTCGGACAAGGCCTTGGCCTGGGCCAGCCCTTTATGGGAGAACAACAATCCGGTGGTTGCCGAGTTTTCCGGTTTTGTTGCTTCTCTTCGGAAGGTATTCGATGTGCCGGCTCGTGCTGCCTCTGCTGCGAAGCTCCTTATGTCCATCAGACAGGGTTCACGATCCGTAGCTGAATACGCCATTGAGTTTCGTACCCTGGCAGCAGAGGTGGGCTGGAATAATGAGGCTCTGGTCGCTGCTTTCTCTCATGGTCTCTCGGATGCCTTGAAGGATGAGGTTGCAGCTAAGGACCTACCAGTGGAGCTCGAGTCCCTTATTTCTTTCCTGATTTTGATTGACACCAGACTCAGGGAGAGACCTTCCTTTAAGGAGAGCCTGCGGAGGTCTTCTAACAGATTGGCGCCTACGTTTGCTGTCCCACCCGTGCCTCCCTCTCCTCCCACGCCTCCTGGGGATGACTTGTCTGGGGGTGAACCCATGCAGCTGGGGTTTGCTCGCCTGTCCGAGGGGGAGAGGGTACTCCGGAGACGCGAGGGCCGATGCATGTACTGTGGACTCGGTGGGCATTTTCGGTTGGCATGCCCGAACCGTCCGGGAAACGCTCGCACCTGAGATCCTGTCGGGGGCAGATCTTGGGTGGAGTCTCCTCGTCCCCGGTTTCCCGTGTTGACAAACCACTGATTACTGTTGTCCTCTCCTGGGTCGGGGGCTCGGTGACGACCCAGGCGTTGGTGGACTCTGGTGCTGGTGGTTTGTTCATTGATAGTGTGTTTGCTGCCGCCAATTCCATTCCTCTGCAGCCTCGAGGTTCCCCACTGGCTCTTGAGGCGATAGACGGCAGACCCCTTCTGCCGCCACACGTGACTCAGGAGACCCTTCCAGTGTGGATGGCCATTGGTGCCGTTCACAGAGAGTCGGTCTGTCTCCAGGTTATTTCGTCTCCACACTACTCGGTGGTCTTGGGGTACCCCTGGCTCCAGAAGCATAATCCGACTTTCGATTGGAGATCGGCCGAGATCCTCTCGTGGTCACCGCAGTGTGGGGCTAGTTGCATCCATGGGCCTGTCAAGTTGCTGTGTACTTCCTCGGACTCTCTGTTGCCTCCTGAATACGAGGAGTACCGGGATGTATTCGATAAGGTGCGTGCGGTTGCCCTACCTCCGCACCGCCCATACGATTGTGCCATAGAGTTACAATCTGGTGCCGTTCCTCCTCGTGGCAAAGTCTATCCACTGTCGGTAGCGGAGAATGAGGCCATGGAGGAGTACGTGAGGGAGGCGCTTTCACGCGGACACATTCGCAAATCCTCGTCCCCGGCAGGGGCTGGATTTTTCTTTGTGAAAAAGAAGGGCGGTGAGTTGAGGCCTTGCATCGATTACAGGGGTCTCAATCGCATCACGATCAAGAACGCTTACCCGATACCCTTGATTTCCGAGCTGTTCGATCGCCTCAAAGGGGCCACGGTCTTTACCAAACTCGACCTGAGGGCGGCATATAACCTGGTAAGGATCAAGGCGGGCGATGAGTGGAAGACCGCGTTTAACACCAGGATCGGTCATTATGAATCCTTGGTTATGCCCTTTGGGTTGTGCAATGCGCCCGCAGTCTTCCAGGAAATCATCAACGATGTTTTCCGTGACCTGTTGCAGCAGTGTGTGGTGGTCTATTTGGATGACATCTTGGTATATTCTGAATCCATGGAGGCCCACATTCTGGATGTCAGACGAGTGTTGCAACGGTTACGAGAGAACAAGCTGTTCGGTAAGCTTGAGAAATGCGAATTTCACCGATCCCAGGTAACCTTCTTAGGTTACATAATTTCCGCTGAGGGGTTCTCCATGGATCCTGAGAAGGTTTCGGCTGTCTTACAGTGGCCCCAGCCCAGTGGTCTTCGTGCCCTGCAGCGCTTTTTGGGCTTCGCCAATTATTATCGGAAGTTCATCAGGGACTTTTCCATGCTAGCCAAGCCTCTCACGGATCTGACCAGGAAGGGCAGTAATCCCCAGGTCTGGCCGCTCGAGGCCATCCGAGCTTTTGAGGCTCTAAAGTCCGCCTTTGTGTCGGCTCCGATTCTGTCGCATCCCAACCCTGGGTTGCCTTTTGTCCTCGAGGTGGACGCGTCTGAGACGGGAGTAGGCGCCCTCCTGTCTCAGCGTAGAACACCAGAGGGTCCTCTGCTTCCTTGTGGGTTTTACTCCCGGAAACTGTCTTCCGCGGAGTGCAACTATCAGATTGGTGACAGGGAGTTATTGGCCATCGTGCAGGCCCTTAAAGAATGGAGGCACTTGCTCGAGGGCTCGGTGGTTCCGGTTCTCATCCTGACGGACCACAAGAATCTGACCTACCTCTCTGAGGCCAAGAGATTGACACCACATCAGGCCAGATGGGCTCTGTTCTTGTCACGTTTTAATTACGTGGTCTCCTACCTACCCGGTTCCAAGAACATCAGAGCGGATGCCTTATCACGGCAGTACTCCAAACTGTCCGGGGAGGAGTCGATTCCGACTTCGGTCATACCTCCGAATCAGATCCTGGCCGCTATTCGCACCAGCCTGACCTCTCCCCTGGGTGAGCAGATTTTGGCGGCTCAATCTGGTGCTCCCTCTGGGAGACCCAACAGCAGATGTTTTGTGCCTGAGGAGTTGCGCACTCGGTTGTTGCGAACCTACCATAACTCCAAGGCCGCGGGGCATCCTGGAAAGAATCAGCTGTCCTGGGCTGTTTCACGTCTGTTCTGGTGGCCTTCTCTACGTTCCGACATCGCCGCATATGTAGCAGCATGCTCCGTTTGTGCCCAGAGTAAGTCCCCTCGGCACCTTCCGTTGGGCCTTTTGCAACCCATAGCCACCGGGGAGCGTCCATGGTCACACCTGGGGATGGATTTCATTGGACCTCCCTGCATCCCGAGGCCATACGGTCATTCTCATGATTGTGGATCGGTTTTCCAAAATGTGCCACTGTGTTCCTCTCAAGAAGTTACCCTCTGCACAAGAGTTGGCCTCGATTTTTGCCAGGGAGGTCTTCCGGTTGCACGGTTTGCCCAAGGAGATTGTGTCGGATCGGGGGAGTCAGTTTGTGTCCAGGTTCTGGCGCGCCTTTTGCTCCCAGTTGGGGATTCATCTCTCTTTCTCCTCGGCCTACCACCCTCAGTCCAATGGGGCCGCAGAACGATCCAATCAGGCCTTGGAGCAATTCATTCGTTGCTATGTCTCCGATCACCAAGACAATTAGGTTGACCTCCTGCCTTGGGCTGAGTCTGCCAGGAACACGCTGGTGAACTCTTCCTCTTCTGACGTCTCCCTTCATGGCCAATTATGGGTTCCAACCTGCCGTGTTACCGGAGGTATTCTCTCCCCAGGATATTCCGGCTGTGGAGGATCACCTTTCCGTCCTACGTGCTTCTTGGGTACAGATCCAGAGGTCCCTTGAGGTCTCTGCGCAGCGCCAGAGACTCCAGGCTGATCGCAGACGAGCGCCCGCTCCTTCCTACCAGGTCGGAGACCGTGTATGGTTGTCCACCCGCAACCTCAACCTTCGAGTGCCCACTCCCAAGCTGGCGCCTCGCTTTGTTGGTCCCTTCCGAGTGCTTCGCAGGGTAAACCCGGTAGCCTATGCCCTTGCGCTTCCTCCTGGCATGCGGATCTCCAACGTGTTTCATGTCTCCCTGTTGAAGCCACTGGTGTGTAATCGTTTCACTTCCTCGGTTCCTCGGCCTCGTCCGGTCCAAGTGGGCAATCGTGAGGAGTATGAGGTGAGCAATATCCTGGACTCACGCCTGGTCCGCGGTCGGGTGCAGTTTTTGGTCCATTGGCATGGTTATGGTCCAGAGGAGCGTTCCTGGGTTCCCTCCGCAGATGTCCATGCTCCTGCCTTGCTCCGAGCCTTCTACGCACGCTTCCCTCAGAAACCGTTCTTTACTCCGCGGAGGAGGGGCCCTTGAGGGGGAGGTACTGTCATGGTCTTACCTTCTTGCTGTTCTCCTTCGTTTGACATGTGCTGGCGGCCATCTTGGTTTCTGGGTTTCTTGTAGCCTCCCACCCTGCGGCTTCTCCTTCCCACTGGGAGGAGCTGGATGCCTAGCTCATATATATAGGAGGTCTGTGGCTTCAGTTCCTTGCTTGGTCCTCCTGTGTTCACATGCTTCTAAGACTGCTGCTGCTTCTGGTTCCTGATCCTGGCTTCGTCTGACTACCCTGCTGGTTCCTGATCCTGGCTCCGTCTGACTACCCTGCTGGTTCCTGATCCAGGCTTCGTCTGACTACCCTTCTGGTTCCTGACCTCTGGCTTCGCAAGACCCTGCTTCGGTTTAGCCATCCGTTTGGACTTTTGCCTTACAGCTTGGTTTCCAATAAAGCCTCCTTATTTCCACTCATCTCTTGTTGTACGTCTGGTTCATGGTTCCTTGACAACGCTTCAGACGCTTTGCAATTTTAAGAGTGCTGCATCCCTCTGCAAGATATCTCACTATTTTTGCCTTTTCTGAGCCTGTCAAGTCCTTCTTTTGACCCATTTTGCCAAAGGAAAGGAAGTTGCCTAATAATTATGCACACCTGATATAGGGTGTTGATGTCATTAGACCACACCCCTTCTCATTACAGAGATGCACATCACCTAATATGCTAATTGGTAGTAGGCTTTCGAGCCTATACAGCTTGGAGTAAGACAACATGCATAAAGAGGATGATGTGGTCAAAATACTCATTTGCCTAATAATTCTGCACTCCCTGTATACACACACACACACATGTTAACCTGCACAGAAATATAAAATAAGTCTTCTGCTGAATAGCAATACTTACTAAATCAGAAACTACTATGAGGTTTTTGTGATACAATTTAGCATTCAGCTTTATAGCTAAATGGATAAGGTCCTTGCCTCTAGTGTACAACATTGGGAGTTCAAATACTGGCAGAAATTAGATTTAAATACACTAGGGTGTCCCGAAGCACTGACTCCATATATGGATATAGCCATATATGGAGTCATAGCAGGGACTCCTAAGCCGAACTAGAGTCCCGACACACTCCCCCTCTTGAGAGCACCTGGGGTTCTTCCATTGTGCTTAGCGTGTGTTAGTGGCAAAAAATATATTATTTTACATTCAGCGGTGCAGTTTTATGTTCTAAAGCCCTTTTTGGCATGTATTAGTGGCAAAAAATATATATATTTGCCGTTCAGCTGTGCAATTTTATGTACTAAAGCCCTTTTTATGCGTGTACTAGTGGCACAAAAAAAAGAATTTGCCATTAATGGTGAAGTGAAAAAATGAAAGCCCTTTTTGGCATGTAACAAAACAATAAGACCAGGCACTCAAATATGTAGTCAAATGAGAGCTATTTAATGGAGATTGTACTCCCTAAAATGGCAATAATGCATAGATAAAATCAATATATAATCAGCAGCATAAAACTAACATATAAATCAAATAAATAGCAGCAAAGGTACTCATCAAGGTGCAAAAGTGTTGATAACCGCAATTCATATATCTGGTTAATAGCAGCAATAGATACAACGTATAAGTCCACAGTCAATTGATAATCAAGATCCAAAATATAGGAAACCGCAATCCATCTGTTCAATTTTTAATAGATAGCCCTCTTGGATAATCGCATGTCTGGATAACACTCTTAAATAGGCTTCTTTAATGATCACACTCTTGAATAATCGTAGTTCCGTATAATATTACTGCTGACTTTCAGCAGCGCATAAATAAGTGTCACAAGTAGAGTTGAGCGAACACCTGGATGTTCGGGTTCGAGAAGTTCGGCCGAACATCCCGGAAATGTTCGGGTTCGGGATCCGAACCCGATCCGAACTTCGTCCCGAACCCGAACCCCATTGAAGTCAACGGGGACCCAAACTTTTCGGCACTAAAAAGGCTGTAAAACAGCCCAGGAAAGAGCTAGAGGGCTGCAAAAGGCAGCAACATGTAGGTAAATCCCCTGCAAACAAATGTGGATAGGGAAATGAATTAAAATAAAAATTAAATAAATAAAAATTAACCAAAATCAATTGGAGAGAGGTCCCATAGCAGAGAATCTGGCTTCACGTCACCCACCACTGTAAGAGTCCATTTTCATAAATTTAGGCCCAGCACCCAGGCAGAGGAGAGAGGTCCCGTAACAGAGAATCTGGCTTCATGTCAGCAGAGAATTAGTCTGCATGTCATAGCAGAGAATGAGGCTTCACGTCAGCCACCACTGCAACAGTCCATTGGCATATATTTAGGCCCAGCACCCAGGCAGAGGAGGGAGGTCCCGTAACAGAGAATCTGTCTTCATGTCAGCAGAGAATCAGTCTGCATGTCATAGCAGAGAATGAGGCTTCACGTCAGCCACCACTGCAACAGTCCATTGGCATATATTTAGGCCCAGCACCCAGGCAGAGGAGGGAGGTCCCGTAACAGAGAATCTGTCTTCATGTCAGCAGAGAATCAGTCTGCATGTCATAGCAGAGAATGAGGCTTCACGTCAGCCACCACTGCAACAGTCCATTGGCATATATTTAGGCCCAGCACACACACAGGCAGAGGAGAGAGGTCCCGTAACAGAGAATCTGTCTTCATGTCAGCAGAGAATTAGTCTGCATGTCATAGCAGAGAATGAGGCTTCACGTCAGCCACCACTGCAACAGTCCATTGGCATATATTTAGGCCCAGCGCCCAGGCAGAGGAGGGAGGTCCCGTAACAGAGAATCTGGCTTCATGTCAGCAGAGAATCAGTCTGCATGTCATAGCAGAGAATGAGGCTTCACGTCAGCCACCACTGCAACAGTCCATTGGCATATATTTAGGCCCAGCACCCAGGCAGAGGAGGGAGGTCCCGTAACAGAGAATCTGGCTTCATGTCAGCAGAGAATCAGTCTGCATGTCATAGCAGAGAATGAGGCTTCACGTCAGCCACCACTGCAACAGTCCATTGGCATATATTTAGGCCCAGCACACAGGCAGAGGAGAGAGGTCCCGTAACAGAGAATCTGTCTTCATGTCAGCAGAGAATTAGTCTGCATGTCATAGCAGAGAATGAGGCTTCACGTCAGCCACCACTGCAACAGTCCATTGGCATATATTTAGGCCCAGCACACACACAGGCAGAGGAGAGAGGTCCCGTAACAGAGAATCTGTCTTCATGTCAGCAGAGAATTAGTCTGCATGTCATAGCAGAGAATGAGGCTTCACGTCAGCCACCACTGCAACAGTCCATTGGCATATATTTAGGCCCAGCACCCAGGCAGAGGAGGGAGGTCCCGTAACAGAGAATCTGGCTTCATGTCAGCAGAGAATCAGTCTGCATGTCATAGCAGAGAATGAGGCTTCACGTCAGCCACCACTGCAACAGTCCATTGGCATATATTTAGGCCCAGCACCCAGGCAGAGGAGGGAGGTCCCGTAACAGAGAATCTGGCTTCATGTCAGCAGAGAATCAGTCTGCATGTCATAGCAGAGAATGAGGCTTCACGTCAGCCACCACTGCAACAGTCCATTGGCATATATTTAGGCCCAGCACCCAGGCAGAGGAGAGAGGTCCCGTAACAGAGAATCTGGCTTCATGTCAGCAGAGAATCAGTCTGCATGTCATAGCAGAGAATGAGGCTTCACGTCAGCCACCACTGCAACAGTCCATTGGCATATATTTAGGCCCAGCACACAGGCAGAGGAGAGAGGTCCCGTAACAGAGAATCTGTCTTCATGTCAGCAGAGAATTAGTCTGCATGTCATAGCAGAGAATGAGGCTTCACGTCAGCCACCACTGCAACAGTCCATTGGCATATATTTAGGCCCAGCACACACACAGGCAGAGGAGAGAGGTCCCGTAACAGAGAATCTGTCTTCATGTCAGCAGAGAATTAGTCTGCATGTCATAGCAGAGAATGAGGCTTCACGTCAGCCACCACTGCAACAGTCCATTGGCATATATTTAGGCCCAGCACCCAGGCAGAGGAGGGAGGTCCCGTAACAGAGAATCTGGCTTCATGTCAGCAGAGAATCAGTCTGCATGTCATAGCAGAGAATGAGGCTTCACGTCAGCCACCACTGCAACAGTCCATTGGCATATATTTAGGCCCAGCACCCAGGCAGAGGAGGGAGGTCCCGTAACAGAGAATCTGGCTTCATGTCAGCAGAGAATCAGTCTGCATGTCATAGCAGAGAATGAGGCTTCACGTCAGCCACCACTGCAACAGTCCATTGGCATATATTTAGGCCCAGCACACAGGCAGAGGAGAGAGGTCCCGTAACAGAGAATCTGTCTTCATGTCAGCAGAGAATTAGTCTGCATGTCATAGCAGAGAATGAGGCTTCACGTCAGCCACCACTGCAACAGTCCATTGGCATATATTTAGGCCCAGCACACACACAGGCAGAGGAGAGAGGTCCCGTAACAGAGAATCTGTCTTCATGTCAGCAGAGAATTAGTCTGCATGTCATAGCAGAGAATGAGGCTTCACGTCAGCCACCACTGCAACAGTCCATTGGCATATATTTAGGCCCAGCGCCCAGGCAGAGGAGGGAGGTCCCGTAACAGAGAATCTGGCTTCATGTCAGCAGAGAATCAGTCTGCATGTCATAGCAGAGAATGAGGCTTCACGTCAGCCACCACTGCAACAGTCCATTGGCATATATTTAGGCCCAGCACCCAGGCAGAGGAGGGAGGTCCCGTAACAGAGAATCTGGCTTCATGTCAGCAGAGAATCAGTCTGCATGTCATAGCAGAGAATGAGGCTTCACGTCAGCCACCACTGCAACAGTCCATTGGCATATATTTAGGCCCAGCACACAGGCAGAGGAGAGAGGTCCCGTAACAGAGAATCTGTCTTCATGTCAGCAGAGAATTAGTCTGCATGTCATAGCAGAGAATGAGGCTTCACGTCAGCCACCACTGCAACAGTCCATTGGCATATATTTAGGCCCAGCACACACACAGGCAGAGGAGAGAGGTCCCGTAACAGAGAATCTGTCTTCATGTCAGCAGAGAATTAGTCTGCATGTCATAGCAGAGAATGAGGCTTCACGTCAGCCACCACTGCAACAGTCCATTGGCATATATTTAGGCCCAGCACCCAGGCAGAGGAGGGAGGTCCCGTAACAGAGAATCTGGCTTCATGTCAGCAGAGAATCAGTCTGCATGTCATAGCAGAGAATGAGGCTTCACGTCAGCCACCACTGCAACAGTCCATTGGCATATATTTAGGCCCAGCACCCAGGCAGAGGAGGGAGGTCCCGTAACAGAGAATCTGGCTTCATGTCAGCAGAGAATCAGTCTGCATGTCATAGCAGAGAATGAGGCTTCACGTCAGCCACCACTGCAACAGTCCATTGGCATATATTTAGGCCCAGCACACAGGCAGAGGAGAGAGGTCCCGTAACAGACAATCTGGCTTCATGTCAGCAGAGAATTAGTCTGCATGTCATAGCAGAGAATGAGGCTTCACGTCAGCCACCACTGCAACAGTCCATTGGCATATATTTAGGCCCAGCACACAGGCAGAGGAGAGAGGTCCCGTAACAGACAATCTGGCTTCATGTCAGCAGAGAATCATTCTGCATGTCATAGCAGAGAATCAGGCTTCACGTCACCCAACATTGGAACAGTCCATTGGCATATATTTAGGCCCAGCACCCAGGCAGAGGAGGGAGGTCCCGTAACAGAGAATCTGGCTTCATGTCAGCAGAGAATCAGTCTGCATGTCATAGCAGAGAATGAGGCTTCACGTCAGCCACCACTGCAACAGTCCATTGGCATATATTTAGGCCCAGCACACAGGCAGAGGAGAGAGGTCCCGTAACAGAGAATCTGTCTTCATGTCAGCAGAGAATTAGTCTGCATGTCATAGCAGAGAATGAGGCTTCACGTCAGCCACCACTGCAACAGTCCATTGGCATATATTTAGGCCCAGCACACAGGCAGAGGAGAGAGGTCCCGTAACAGACAATCTGGCTTCATGTCAGCAGAGAATCATTCTGCATGTCATAGCAGAGAATCAGGCTTCACGTCACCCAACATTGGAACAGTCCATTGGCATATATTTAGGCCCCGGCACCCAGACACAGGAGAGGTTCATTCAACTTTGGGTAGCCTCGCAATATAATGGTAAAATGAAAATAAAAATAGGATTGAATGAGGAAGTGCCCTGGAGTCCAATAATATATGGTTAAGGGGAGGTAGTTAATGTCTAATCTGGACAAGGGACGGACAGATCCTGTGGGATCCATGCCTGGTTCATTTTTATGAACGTCAGCTTGTCCACATTGGCTGTAGACAGGCGGCTGCGTTTGTCTGTAATGACGCCCCCTGCCGTGCTGAATACACGTTCAGACAAAACGCTGGCCGCCGGGCAGGCCAGCACCTCCAAGGCATAAAAGGCTAGCTCTGGCCACGTGGACAATTTAGAGACCCAGAAGTTGAATGGGGCCGAACCATCAGTCAGTACGTGGAGGGGTGTGCACACGTACTGTTCCACCATGTTAGTGAAATGTTGCCTCCTGCTAACACGTTGCGTATCAGGTGGTGGTGCAGTTAGCTGTGGCGTGTTGACAAAAGTTTTCCACATCTCTGCCATGCTAACCCTGCCCTCAAAGGAGCTGGCATTGACACAGCTGCCTTGGCGACCTCTTGCTCCTCCTCTGCCTTGGCCTTGGGCTTCCACTTGTTCCCCTGTGACATTTGGGAATGCTCTCAGTAGCGCGTCTACCAACGTGCGCTTGTACTCGCGCATCTTCCTATCACGCTCCAGTGCAGGAAGTAAGGTGGGCACATTGTCTTTGTAGCGTGGATCCAGCAGGGTGGCAACCCAGTAGTCCGCACAGGTTAAAATGTGGGCAACTCTGCTGTCGTTGCGCAGGCACTGCAGCATGTAGTCGCTCATGTGTGCCAGGCTGCCCAGGGGTAAGGACAAGCTGTCCTCTGTGGGAGGCGTATCGTCATCGTCCTGCCTTTCCCCCCAGCCACGCACCAGTGATGGACCCGAGCTGCGTTGGGTGCCACCCCGCTGTGACCATGCTTCATCCTCATCCTCCTCCACCTCCTCCTCATCCTCGTCCTCCTCGTCCTCCAGTAGTGGGCCCTGTCTGGCCACATTTGTACCTGGCCTCTGCTGTTGCCAAAAACCTCCCTCTGAGTCACTTCGAAGAGACTGGCCTGAAAGTGCTAAAAATGACCCCTCTTCCTCCTCCTCCTCCTCCTCCTCCTCCTGGGCCACCTCCTCTTGCATCATCGCCCTAAGTGTTTTCTCAAGGAGACATAGAAGTGGTATTGTAACGCTGATAACGGCGTCATCGCCACTGGCCATGTTGGTGGAGTACTCGAAACAGCGCAACAGGGCACACAGGTCTCGCATGGAGGCCCAGTCATTGGTGGTGAAGTGGTGCTGTTCTGTAGTGCGACTGACCCGTGCGTGCTGCAGCTGAAACTCCACTATGGCCTGCTGCTGCTCGCACAGTCTGTCCAGCATGTGCAAGGTGGAGTTCCACCTGGTGGGCACGTCGCATATGAGGCGGTGAGCGGGAAGGCCGAAGTTACGCTGTAGCGCAGACAGGCGAGCAGCAGCAGGATGTGAACGCCGGAAGCGCGAACAGACGGCCCGCACTTTATGCAGCAGCTCTGACATGTCGGGGTAGTTGTGAATGAACTTCTGCACCACCAAATTCAGCACATGCGCCAAGCAAGGGATGTGCGTCAAATTGGCTAGTCCCAGAGCTGCAACGAGATTTCGCCCATTATCGCACACCACCAGGCCGGGCTTGAGGCTCACCGGCAGCAACCACTCGTCGGTCTGTTGTTCTATACCCCGCCACAACTCCTGTGCGGTGTGGGGCCTGTCCCCCAAACATATGAGTTTCAGAATGGCCTGCTGACGTTTACCCCGGGCTGTGCTGAAGTTGGTGGTGAAGGTGTGTGGCTGACTGGATGAGCAGGTGGAAGAAGAGGAGGAGGAAGCCGAGAAGGAGGAGGTGGCAACAGGAGGCAAAGAATGTTGCCCTGCGATCCTTGGCGGCGGAAGGACGTGCGCCAAACAGCTCTCCGCCTGGGGCCCAGCTGCCACTACATTTACCCAGTGTGCAGTTAGGGAGATATAGCGTCCCTGGCCGTGCTTACTGGTCCACGTATCTGTGGTTAGGTGGACCTTGCCACAGATGGCGTTGCGCAGTGCACACTTGATTTTATCGGATACTTGGTTGTGCAGGGAAGGCACGGCTCTCTTGGAGAAGTAGTGGCGGCTGGGAACAACATACTGTGGGACAGCAAGCGACATGAGCTGTTTGAAGCTGTCTGTGTCCACCAGCCTAAATGACAGCATTTCATAGGCCAGTAGTTTAGAAATGCTGGCATTCAGGGCCAGGGATCGAGGGTGGCTAGGTGGGAATTTACGCTTTCTCTCAAATGTTTGTGAGATGGAGAGCTGAACGCTGCCGTGTGACATGGTTGAGACGCTTGGTGACGGAGGTGGTGGTGGTGGTGTTGGTGGTACATCCCCTGTTTGCTGGGCGGCAGGTGCCAACGTTCCTCCAGAGGCGGAGGAAGAGGCCGAGGCGGCAGCAGCAGAAGAGGCCGAGGCGGCAGCAGCAGAAGAGGTAGCAGGGGGAGCCTGAGTGACTTCCTTGGTTTTAAGGTGTTTACTCCACTGCAGTTCATGCTTTGCATGCAGGTGCCTGGTCATGCAGGTTGTGCTCAGGTTCAGAACGTTAATGCCTCGCTTAAGGCTCTGATGGCACAGCGTGCAAACCACTCGGGTCTTGTCGTCAGCACATTGTTTGAAGAAGTGCCATGCCAGGGAACTCCTTGAAGCTGCCTTTGGGGTGCTCGGTCCCAGATGGCGGCGGGCAGTAGCAGGCGGAGTCTCTTGGCGGCGGGTGTTCTGCTTTTGCCCACTGCTCCCTCTTTTGCTACGCTGTTGGCTCGGTCTCACCACTGCCTCTTCCTCCGAACTGTGAAAGTCAGTGGCACGACCTTCATTCCATGTGGGGTCTAGGACCTCATCATCCCCTGCATCGTCTTCCACCCAGTCTTGATCCCTGACCTCCTGTTCAGTCTGCACACTGCAGAAAGACGCAGCAGTTGGCACCTGTGTTTCGTCATCATCAGAGACATGCTGAGGTGGTATTCCCATGTCCTCATCATCAGGAAACATAAGTGGTTGTGCGTCAGTGCATTCTATATCTTTCACCGCTGGGGAAGGGCTAGGTGGATGCCCTTGGGAAACCCTGCCAGCGGAGTCTTCAAACAGCATAAGAGACTGCTGCATAACTTGAGGCTGAGACAGTTTCCCTGGTATGCATGGGGGTGATGTGACAGACTGATGGGGTTGGTTTTCAGGCGCCATCTGTGCGCTTTCTGCAGAAGACTGGGTGGGAGATAATGTGAACGTGCTGGATCCACTGTCGGCCACCCAATTGACTAATGCCTGTACCTGCTCAGGCCTTACCATCCTTAGAACGGCATTGGGCCCCACCATATATCGCTGTAAATTCTGGCGGCTACTGGGACCTGAGGTAGTTGGTACACTAGGACGTGTGGATGTGGCAGAACGGCCACGTCCTCTCCCAGCACCAGAGGGTCCACTAACACCACCACGACCATGTCCACGTCCGCGTCCCTTACTAGATGTTTTTCTCATTGTTATGGTTCACCACAACAACAAAAATATTATTTGGCCCAATGTATTGTATTCAAATTCAGCGGGATATAAATTTGAGGCCTAGTATTTAGGCGCTGGGTGACCGGTATGGATTTAGTGACAGAATTAGACTTGGAAATGCACAGTAGCGTGTGTGTGAAGTTATTCTGAATGACCCTATGTGCACCTTGAATATTATATACCCTTTTAGGGATAGATTTCAAATAGCTCTGATATAGCAGGAACCACTAAATTATGAAATTGCTAAATTGGGAATTGTACTTCAACCCAGAACAAAAAATGTGCTTTGACGGACACTAAATAACTTTCCCAGCCACAACAGGACAGCGGTAACGAGAGATTTAGCGGGATATAAATTTGAGGCCTAGTATTTAGGCGCTGGGTGACCGGTATGGATTTAGTGACAGAATTAGACTTGGAAATGCACAGTAGCGTGTGTGTGAAGTTATTCTGAATGACCCTATGTGCACCTTGAATATTATATACCCTTTTAGGGATAGATTTCAAATAGCTCTGATATAGCAGGAACCACTAAATTATGAAATTGCTAAATTGGGAATTGTACTTCAACCCAGAACAAAAAATGTGCTTTGACGGACACTAAATAACTTTCCCAGCCACAACAGGACAGCGGTAACGAGAGATTTAGCGGGATATAAATTTGAGGCCTAGTATTTAGGCGCTGGGTGACCGGTATGGATTTAGTGACAGAATTAGACTTGGAAATGCACAGTAGCGTGTGTGTGAAGTTATTCTGAATGACCCTATGTGCACCTTGAATATTATATACCCTTTTAGGGATAGATTTCAAATAGCTCTGATATAGCAGAAACCACTAAATTATGAAATTGCTAAATTGGGAATTGTATTTCAACCCAGAACAAAAAATGTGCTTTGACGGACACTAAATAACTTTCCCAGCCACAACAGGACAGCGGTAACGAGAGATTTAGCGGGATATAAATTTGAGGCCTAGTATTTAGGCGCTGGGTGACCGGTATGGATTTAGCGACAGAATTAGACTTGGAAATGCACAGTAGCGTGTGTGTGAAGTTATTCTGAATGACCCTATGTGCACCTTGAATATTATATACCCTTTTAGGGATAGATTTCAAATAGCTCTGATATAGCAGGAACCACTAAATTATGAAATTGCTAAATTGGGAATTGTACTTCAACCCAGAACAAAAAATGTGCTTTGACGGACACTAAATAACTTTCCCAGCCACAACAGGACAGTGGTAACGAGAGATTTAGCGGGATATAAATTTGAGGCCTAGTATTTAGGCGCTGGGTGACCGGTATGGATTTAGTGACAGAATTAGACTGGGATATGGCCAAAAAATAACCACACTATTGCTGGTTAAATGCACTTGGTGACGGGCGCAGCTTGCCCCTGATGTAGTATATGGCCAAAAAATGAACAGACTATTGCTGGTTAAATGCACTTGGTGACGGGCGCAGCTTGCCCCTGATTTAGTATATGGCCAAAAAATGAACAGACTATTGCTGGTTAAATGCACTTGGTGTGATAGCTTGACCAACCACACTACTGAGGGTTAAATGCACTTGGTGACGGGCGCAGCTTGCCCCTGATGTAGTATATGGCCAAAAAATGAACAGACTATTGCTGGTTAAATGCACTTGGTGACGGGCGCAGCTTGCCCCTGATTTAGTATATGGCCAAAAAATGAACAGACTATTGCTGGTTAAATGCACTTGGTGTGATAGCTTGACCAACCACACTACTGAGGGTTAAATGCACTTGGTGACGGGCGCAGCTTGCCCCTGATGTAGTATATGGCCAAAAAATGAACAGACTATTGCTGGTTAAATGCACTTGGTGACGGGCGCAGCTTGCCCCTGATTTAGTATATGGCCAAAAAATGAACAGACTATTGCTGGTTAAATGCACTTGGTGTGATAGCTTGACCAACCACACTACTGAGGGTTAAATGCACTTGGTGACGGGCGCAGCTTGCCCCTGATGTAGTATATGGCCAAAAAATGAACAGACTATTGCTGGTTAAATGCACTTGGTGTCACAGCTTGACGAACCACACTACTGAGGGTTAAATGCACTTGGTGACGGGCGCAGCTTGCCCCTGATGTAGTATATGGCCAAAAAATAAACAGACTATTGCTGGTTAAATGCACTTGGTGTGACAGCTTCACCCTGATGTAGGCTTTAGCCAAAAAACAACCACACCATTGAGGGTTAAATGCACTTGGTGACAGGCGCAGCTTGCCCCTGATTTAGTATATGGCCAAAAAATGAACAGACTATTGCTGGTTAAATGCACTTGGTGTGACAGCTTCACCCTGATGTAGGCTTTAGCCAAAAAACAACCACACCATTGAGGGTTAAATGCACTTGGTCGCAGCTTGGATGCACTTGGTCGCAGCACCGCACAAGACACAAAATGGCCGCCGATCACCCCAGAAAAAAGTGACTGACAAACGGTCTGGGCAGCCTAAAAACAGTGAGTGAGCATTTGAATTTCAGCAGCTCAATGATGCACAGCTGCAGATCGATCGATTAATCAAGTGAAGTCCTTTGGAGGAGTTAATCTGCCTAATCTCGCCCTACTGTCGCATCCGCAACCTCTCCCTACGCTAATCAGAGCAGAGTGACGGGCGGCGCTATGTGACTCCAGCTTAAATAGAGGCTGGGTCACATGGTGCTCTGGCCAATCACAGCCATGCCAATAGTAGGCATGGCTGTGACGGCCTCTTGGGGCAAGTAGTATGACGCTTGTTGATTGGCTGCTTTGCAGCCTTTCAAAAAGCGCCAAGAAAGCGTCACAAAAGCGCCAAGAAAGCGACGAACACCGAACCCGAACCCGGACTTTTACGAAAATGTCCGGGTTCGGGTCCGTGTCACGGACACCCCAAAATTCGGTACGAACCCGAACTATACAGTTCGAGTTCGCTCATCCCTAGTCACAAGTCCTTGAAAAAGACAAAGAGGACCAAGAGGCACAGTGCGATATCGTCCCACCTATTAGTGAAACTGTGTTAATGTTACCTCAATCTTGTTAGCATGTATTAGTGGCAAAAAATATATATATTTGCTGCTCAGCGGTGCAGTTAGATGTTCTAAAGCACTTTGCATGTATTGGTGGCACAAAAAAGTATTTGCCGTTGTCTGGTGAAGTGAGAAAGTTACAGCCCCTTTTGGCGTTTATTAGTGGCAAAAAATATATATTTGCCATTTAGCAGTGCATTCATATGTTCTTTTTCTATTTGTTTTATATTTTTTTTATTTATTTAATTAAAGTAACAAGGTACATGCAAAATGGCACTGGGCGTCTAGCAAGACACTATAAGCAATAGAGGTGTAATACATTCTGACGTATTGCATAACATTAGTAGGGATAATACAAAGGACATATCAAAAGGGTTACGGTGAAATACGTTCACCATCTATTGTTGCAGGTTACAATTCACAGTTTCCTAAAAATTAAGCTAGGACACTATAAGGTTCACGAGCTGGAGCAAATATGTGCATATTAATGTATGCATGTTATTATACACTGCCTGTTCAAAAAAATAAAAAAGTCGCCACCTGGATTTAACTAAGCAAATAGTTATGAGCCTCCTATTGGATAATTACTGCATGGGCGATTATCTTTCAGATAGCAATAAGTTATTTAACCCCAACTGGTGCAATGAGTTGCTTCTTATTTCTTAAACAACCATGTCGAAAGACACATCTCGTGGTCGTGGAAAAGATGTTAGTCTGTTTGAGAAGGGTCAAATCATTGGCATGCATCAAGCAGAGAAAACATCTAAGGAGATTGCACAAACTACTAAAATTAGGTTAAAAACTGTCCAACGCATTATTAAAAACTGGAAGGATAGTGGGGACCCATCATATTCGAGGAAGAAATGTGGCGGGGAAAAAATCCTGAATGATCGTGATCAGCGATCACGTAAACGTTTGGCAAAATCAAATCGAAGAAAAACAAAAGTAGAACTCAGGGCTATGTTTAATAGTGAAAGTAAGAGCATTTCCACACGCATAATGCGAAGGGAACTCAAGGCATTGGGACCAAACAGCTATGTAGTCGTAAGAAAACCACTAATCAGTGAGGCAAACCACAAAAAAAGGCTTCGTTTTCCTAGGGAGTATAAAGATTGGACTCTGGAACAATGGAAGAAGGTCATGTGGTCTGATGAGTCCAGATTTACCCTGTTCCAGAGTGATGGGCGCATCAGGGTAAGAAGAGAGACAGATGAAGTGATGCACCCACCATGCCTAGTGCCTACTGTACAAGCCTGTGGGGGCAGTGCTATGATCTGGGGTTGCTGCAGTTGGTCAGGTCTAGGTTCAACAACAGCATGTGCTCCAAGAATGAGGTCAGCTGACTACCTGAACATACTGAATGACCAGTTTATTCCATCAATGGATTTTTTCTTCCCTGATGGCACGGGCATATTCCAAGATGACAATGCCAGGATTAATCGGGCTCAAATTGTGAAAGAGTGGTTCAGGGAGCATGAGACATCATTGTCACACATGGATAGGCCACCACAGAGTCCAGACCTTAACCCCATTGAGAATCTTTGGGATGTGCAGGAGAAGGCTTTGCGCAGCAGTCAGACTCTACCATCATCAATGCAAGATCTTGGTGAAAAATTAATCCAACACTGGATGGAAATAAATCTTGTGACATTGCAGAAGCTTATCGAAACAATACCACAGCGGATGTGTGCCATAATCAAAGCTACAGGCTTTTTTTTTGTTGGCAACTTTTTTGGGGGACAGGCAGTGTAGATACATAAATACATAGTGAGAGGTTAGTTAGAGTGTCTATATTCCTGCCATAGTCGCCACTGTTTCAGGAACCTTTGGTAATTGCGGGCTTCCTATGAGGAAAGTTCTTCGAAGCAATATAGCTGATCTATTTTCTGCTTCCATTGTTTCCAACGGGGGGGAGGGACGTGGATAGCCAAAATTTTGGCACTAGTAGACGAGCTGCTGTAAGCAGTTGTCTAAAAAGGAAGTGAGGGGTATGTGGCTCGGCTTCATAGTAAAAATTGAGTAGGGTCTTACAAGGGTCATCTGCACTGAAGTGTGGCAAATTTGGTTGCTGATATGAAAGACTTCTTTCCACCAATTATTAATAAGAGGACAGTCCCATATGTAGGAAAGTTCCTCTATTGCTGAGGCATCTCCAGCACCTGTCTGAGGCTGTGGCAGAAAAGAGGCTTGTCTTTTCTGGTGTTTTATACCACCTAGTCAAGAGTTTATTTACATTTTCCTGTATGCTGACACATCGAGACAGTTTGTGGGGAGATCAAAGTATGTCTGGCAGTGTTGAGAGAGCGAATTCCTGACCTAGGTCTTGTTCCCATTGTCGGATGAAGGCGGGCTTAACAAGTATGGAGGGTGTGTTTAATCTGTCATATAATTGTGAGATGAGCTTTTTTGGAGGGTTCGGGTCAGCATTTAGCGATTCAAACCATACTCGTGGCCGAAGGAGGTCGCCACAAGCGTGCCCAGGGTGTTTGGCACCCGGGGTGGGTCATTTCTCTGGCACCCCCCCCCCCAATACTTGACCACATACCTCTTACATCAAGGGATATCTCCTGTCATGTAGACTTTCTCTTTCCTCTTCTCCTCCGTTAGACCGCCATGAGAAATTCTTTCAGCCGCATCTCGTCTCTACAGAGTTTGTAACACGGACACGTTAGATTTCTCAATTTTTCCATCAACCTCCCCATCCTGGTGTCCCCACAGTGTCATCCTGCTTTCACCCCCAATACTGTGCCTGTTGTGCCCCCCAATGCCCCAGGTACTATACTGCTGAAAAAATTGTGATCCTAATAGACATAATTGGGGTCATTTATCAAACTGGTGTAAAGTAGAACTGGATTTCCAAAAGAGCTGTCAAATATGAAAGGTGGAATCTGAGTGGTTGCTATGGGCAACTCAGCCAGTTCTACTTTACACCAGTTTGATAAATTACCCCAAATATCCCTATAGTGTCTACATCAGCTATAATGTCCCCTAGAGTGCCCCCAGTAATAATAACACTATATATTGTGCTCCAGGTAATAATACCGGTATAGTGTCCCCAGAAATAATAGAATGGCCCCTACAGTGGCTCCTTAATAGCAAGGCCTCCATGCTGCCCCCCACACAGTCATTTCCCATATACTGCCCCCCACACAGTAGTGTCAACCACACAGTAATTTCTGTCCCCATACAGTCATGTCCTCCATGCTGCCCCCACACAATAGTGTCCCCCACGCTGCACCCCACACAGTAGTGTTCATCATGCTTCCCTCCACACAGTAGTGTCCCCCACACAGTAGTGTCCCCCACGCTACCCCCCACACAGTGGTGTCCCCCATGCTGCCCCCCACACAGTAGTGTCCCCCACACAGTAATTTCCCCCACACAGTAGTGTCCCCCCACGCTCCCTCCACACAGTAGTCCCCCCACACAGTAGTGTCCCCCACACTGCCCCCCACACAGTAGTGTCCCCCACATTGCCCCCCCACTGTGTCACATAGTATCCCACCATATTCCCCCCACGTTCTCCTGTGCGCACCCCCCTCATGTCCCCCAAAGTTGCCACATTATAAAATAAAAGGTTGCCCCACACATCCTCTGTCCTGTGTGCACCCCGGCCCCCTCATGTCCCCCAAAGTTGCCACATTCTAATATAAAATAAAAGTTTGCCCACATACATCCTCTGTCCACCCCGGCTCCCTCATGTCCCCCAAAGTTGCCACATAAAAGAAAAAAGAAACCCTAAAAGCTAAATACTTACCTGCACTTGCTTGCAGAGTCCCGGCACTGTGCTGCTGAGTCCCGGCACAAGGGCGTGCGATGACATCATCTCACGCGCCTGTGCCCAGATTTCACTACCGCATAGGCTTCAGGCCTACTAGGCCTGAAGCCTATTGCGGTGATTGGCAGCGGGGCAGGGAACTATGCACTCTGCTCCCTGCCCTGCCGCAGTATGTGGGACTGGGTCACGGGTGTCAGCGCTTCAGCAATGAGCGCTTCCATCTCTATTCCCCCCCCCCCCCCCCGGGCACGCCACTGGCCACAAGATGTATGGTGGGGAAGGAATGAGTGGAGATAGGAAATAGGGGACAGGCATTGATGGTGTGGGATAAGCTTCTTTTGGATATCCTTGATGGGGAGTAGAGAATTTGTGGGCCCATAGAATAAGGAAATAGAAGTGGCCGATTCCCTCAATTAATGTGGGGTACATCCGGTCACAGCAGGAAGAGCTGTTCCCAAAATATCTTTCAATGAAAGGAGAGGGGATGGAAAAGGTATTGAGCAGAGAGTAGATTGGAGCAATTTCCACGCGTTGATGGTGGCTCGTATTGTCGGGTAAGGTGAGGAAGGGATGTTGGTTAGGTTAGCGTTTCCTAGAAGGAGCGAGCAAAATGGTTTGTCCAGGAGTTCTTGTTCCATCGCTACCCATGGCTTAGGGTTGGAGCTTCTGAGCCATTCAACAACTCTGGATAGGAGCACTGCCCTACCATATAATTCGGGGTCTGGGAGAGCGATCCCTCCTGTTCGATTTGGGCGTGAGAGCAGTGAGTGCGAAAGTCTTGGTTTCCTCCCGTTCCAAATAAACGAGCTGAATATTTTCCTGAGGGAGTTATAGTAAGATTTGGGTACGTGGATTGGTAGGACCTGTTGAAAGTATGTGAGACGGGGTAATATCAGTGACATAAGGAGGTTTTTGCGGTCAAACCATGAAAAAGTGGCAAAGTTTAGTTTGTCTATGCTAGATAATAGATTGTGGTAAAGGGGACTAGTTAAGTGAGAAAGGTTCAGATATGTTGGGCTTATATTAATCCCTAGGTATGTTAAAAATGGAGAAGACCAATCAAATAGGGATTTGTTCCTCAAGTGTTGCTGTGTGGATAGGGGGATCCCAATGCAGATCACTAATGATTTTTTTATATTGATTTTGAAGTTAGAAAGGGAGCTGTAGGTATCTAAATGGTTTTGGATCGCTGTAAGATAACTCTCTGGGTTAGAGGTCTTGATTATGATGTCATCCGCGAAGGCAGCTAATTTATGTTCCTGAATTCCCAACAATATTCCACATATTTCTGGGTCTGCTCTAAGTTTGAGGAGAAGAGAATCCAGAGCTAGGACAAATAGCAGAGGAGAGAGAGGGCATGTCAAAAGCTTTCTCTGCATCTGTACCCAGGAGATGTAGAGGATTAAAGCAGATGTTAGAATAATATACTACATTTAAAACCCTAGACGTGTTGTATCTGCCTTCTCTGCCACGGACAAAGCCCACCTGATCCCTAAGCACCAATAATGGGAGAAGGGGCGTTAGTTGGTTTGCCAACATTTTCGCTAGTAATTTAAGGTCTATGTTAAGAAGTGAGATAGGTCTATATTGGGACATTGGTTCAGGTTTTTCCCTTCTTTAGGTATCAGGGTTATATGAGCCATTGTCATATCTCTGGAGAGCTGTTTCCCTTGCAAGGCAAGGTTACAAACTGAGAGCAGATGAGGAAGAATGTGTTGCTGGAAGGTTTTGTAATATGAGACAGGTAGTCAGTCTGGGCTTTTGCCAGGGGGGGGGGGGGGGGGGGAGGGGGATTGTCGCAAACCCGCAATTAGTTCATCTAATGTGAACGTGGAAGCTAGTTTTTGGTTTTGATCTGCTGAAATGGTCGGTAAAGTGAGTCTAGGAAAGAGAGGAGGAGCAGCCAAAGGAGCTACAGGGCGATGAGGAAGACGAGGCAGAAGACCAAGACACACCGTGGCAGTATGCAGTGGAGATGGAGGCAGTGAGTCCCTCTGAGTCACTTGCACAAATGACCCGATGCATGCTCACTTTCTTGCATAGTGACAGACAAATTGTCACCATTCAACAGAGGGATGGCTTCTGGCTTTCCACCTTGTTGGACCCTCGCTACCGGTCCAAAATGGGGTCTTTTTTTACACCCGCTGAGAGGGAGGATAAACTGAACTACTATAGAGATATCCTATGTAGTTAGTTGGCCACTGACTATCTGCAACATCACCCATTCTCTTGCACGTCTGACCGGGGAAAGGGGGGGGGGGGCTCTGCGCTCACGTTCCACTGCCAGCTGCTGGGGAAAGGTTGGGTGGCAAGAGCAGTACCAGCTCCACCAGCAGCAGCCTGAGTCTATAGTTGCTGATGAGCAGCTTTCTTTACCCGCATAGTGAAGAAACTACTCGCCAGCAGCTAGACATAGAGCAGAACCTGAACCAGCAGGTGGAGGCATATTTGGCAACACCCTGCCACCCCACATTGAAGATCCTCTGGACTACTGGGCAGCCACACTGGATTTGTGGCAGCAACTAGCAGAGTTTGCACTGGAAAAGCGGCGGGGGCCATAGTTACCCTAAGAAGAACTCGCCTGTCCACCTAAAATGTGGAGAGACTGACCTTTGTCAAGATAAATCAGGTGTGGATCAGCCAATATTCCCACCCACCAATGCCTGATGCATCAGACTAGATCATCCATGGTGCCACACCAACACTATGACAAAAGAGACCGGTTTCTTCTGGCTACCTGCCTTAGCTACTATTCTGCTTTCACTCGACTGAGGCCACACATCTGATGCCAAGTCCTCCTTCTTTCACCCACAATCTTCAGCTGGTACTCATATTGCAACCCACCTCCCCACTATGTCACCGGGTCACTCTGTGGTCTCCTGATGCTGCTGCCACCTCCACACTATGTCCACACTTTCATTGTGCCACCCTTTGGCCTCCTCCTGATGCTGCTGCTGCCGCAGCCACCACACTCTGTCATTGTGCCACTCTGTGGCCTCCTGATGCTGCTTCCCCCTCCACACTGTCATTATGCAACCCTTTGGCCTCCTCCTGATGCTGCTGCCACCTCCACACTCTTTCATTGTACCACTTTGTGGTCTCCACATACTGCTGATGCCACCTCCAGACTCTGTCATTACGCCACCCTGTGGCCTCCTCCTGATGCTGCTGCTGACGCCACCTCCACACTCAGAGGCCTTCTGATGCTGTTCTAACCCTCCACACTTCATGACTTGGCCACTATTTTGCCTATTTTGTCTCCTCATGCTGCTTCCACCTCACCACTATGTCATAGGGCCACTCTGTGGACTTCTCATGCTGTTCCCACCCTCCCCACTTCATGACTTGGCCACAATTTTGCCTTTTAGCCTGGCTGATATTATCATTTATTTGAACCGTCTTCTGATCTGTCATAAGGAAGAAAAAATTCGATGCACACCTGATCCTGTCTATGTAACAGCTGTAAGACCTGCATAATATGGTCCGTATTTAGCATCAGAATTGGGTTATGATTTAGTAGCCAAAAGCAGAAGTGGGTACAAAACGCAGAAGACATTCAAATATTCCTTTCACGTGTCATGTTTTGGATATACTCCATTTTTTTTTTGCTTTAGCAATGCTGATGGATTACTGACCAAATGCTCCACTGACAAGATCTGTTTTTTGGGGGGTTATTGTTCTGACAGATCAGAGGAAGGGCAAAATAATCAGTGACGTCAAGACAAACTTAATGCTGACACCCTCTCCACTATGTCGGAGAGGCTATACTTGTATACTTGTATAAAAGTTTACTAGAACATGTTCTGTGGACATCTATGTGGAATCAGCTGCCAACGATGTAATGGGAGTGCGCTTCTTTTTGACGCTAACATTGACCTGTAAGGCTGAGTTCACACTTGAGTTATTTGGTCAGTTTTGATGGGGACAGGAGGCAGTTGAATGTTTATTGAATAGTGAATAAGTTGATTTCACACACAGCATTTGTCAACATTTTCTGTGACCATTTCTATGACATTTTTGTTCACCAGCTTCTGAAAATTTCTTCAAAAATGACATGGAAAAAATGCACACAAAAAAAAAAAAATTAATAAATAAAAATTGCCACCAAGCACACCAAAATGTATGTGAAAAGGGCCCAAGGGCTTTTGCATGTACCCTCTGCTAAGGGTACTTTCACACTTGCGGCAGAGAGATCCGGCAAGCAGTTCCATCGCCGGAACTGCCTGCCGGATCAGGCAAAACGTATGCCAACTGATGGCATTAGTAAAACTGATCAGGATCCTTATCAGTCTTAAGAATGCGTTATCAGTTGGAAAAATGCATTGAAATGCCGTATCCGTCTTTCTGGTGTCATCCGGCAAAACGGATCCGGCATTAATTTTTTTTCCTCTTTTATTCAGTCTGCGCATGAGCAGACCGGAAGGACGGATCCGGCATTCCGGTATTCTGAATGCCGGATCCGGCACTAATACATTCCTATGGAAAAAAATTCCGGCATTCAGGCAAGTCTTCCGTTTTTTTCGCCGGAGATAAAACCGTAGCATGCTACGGTTTTCTCTTTTGCCTGATCAGTCAAAATGACATGACTGAACTGAAGACATCCTGATGCATCCTGAACGGATTACCCTCCATTCAGAATGCATGGGGATACAACTGATCAGTTCTTTTCCGGTATAGAGCCCCTGTGACGGAACTTTATGCCGGAAAAGAAAAACGCTAGTGTGAAAGTACCCTAAGAAGAAGAAACAGTAATCGTAGTAGGTAAAGTTAGGGAAAAATTGATAAGTCAGGCATCTAGGTAAACATGTAGCTCATAATCAAAGAACAAGATCCGTAAAATTAGACAAATAGAAGGGAGATCCACAGGAAGAAATGAAGACGCAGATAATCAAAATGTGATCTGATCTGGCAATTTTGTGAGTGACAACAAACCTACAGAATATGTGTAGCTAGCTAAAATGTGAATGAAGCAGCAAAACGCTCTTGTCTTTCCACTGCCCATATGCCCTTACACCCTATGCTATATAAACAAGGAGTGGTAATATAGCTGAGTATATATTTATTTGCAAGAATATACTATTAGAAAATGGTATTACAACAAATAAATTAAGGAAACGTCTAATAGGAGATGAACGCTTTTGGAAACAAATGGTTAATATTGAGCTATATTGTGAATATATATTCGTTATCTGACTACAGAGCTATACTGCAGCAAAAATGCTCCCCAAGGCATTTGTTGGTACTGTGTGTAGGTTATAAGCTGAGAGATATATCAAAAAGGATTTAAATAATAGTTGACAGGTTTATTAATAGTGCTGATGTGGTAAAGTTAGAGCCACACGGTAGATTTTAATATCACTGACACATCATTTTATTTATTTTCTTATAAAGGCTGACAGCATACATATTGTCCTTATTATCAAAAATGAAATGCTATATCATTTGAGATGAAGTGCAAAAATTGCATTATTTGGTTATTCACAAAGGGATTTATAGGGTTATGCCGTGTGTGTGTGTGTGTGTGTGTGTATATATATATATATATATATATATATATACATATATATATATATATATATTGTATATACAGTCAAAATAAGTTGAAAGACTAGATTATCTGGGTTTACTTAAGACACTACAGATCTTGAATAACATTTGTATCTTCAATGCAGAAGTATTACATCACCCCTGCTCCATCTCTCTTAATGCCTGTCAGTTTTCAGTGAGTCCCGACATACCATTTCCAGACCAAGAATAGTGTACCATGATGAACAGTGCAATAAATGTTGTTCAGGGAGTAGATAGTCTGAAACTGAAATGCAGTGCATAGAAATTGTGGTAGGATAGATGAACAATGACAGTAAGTGGTAAGGTAAGTAATGTTTAAAAAAAAAAAGTGCTAGCTATCAGTAAATTTTAATCTTGCATTCCTTATTTATATATAATTTATTTATGCTTTATATTCTATTTTTTTTTTTTTTTTTGAGAATATAGAATTCAAGTATTTGCATTCCATGTAATGAAATAATTATTTCACATTTTAATTTTTGTTCTTAGAACCATCTTTAGATGAAGAGGTTAGCCACACAACTGCAATGGCTTGTATAAGGCAGATCAATGTGTGGTGTCCAGCTAGTTAAGAAGGCTGCAATTAGAGATTAACAAAGTTTTGAAAAATTCGATTCGGCAACTTTGCTGAAGTTAGCCAAGAAATTTGATTAGTTACGAATTAATTTGTCACAAATCCCTATAAATCAGGTACACCCACGCCACTCTGCCTTAGAATTAGGCTAGGTCTACACGACGACATTTGTTGCGCGACAAAAAGTCGCGCGACAAATAGGGCGCAACATTTGTCGCGCGACATTTTGTTGCACTAATGTCGCGCGACAATTTTTATAATGGCAGTCTATGGTGTCGCACTGCAACATGCGACATGCTGCGACTGCGACGCGACAGTCGCAGAAAAATCCAACTCGAATGGATTTTCTGCGACTGTCGCGTCGCAGTCGCAGCATGTCGCATGTCGCAGTGCGACACCATAGACTGCCATTATAAAAATTGTCGCGCAACATTAGTGCAACAAAATGTCGCGCGACAAATGTCGTCGTGTAGACCTAGCCTAAGACCACATGCAGCAGCCATGCTGCCAGCGGGTTGTAGCCATTCTGTGGTGAAAAACCACATGGCCAATTAGCCCCCAGCCCCTTTTATTTAATAATGAAGACCACACTATATAGTCCCTCTTCATTGTTAATGGCTGCATGGCACCTTTAATGCACCTTTAAACAGGAGCTGTTGCTGGTATGGGTTTTGGCTGCTTAGGTGGGGGGGGGGGACAATATGCATATTATTGCTGTTCTTGCTTGCAATCTCCTACAGGTTATTTCACAGTAAACACTGAATATTAATCAGCTCTGGCATACCCACTTCTTTAACCCCAGCGCTCTCCTGCCCTACAGGTGGGGGTCCGTCTTCTGCCATCTGCTTTTCCTCCTGTACCACATCATCTAATATTGATGAGAATATGTCATCAGGAACATCCAGCAACTAGAGATGTCGCGAACATAAAATTTTCCGTTCTGCTAATGTTCGTGAACGGGCGAACCGCCATTGACTTCAATAGGCAGGCGAATTTTAAAACCCACAGGGACTCTTTCTAGCCCCAGTAGTGATGGAAAAGTTGTTTCAAGGGGACTAACACCTGGACTGTGGCATGTCGGAGGGGGATCCATGCACCGCACACAACCAGAAACTGTCCATTTGCCCAACTGCAAACTTCCCATTTGCACAAGGTTGGATACCAAGCTAGCCATTTCCCGTTGATGTCATTGAAGGTTTCTTCCTCCACCCAGCCACGTACAACACCAAGGGTCCCCGAAAGGTGAATTGAATAGATTTTTCAAACGGGGAGATGCTTAAAAAAAAGCTGTCTCCCTCCCCTTTGTTTGAATCCACGCCACGGTCACTGCGTCTACGCCGTGCAATTTACTGTCACACCCGATATGAGTGGTATTTTCTGTAGTACTATTCTCATCAGTTTAATATCAGGGATTGCCTTTTGTGAAAAAAAATTTAGGCCGGGTACCTTCGACTGCCTTCACAGTGACAGACCAAACTCTGATACACCAAACTGAATTGATTTTATGAACCGGGAGATGGAAAAAGCAACTTGGTCGGTTCTCTTACTCCCAAGTTGGGGCACTGCGCATGCACGGAGCAATGTGCTGTGACACCCTATATGAATGGTGTCTTAACTAGTTCTATTCCTATCAGTTTAATCCCTGTTACGTCCCCTATTCGGGGACGTGTGTCGAATTGATTAATCATTGTTGAATTAACGACATCCTGAAATAATTTTGTTCTGAGCTCTGTACTTGCTTTGTATTGGAATTGATGGGGATTTTTTAAATTGTCTGCATTATTTCTAATAAACTATTAAAGGGGTTGTCCAAGTTATATTTATTTATTGATGACCTATTCTCAGGATAGGTCATCAATATCAGATCGGCCGGGGTCCGACACCCGGCACCCTCTCCGATCAGCTGTTTGAAGAGAAGGCGTGCGCGGTGTCAGCGCTGCCTCCTCTTCACTGTTTACCTTCTAGCCAGTTGCATCTGCAGTGGTGAGCAGGTGTAATTACACTTAAGCCATCCCATTCATTTCAATGGGAAGGCTTGGGTGTAATTACACCTGCTCCCCACTGCACCCTTCGGGATCCATGCCTCATACATCTTAATGAAGGTGAGGTAATCAACACTTTTTTGACCGAGGCGACTTCTTTTGTCAGTGACAATGTCTCCTGCTGCACTGAAGGTCCTTTCTGACAGGACACTTGAAGCGGGGCAGGCCAGAAGTTCTATCGCAAACTGGGATAGTTCAGGCCACAGGTCAAGTCTGCACACCCAGTAGTCAAGGGGTTAATCGCTCCTCAGAGTGTCGATATCTGCAGTTAAGGCGAGGTAGTCTGCTACCTGTCGGTCGAGTCATTCTCTAAGGCTGGATCTCGAAGGGTTGTGGCGATGTGTAGGACTGAAAAAGCTCTGCATGTCCTCCATCAACAACACATCTGTAAAGCGTCCTGTCCTTGCCGCCGTGGTCGTTGGTAGGAGGGAGTATTACTTTCATCTCTTCCCTTGTTAGATTCCCGTTGTGCTGTGACATCCCCCTTATAAGCTGGGTAAAGCATATTTTTTAGTTTGGTTTTGAACTAAAACTTACTGACTTTCAGTAATTTGGTAACATTTCTGCCACTTTCTGCTTATATCGTGGGTCTAGTAGTGTGGCCACCCAGTACAGGTCGTTCTCCTTCATCCTTTTTATATAAGGGTCCCTCAACAGACATGACAGCATGAAAGACCCCATTTGCACAAGGTTGGATGCCGAGCTACTCATTTCCCGTTCATCGTCCTCACTGATGTAATTGACGGTCTGTTCTTCCCCCAGCCACGTACAAGACCACGCGTTCCAGATAGGTGACAACAACGAGCACCCCGGGATGCCTGCTATGGTTGGTCTTCCTCCTCCTCAAAGCCACATTCCTCCTCTGACTCCTCTTCCTCATACTCCTCTTGCAGCGTTGCCGCAGGTCCGGCAAGCGATGATGACAAGGCTGTTTCTGGTGGTGATGGTGACCACAACTCTTCCTCTTCCTCTTCACGCTCATCTACAGCCTGATCCAGCACTCTTCGCAGGGCATGCTCCAGGAAGAAAACAAATGGGATGAGGTCGCTGATGGTGCCTTTGGTGCGACTGACTAGGTTTGTCACCTCCTCAAAAGGACGCATGAGCCTACAGGCATTGCGCATAAGCGTCCAGTAACGTGGCAAAAAAATTTCCAGCTCCGCAGAGGCTGTCCTAGCACCCCGGTCATACAAATACTCATTGATGGCTTTTTCTTGTTGGAGCAGGCGGTCAAACATTAGGAGTGTTGAATTCTAACGTGTCGGGCTGTCGTAAATCAAGCGCCTCACTGGCATGTTGTTTCGGCGCTGAATGTCTGAAAAATGCGCCATGGCCGTGTAGGAATGCCTGAAATGGCCACACACCTTCCTGGCCTGCTTGAGGACGTCCTGTAGGCCTGGGTACTTAGACACAAAGCGTTGTACGATGAGATTCAACACATGTGCCATGCACGGCACATGTGACAACTTGCTCAAATTCAATGCCGCCAACAAATTGCTTCCATTGTCACACACCACTTTGCCGATCTCCAGTCGGTGCGGGGTCCGCCACTGATCCACCTATGCGTTCAGGGTGGACAGGAGTGCTGGTCCGGTGTGGCTCTCTGCTTTCAGGCAAGTCAACCCCAAGACAGCGTGACACTGTCGTATCCGGGATGTGAAATAGCCCCTGGGGAGCTGGGGGGATTCAGTTGATGTGCAGCCAGACGCCGCAGCAGAAAAGGACTCAGCCGAGGAGGTTATGGAAGATGATGGAGTAGGAGGAGTAGAGGAGGTGGCAGTAGGCCTGCCTGCAAGTCGTGGCGGTGTCACCAACTCCGCTGCAGAGCCACGCATTCCATTCTTGGCAGCCGTCAGCAGGTTGACCCATTGCACAGTGTAGGTGATATACCTGCCCTGACCGTGCTTTGCAGACCAGGTATCAGTGGTCAGATGGACCCTTGCCCCAACACTGTATGCCAGAGATGCCATGGCTTCCTTTTCAATCACTGAGTTGAGGTTTGGGATTGCCTTTTTTGAAAAAAAAATTGTCCGGGTACCTTCCACTGTGGTGTCCCAATAGCGACACATTTTTTGAAGGCCTCAGACTCCATCAGCTGGTATGGTAAAAGCTGGCGGGCTAAGAGTTCCGTCAAGCCAGCTGTCAGATGCCGGGCAAGGGGGTGACTCTGTGACATTGGCTTCTTACACTCAAACATTTCCTTTACAGACACCTGACTGTGGGCAGATGAGATGGAACTGCTGAAGGTGAGAGGCAGAGTGGCGAGTGGTTGAGAGGGGGCAAGGAGGACAGCAATGGTTGACGTGGCTGAAGATGCTGGACCAGGAGGAGGATGGTGGCTTTGAGCTTGTGTGCTGCTTCTAATCATCATCATGTGTTGATCCCATAGGCGTTTGTGATGTGAGATCATGTGCATTCGCAAAGCAGTTGTACCTAGGTGGGTGTTGGATTTCCACGACTCAGTTTCTTTTGGCACAGTTTGCAAATGGCATCGCTGTTGTCAGAGGCAGACACACAAAAAAATGCCACACTGCTGAGCTTTGCAATGATGGCATTCTGGTGGTTGCAACAGCATGCATTGATTGGCGTGCTGTCTGGCTGACCCCAGGGTGCCGATACATGCTGTCTGACTGTGCCACTAGCTCCTTGCGACGACCTCCCCCTGCTTCCAACTCATCTCCTCCTTCTCTCTGTCTCCCCTTCTGAACTTTCCCCCTCTTCTTCTTCTCTTCGAGCAGGCACCCACGTGGCATCCACGAACACATCGTCATCATCAACCACTTCACTTGTATCTGACACCTCAGCAAAGGAAGCAGCAGCGGGTACAAAATCATCATGATCATCACACTGTACGTCCATGTGTGTAATGCTTCCTGACTGAGACATATCCCTGTTATCTACATCCTCTGGCAATAATGGTTGCGCATCACTAATTTCATCCAACTGATGTGTAAATAACTCCTCTGAGGGATCAAGTAAAGCGGCTTTGGTGGCTGTGGTGGTAGTGGTGGTGGTGGCTGTGGGCGGATGAGTGGTAACTTGAGAGCAGGTGACCAAAGCTGAGCTGGAGGAGGATGGTGCATCAAGGTTCTTAGCGGAAGCTGTTGAAGATTGGGTGTCCTGTGTAAGCCAGTCAACTATTTTCTCTGAATTTTTTGGGTTCAGGGTACGTGGCCTCTGTACACTGGGCATTATTCCAGGGCCAGTGGAAATCACAGCACCACGACCACGATGATAAGTGGTACTATGCGTGCAAGGTACTTTGCCACCCTATATAAGTGGTGGGCAGTGGGCACAGTACAGTTTGTGTGGACCTGACACACACGGGCTTGCAACTGTGATTATATCACAGAAAAATTTAAAATATATATTTTTTTTATCTGCAAGGTATTTGAGTGAATGACACCCTGTAACGGTATGAGTGGAGGTCTAGCCAGTGGCCACAGTACAGTCTGTGTGGGCCTGACACACAGGGGCTTGAAAATGTGATTATATCACAGAAACATTTTCAATAAAAAATAATAATTCTGCAAGGTATTTGAGTGAATGACACCCTGTAACGGTATGAGTGCAAGCCTAGCCACTAGCCAGTGGGCACAATACATTATGTGTGGGCCTGACGCACACGGGCTTGCAAATGTGATTTAGATCACAGAAAAAATTTAAATAGAATTTTTATTTTCTGCAAGGTATTTGAGTGAATGACACCCTGTAACGGTATGAGTGGAGGCCTAGCCACTAGCCAGTGGCCACAGTACAGTCTGTGTGGGCCTGAAACACACAGGCTTGCAAATGTGATTATATCACAGAAAAATTTTAAATATAATTTTTTTTATCTGCAAGGTATTTGAGTGAATGACACCCTGTAACGGTATGAGTGGAGGCCTAGCCACTAGCCAGTGGCCACAATACAGTCTGTGTGGGCCTGACACACATGGGCTTGCAAATGTGATTATGTCACAGATAAATATTAAATAGAAGTTTTTTTATCTGCGAGGTATTTTCTGTCACACCCTGTATGAATGGTGTGCACGTGCTGTCTGTGACTGAGCCTGCAGCCTCTCACACACGGGCAGCCAGGCAACTGCAATATCTATATACACATATATATTTAAAAAAAGCACACTGATATACCAGCCCTGAAAAGGGCTTTTTGGGGTGCTGTCAGAACACCGTCCTTACAGCAGATGAGTCTGTGGACACAGAACAATGCCCTAGCTAACGCTTTCCCTAATGAATCAGCAGCAGCAGCACTGTCCCTCCTCTCACTGAGAATGCAGCTTCCGAATGAATCTAAAATGGATGCTGTCCAGGAGGTGGGAGGGTCTGGGAGGGAGGGCCTGCTGCTGATTGGCTGGAATGTGTCTGCTGACTGTGAGGTACAGGGTCAATATGTTCGCCCGCCGTGGCAAACGCAAACAAGCTATGTTCACCGGGAATTGTTCGCCGGCGAATAGTTCGGGCCATCACTACCAGCAACTTCTCTATCTGCATCTTGCTGATATTTCTAGGATATGGAGACTTTGAAGGATGATTTGGAAGAAGGAAAGCCAGAAAACAATGAGGGTGATCATCAGTAAGACCTGGCCCCTCTAAGGGGTTCAGACTGGATGGTATTGCATACCTCCATACTTTTTGGACGGTTAAAGAGGTACACTTATGGTTCATTGTGTGAAATATCATTTTTTTCTGAATATCTATATACTTCAATAGTTTTCTCTTATGAAATGGTGCAAAAATAAATATAGAATATATAAATTTCTAAAACCCCTAACTACATCAAATAATGAAATAATATACAAGACGGGCTCAAATATACAGAGAAGAACCAGAGAAATATTTTCTGGGTCAATATTGTGAATGTAATAATGCAAATCTATACCCATCTATATTCAGATGAAAAAGAGGGACATTTAAAGAGCAAAGAGGTACAGAGGGATGTTGGTTAAAAAGAGGGACTATCCCTCCAAAAGAGGGACACTTGGGAGGTCTGGTATTAGTTGGCATGCTGGCACTGGAGCAAAAAACACCTTCCATGTGATTGATATTGAATTACATTTACAGTTGATATAGGAATAAATAAATAAAACTGATGCAGAATAAGTCGTCTTGTACTCTTCTTGCACTCTCCCTCTCCAATATTCTTCTATTAATCATTTTCAGCAACAGAAACTTTTATAGGGCTGCGACATCACAGGGGATGGCTATGTGGAGATTGGCTGGCTGCTTGGCATTATGGATGATATAACGTTCTTGGGCTTCTTATTTTCACTTCGTAACACGTGCAGCCGCCATTTTAGGAAAAAACTGATTCGGCATGATGAAGCGCAGAGAAATTCAGATTCATTGTGAATTGAAGTTTTCCTAAACTTTGGACTGAATTCTGCTTTGCTCAACACTAGCTGCAATAAATTGTCAAGTGCTGGAGACCCACTTATTCCCATAAAATGTTAGTGTATGTACGAATGTTCTGTTTTATAAGCAGAGGAGACATATTCATGGACAATACCAAGAAAGGGAGAGGGGTCTATAAAGAGCATACATATGACGCATCACACATGTATGCATCAGTCAAGTTATAAAAGTTTTAAAGGGATTTTACAGAAGAATACTTAATAATTTTTTTTGTTGAAAAGTTTAAAAATAAAAAAAAATATCTTTATTCACCTCACCAATCCTCTGCCACCCAATGCTGCTCTGGCACTCTAAGCTGTTCTCCATTCTTGGTCCTGGGCACATTCTTGGTCCTGTGAACCCTCAGCTAATAATTGGACGAGGGGGGGTCACTGCTGCAGTCATTGATTGACTGAGCATAAATAAATCCAGTTGGATTGGGTCCCCAACTTGCATCTTTTGATGTGTATTAGATGTTGGTTAAAATTTCTAAACCCATAGGTAGAAAGGTTTGTCATCCTCCTTCCTGAGTCAGCCCATATGTGTGACACTTCAATACATAGGCATTGGCACACTTTTTTTTTACCAGAAGTTATGAAGTATATAAGGATAAAGGACAAAGGTATGGGGACACATTTCCAGCTGATGTAGGAATAAGTAAATGTGGGAATAAATAAAACAGCTTAAGTTTTCCTGTACTCTCCCTGTACTCTCCCTATATTCTTCTATTAATCATTTTCAGCAACACGGTCTCGAGTGCATGATGGCTCTTAACTAAGTGATTCACAACCCGATTGACACAAGCACCTAGCCATGCAGTCTACCTTTACAAACATTTTTAAATAATGGGTCCTTCTTACTAAATTTGAATGTGGTACTGTAATAGGGTGCCACTGTTGCAACAAATTATTTAATGTAATTTCTTCCCTACTAGATATTCCAAGATCAACTGTGAGTGGCATTATTGCAAAGTGGAAGTGTTTAGGAAGCACACAAATCAGCCCTGAATTGCCACACCCTGTATAGTTACAAAGCAGGGTCATCGAGCACTGAGACAATTAGCACATAAAAGTTGCGGCAGACGGCAGAGTTCTCTGAGATTAACATTAGGACCAAAACTGTCCCTCAGGAACTTCATAGCATAGGTTTCCATAGCAGAGAAGCTACATGCAAGCTGATCCATCACCAATCACAAGTCAAGTGTCAGGTAGAGAGGTGTAAAGCATCCCATCATTTGTCTCCAGAGCGGTGAAAATGTGTTCTGTGGAGTGACAAATCACGCTTCTCTATGTGGTAGTCTGATGGAAGAGTTTGGATTTGATGACTGCCAGGAGTACGTTACCTGCCTTACAACATTGTGCCAACTGTAATGTTTGATGGAGAAGAGATACTGAATTTTTCCAGGGGATGGCCTAGATCCCTTACTCCAGTGAAGAGGATTCTTAATGCTTCAGCATACTGCATAGTGATGAGCGGCAGGGGTCATATTTGAATTTGTGATATTGCGCAAATATTTTATAGAATATTCATAGAATATTCGCAAATTCAACTTTTTTTTACTCGAAAGATAAGCAATGTAATGATTGCGTAATATGCGAATATTACACGATCAATACAGGCGTGGGTCAAAAAGCAATATATAGCACTATATTTGATATAGTGCTATATATTCGTTTTTTAGAATATTCGTCATTGTCAAGCAATTTAAGCAGGGAGAAATCATGACTTCAGATGGAAAAAAAATGACAAATATTCTAAAAAAATAATATATAGCAAATATAGTGCTATATATTCCTTTTTGACCCACGCCTGTATTGATCGCGTAATATTCGCATATTACGCGATCATTACATTGCTGATTTTTCGAGTAAAAAAAATAAGACGAATATTCGAAAAATGAATATATAGCACTATATTCAAAATATTTGCGATAAATATTCGTAATTCGAATATTCACGCTCAACACTACTAAGACATTTTGAACAATGTGGGGAAGGCCCTTTTCTGTTCCGGCATGACTGTGCCCCAGTGAACAAAGCAAGGTCCATAAGGGTCCATTCACACATCCACAAGTGTTTTGCGGTCCGCAAATTGCGTATGCCCAAAACTCGAACACCGGCTATGTGCGTTCTGCATTTTGCGGACCGCACATGGGCGGCACTATGATAGAAATGCATTTTCTAGCCCGTGGCAGCGGAGAAAAATAGGACATGTTTGGATGCGGACAGCACACGGTGTGCTGTCTGCATCTTTTGCGGCCTACTGAAAATGAATAGGTCCTCACCCATTCCGCAAAATTGCGGAACGGATGCGGACCCATTAGGCAGACATGTGAATGGACGCTAAAGGTAAGGTTGGGTGAGTTTGGTGTGGAAGAACTTGACTGGTCCACACAGAGCCGTGACCCCAACCCCATAAAACCCTTTTGGGATTAACTAGAAAAGAGATAGCAATTCAAACCCTCTCATCCAACCTCAGTGTCTGATCTCATAAATGCTTTTCTGGATAAATGGGCAAAAATCCCTATAGACAAACTCCAAAATCGTGTAGAAAGCCTTCCCAGAAGTGTTTAAGCAGTTTTTACTGCAAAGGGGGCACAAACTCCATATTAATGCCTATGGATTTAGAATGGAATATCATAAAAGCTCCTGTCTTATAAGGGTACTTTCACACTTGCGGCAGGACGGATCCGACAGGCTGTTCACCCTGTCGGATGCGTCCTGCCGCTATTTCGCCGTGCCGCCGGACCTCTGCTCCGTCCCCATTGACTAGAATGGAGACGGGGCGGAGCTCCGGCGCAGCACGGCAGTTCGCGGTGAGAGGCCACCGGACTAAAAAGTCGGACATGCAGGACTTTTAGTCCGGCGGCCTTTAGCCATGCAATGCCGTGCTGCGCTGGAGCTCCACCCCGTCCAGATTATAGTCAATGGGGACGGAGTGGCGGTCCGGCGGCACAGCAAAATAGCGGAAGGACGGATCCTACAGGGTGAACAGCCTGTCGGATCCGTCCTGCCGCAAGTGTGAAAGTAGCCTAAAGTGTAGGTGTCCCAATACTGTTGTCCACAACATAGTGCATTTTGTTACATCACCCCAATATGGAAACAGCTTCTAAAATAGTTATCTTTTTAAAGATATTACCGCTTGACAATCAGATAGATACTGAACATGTATCCATCACAGAGGAACCAATAGTAATATGCTCAAAAATATTAGAATAACATCTAAGTGTTTGCTCTTGACTGAAAGCTTGAGATATACTAAAACCCCTTTGATTATACAGAGCTATATCCATAGGAACCATTACAAAACATATAAAAAAAACATCTCCCACCCAGACTCACATGCATAATTGATATAGGGCCATTGTAATTCTAACATCTACACAGCCAGGTGTACTATAAAATAAATGTCTATGGCAGTATTCATTATCAAACGGTGTAGGAAATTATAGCCTGAAAGAATAATTTCTCTACATATACTGTATAAATGCATACAGCAAGACACACACATGGGCAGAAACTCATGTCATAGATCAGAATTATGCAAACGGCATTGTGCTGTTGTTTGTCCACAAAATAATAACATGATGCATCAATTACTAGCAACTTTAGTTCGGCTCGAGCATCGCGATGCTTGGCACATCGCGATGTTCGGCCGAATACCCTGTGTGCTCAATCACGATGCAGCAAATTAACGTGCAGGTAAGTACTGATATTCACTATAATGAAGTAGCCATGTTGACTGCTGGCATTACAGTGATTATCTGGCCGGAAAGCGTCATCTGGTGCTATATAGCACCCAGGGGCATAGCTAAAGGCTCATGGGCCCTGGTGCAAGAGTTCAGCTTGGGCCCCCCCTGCCCTCAAACCTTCGTGCTGCATGAGGCAAAAATTTAAACTACCAGATTTCTTAACCTAACCCCTTCTGTCCAGCCAGAGGTGTAACTTGCATACACTTTCTATAATACAAGTGTCTTCTTATGTGGCACCAGGGTCTTTGGGCCCCTCAGGTTCCTGGGCTCAGTAGCGACTGCTACCTCTGCACCCCCTATAGCTACGCCCCTGATAGCACCCGATGACACGTGTTTGGCTCAGTATTAGCCAGGGAGAGCTGGAGAGCAGAAGGGAGAGATACTGTAGGGATTAAAATTGCAATATTTAGCTTTTACACTTATTATAGACCCAAATGTCCTTTTAAGGACTATTGTGTGTGGCAGCAATATATATTTTTAGCGCAACTTACACTTAATTGCTAAAACTTTTAGAGACCCAAAAGTCCAGGCCAAAAGTCCAGGACACGGCCATATTTCACCTTAAGGACCAGGCCATTTTTTGCAAATCTGACCAGTGTCACTTTAAGTGGTGATCACTTTAAAATGCTTTGACTTATCTAGGCCATTCTGAGATTATTTTTTCGTCACATATTGTACTGGTAAAATGAAGTCAAAACATTTCATTTTTATTTATAAAAAAATACAAAATTTACCAAAAATGTGTTAAAAATTGCAAATTTCCAAGTTTTAATTTCTCTACTTCTATAATACATAGTAATACCTCCAAAAATACTTATTACTTTACATTCCCCATATGTCTACTTCATGTTTGGATCATTTTGGGAATGATATTTTAGATTTTGGGGATGTTACAAGGCTTAGAAGTTTAGAAGCAAATCTAGAAATTTTTCTGAAGTTTTCAAAAAAACAATTTTTAGGGACCAGTTCAGGTCTGAAGTCACTTTGTGAGGCTTACGTAATAGAAACCACCAAAAAATTACCCCATTCTAGAAACTACACCCTCAAGGTATTCTAAATTGATTTTACAAACGTTGTTGGTTTGGTGTTGCACAAGAGTTATTGGCAAATGGAGATGAAATTTCAGAATTTAAATTTTTGGGCAAATTTTCTATTTTAATCCATTTTTTTCCAGTAACAAATCAAGGGTTAACAGCCAAACAAAATTCTATATTTATTGCCCCGATTCAGTAGTTTGCAGAAACACCCCATATGTGGCCGTAAACTACTGTACGGGCACACAGTAGGGCAAAGAGGGAAAGTTGTGCCATATGGTCTTTGGAAGGCCAATTTTACTGGACTGGTTAATTTATACCATGTCCCATTTGAAGCCCCCCCCCCCCCCCCCCCGATGCACCCCTAGAGTAGAAACTCAATAAAAGTGACACCATCTAAGAAACTACACCCCTCAAGGTATGTTGTGACAGCAACATTACTTGCACTATACCTGCTTTATAACGTTTGTGCATCCTAAATATCAGTGACATTAATTCAGTGTAATTTTTTAATAGGCGGTGTTGACAGCGAAATTACTTGCGCTATAATTTCTGTTTAAGGTGTGCGCATCCTTAACCCCTTAGTGACCAAGCCTGTTTGGGCCTTTATGACCAAGCGTTTTTCTTCCTTTTTTCATCGTCGCGTTCCAAGAGCTATAACTTTTTTATTTTTTCGTCTATATAGCTTTATGAGGGCTTGTTTTTTACGGGACAAATTGTAGTTTTTAATGGAACCATTTTTGGGTACACATAACTTTCTGATTAACTTTTATTAACTCTTTCTGGGAGGGAGATGGGGGAAAATAGCAATACTGCCACTGCGTTTTTACATTATAAATTTTACGGCGTTCATTTTTCGGTACAAATAACATAATATCTTTATTCTCTGGGTCAGTACGATTACAGTGATACTAAATACTTATAATTTTTTTTACGTTTTACTACTTTTTTTTCCAATAAAACCCCTTTTATTAACCAAAAAAATGATTTTGCATTGCCACTTCACAAGACCCATAACTTTTTTTTTTCTTTTTCTATGGAGTTGTGTGAGGGCTTGATTTTTGAGGGACAACTTGTATTTTTCATTGGTATCATTTTGGAGTAAATGGCGCTTTTTGATCGCTTGTTATTACGTTTTTTTCGGTGGAAACTAAGAATAAATTAGAAATTCTTTTTTTTTTTTTTTTTTTTTTTACGGCGTTCACCATAGGGGATAATTTATGTAATATTTATGTAGTCCGGGTCGTTACGGACGCGGCAATACCAAACATATGGGGGATATTTTCTTTTTGCAATTTTTTTCATTGAAAAGTGTATTTTCAATGAAAAAAAAAGCATATTTTTTTATTTTATGGAATTTTTTTTATTTAATAAATGTGTATTTATTTATTTATTTTTTTACTACTTAAAAGTCCCACAAGGGGGCTATAATATACAGTATTTTGATTGCTTTTAAAATGTAATGCATTATCTCTATAAGGCATTACATTTCAATAGCGATGCTATTCAAACCTTGACCAGCAGGTGGCGCCAGAGAGGCACGGCCTGCTGGAAATAACTGAAGACAGGCTCGGGGCCCTGATCGGAAGTGAGGTAAGCTTCCGAACACATCAGCACCCCGCGATCTTATTTTCGGGGTGCTGATGGGAGACAGAGGGAGTCCGCTCCCTCTGTCACCACTTTACATGCAGCGGGCGCCATTGCGCCCGGCATGTAAAGGGTTAAACAGCCCGGATCGGCACTCCTGCCGGTCCGGGCTGTTAGAGCAGGGTCCCGGCTCTCATGTGAGAGCCGGGTCCGTGCTCCCCGCTGCACGGGGGAGCCGTGCAGCGCTTAGACCGGGCCGCCGTAAAAACGCGGCAGCCCAGCCTAAGGCCCCTTAGTGACCGCCGTAAAAACACGTATGGGTGGTCACTAAGGGGTTAATATCAGTGACATTCATTTAGTGTAATTTATTATTTGGCGGTGGTGACAGTGACCTTACTTGCACTATACCTCGTGTATAGAGTTGAGTGGACACCTGGAAGTTCGGGTTCGATGGGTTCGGCCGAACTTTGCAAAAATGTTCGAGTTCAGGACCCGAACTTAATCCCGAACCCGAACCCGAACCCCATTGAATTCAATGGGGACCCGAACTTTGGAGCACTAAAATAGCTCTAAAAAGGTAATGGAAAGGGCTAGAGTGCTGAAAATTACAGCAAAATGTGGTTAAGAGCATGGCAAATGCTCTGCAAACAAATGTGGATAGGGAAATGACGTAAAATAACATAAAATATGTAAAAAATTATAATAATAATCTTGATATAGGAGGAGGAGCTCCATATGGAGTAGGAGGTTGAGGAAGCGGTGAATGTGGCAGTGTAGGTAGAAGCAGCTGTGGAGGAGGAGAATGTAGTCAACACTGTTTTTTTTTTGTTTTGTTTTTTTTTTCTTTATTTTGTAGACCCCAAAACATTGGGAAATGTAAAAAATAAAACATAGAGAAAGTGCGCTGGAGTACAACAATGGCTGGGTGAGGCCGGTATACATTTTTATTCTGAACAAGGTACGGACGAGTCCTGTGGGATCCATGCCTGGTTCATTTTAATGAACGTGAGCTTGTCCACATTGGCTGTGAACAGGCGGCTGTGCTTGTCTGTGATAAACACACACTCAGACAATACACTGGCTGCAGGGCAGGCCAGCACCTCCAAGGTGTAAAGGGCAAGCTCAGGCCATGTGCCCAATTTGGAAACTCAGAAGTTGAAGGGAGCAGACCCATCAGTCAGTACATATAGGCCTGTGCACACATACTGCTCCACCATGTTGCTGAAATGCTGCCTCCTGCTAAGAAGTTTCTATATCAGCTGTTGGCGCAGGTTGTTGTGGCATGCTCACAAATCTTTTCACATTTCGGCCATGCTAACCCTGCCTTCTGAGGTGCTGGCGGTGCCCCAGCTGCATTGACGACCTCTTCCTCCTCCTCTACCTTCGCCTTGTGCTTCCACTGTGCCCCCACTGTCAGGTGGGAATGCCATCAGCAGCGCGTCTACCAGCGTGCGCTTGTATTCGTGCATCCTCCGACCATGCTCCAGTGACGGAATTAAGGACGGTACGTTGTCCTTGTAACGGGGATCCAGCAGCGTGGCCACACAGTAATCAGCACAAGTTAGAATGTGGCCAACTCGGTGGTCGTTGCAGAGACACTGCAGCATGTAATCTCTCATGTGTGCCAGGCTGCCCAGAGGCAACGAAAAGCTGTCCTCTGTGGGAGGTGTATTGTCTGTGTCCTCTGTATCCCCCAGCCACGCACCAGTGATACCCATGAGCTGGTTAGGGTGCAGCCCTGCTGTGAACAAGGCTTCTCCTCATCCTCCACCTCGTCATCCTCCAGAAATTTGCCCTGGCTGGACAATTGTGTACCTGGCGTATGTTCGTGCAGGAACTCACCCTCGGAGCCATTTGTGAATGACTGGCCTGAATCCCTTGTAAATGATCCCTCTTCCTCCTCCTCCTGTGCCACATCCTCTTCCATTATCGCCTAAAGCTTTTTTTCAAGGAGACATAGAAGTGGGATAGTAACGCTGAGAACTGCGTCATCGGCACTGGCCATGTTGGTGGAGTACTCAAAACAGCGCAACAAGACAAACCACCAAATTCAGCATATGCGCCAGGCAAGGTATGTGCATCAAACATGCTAGGCCCAGAGCTGCTACGAGATTTCACCCATTATCACACACCACCAGGCTGGGCTTGAGGCTCACTGGCACCAACCACTCATCGGTCTGTTGTTCCATGCCCGTCCACAGCTCCTGCGTGGCGTGGGGTTTGTCCCCCAAACACATAGGTTTCAAAACTGCCTGCTGTCGCTTACCCCTGGCTGTGCTGAAGTTGGTGGTGAAGTTGTTACGCTGACCGGAGGAGGTGGTGGTAGAGGATGAGGAAGCGGAGTAGGAGGAGGAAGCAACAAGAGGCAAAGAGAAACGCCCTGCAATCCTCGGTGGTGGAAGGACATGCGCCAAACTGCTATCCGACTCAGGCCCAGCCGCCACTGCATTTACCCAGTGTGCTGTTAGGGAGATATAACATCCCTGACCATGCTTACTGGTCAACATATCCATAGTTATGTGCACCTTGCCACATATGGCGTGGCGCAGTGCATACCTGATTTGTCCCCCACTTGGTTGTGCAGGGAAGGGACGGCTCACCTGGAAAACTAGTGGCGGCTCGGCATAACGTACTGTGGGACAGCCACCGCCATCAGATTCTTAAAACTGTCCGTGTCAACCAGACACAATGACAGAATTTCAAAAGGCCAGGAATTTGGAAATGCTGGCATTCAGGGCTAGGTATGCTGGGTGGGTAGGGGGGTACCTCCTCTATCGCTCCAGTTTTTGGGAGATAGACAGCTGAACGCTTCCATGGGACATTGTGAAAATGATTGGTGACCGAGGTGGTGGCGTTGCTGCCGCATTCTCTGTTTGCGGGGTGGCAGGTGCCACTGCCACTCCAGAGGGGGGTGAAGAGGCCAAGACTGCAGCAGAAGAGGAAGCAGGAGGAGCTAGAGACCTTTCTTGGTTTTTGAGGTGTCTACTCCACTGCAGCTCGTGCTTTGCAAACAACTCGTTTCTTGTCATCAGCACATTGTCTGAAGAACTGACACGCCAGGGAACTTCTTGGAGCTGGCTTTGGTGTGCTCGGTCCCTTGTTGTGGTGGGCAGTAACAGGCATACTGTCACTAGTGGGGTACCTCAGGGGTCAGTATTAGGCCCTATTCTCTTCAATATATTTATTAATGATCTTGTAGAAAGCTTGCATAGTAAAGTATCAATTTTCGCAGATGACACTAAACTGTGTAAAGTAATTTACACTGATGAGGACAGTATACTACTACAGAGGGATCTGGATAGATTGGAGGCTTGGGCAGATAAGTGGCAGATGAGGTTTAACACTGATAAATGTAAAGTTATGCACATGGGAAGGAAAAATGCAAGTCACCCGTACATACTAAATGGTAAAACACTCGGTAACACCGACATGGAAAAGGATCTAGGAATTTTAATAAACAGCAAACTAAGCTGCAAAAAACAGTGTCAGGCAGCTGCTGCCAAGGCCAATAAGATAATGGATTGCATCAGAAGGGGCATAGATGCCCATGATAAGAACATAGTCCTACCACTTAACAAATCGCTAGTCAGACCACACATGGAGTACTGTGTACAGTTCTGGGCTCCTGTAAACAAGGCAGACATATTAGAGCTGGAGAAGGTCTAGAGGAGGACAACTAAAGTAATAACTGGAATGGGGCAACTACAGTACCCTGAAAGATTATTAAAATTAGGGCTATTCACTTTAGAAAAAGACGACTGAGGGGAGATCTAATTAATATGTATAAATATATCAGGGGTCAGTACAGAGATCTATCCCATCATCTATTTATCCCCAGGACTGTGACGAGGGGACATCCTCTGCGTCTGGAGGAAAGAAGGTTTGTACACAAATATAGAAAAGGATTCTTTACGGTAAGAGCAGTGAGACTATGGAACTCTCTGCCTGAGGAGGTGGTGATGGTGAGTACAATAAAGGAATTCAAGAGGGGCCTGGATGTATTTCTGGAGCGTAATATTACAGGCTATAGCTACTAGAGAGGGGTCGTTGATCCAGAGAGTTATTCTGATTGCCTGATTGGGGTCGGGAAGGAATATTTTACTCCCCTAAAGTGGGGAAAATTGGCTTCTACCTCACAGGTTTTTTTTTTTTTTTTTTTTGCCTTCCTCGGGATCAACTTGCAGGATAACAGGCCGAACTGGATGGACAAATGTCTTTTTTCGGCCTTATGTACTATGTTACTATGTTACTGTCTAGGGGACGGCCGCTCTGCTTTTGCACCCTGCTTCCTCTTTTGCTGTGCTGGTGGCTCTGTGCAACCACCGCCTCCTTCTCCGAACTACACAGGTCACTCGCATGACTTGATTCCATGTGGGGTCGAGGACCTCATTGTCCACCACATCATCTTCCACCCAGTCTTCACCCCTGCCCTCCTTGTCGGTCTGCACACTGCAGAAGGCTGACGCTGTTTGTACTAGTGATGGACGAACATCTGCTGTGAAGGTTCGCGATCAAATGTTCGCAAACTGCAAGTTGGCGGCGGGTCCCATTCATTTTAATGGCGGGCGAACCTAAAAAGCCTTCAGCTCATATTTGCAGCCAAGAAATAATTACTAGAAGTGCACAAATAGTCCCACAACATGGAAAGTGACATACCAGATGTATTATTAGAATTTGCGATCTCCAATCATTTTTTTTTTCAATGCGAAATATCGGCAATATGATTTTTGCGTATGCGCATGCGCAAATGCACTATACAGTACCCAAATGCACTATAAAGGAAGTATATTGGTATATAACACCCCGCTTCAATAAGTTTTTGGGAGGCTACTGGTGTATCACATCAGTAGAAATGATTTGTTCCAATAACGCTTGTCTCTCTATATACCTGCAGTATCGCAGCAGAACCGCACACATCTGCCGCACACAACTGCCGCACAATACAAATGCACTATAATATACTTTCTAACATGGAAAGTATATTATAACATTGTACAAGGAAGGCAATCCATTAGAATATACATAAAGATAAAACGTAACATTTAATAATGTTACTATGAGGGTCTATTCACACGGATCCGCAAAACACAGACACCGGCAATGTGCATTCCGCAATTTGCGGACCGTGGCCGGCACTATAATAGAAAATGCCTAATCTTGTCTGCAATTGCGGACAAGAATAGGACATGTTCTACTTTTTTGCGGAAACGGAAGCACGGATGCGAAAGTGCGGATTTGCAAATGCGGATGCAGACAGCACATCCCTGCCCCATTGAAAATGAATGGGTCTGCACCTGTCCCGCAAAATTGTGGAACGGATGTGGACCCATTTTGCGAACGTGTAAATCAAAAAGTTATCCCTCAAATTCAAAATAAATAAAATTATTAAAGTTAAGCAAAAAGCATAGATGTGGTAGGCATTAATAAGTGCTCGGCGGCACCAAATCAGAAACCATATGTCCTACCACAATCAGGGGGGTTCCAGTGCACATCCATGAATCCCGGAGGGAAAGCAAAAAACATCTATCCCTGGGCTAGATGATGATGTGGTATTGAAGGACAGGGTGGGAAAAGAACTGACCCTGATATTGCCCTACAGGGGGGTGCTATTCTGGCCCTGATAGCCTAACCACAGACCACCTGCCCTTATAAGAGCGACCCCATCCGGAACCTTACACTATATAAAAATGGCCCTAGTAAGCCCATAGCCCCTAGGCCCCTGACATCCAGGTATTCACCATATAGATATGTGTTTTTGACTCATTATAAAAGTATATTATAAGTATATCGCACCCCTCTGTGTATCACACCTATCGATTACACACCTATACAAGTCCTTAAAAAGACTTTTGTGGCCCTATTAGCTAGCGTTTGGTGTCCCTAACAGCATGTCCCTGCTCCACACAGCAAACTCTCCCTACACTAGCAAAACACTGAATGTAAAATGGCGGCCAGATCAGGTTTATTTATAAGGTAGGGGGTATGTCCATGAGCTGAAATGTCTCAATTGGCTGTCCTGTACCACCTGATGGATGTGTCATGGGTCAAAGTTCTTCACAATGTAAAATAATATGGCGGGCATGAATATCTCCATATGTTCGCATGTTACGCGAATCGCGAACACGCAAAGTTCGCCGCGAAACGACCTCCGGACAATCCGCTAGACCATCACTAGTTGGCGCCAGTGTTTCGTCATCATCCGTCCTCCTATGTATTCATCCTGAAACATAAGTGGTTGGGCATCAGTGCACTCAATATCTTCCACTTCTGGGGCAGGGCTATGTGGATAGCCCTGGGAAACCGTGCCAGCAGAGTCATCAAAAAGCTGAAGAAACTGCTGCATGACTTGGAGCTCAGACTGCTTGGTTGATTTGCAATGGGGTGAGGTGATAGACTGATGGCCATGGGTTGCAGGTGCCAACTCTGATCTTTCAGTAGGGGACTGGGTGGGAGACAATGTGAAGTAACTGGAGGCACTGGCAGCCACCCAATCTACTATCGACTGTACTTGTGTTGGCCTCACAATTCGTAGAGCCGCATTCGGCCCTACCAAATAATGCTAAAGGTTCTGTTGCCTACTCGCACCTAAGGAAGGTGTTTCACTTGGTTGTGTAGCTGGCACAGATTGACCACGTCCTCTCCCTGCAACAGGAGCTCCACCAACACTAGCAGCACCACGACCAAGGCCACATCCCTTATTTGACGCTCTCCTCATTTTTTGCTGCCATCCACTGAAGTAACACTTTTTTACTAAATTAAGTTCCTTGTGAACAATGCAGAGCACGTTTTTTTTTTTTTGACGGCTAAAATGGGTAATCTCACCCAACATTGGAACAGACAAATTTTTGAAATTTAGGTCCCTGCACCCAGGCAGAGCAGGTTTTTTTGGACGGGACAAATGGGTTAATGTCAACCAAAAATGGAACAGATGAGTATTTTTATCTTATTGCCCGTTCTGCTATGCAGTGCAGGCAGCAAAGGTACTTTATTGCCAAAAAAATGTTTTTTTCTCACACACAATAAACAGATGGATTTAACTACCAGAAATTCAGCACAGGGCAAAAAGGTACTTTATCGCTCCCCCCAAAAAGTTTTTTTTTAACCCTAAATGAAACAGATGGATTTAACTGAGATTATATTTCACTCTCACAAATGAAGCACAGGGGTATTTAACATAAAAAATAGTGGATATGTCACCCCTACAATAGAACACATGGATTTGCTGAGAGGCCTCAGAGGTACTTTGCACCCAAAAATGGGAATTTAAAGCCCAAAAATGTAACACCCTAAACCTGATGCCCGGACTAGTGTCATAAGGAGGGAAAATTTTTGGAAGATGGTAAAGGAGTACGTAGCAGACTGTGTCAGAGTCCTCAGTGATCCCTTTGTTCCTTACAACTATTGGGTGTCCAAGATGGACATGTGGCATGAAACTGGCGCTCTACGCCTTGGAGGTGCTGGCCTGCCCCGCCGCCAGTGTTTTGTCAGAGCGTGTATTTAGTGCTGCTGGGGGCATATCAACTGATAAGTGCATCCGCCTGTCAACTGAAAATGCTGACCGGTTGTCTGTTATAAAAATTAACAAGGCCTTGATTGCTTCCGACTTATCTACTCCAGCAGAGGAAATCGGCTGAACATAAAGGCACTCTAAATGTGGCTTTTATGGTGTATTGAATACATTGTATTCCCATGCACCCCTTCCACCACTAAAAAGGGTATATGGTTAAATCTCCCATTTCTCGTCCTCCTCCTCCTCCATCATATCAACATGCTTATTAGGTTGCCCTCGCTTCTAATGTTTTAGAGGGTCAGCTCAGCAGTGGGCCCTCACACATATTGTTTTAGAGGGTCACCAGCAGGTGCTCACCCATAATGTTTTTGAGGGTCACCAACAGGCCCTCAACCGTAATGTTTTTGAGGGTCACCAGCAGGCTCTAAACCGTAATGTTTTAGAGGGTCAGCTCAGCAGCAGACCCTTACACCAAAAATTTTAGATGGCCAGCTCAGCAGCAGGCCCTCGCCCACAATTTTTTTCGATGGTCAGCTCGGCAGCAGGCCCTCACCCACAATTTTTTTTAGATGGTCAGCTCGGCAGCAGGCTCTCGCCCACAATTTTTTTTAGATGCTCCGCTCGGCAACAGGCCCTTGCCCAGAAACTTTTTTAGAGGGTCAGCTCAACAGTAGACCCTCACCCCTAATGTTTTAGATGGTCAGATCAGCAGCAGGCCCTCGCCCCTAATGTTTTAGATGGTCAGATCAGCAGCAGGCCCTTGCCCCTGATGTTTTAGAGGGTCACCAGCAGGCCCTTGCTCCTAATGTTTTTGAGGGTAACAAGCAGTCCATCAATCATAATTTTCAATTAAGGGTGTGTATGATGCCCTCCTTTATGTGTAATAAAAGGTGTATTTGAGTTCCAGTTCCTTGTAATTTTTAGCAGCCCTTTCCCTTAGTGCATAGGCTTTATAAGTGTAGGAGTCCCACAATTGTACCACAATGTGAATGAGGCCCTTCTTTATGTGATATACAGGTTTTATCGGAGTGCCTCTTCCTTGTAATTTTTGGCAGCACTTGCACTTTATATACAAGTAAATATATAGGAACGAATATTTAGTAACAATTTTTCCTCTAAAATCTATTTTATCTTTGGTTTGGTGCGTATTATTTTCAGTCTGTAAAAGGGTGTATTATTCGGACAACATCGTTCCCAGCAGCGACCTGGGAAACCAAGATGCATCCAGACATCCTCCTCATGCTGTTCCCGAACCATTTCATTGGTGTTTCCATCAATTTCTGAATTTACTATGAACCAGACACCCTCCCCTCTTCAGAGCAGTGGGTGCCTAGTTTAATGCTCGGGTTCTCCCATTGACTTCCATTGTGCTCGTGTGCTCGGTAACCTATTACTAGAAACCTATTATATAAAAGTCATATTAAACAATTGGCAATCAGAATAAATGACTTGTTGGCCGGTGAGCTTTGTATTCAGGAACAATATTATTAACTGTGTTCATGTGGTTTTATTTTGGAAGAAATAAATAATGCTAAGGAAATTGTGGATGAAAGAATGCCAAAATGTAAGTCTTAGCTGAATATTAGCCAGCTTATTACCAAGTCAGGAGCATTATGACTTATGAAGAACGTCAGTAACTAGAGTAAATTTATTAAAATATGGGATCTTGCTGACCTCCATTCTTTTCTCAGACACCATGTGAAAGCAAATAAGCCTTTGTTTTGTTCTGCTGTGGACGGCTTTGCTTGCTCTGTGTCACACAATACAATCACACAGCGATACAAAGGACTGCATTTTGAGGAAAGAACACGCATTACATATTCCTTTTTCTGAAAACAGAACCTTTGTAAACAAGGTTTAACACATTTCAATTAATATAAATTACATAGCAACGTAATTTCCATCATACTGAGTGATAGGCCTCCTGCACATGGCTGTAGGTGTCCTGTTGCCGTATTGTGGACCGCATTTGCCGATCCGCAATACCATTCCGTGTGCATTCCACATCACGGATGCGGACCCATTCACTTCAATGGGTCCACAAATCCAGAGATGCGGAATGATATGGAACGGAAGCACTGAACGGAACCCTACGGAAGCACTACGGAGTGCTTCCGTGGGGTTTTGTCCCGTACTTCCATTCCGCAAAAAGATAGAACATGTCCTATCTTTTTGCAGAATGGCAGGATCGCTTACCCATTAAAGTGAATAGGTACGCGATCCGCTGCGGCTGCCCCGCGGTCGGTGTTCGTGCATTGCGGCCCGCATTTTGCGGGCCACAGCACGGCCATGGGGCGCACACTGTTGTGTGCAGGAGTCCTTAATAGAATTTATATAATGGTTTGTTCTATGGAGAAAAAAGAATGATAAGATTATTTTGCTTGGCCATGTTGAGATGATAAAAGATTAACAAGTAGGATCGTCAGCCTTAGGTTGGTTAGTACTTTGAGCAGTACCTTCCATTAAAGCCCACCTGTGGTATAGTATATAAAGCACATACAGTATATTACATTATTACAGTGCACAAAAGATCTAATTACCATACTATACCATACAGTGCCCAAATAACATTGCTCAGTCATTACAGTCATGGCCAAAAGTTTTGAGAATTACATAAATATTGGAAATTGGAAAAGTTGCTGATTAAGTTTTTATAATAGCAATTTGCATATACTCCAGAATGTTATGAAGAGTGATCAGATGAATTGCATAGTCCTTCTTTGCCATGAAAACTAACTTAATCCCAAAAAAAACTTTCCACTGCATTTCATTGCTGTCATTAAAGGACCTGCTAAGATCATTTCAGTAATCGTCTTGTTAACTCAGGTGAGAATGTTGATGAGCACAAGGCTGGAGATCATTATGTCAGGCTGATTGAGTTAAAATGGCAGACTTGACCTGTTAAAAGGAGGGTGATGCTTGAAATCATTGTTCTTCCATTGTTAACCATGGTGACCTGCAAAGAAACGCGTGCAGCCATAATTGCGTTGCATAAAAATGGCTTCACAGGCAAGGATATTGTGGCTACTAAGATTGCACCTCAATCAACTATTTATAGGATCATCAAGAATGACAAGGAAAGAGGTTCAATTTTTGTTAAGAAGGCTTCAGGGTGTCCAAGAAAGTCTAGCAAGCTCCAGGATCGTCTCCTAAAGAGGATTCAGCTGCGGTATCGGCGTGTTACCAGTGCAGAGCTTGCTCAGGAAGGGCAGCAGGCAGGTGTGAGCGCATCTGCACGCACAGTGAGGAGAAGACTTTTGGAAGATGGCCTGGTGTCAAGGAGGGCAGCAAAGAACCCACTTCTCTCCCAAAAAAACATCAAGGACAGATTGATCTTCTGTGGAAAATATGGTGAATGGACTGCTGAGGACTGGGGCAAAGTCATATTCATCGATGAAGCCTCTTTCCGATTGTTTGGGGCATCAGGAAAAAGGTTTGTCCTGAGAAGAAAGGGTAAGCGCTACCATCAGTCCTGTGTCATGCCAACAGTAAAGCATCCTGAGACCATTCATGTGTGGGGTTGCTTCTCATCCAAGGGAGTGGGCTCAAAAAAGCACACAATTTTGCCCAAAAACACAGCCATGAATAAAGAACATCCTCCAACAGCAACTTCTTCCAACAATCCAACAACAGTTTTGGTGAAGAACAACATCATTTTCCAGCACGATGGAGCACTGTGCCATAAGGCAAAAGTGATAATTAACTGGCTCGGGAACCAAAACGTTGACATTTTGGGTCCATGGCCTGGAAACTCCCCAGATATTAATCCTATTGAGAACTTGTGGTCAATCCTCAAGAGGCGGGTGGACAAACAAAAACCCACTAATTCTGACAAACTCCAAGAAGTGATTATGAAAGAATGGGTTGCTATCAGTCAGGAATTGACCCAGAAGTTGATTGAGAGCATGCCCAGTCGAATTGCAGAGGTCCTGAAAAAGAAGGGCCAATACTGCAAATACTGACTCTTTGCATAAATGTCATGTAATTGTCGATAAAAGCCTTTGAAACGTATGAAGTGTGTGTAATTATATTTCACTACATCACAGAAACAACTGAAACAAAGATCTAAAAACAGTTTAGCAGCAAACTTTGTGAAAACTAATATTTGTGTCATTCTCAAAGCTTTTGGCCACGACTGTACCTAGGCAGTGTAGTTGCTAAGTGTGCTGCTGTTTTTCCATAGGCTCTGAAACCAAGCATTGGATGAGGGCAGCAAGCTCCAGTTAAAATGTCACTGGCAAGCCTCCTCAGTAATGAAAGGGGAAATGCCATGTGCAACTGCATGGCTCACAAACCCTTAAAGCTCTTACAAGAAGAATTTAAAAAATATGAGATGTCACATGATGAGTGATATGGAAAAGTACTTTTAGTCTAATATTCAAATTGTGGGTTAAGTGGACCTTTAAATAATTCCAATAAGAACTGAAATGTATTATACAAATGTATGTAAAAGAATCCTACTGTAGAGAAAATGAAAAACTGTTATCAAACTTGAGAAACTGCTTGCTCATCATATGCAGTCTGATTTATAAAATTAACTTCCACCTAATTCCTTTATTCACTTCCTGTATTGTAACAAAAGCATTTTTTTACTTGAAATGTTACTTTCCAATTTTTGCATGTAATGCCCACACTTTCACATTTCAGCCCTCAGTGATTATTATGAAAAGATGAGTACATCATATATCACAGTTTATTCCCACACATCACCCATCTACACTCCCCTTCGAACTCCAAGTCCTGAATTTGCTTCTGTACACTGAGGTTATATCTGCTGAGCTTCATATTAAGTCAATCATCAGCTTACAATTTCTAAATACCTTGCTTTATAAAGGATTCTTCTATAAGAGGTTTCCATCTCTCAATTCCATGCAGATACAAATGTTTAACCACTTCAGGCCATTTTTCACCTTAAGGACCAGGCCATTTTTTGTGTCACTTTATGTGGTGATAACTTTAAAACACTTTTACTTATCCAAGCAATTCGGAGACTGTTTTCTTGCCACATATTGGTCGTCATTACAGGGGTAAATTTGAGTCAACATTTTATATTTTAAAAAAATGTACCCAAAATTTTGAAAAATTCACAATTTCAATTTCTCTGCTTTTACAACTGATAGTGATACCTCCTAAAATAGTTATTACTTTATATTTACCATATGTCCACTTCATGTTTGGATCATTTTGTTAATTACATTTTCTTTTTTTGGGGACGTTAGAAGGATTAGAGGTTTAGAGGAAATTTCCAAAACCCAATTTTTAAGGACTAGTTCAGAACTGAAGTCACTTTGCGGGGCTTACATAATAGAAACCACCCATAAATGTCCCCATTTTAGAAACTGCACCCCTAAAGGTATCCAAAACTGATTTTACTAACTCTGTTAACCCTTTAGGTGTTCCACAAGAATTAAAGGAAAATGTAGATAACATTTCAGAATTTCACTTTTTTGGAAGATTTTCCATTTTAAACCATTTTTTCCAGTAACAAGCAAGGGTTAAAAGCCAAACAAAACTCAATATTTATTGCCCTGATTATGTAGTTTACAGAAACACCCCATATGTGGTCATAAACTGCTGTACGGGCACACGGCAGGGCGCAGAAGGAAAGGACTGCCATATGGTTTTTCGAAGGCAGATTTGACTGGGATAATTTTAAGTTGCCATGTCACATTTGAAGACCCTCTGATGCACCCCTAGAGTAGAAACTCCAAAAAAGTTACCCCATTTTGGAAACTACACCCCTCAAGGTATTCAAAACTGATTTTGCAAACTTTCTTAAGCCTTTAGGTGTTCTACAAGAATTAAAGGAAAGTGTAGATGAAATTTTAGAATTTCACTTTTTGACATATTTTCCATTTTAATCAATTTTTTTCCAGTAACAAAGCAAGGGTTAACATCCAAACAAAACTCAGTATTTATTGCCCTGATTCTGTAGTTTACAGAAACACCCCATATGTGGCCATAAACTGCTGTATGGGCACACGGCATGGCACAGAAGGAAAGGAATGCCATATGGTTTTGGAGGGCAGATTTGAAGTTTCCATGTCACATTTGAAGACCCCCTGATGCACCCCTAGAGTAGAAAATTGACCCCATTTTGGAAACTGCGGGATAAGGTGGCAGTTTTGTTGGTACTATTTTAAGGTACATATGATTTTTGGTTGCTCTATATTACACTTCTTGTAAGGCAAGGTAACAAAAAATAGCTGTTTTGGCACCATTTTCATTTTTTGTTATTTGCAATGTTCATCTGACAGGTTAGATCATGTGGTACTTTTATAGAGCAGGTTGTTATGGACGTGACAATACCAAATATGACAACTTTTTTGTTTGTTTGTTTGTTTCAGTTTTACATAATAAAGCATTTTAAAAAATTGTTTCTTCATATTTTTGGGCATTTTTATTGTATTTTTTGGGCGACTGTCTTATGTATCGGCTCATGTTTTTTTCCATATGAGATGATGGTTTGATTGGTACTATTCTGGGGTGCATATGACTTTTTTTTAACCTACCGTAAGTCTGATAGGAGAGTTAAGATAAAATAAATAAGCTTTATTGGTATTACTGGTTTTAAACTTATGGGTGTGTTGCCCCAAATTTGATATATGTAAAAAACAGGCTTCAAGAGGAGCATACACTGTTTGGCTTGATGGAGAAATAAATCACCACGCAGTGAATGTTTCTGAACCAAAAAGTATGTCAGATCTCACTGACATACTGCTCAGACCCTCCTCTTGCTAAACAGAATGACTGAAGGCCAGTTCACAGGAGCCACTGGTATGACATCAGACAATTATCCCAGAGAATCTAACTAGTAACCTCCCTAGGATTCACAACTATAAGTCTCAATATTTCTTAAAGTTCGGCATCCAGTACCGTGGATCAATCCCAGGTTTTTGGATAAATTCAAATACACATGGCTCAACGCATTTCTGTGCTCTTATTGTTAGCAGTTCTTCAGGAGACATACACAGGAGACCTTGTTTGCATAATATCCCTGCCTGAAAGTAGCTATAATATTCTGGTGGAAGTATCGGCGCTAGGATGGCCAACATATTACTTTTTGATCGCTTGCTATTAGACTTTTTGTGATGTAGGGTGAAAAAAAATTGCTTTTTTGACACACTTTTTTTTATGTTGTTCACCTGAGGGTTTAGGTCATGTGATATTTTTATACAGCAGGTTCTTACGGCAATGTGGCAATACCTAATATATCAACTTTTTTTTTACTACAGAACGATCTGGATAGACTGGAGGCTTGGGCAGATAAGTGGCAGATGAGGTTTAACAATGACAAATGTAAAGTTATGCACATGGGAAGGAATAATGCAAGTCACCCGTACATACTAAATGGTAAAACACTCGGTAACACTGACATAGAAAAGGATCTAGGAATGTTAATAAACAGCAAACTAAGCTGCAAAAACCAGTGTCAGGCAGCTGCTGCCAAGGCCAATAAGATAATAGGTTGCATCAAAAGGGGCATAGATGCCCGTGATGAGAGTATAATCCTACCACTTTACTTTTTTGTGGGATAAGATGATGGTTTGAATGGTATGATTTTGGGGTGCATATTACTTTTTGATCGTTTGGCATTACACTTTTTGTGATGTAAGGTGACAGAAATTGATTTTTTGACACAGTTTTTTTTTTTTTTTTTTTTACGTGTTCACCTGAGGGGTTAGATCATGTGATATTTTTATAGAGCATGTCCTTATGGACGTGGAAATACCTAATATGTATACTTTTTTATTTCTTTAACTTTTACACAATAATATAATTTTTTAACAAAAATCATGTTTTAGTGTCTCCATAGTCTGAGAGCTATATTTTATTTTTATTTTTTTGGCGATTGTCTTAGGTAGGATAATTTTTTCACCTGGGGGGTTAGGTCATTTGGTATTTTTATAGAGCAGGTTGTTACGGACACGACATTACCTAATTAGTAAAAATTTTTTTTTTTTTACGTTTAACACAATAACATTTTTGAAACAAAAAATCATGATTTTGGGTCTCCATAGTCTGAGAGCCATAGTTTTTTCTAATTTTTTGGTCAATTGTCTTAGGTAGGGGAAAAAATTTTGTGGAAAGAGGTGACGGTTAGATTGGTACTATTCTGGGGTTCATATGCCTTTTTGATTTTTTGGTGTTGCACTTTTAGTGATGTAAGTTGACAAAAAAAAATTTGGGGGCACAGTTTTTATTTAATTTTTTGGACGGTGTTCATCTGAGGGGTTAGGTCATGTAACATTTTTATAGAGCCAGATGATACAGATGCGGCAATACCTAATATGTCTACTTTTCTTATTTTCCCTATTTTTTTTACAATTTTTGTCTTTACTTTCTTAGCTTTTTTCTTTTTTTACTTGAAACTAACTTTTTTTTATAATAAAAAAACACTTTTTTTTACTTTTTATATTTGTCCCACTGGGGACTTCACCTTTTCAGGGTTTGATCCCTGTTTCAATTCAGTACAATACATTATGAATTGTACTGACTTGATATGTCAGCATCTTACACAGTAAGAGGTTAACAGTTACCTAGGAGACCAAGCTCTCCTGGGCTTCCGTAGCTGGCAGGCTCCAATGCCTGTGGAAGGCTGGAATGTGCAGAGGACTATTACCAACGTCTGGGGTATCCCTTGCCCTTTAGGAGGTTTCTATGAAATATGTCCCGCTTATATAGCAAGTAATCATGATGCCATGGAGTCATCTTTGTAGAGGGTTGTGTTTGTACCCAGGGTAGGATTGCCAGAGTGGTGTAGAGTGGCCCACAATGTCTCTGTAGATGTTGATACACGTATCACTGTGCTCCACCCTTGAGGAAGCCAGACGCTACCGGAAATACGTGTGGGGCACTACTTGTCTGTCACAGGCCCAGCTATGTAGGTCCAGGTTTACTTGCTGTACATTATACAGGTATTAGATGTCTTGATGCCACATTATTATTATTGTATTGCAGATTGTCATCTGACCTTTCTGTTTTCTGGCACTATTTGCTATTTTTTTAACCTGGACTTGTTACATTGTGTCCTTATCTGTGGACTTCGGTGGGAGCTGTTTGTGTGTCTGGTTTTATTTTATACCAGCACTTTGTCCATTGTATTAATTTTTTAGAGCTGTTTGTATGTCTTTATGGTCTAATAAAAATTACATGTTTTTACTTTTGTGGATGTGCACTTTGTTGGGGTTTTCTTGGGTCAGTTGGCCTGTTTCTGGTTATTACACCCCCTGTGATGTCACAGCTCTATAAAAGCCTGTGCTATGACTAGGCTAATATGGCTGCTGTACTGGATAGGACTGCATTCTGTCTGAGTGCCCAGAGAGGTTGTACCTCCCGCCTGCAGCCCAGATCGTTGTGATTGGCTGGTAAGTACTGACCGGCCAGTCGCAGCTCCCTCACTGTAAAGGCCAGTGAGGGGACGGCTACAGTTGGGCTCATACGGGGTTGACTGATGCTAATCGCTTCTAGGTGATGTGATTGGCTGATATGCTTGCTATATTAGCCATTCACAGCACAGGCATATAAAAGGGGGCATAAAAAAGAACAAAGTCCTCTCTTCAAGCAGCCATTCTAGTTTGGAACTGCATGCAGAAAAGACTTTACATATATTGTGGTGTTTTGCTCTGGTAGACAGGATTAGCAGACGCAGTAAAAAGGCAACAACAAGTTCACACCTAGCCTTTTCTATCCATGCAATGTTTTTGTCTGCCCAAAAATCGGCACTTACACTAGAAAGAGTCTGAATCCTCACTGGATCCTATTATGGTCAATGAAGTTTAGCGGTGAGCGGCAGTATCGGCTAGGCCAGATCCAGTGAACTTCGACAGGCATTTAAATCAGTAGTGAACCCCATTTCCTATAGTTACAAATAAGACTTGCACTATGTTGAGGAGTATTTTTGGACCATTTTTCCCTGTAAATATATTTCAGTTCATGAATATTTCTGGGATGTGGTGCTTTTTGATAGAGTTAATGTCAAGGCTGCGACTTGGCCACTCCAGAACACAAATTTTAATTTCTTTCAATAACTGTTTAGTTGAATTATTTGTGTACTTTGGGTGATTGTCTTGTTATACCACCCAATGTCTTGTGCTCATGAATGGTACGGCTGTTTTTGTGTCATTAGTTCAGTTAGATTGTATTGTTTGCAATTGTGACAGATAATAGATAGATAACAATCAATCTATATTTTATTAGTAATCAATGCAGAAATGCAGGTAATCTTATTTCTCTATGTTGTGCAAGTTCTTTTTCTGCATATTGTACACAAATGTGTTTTATGTGTGCTTTGTCAACAGTTGTGTAGATGAATTATTATTATGGTTTATGGAATGTAATGACAAACAGGCCCTATAGACTTATCCACTCCTATACAGTATATGCCGATCAGAAATAGACTTCATCTTACTTATTTTAAAGGAAAACATATGATCTAATCTACATTAAAAACTTTTTTTTTTTAAGGAACATACAATCTAAAGTAAAATTAAGAAAAAATAGTCTAGTTTGCAGGATTCTCTGCAGCTTCTGAAACAATCTATAGAAATTGTGTATAGAACAGAAGTGAATTTTCCTTCATTACAAACAAAGCATGTCATTACAAACAAGGTCCCATCCCAACCCATTCTCACCCCTCCTACGCACTCCACATCCCTCCAACAGTCTGCAACACTAAACATTATAAAACAAAAAAAGAGGCAACATCTTTATCAAAGAAAACATGTCACAGAAATAAGATGTTACCGGACACAATGTTTATATCTAGACAGTTTTTTATTTTCTGCATTTAGTATACCTGTAAAGTACAATCATGATAAGAAACAGTCTTCACAACCAATTTGTCCATTTCAAAATGTGTTAAACATAGTAGAATCAATATATGTATTAGATGTAGCCACCATTACTTTTAGATGCTTAGTGGTTTGTTGCAAATCAGGAAATAATTTAATTCTTTGGAATACCAACCCTGCTTCTACTTAGTTAAAACTATTATGTGGTTTGCAAAATCACTGTCTCCTTCTGTCTCGGGTTATTAATTATTCAAGTACAATCCATTTATTTTAGTGTTAAGTCTTAACAAGCTCTGATTCATTAGGAAGATAAGATACAACATGAGCACTTGGTTGTTAAAAGATGCTCTCTTATAAGTACAGTCACTAGAAACTCCAGGCACTTGGAAGCATCTGCTATCTTGTGTACTCTTCAAAGAACAGAAAAAAGTTGATTAAGCAAAATTTCTCAAAGTATGAGGAACATTTCTTCTGTCAATCAATGAAGAATAATAAATTATCCAAACAAGCCAGAATGTATAAGCAGATTGCCTGCTGAATCCATCTGTGTTTGTTTGTTTGTTTGGGTGACTCTACACTTGGATATGAAAAAAAAACTCAGCTGTGACGGGAAACATATTTCCCAGTTCTCATAAGCATTTCTTATCACTAAATTCACACTATTCATACTGTACATAAAACGAAAAGAAAGTTTTAAGGTTACAAAGAATATAAACCTTGTATATCAACCATTGATTTCTGCTGAAAATGGAGATGAAGAGCAAAACTGAGCAACATTTCCTATCACAGTGCTGCATTTGACATGTAGAACATATTGGAGGCAGAAATAGATCCATATTTCAGTCATCTGTGGTATCAAGAAATTGCAAGCTCCTCAAGGAGGCTGAGATCATGACCCGAAAGCAAATTTGAAGTTACTTCTTCATAAGTTACTTCTGCATTTTCATATGAGTAATTGAATAATTAAATTTAACCTTTTTATCGAACAATGCAGGCTTTTCAAACTGCTGAAGTTTTGCAAGGACAGATAAAACTGGTAAATAATAGATTTGAAGATTGATCCTTAACATGCCTAAGGAAAACAAGAATCCGAGCAAACTAGGATCCACTAGGCTTCTTTGTCCATGTAACAATGGTTTGGCAGTTTGAATAGAAGTTTTGTTACCTAATAGAAAATTGTATTGCTGTATTATACCCAGAAATGTCATTCTGTGAGGGCATGCAATGCAATGTCCTGGAATTTATGGTATTTTGGCTGATACAGCACAGGGATCATTCACCCTGGAGTCGTCAACTATATCTACATTCTCAAGAAGAGGAAGCATTTTAATGCGACTGTTAGGCCTCTTTCACACGGATAAGATGCGATTGCTTTGCGGGAAAATGCGCGATTTTCAGCGCGAGTACAAAACATTGTAATGCGTTTTGCACGCGCGTGAGAAAACTCGGCATGTTTGGTACCCAAACCCAAACTTCTTCACAGATGTTCGGGTTTGGGTTAGGTGTTGTGTAGATTGTATTATTTTCCCTTATAACATGGTTATATGGGAAAATAATAGCATTCCTAACACAGAATGCATAGTACAATAGGGCTGGAGGGGTTAAAAAATAAATAAAAATAATTTAACTCACCTTAATCCACTTGCTTGCGCAGCCCGGCTTCTCTTTTGTCTTCATCTTTGCTGTGCACAGGAATAGGATCTTTGATGACGTCACTGCGCTCATCACATGGTCCATCACATGATCCATCACCATAGTGATGGATCATGTGATGAGCGCAGTGACATCACCACAGGTCCTTTTCCTGTGCACAGCAAAGATGAAGACAGAAGAGAAGCCGGGCTGCGCGAGGAAGTGGATTAAGGTGAGTTAAATTATATATTTCTTTTTTTTACCCCTCCAGCCCAATTGTACTATGCATTCTGTATTAAGAATGCTATTATTTTCCCTTATTACCATGTTATAAGGGAAAATAATAATGATCGGGTCCCCATCCCGATCGTCTCCTAGCAACCGTGCGTGGAAATTGCACTGCATCCGCACTTGCTTGCGGATGCTTGCGATTTTCACGCAGCCCCATTCACTTCTATGGGGCTTGCGTTGTGTGGAAAACGCACAAAGAGGAGCATGCTGCGATTTTCACGCAACGCACAAGTGATGCGTGAAAATCACTGCTCATGTGCACAGCCCCATAGAAATGAATGGGTCCAGATTCAGTGCGGGTGCAATGCGTTCACCTCACGCATCGCACCTGCATGGAAATCTCTCTGCAGGATCATAGAGAGACCTGTGCAGTTGTACAGTTATAGCTGCACAATCCTCTCTATTACCTTCTTGCACTAGTCTATCTTATAAATGCATGAAGATTAGAGATAAGCAAATTTTTCAAATATTCAATTCGGCCGGTTTGCAAAATATTTGGAAAACATCCAGTTTGATTTGAATTTATTTGCGGCAAATCGTGTTAAAAAATGGCTATTTCCTGGCTGCAGAGAGCCTGTATAGTGGTGTAGAACACTGTTCCTTGCAGTAAAACGCATAGGGAGTCTGCTGAGGTAGTGAAATAATACTGTGAGTCAGTATGACATGCAGATGATGTAAAATATAAGAAAAATAACTGGATCGCTCATCCTCAATACTATGCTTTTATATAACTGCTTCTCAGCATAATTAAAATCGCTTCTCAGCACAATTTATCGTATACCTACCCCTATGCTGCATGCTTACATGAGGCATTAGTATACAATTTGATGAAAAAGCATAAGCCCACTTACCGCGACAAGGTTGCCTCTTTGAATGGAAACCTACTCTAAAATTTAGCGCTGTGCCGTGCGGCGACCAGCGGGACCCAGCAGCCAAAAAACGCCCCTGATGTCTGGCAAAGCCACCTTGGCACTGGGACCCACCAACCCACCAGCACAGCACCAGAGCAACAATGCCCGCCACATGGCACCGCACCATGTGAACAGTTGTCAAAGCTCACCTTATCACATGTTCTCAGGAACTCCAACTGAGAGGTAGGGATTTTGACCCTTATGCAGACTCCTGCTAATTAAAAACACCTGGGCCGAATGGGGAGGAGTGCTGATACCAGAAGGGAAAAAAGCATAGATTCTACAGTACATGTTAGATATAAGAAAAATAACTGGATCGCTCATCCTCAATACTCAATACATGTACAAAATCATAAAATATCCCACTGGACATTGGAGCACACACAATAGGCTGACAGTTCCTGTTTTCTGATGCTCACTTCTCAGCATTACTGTTTTGGCTGGGACAAGGTAGTCTCATTATCATTAGGCATAGATTTAACGGCAAATGACTTTGTACTGCTGGTGGCCTAGACAAAGCAAGTTGTCTAAACAAAGTTCTTCCAATACACATATAAGATAAAAATCTAATTCTCGCTGTTCTCCTCCAAAAAAAGGCAACCACAAATGTTCATAAAGAATCCCAGTTTATTCAGGACTTGCTAGTTTGTAGTACTCTTGTATTCTTTCCCTGCTGCCTTCAATTAGGTCACGTTGTTGCCAGTAGTAATAAAACACCCTTCACTCACATCTTCTGCAGTCCTGTAGAGAAAACAATAATGAAACACTGGTGCAACAGGATAAATCCTCCATGCAAGGCTTTTATGGTACTCACAATATGGCAAGCATTAAAAGCATGTTAATGCAGCTCACACTGACACCATAAATGTGTCTGGTCCTGCCCATCATGATTTTTGATGAACATTTCCAAATGCCCTTTTGGAGGAGAGCAGCCCAAGTTAGATTTTTATCCAAGACAAAAGAGTAACTCTTTACAGACAGATATAAGTCTGTGTGCAGTTCCCCAGCTACTCCTTGTCCTTCAATTATGGTCAGTACTTGTTCCTGGAGAAAGTATATTTATCTATATATTGCAGCTGCTATGACAGAAACATTGCCATATAATGCAGAAAGGAAGTGTGTTAGCTAGTGTTGAGCAAATCGAATTATTCAAAGTGGAGAAATTTGGTAACTAATTAATTCTCCTAAAATTGTGGCAAAAAAAAAGTGCTCATCCACTTGCTCGCGGAGAGGCCACCCACTCCCATCTTGATTGAAGAACATCCACCAAAGGACCTGCAGCGAACAGGATGATGTCACCACATGATCATGCTGGGTGTGCTGTGATGTCATCACTGATGACATCATAGCACACACCCAGCATGGTCACATTGTGAAGTAATCATACTCACTGCAGGTCCTTTGGTGGATTTTCTTCAATCAAGATGGGAGCGGACGGCCTCCCTGTGAGTAAGTGGATAAGGTGAGTATTTTTGTTTAACTCTTTTTTAACCCCTGAAAGGCTTAATATGAGTCACAGATACCACAATCAGCATTGAATGCGTAATCTAAGAGGTTAAATTATTTATACAGCTCACAGCAAGGGAGAAGGAGACGCCCCTTGAGAAACACAGCCTCCTCCCTATACTGATGGTATGGATTTACATAAAGAGCGTAAAACCAGAATGGGGGGCACAGTGGGGGAATGGAGAAGCCCTTTGGAAAAAATCATATCAGATGTCATCAGTATCCCCTACACTGCCAGGGATTTGAAGGGTAATGTCAGGACTGGTGAAAGGTCTTCTTTAGCATAAGCTAAACGTTCACCATTCATATGTTAGTTTCCAACTTACCACAATAAACAAACTGTGCTTAAAAAGGAAAAAACTTGCATCCCAAATATTTTACTTTAAACTTTATAAAATAAATGGTTCAATAATATATACATAAATGCAGTATCCACAGAAAATCATTTTGCTATAGTCTGATACCTGCACAGATTTACTCGTCCACATATTCTTAGATATCCAGATCGGTGACTAATGTAATTGATGGCGATAGTAAATGTAAACTGCCACATCTTAAAAGGTTGGAAATGCCGCTCTCGATGTAGAATGTGACATGATCTCCACAGGTTTCAAAAGTACTGATGATATTGCTGTAAGACTTGATTTAATATTCAGAGCAAGTTTATGTTGCTTCACCTGAATCACAGTTATTGCAGTATCTTAAAGCTGTTAAGCTTGTTGTGTTGTGGAAGATAAATGTTTTTCAAGCTCATTTTGTGTACTGGGAAATGAATCTAGTCTCTTTGACAGACTTGATTAATTATTAAATGCTTTCCTAATCTATATTCTATGGCCTCAATTTAGCAGAAATTCTTGAATCATCACCTAACTTCTGCAATTCATTTTTCTTGGGATTATAACTTTTTTGTTCACATCAAGTCTCCTTGCAGTCAGGGCGTGTACCAAAGCTAAAGGTCTGTCTGGACCAAGATGTCTAATTCCTCTGGCTCTTACAAATTAATGTGTATGTCATTGTCATTAAGATTTATTCTTATGCTGTGTATTGTTTCCAAGCTATACATGTATATTTGTGCAGGTAAATTCAGTATATAGATACTTCAGAAAATGTGTTTTCTAAAGTATATACAAACTATACTGCACAAACAGAAAGGGAAAATAAAAACCGGATTCCAAAAAAGTTGGGACACTATACAAATCATGAATAAAAACTGAATGCAATGATGTGGAGATGCCAACTTCTAATATTTTTTTCAGAATAGAACATAAATCACGGAACAAAAGTTGAAACTGAGAAAATGTACCATTTTAAGGGAAAAATATGTTGAATCAGAATTTCATGGTGTTAACAAATCCCCAAAAAGTTGGGACGAGGCCATTTTCACCACTGTGTGGCATCTCCCCTTCTTCTTACAACACTCAACAGACGTCTGGGGACCGAGGAGACCAGTTTCTTAAGTTTAGAAATAGGAATGCTCTCCCATTCTTGTCTAATACAGGCCTCTAACTGTTCAATCGTCTTGGGCCTTCTTTGTTGCACCTTCCTCTTTATGATGTGCCAAATGTTCTCTATAGGTGAAAGATCTCGACTGCTGACTGGCCATTTCAGTACCCGGATCCTTCTCCTACGCAGCCATGATGTTGTGATTGATGCAGAATGTGGTCTGGCATTATCTTGTTGAAAAATGCAGGGTCTTCCCTGAAAGAGATGACGTCTGGATGGGAGCATATGTTGTTCTAGAACCTGAATATATTTTTCTGCATTGATGGTGCCTTTCCAGACATGCAAGCTGCCCATGCCACCCGCACTCATGCAACCCCATACCATCAGAGATGTAGGCTTCTGAGCGTTGATAACAACTTGGGATGTCCTTGTCCTCTTTGGTCCGAATGACATGGCGTCCCAGATTTCCAAAAAGAACTTAGAATCGTGACTCGTCTGACCACAGAACAGTCTTCCATTTTGCCACACTCCATTTTCAATGGTCCCTGGCCCAGTGAAAATGCCTGAGCTTGTGGATCTTGCTTAGAAATGGCTTCTTCTTTGCACTGTAGAGTTTCAGCTAGCAACGGCGGATGGCACGGTGGATTGTGTTCACTGACAATGGTTTCTGGAAGTATTCCTGAGCCCATTCTGTGATTTCCTTTACAGTAGCATTCCTGTTTGTGGTGCAGTGTCGTTTAAGGGCCCGGAGATCACGGGCATCCAGTATGGTTTTACGGCCTTGACCCTTACGCACAGAGATTGTTCCAGATTCTCTGAATCTTCGGATGATGTTATGCACAGTTGATGATGATAGATGCAAAGTCTTTGCAATTTTACGCTGGGTAACACCTTTCTGATATTGCTCCACTATCTTTCTGCGCAACATTGTGGGAAATGGTGATCCTCTACCCATCTTGGCTTCTGAGAGACACTGTCACTCTGAGAAGCTCTTTTTATACCCAATCATGTTGCCAATTGACCTAATTAGTGTTAATTGGTCTTCCATCTTTTCGTTATGCTCAAATATACTTTTTCCAGCCTCTTATTGCTACTTGTCCAAACTTTTTGGGGATTTGTTGACACTGTGAAATTTTGAATCAACGTATTTTTCCTTTAAAATGATACATTTACTCGGATTAAACGTTTGATCTGTCATCTACGTTCTTTTACAAATAAAATATTGACATTTGCCATCTCCACATCATTGCATTCAGTTTTTATTCACAATTTGTTTAGTGTCCCAACTTTTTTGGAATCCGGTTTGTACATTTAGTGATGTTGATCATGAGAGGTGAAGGGAGAGCACTGGCAAACATTTTTCTTTGTACGGTATCTCCATGTACTTCCATCAAGAAAGAACTTGACCAATAAGGTTGCTCGGGTAAGATAGCATTACAAAGCAGTCAGCATACCAACTGCTAAATTATGCATCCTGGTGGCTGAGATCTACTAATGAATATCTATTTACAGTCAAGCATCCTATCTTGTTTTTTCCCCAAAAGATGAGGGTCAGATGTGCCTCTAATCTACTCCTCCCTCACCTTTCGTTATATGTCTCTAATATATATGTTGGCTTGTGGCTTATTTTATATGTAGGCTTGTGGTTATTTTATGTGAAGGACTATGTTGCACTCCACCATTTGACTGTTAGCTAAATATTATTGGGTGATGGATAATTTTTCATGTTATCATGTTAGTGCATTAAATGCTCCACCACTAGCATCTTTATTAAAGGTAATATGTCATATCTGACAAGCCGTATTTACTACATTAATACATGGATAGTACCACAGCTACTGACACCAGATCAGTCATTTCTAGGTCGATTCTCACCCCCATTCACTTGCTGTGCACTTGCAAAACGCCAACAGAATACATTGAGAGAACTCATGAGTTTGCTCACACAATGGAGAGGAATGTAGGAGAAGGCTTCTTACTGTTTTTTTATGGGCCGGTTTTGAGGTCCACAGCAGGGGGACAGGAGTGAGTAATAACAAAATAAATGACTGATCTGGCTTTAGAGGAGGCAGTATTATTCATGTATTACTCTAGTTAATAGTGCTTGTCAGACATGACTTTCTGTACATACACGCAATTAAAATTTATTAAGTAGCACATTGATTGAAGCATCTTTTTAGTTGTAATTACTTTGTCCTCTTTGCAATATGACATTCAGCCCCTGCTACACTGTCAATGAGATGTAGCAAGATTAGATGAACTACATATTAAGGACGTGCAAAAGTCATTCATCTACCTCTGGGAGACCTCATTTCCAAATAAAAGGATTCTGAGAGTTTTTGGAGTGCCTGCGGGAGAGAAATAAAAAGAGTGAGATGTACTGAATTGTATGAGTTCTAGGCAATGGGAATTGCTGTCCTGTCAAGCCTTATCTGTGTCAATGATTTTGATCTGCTCTACTACTCATATAGAACAAGGAACATTCCGGAAGCTTACTGGTTTCAGAGCTTTTGCACACAGAAAAGGAAACCATTAAAGTGTAGGTTTACTTTTGGAAAATGTTTGACCTCTTAGCAAATCATAAAAAATAAACAATTTTGTAATTTACATTTGTTATAAAGTTGTTATAAAATTGATAAAATGTTTCAAGCCCTGCACTCGAGAATACTGGCATTAAAAAGTCTCAAACTAGAGCTTTAACACTTTTTGGGCTTATTAGCACAAACATTTGGCAACATTTTGCAGTTTTACACCACTCACTCCAGCTTTGTAAAGTGGGTGGGAAAAATGGGCATGGTTAGCTTATCCTGCTGATTTAGGCCATTTAAAAAAAAATTGTCACCATCTTATCCAGTAAAGAGGTGGTATAGAAAGAATAACATAATTGTTAGACTTATTACAATGTGACAGATTTATCAAGCAGCATGAGGCCGAGTTCACACAAACGTGTGTGACCCGTGCTCGTGCTGCGGCCCGCAAATAGCGGGCCACAATGCACGATCGCCGGCCGTAGGTCAGCCGCATCGGATCGCGGACCCATTCACTTTAATGGGTCCGTGATCCGCCCGTTCCGCTAAAAGATAGGACATGTTCTATCTTTTTGCGGAACGGACGTACGGGACGTAACCCCACGGAAGCACTCCGTAGTGCTTCCGAGGGGTCCCGTCCCGTGCGGCCGTTCCGCGATTCCGGATTTGGAGACCCATTGAAGTGAATGGGTACGCATCCGTGATGCGGAATGCACACGGAACTGTGGTCGCGTATTGCGGCCACAGATCACACACGTTCGTGTGAACTAAGCCTGAGACAATTGATACATTTGGGGAAAATTACAGCAACACTGACTCCTGCAAAACTGACTTTGAAAATAACATGGCACAAAATGTAGTGGGAATTGGTTAAAAAATTCCAATGGAATTGGGGATAAAAAGCAATTACTCCACTGTTTTATGGGTTTTGTTCCCACAGCATTTCCTTTGCAGCAAAACCGACATGTGCCCTTCATTCTCTGTCTCTGTATGATTACAATAATGCTACTTATGTATAGGTTTTTATGTCTAAATAGTGTAAAAATAAATGTATACTTTGAAAACTTTGATAAAGTCAATCAACATATTCTATTATATAGTTATACCTACTGAGCTGTGTAGGGGCTCATTTTTGAGGGACAATCTGTAGTTTTTAATGATACCATTTTAGAGTGTGTGTGACTTTTTGATCATGTTTAATTACATTTTTTGGGTAAGAGTAGCGATAAAAAAAATGCAAATTGGCCATTTTGGCTCTTTATTCCGTTATGTCATTCGGAGTATTGATCAAAGCATCTAAAGGATTTAATGACCTTGATCAAAATTATTGCTGGTCATGGTCATTAGCCGAGGGCCATGATGACCTGCTGGCCATGATGCATGCAAATAGGTTAGGCTTCATTCACACAGTCAGTGTTTGGTCAGTGATTTCCATCAGTGATTGTGAGCCAAAAGCAGGAGTGGATACTACACAGACATAAGGTAGAAGGGAAAGATCTGCACCGGTTCTGTGTTTTGGACCCGCACTTGGTTTTGGCTCAAAATCACTGATGGAAATCACTGACCAAACACTGACTGTGCGAATAAGGCCCTAAAGTAGTTTGTTTGTTTTTTTTTGGCAAAAGTTCAGCTAATAAGCAGAGATTGCAAGATAGAAAAAAAAAAAAGTTTATAAAATTTGGTTTCTAATATCTTCAGTATCCAATTGTTTTTCATTTTTTATGAACTTACTATTTTAGGAGGAAAATGCTGAAGAGGCATTGGTAATGATACATCTTTTGCCATAACTATTGTGGCAATGTTAACAGTGATGTGTACTGTGAAGCCCTGGAAGGGGTGTATATCTCATCTTGGTGAGATAAGTAGGAATATGGCGCTGGCTTCAGCAAACCTAGTTGCTGAAGCTATTTTCTTTATTTATTCGGGGTTGGATTTTATTGGATTGGGATAGTAGATTTGGCAGTAGGACCTCCCAATCCACCCCCTCATTCTAGGGTATGTTTTCCTTTTACCTGAGGTGATCGCAGGTGAAGCCTGCTGTAATCAGGCCGACATAAAGCACCTCTCAATGTGTCAGTCTAGGAAGAGATTTGACTTGGGATACAGAGACCTGCTGAGGCTCTGTGTGTGGTCTCAGTCAGGAGGACTGAGGGGCCACGAGGCTGTGTAGCGAATCTCTTCCCTGTGGGGAACCGTGCGTGGTGCCTGGAGGCTGATGAACGATTGGCTGGGAAAGCCGCACCTGAGACAGTGTGTGAACTGTGCTATGTAGGTGAGTCAGGGAGACACGTTATCTGTATTAGAGCCTAGCTGGGCAGGTGTTTATTATTTTGTGTGGATCTTACACGTGTTTAGGTGAAGCTGCAACTTCATGATGACCTGTATTGGTTGGAGTGTGTAAAAGAAAGCACGAGTTTGGACAGTATATCCGTGTCTGGCGAAGTAGCCTATGATGGCGACCCCCAGAAGTAAAGTGATCCCTTACACTATATATCAACATAGCTGGTCAAATAGATACTCAAAAAAGGTAGAGAGAATGTAAGCTATAAAACAAAAACACAAACATGGGAACGGCATACATGTGTACCTGTCCCAGGCCAAAATTACATGGCAAACCTTCCAAATAGGATCTCAATACCGAAGAAAAATGCTTCAGTTTTGTCCCCATTCATTGTCAATAGGGACAAAACGTAACTGAACAGAATGGAATGCTCCAAAATGCATTCCGTTCCATTTGGTTTTATTCCAATATCGGACAGCAAACCGCAGCAAGCTGCAGTTTTATTTCCGTCATGGGATGCGGAGTAAGACCGTCATGACCCACAATGCAAGTCAATGGGGATGGATCAGTTTTCTCTGACACAATCAGACACAATAGAAAATAGATCTGACCCCCATTGACTTTCAATTTGAGTTCATGACGGATCCGTCTTGGGTATGTTAAAGATAATACAACCGGATCTGTTCATAACAGATGCAGACGGTTGTATTATCAGTAACAGAAGCGTTTTTGCTGATGCCTGCCCGATCCCGCAAAAATGCTAGTGTGAAAGTAGCCTTATTCTGAATGGATATTGGCCATGGGTGTACAATGATCTACAATAAGTAACTGAATACCTATGTCTATACTCTCTGGACTACCTGTTAAAAATTAGGAACATAATTGATAAAAGGTTGATAAAAGATACAGTATATGTCTACCAAGTTGACTCTATTATCCTAAATTTTTTACCCAGATGTAAGTGAAGAAGTTTATGAAGTAGTTGTTAATTGCCTAGGATGGAAAAAAAAAATATCTCCTTCTATAAAAGAACTAACTTATTGATGGCAGGGAAAAATATGTTTTTTGTTAAAAAGAGAAGAGATAATGTAAGTAAAAAAAATACAAATCAATAACACTACTTCAGTACTCTGGGGAGTAAGTAAAAATGTATTTGAATATTTTAATTCTGTTTCACAGAAAAGTGATAACATTAAAGGAGTTGTCCTTTGACAACCCATTTTTCCTTTTATAACATGTCAGCTCATAAATATACAGTTGCAAGAAAAAGTATGTGAACCCTTCGGAATGATATAGATTTCTGCACAAATTGGTCATAAAATGTGATCTGATCTTCATCTAAGTCATAAAAATAGACAATCACAGTCTGCTTAAACTAATAACACACAAAGAATTAAATGTTACCATGTTTTTATTGAACACACCATGTAAACATTCACAGTGCAGGTGGAAAAAGTATGTGAACTCTTGGATTTAATAACTGGTTAAACTTCCTTTGACAGCAATAACTTCAACCAAACGTTTCCTATAGTTGCAGATCAGACGTGCACAACGGTCAGGAATAACTCTTGACCATTCCTTTTTACAGAACTGTTTCAGTTCAGCAATATTTGTGGGATGTCTGGTGTGAATCACTTTTTTGAGGTCATGCCACAGCATCTCAATCGGGTTGAGGTCAGGACTCTGGGCCACTCCAGAAGGCGTATTTTCTTCTGTTTAAGCCATTCTGTTGTTGATTTACTTCTATGCTTTGGGTCGTTGTCCTGTTGCAACACCCATCTTCTGTTGAGCTTCAGCTGGCGGACAGACGGCCTTAAGTTCTCCTGCAAAATGTCTTGATAAACTTGGGAATTCATTTTTCCTTCGATGATAGCAATCTGTCAAGGCCCTGACGCAGCAAAGCAGCCCCAAACCATGATGCCCCCACCACCATACTTCACAGTTGGGATGAGGTTTTGATGTTAGTGTGTTGTGCTTCTTTTTCTCCAAACATATTGTTGTGTGTTTCTTCCAAACAACTCAACTTTGGTTTCATCTGTCCACAGAATATTTTGCCAGTACTGCTGTGGAACATCCAGGTGCTCTTGTGCAAACTGTAAACGTGCAGCAATGTTTTGGACATAAGTGGCTTCCTCTGTGGTATCCTCCATGAAATCCATTCTTCTTTAGTGTTTTACCTATTGTAGATTCGCTAACAGGGATGTTAGCATATGCCAGAGACTTTTGTAAGTCTTTAGCTGACACTCTAGGATTCTTCTTCACCTCATTGAGCAGTCTGCACTGTGCTCTTGCAGTCATCTTTACAGGAGGGAGAGTAGCTGCAGTGCTGAAATTTCTCTATTTATAGACAATTTGTCTTACTGTGGACTGATGAACAGCAAGGCTTTTGGAGATACCTTTTTAACCCTTTCCAGCTTTATGCAAGTCAACAATTCTTAATTGTAGGTCTTCTGAGAGCTCTTTTGTGCTAGGCATTATTCACATCAGGCAATGCTTCTTGTGAGAAGCAAACCCAGAACTGGTGTGTGTTTTTTATAGGGCAGCTGTAACCGACACCTCCAATCTCATCTCATTGCTTGGACTCCAGTTGGCTGACGCCTCACTCCAATTAGCTCTTGGAGATGTCATTAGTCTAGGGGCTCACATACTTTTTCCAACTGCACTGTGAATGTTTACATGGTGTGTTTAATAAAAATATGGTAACATTTAGCTCTTTGTGTGTTATTAGTTTAGGCAACTGTGATTGTCTATTGTTGTGACTTAGATGAAGATCACATTTTATGACCAATTTGTGCAGAAATCCATATCATTCCAAAGGGTTCACATACTTTTTCTTGCAACTGTATATAGGTATCTGACCACGGAGACCTCCACAACCTATAAGAATAGGAAGCACAAAATCTCATATGGAGAGTATGACTAGCATACCCATGTGCAATTACCAATGCCCCCAAAAGTGAAAAAGTGTTTTCCTGGTACAACCTTTAATTACCTGTTCTAAAATAACAGTCTATGTTTCCCATTTTGGCTAGACGAGAAGGAAAGGGAATAACATTTAGAGACTCTAAAGAAGTTACTTGGTAAGGGTCACATAGCTTGAAATGCTGTGACACTTTGTTTTATGAAAAGATGGGATTGCATACTAGTATATGAAAACCCACAGTACATCAGGGTATTTACTTTAATAGGACTGAGCTGGTTTACCAGACTAAGGCTACTTTCACACTCGAGTTAAGCTTGTCCGGCAGGCTGTTTCGGCAGGGGAAAAGTCTGCTGGATCCATACTAATGTCTGCACACGTGTGCTTCTGCACAGCCTGCTGGACAAGCTTAACACAAGTGTGAAAATAGCCTTAGTCTTCAGACAAAAGTGGTATTCTTTCTAGAAATTAGACATTTTAACCTCTAAAATATTTTGTAGATGATCCTTAAATAAATATAGTGTTACGGACAGGTGTACAGACTATGGTTGTGGAACTATTGTGCCAACTAACTAGTTTGACTTAAGGCTAGACCTGAGGGCATTATTCTGGGGGTCCCGTAGTTTTCACCCTTTAACCTCTATACAGGTATGTAGACTTTGCTGCAGGGAAGCCACCAGTCTGCTACCTCTTGGAATAGTACCAGTGTAGTTGGCAGCTGACACATGGAGGTCAAAGATATCAGTGCAAAGTGCCAGAGGCAAAGAAAAAGCACTAATTAAGAACCAGGCAGAATACAGGTTAATCTAAGGCAAAACACAGATGGAATGATGAGGAACCTAGACAAAGGAGACTACAAGAACCAGACGAATAGGCCCTGATTTATCATACCTTCACTCCAGAATTCTGGCATCAAAAAGTCGCTAAAATAGGGCATTGCGACTTTTTGCACTCGCTTGTGCAGAATGTGTTTTTTTTTTTGCACTCGCTTGCGTTAAATTTTGCGACTTTTAGCATTTTACACCACACATTCCAGTTTTGTAATGTGGGTGGAAAAGTGGGTGTGGTTAGCTATGTTAATGAGTTTCACTCCTGATTTATCATTGAGACTTTTTTTTAAAGTCGCAAACAAAAAGTCACAATCTCACTCCAGGAGGAGGGTGGAGTAGAAAACATTGGAGTAGCTTCTCTAGACAGAAATGGCTAGGCTAGGCTAAGACAGATTTATCAAGTAACATGAGACGTTTGATAAATGTGGCATAAAGTACACCAACGCAGACTCAAGCAAAACTGACTTAAAATTTTCCCCTCATTATAAATTCCCTCCATAGACTTCAGGAACTTGTGCAAATATAGCAGATATTGGATGGCAGTAATCAAGACATCTAGGCAGAAGAAAGCATGAGATGCTCACACTGTTGCAATAGGACATGATGCAGAGAAAATTCTGAAATACGGACAGAAGTCGGCACCCACAGACTTAAGCTCCATACAGACTCTAGCAGAGCAAGTACAAATCCAAGACAAGTTCAAACAGAATACATAGTTATGCATTGAATAGACACAGGGTAAAGGCATACAGTACGAAGACTAAATTTAGACAAGTACAAAACCAGAACAATCCAGACATGTGTAAACTTGAGAGACCAGACAGATAAAACTGAACTAGAGGATACAGTCAGTATCTAAGCAGATACAAGCAAAGCTTGTTGCACAACCAGGGCAGGTCACAGAACTGGAGAAACATATACCAGACACACACAGAACTCAGGAAACATATAGAAGACTTAACGAACATATTTATAGAGCAGATGCACACACGTACACACACAGCCAGGGAAAGCTTAACCCTTGCAATACATAACTGAGGAGGGACACAAGCACATAATTCACACCCACCAGTAAACAAGGCCAATTGATGGAACAGTGGCAACATGAACCGCCATTGAACAAAATGTCACAAATTCAAACCCAAAATAAGCTGACGCCAGAGCACACAATAGAATGGCACAAGTGAAATTGCATTGGTGCTTGATACTGCATCTCAGCCCTATTCACTTGAATGGGCCATGTGACCGATGAATGTGACGTTGATGGCCTAGAAAGAATCTGCAGCACTCACTAGAGCACTGTGGTCTCCTCAAACAGCTGATTGGCAGGGCTGCAGGGAATCAGGCCCCTCAGAACTGATATTGATGACCTATCCCCAGGACAGGCCATCAATATCAAAATCTCAGAAAACCCCTTTAAATGTATACTCTTTCCATAGATCCATAATTGATTAGGTTTGAAAAGGACCTTACTCCTCCAGTTTTAACCTTTGTTACGGTAAATACTCATAGTGACAATCTAAGTAATATTTCTCCAGAATGTCTTATTAAATTAAGGGATTCTCTGGAAAATACAAAATTAACGAAATTCTGAAAAAACTGAAAAAACATACTATACTATATTACTATAAATTCGAAATAAATTCTGAAATACTTGTAATTATTTATAAAGGCTTGTTTTGTCTACCAATCATTAGGAGAATGAAAATGGCCACTGTGACATTAAACATGGAACCAGGCCTAAATGCACAGCATTAGAAACCTTGAGACCTATATTTGCCCTCCTCCCTCTTCTATCTGTCAATCATTAGGAACGTGAACCAGTAAGCTGTGTCTGTATGGCGTGGAGTGGAGTTTGCACAGACAAAGAGGCGGGATGAGACTCGGGCTGCTGTGGGGGCTGTAGTTTTCTAGCAGCATTCATTAGAACTTCATTCAGCCTGCTTTTCATCCCTCCTCGCTACACTTCAGCTGTGTCTGTGCAAACTCTGTTCGGATCCACTCAGACAGCTCAGATCCTATGTCGCTTGTGATCTATACACAGTATTGACAGGCAGAACAGGAGGAAAGATGAGGAACGTCTCCAGCTGCCTTCTGACACAACCCATCCTGCTGCATGCTTAAGACGGGTTCTGTTTTACAAATGTGACTGCGACCATTTTAATTCTAATGACTGCCAAAACAAGCTTTTATAAATGATTAAAGGTATTTAGTAATTCATAGCAAGATGGGTTTTTTTCAGTATTTTTCAGTATTTATTGGTTATTTCGCAGTAAATCACTTTAAATAAAACACAGTGTTCCATATCCAGAATACTTAGGAGAGCAACAAAGCTGTCTTACATTATTGTGAAACCTGGTGAAGGAGAAGTTTAATCCCCGAAACGTGTTTTTTCCATTAAATAAATAGAAATTCCTCCATTAAGACTGTCTCCACCGGTGATTTTGCGCCGAAGCAGAACCTCTCTTCTTTTACTGAAACTTTCCTTTCGGGGGACTGGACATCCCATCCAAAAGATTACACAGTCTGCAGCTGCAGTCCCGATATAAAGGTCTTATTGATATAAGTTTTCAATAGGGTTGTTTTATACTAGCACAACCCCAAAAGGTGAGCCTTCATAATTCTCACTACATCCTTTTACTTGTATAGACATACTACCCTATTGTGCGCCCCTTTCTCTCCTTTTCTTAATTCCCCTCACTATTTGAGGGGAATTTAGATTTGGCTATTATCTAAAGACTTACATTTAGAATTGGCGCTGGATATGCCGCTACATTACTTCGACAATCCACCACCAGCACAGGGGCATCTAAAATGCTGGTCTTAATACATGTGCCCCTTAATCTCTACGCTACATAAATTGTAAATGTTTGCAAACTACTGTATGTTATTATTTGATTTCTTTTTAAGGCATTTTTCCAGTTTTCCCGACAATGGAGTGTGTTCAGGTCTTGCACATGGACAAAATTACAGTCCTATTTGTGAACAGGATGCCACTGAGTAGGAGAAACTGAGAAGAATGGTATATAGTTGTTAGGGACAAGATTCAGTATAACGTGTGTCTTCTTAATTTGGATCCACACTCTTTCTGAGCTCGATAGTCATCTGGGCAATCCAACCTGGTAAGCTCTCTCAGCTATCTCCATAATGCACAGTCATACTGATTCCCCCTCCCCCACACACACACAAAACTATATATTAATCTTCTCGGGTTTCTTCTGTTCTGTAACAAATCTGACACAATGTTCAATGTGACAGATTCCCTTTAAGCTTTCCAACAAGAAGTACAATACAAAGTAGATTCCAGCTCCTCATAAAAGGTAATATTTGTGAGCTTTGGATTAAAAACCAGACATCATGAAGGTAGAAAAAAAATATATGCAATTCACAGTGACACGTTTCGGGCTCCTTAATTGCTTCCCTTCATCATGACATACAAAAGTGAGATAAAACCAGCTTTAAATACAAAATATTTTTTTAGCTCCTTGTCCTGGCCCAACCCATTCATACAGAAAGTCTGGTGGTGGGGTGGGGGAGGGGAATGAGCAGCTTAACATAATAAAAGTGAACAATCCCAAAAAATTACCTATATTGCAAGACCAAATCATACTTCTCATTAAGACCATTTGGTACACGGGTTCCCAGACTGAAAATCCAAAAAGTTTCACTGCTTAATAACTTAAGCCTCCGATCGCCTCCCCTGATTGGCAAAGTGACTCTTTCAATTCCCTGAACAGTAAACGCAGATGTATCACCTCTATGTATAGTTGCAAAATGAAGGGTCGCCGCTGAAACATTCTGTGACTGATAATGTGGTATATCTGAAAGGTGTTTCCTGATCCTGACCTTCAACTGATTAGTAGTACAGCCCACGTATTGTAATGAACAGTCTCTGCAGGTAATGACATAAGCAACATATTCCGTATTACAGTTAATATACTGTTTCACTGTATATCCATTGCCATTAGCTGCAGAGACAACATTGTTGCATACTGTCATATATTTGCAGCATATACATTTAGTACTGCCACACCAGGTGGGTTGGTTGGTTTTGCAATCATAAAATAGACTGGGGCTAAGTTTCTGTCCTACAGTGGGCACTTTTATTCGCCACAAATCTAACTCCTGCTGTGACTATGTCTGACCATTCCTTATAATAATTCGAAATGGGTAAATGTTTGTGAATGATGTTACATACAGTACAGACCAAAAGTTTGGACACACCTTCTCATTCAAAGAGTTTTCTTTATTTTCATGACTATGAAAATTGTAGATTCACACTGAAGGCCTCAAAACTATGAATTAACACATGTGGAATTATATACATAACAAACAAGTGCAAAACAACTGAAAATATGTCATATTCTAGGTTCTTCAAAGTAGCCACCTTTTGCTTTGATTACTGCTTTGCACACTCTTGGCATTCTCTTGATGAGCTTTAAGAGGTAGTCACCTGAAATGGTTTTCACTTCACAGGTGTGCCCTGTCAGGTTTAATAAGTGGGATTTCTTGCCTTATAAATAGGGTTGGGACCATCAGTTGCGTTGAGGAGAAGTCAGATGGATACACAGCTGATATTCCTACTGAATAGACTGTTAGAATTTGTATTATGGCAAGAAAAAAAGCAGCTAAGTAAAGAAAAACGAGTGGCCATCATTACTTTAAGAAATGAAGGTCAGTCAGTCAGCCGAAAAATTGGGAAAACTTTGAAAGTAAGGGCTATTTGACCATGAAGGAGAGTGATGGGGTGCTGCACCAGGTGACCTGGCCTCCACAGTCACCGGACCTGAACCCAATTGAGATGGTTTGGGGTGAGCTGGACCGCAGAGTGAAGGCAAAAGGGCCAACAAGTGCTAAGCATCTCTGGGAACTCCTTCAAGACTGTTGGAAGACCATTTCAGGTGACTACCTCTTGAAGCTCATCAAGAGAATACCAAGAGTGTGCAAAGCAGTAATTAAAGCAAAAGGTGGCTACTTTGAAGAACCTAGAATATGACATATGTTCAGTTGTTTCACAATTGTTTGTTATGTATATAATTTCACATGTGTTAATTCATAGTTTTGATGCCTTCATAGTCATGAAAATAAAGAAAACTCTTTAAATGAGAAGGTGTGTCCAAACTTTTGGTCTGTACTGTATTTGTGTATACTCCTTACTGTAATTTGTAATGAAAGCGACAGGTGATTTAGAGTGATTGTCCCTGCGCTTGTGTGTGGCTTTCTGCGATTTTTATCTCCTACAGGAGTGTATTGGAATAGTAAGGTTTCCCTGTCATGTGCCGCCGCTCATTCTTTGGCTCTGTTCACACTATGTGAAGTGTATTGCCTAGTCTGTAATCTTGCTGCAATGGTAGTTGCTTAGCTCTCAACATTTCTCCCTTTGGAATATTTTTTATGACATGTTGGGGGTGGCAGGACGAGGCCAACAGATTGGTATTACCTGCGATCGTCTTCCTGAAAGTGCGCGTACAGACACCGCTGGTAGTGGTGTCCACCTGCAGAAGCAAATCCAGGAAAACGATGGAGTGGAGATTACTCTGAAATGTAAGCTGAATAGAGGGAATACAGTGATTGAGGTACCGCACAAAAAAACGCTAATATCACTTGCATCGCCCTGCCAAACCCACAACATGTCATCAATGCAACGTCCATACCATTTTAAAGAGTGAGCTTAAGGGTTACAATCAGAAAACAAAAATTTATTCTCCCACCTAGCCATGAAAATTGTTGCGACTGATGGGGAAAATTTAGCAGCCATAAAGACTCCTGATGTCTGAAGGAAATATTCAGCATTAAACATAAAAAAATGATGTCTAAGCAGAAAATAAATACAATTGCAAATTAAATCCTGTAACTCAATAGTGTAGTCGCTATGGGTAACCAAATACCTATTGTAAAGCCTCAATGGCAAGATGGTGCTGGATATTGGTATACAGAGAGGTGATATCTTCAGGTAACCCAGGTATATTTTTTGCACCATTTAAAACTAGCAAAATCTTGTAAAACTGAGCAAGTATCCCTAAGATAATCAGGCATATGGGGTACCAGTGGCTGGAGAAGGGAATCAACCAACTCCGACAACCTCTCAGAGAAAGAGCCTATGCCCGCGACAAGAGGCCGCAAAGGGGGAGGAAAACCCTGTTTATGTATCTTAGGGAGTGCATGGAAAATGGGGGTCAACGCATGTTCAACCAAAATATTAGTTATATATAGTTTCCTTTTTATTCAGGATGCCCAAGGAGACACCCTCACATACAATATTTCTGAGTTGTTGTTGAAAGACTTTTGTGTGAATGGGTTGGGCCAGGACAAGGAGCTAATCAGTGTGAGTTCCTATTTTGTATTTAAAGCTGGTTTTATTTTACTTTTGTATGTCATGATGAAGGGCAGCAATTAAGGAGCCCGAAATCGCGTCACTGTGAATTGCATATATTTTTTTCTACCTTGATAATGTCTGGTTTTTATTCCAAAGCTAATAAATTTATGAGGAGCTGGAATCTACTTTTCTTTTGGAGTTTCTACGTGGCCGTGTCCAGGTCAAGCCATTCCGTGTCTCATTGTGTTTGCACAGGTGAGCACTGCAGTTTTTTCAATTTACTGTGTGAAGAAGTACAATCAAGAATGATGTGTGTGGGGCCTTCTGCCTTTAGCTCTTATGCCATCTTTTAATTCTATTCCAGAGCAAGCATCTGCTGTTGTCATCTGCTTCCATGTGTAGTAATTTGGTTACTCCACAAGTGCAGCTTGTAACTTGTCTGTGCCGGTTCATTATGAGCAATGTCTATAAATACTCTTACTGGATAGTAGAGAAATTTACTGTATACTTTGCAAAAATATAGCATGTTTATCACAGTTTAGCATTTTATGTTGATTGTCAGAGAAAGAGAGCAAGCTGTAACTGCACTGCACTGCACTGCCTCTACAATATGACAATGTGTGGGTAAATATTGACAAGGATGCAGCACTCACATCAGCTCCGCAGCCCCCTCTAACAGCTGATCTTGAGAGTTGGACCCCTGGCAATCTGAAATTGATGACTTCTCCTGAAGTTGGGCATCAATATCATGAAAACAGACAACATCTTTAAAGTTTATTTGGAAAACTTCTGTTAATGCACTTTTAAATTATTTCATCTTTTGAATATATTTTAAAGTCTGAGCAGTTTCCACAACTTTAGTAACTGGCGAATTCTTGTTCTTGGAGAGAAGGCGGCGCTGCTCTTATCCGAAGGAAGTAGCATGAGGCAGGGAGGCAGATTAGAATCACTTTATAACTGGCACTATAACATGTTTCAGGGCCGACTAGCCCCTTCATCAGATGTTGGTTTTATCTGACAAAGAGGCTAGTTCAGCCCTGAAATGTATTATATAATACCAATAATAAAGTGATGCTAATCTTCCACCCCGTCTCACGTTATTTCCACGTATAAGAGTGGTGTTGCTTCTTTTTTGCTTTCTGCCTTGGATCTTATGCCTTGCCACCCCCAGCTCTAATGAGCGAGGAGCAGCCCATAGTGGACAATATTGACATGCATGGCAGGGTGTTGTGCTCCCAACACAAACCCAACAGGCCAGCACTTTGTCACGATGATCCTCAGCCTAACCTTGCATGTGATGTCATGTCTCATCATGATATCATAGTACAAAAGCTAATGAAAGCCATTGAAAATGTCAATTTAAAGTTTCTTGCAATCTTGCTGGTAAGAATTAAGATGAGGATTGCTACATCTGTACTTTTAGATATAATCTTCACCATTAACAGGCATGCTGTCAGTGAATGGAAATAATATTTACAGGGTATTTATTTTTATATTAAGAGACTGAAAGGCAGAAGCCTGTATTCTCTTAATACTGCCTAAAGTCAAGAGTTTGCTGCATATACAGTGCCTTGCAAAAATATTCACCCCCTTGACTTTTTTCATGCTTTGTTACATTACAGCCTTGTTCAATGTCTCATTAATCTGAATTTTAAGTGATGGATCAGAACACAATAGTCTAACTTGGTGAAGTTTTGGCAGCACCTGGCTGTCCTTAAATAGGCAGCTGGGCTCAGAATGAGGTCTCTGTGTTGGGATCTGGGAGCCTTGTGTCTGGATGAAGGCTTGCTACCTATCTGGCATGAAAACAGGTTTCTGCTGCTCTCAATCAGGACTCTTTGAGGCAGAATTGCCGGATGGTGTGAATCACCACCAACACCGCAAGGTAACTTTTTGGTTGAATATGACTGCTTGTTTTGTCACTTGCCTAAAGTGTGAATAAAACACTGAACTCTTTGATCCAAATAACTTGTTGCCTTTATACTGCGTCCGCTAATCCTGTCTACCAGAGCGAAACCCCACAATTGGTGAAGGATGTGGGCAAGAGCTGTGAGGCTGACGTGAACACAGATATTTTTGGTTTCTGCATTTTTCAGGCACGGTTGTATGTCGTACATTAAACCAACTGTATTGCAACCAGTGCCCCACAACAAAATGGAGGCTGTTGTGAAGGCCCTCATAGAGGCTAATCTGCAGCAGCGTGAGACAAACCTGCAGCAGCGCGAGGCTAATAAGCAGCAGAAGGAGACTTACTAGTTGCTGCTACAACACGTGATGGCTTTACAGACAACAGGAGCAACCCCGAGTATCCACGATGTCTGGAAAGCAGTCCGTACCGTGATTCCTAAGATGACCCCCACAGACGACATCAAAATCTACCTGGCGATTTACAAGAAAGTGGCCACTAGGGAAAAGCTAACCCGTGACCAGTGGGCTTAGGTCGTCGCTCCATTCCTGGCATCCATTGCCGGACAATCAAGAGGCCGACTATCAGAAAGTCAAGGGTGAGATTCTGGCTGGGGGTGAATGTGTTGGTCCGGGCCCAGCGGGTGCATCAGTGGGGGTTCAACCCGGCTGAGCCTGCAAGACCCCAGTATTATAACTTACTTCACCTCTTGCAAAAATGGCTACAGGCTGACTGTGCTGAGTCCCACTGCTATGCTGGATCATCTGTTAGCTGATATGTTCTGGAGGGCTTTGCTATACCATCTGCAGCACTGGATCGGTCAGGTGTCTCCTGGCAATGCCCTTGAAATAGTGGACCTGGTGGAATGCTATGAAGCTACCAGGAATCTAAAGGAGGGTTCTGTCGGAAGGGGGGGTCGGACAAACCCCGGAAATCTCCAACCCAGGCACGGAGATTTGAGATGATAAAACCCGTCCGGGATGTACCCACAGAGGACCTTGCTCCGATAGTCTGCTGGCGGTGTCAGAAGCCTGGCCATGTAAGGGCTGACTGTCCCCATCGGGTTGACCCCATGGACACTAACTATGGCTACCGTCAGTCACTATATGCCAGGAGGCTGTGTGCAATAGGTATCCCAGAGTCTATAGATCATTTGTGCCCAGAGGAAGTGAGAGACACTCCGGCGCAGGCTCTCAGGGAGTCTGGTGACCCTAGTAATCATAACCAAATGGAAAGAACATGGCACAACAACAAACCTGCCAAGAGACGGCCTCCCACCAAAACTGATGGACCGGGCAAGGAGGCCATTAATCAGAGAAGGCAGCACAGAGACCTAAGGTAACCCTGGAAGAGCTGCAGAGTTCCACAGCAGAGACTGGAGTATCTGTATATAGGAAGGCAATAATCAGAACTGCTCAATAGAGTTGGGGTTTATGGCAGACTGACCAGAAGAAAGCAAATACTTTTAGCTAAAAGCAAAAAGGCACTTTGTGAGTTTGCTAAAAGGCATGTGGGAGACTCCCAAAATGTATGGAGGAAGGTGCTCTGGTCTGATACTAAAATTTACTTTTCGGACATAAAAAAAAACGCTATGTCTTGCACAAACCCAACATATCACATCACCCAAAGATCACTATCCCCACAGTGAAAAATGGTGGTGGCATCATCATGCTGTGGGGATGTGTAACAGAAGCCCTCTGTTTGTTGAGATGATTGCGTTATATACAGTTTTTGACCTAATTATCTCCCAGGCAGAGGGGAGGCATTGTGTGTCATGTATGTGAGTTTTTATAAACAATATGGGTTTTACTGTCTGGAGATGATTGGGTTATATACATTATTTGACCTAATTATCTTCCAGGCAGAGGGAAGGCATTGTGTGAGCGTGTCCCAGATTGTGTGTTTACTTCCATTGGTCTGTGTGTTTGTCATCCACTTCTCCATCAGGTCCAGAGGGAAGGTCCCCTTACATGGGGACTTGTATATAAGGGCAAGTATGGCACCAATAAAGGGGAATCTTCTTACCCTCACAGCCTCGTCTCATGTTGTAGGGAACAGCTATATCACTACTAACTCTTGTAAGGGCTCCACAGCTAGTGGGAATCACAACTCGGCCTTGGAAGTCACTGGAGCAACTCTACAGCGCCACTCTTAGTAGGGGAGAAGGACGTCGCCAACGGTTAATACCGTTACAGGATGTTTTTTTAGCAGCCGGGACTGGGAAACTGGTTAGAGTTGAGGGAAAGATAGATGGTGCTAAATACAGGGATATTCTTGAGCAAAACCTGTACCACTGTGTGCGTGATTTGAGGCTAGGACAGAGGTTCACAATGACCTCAAACCAAACACACGGCTAAAGCAACACTTAAGTGGTTTAAGGGGAAAAATGTAAATGTGTTGGAATGGCCTAGTCAAAGCCCAGATCTCAATCTAATAGAAAATCTGTGGTCAGACTTAAAAATTGTTGTTCACAAGCACAAACCATTCAACTTGAAGGAGCTGGAGCAGTTTTGCAAGCAGGATTGAGCAAAAATCCCAGTGGTAAGATGTGGCAAGCTCATAGAGACTTATCCAAAGCGACTTGGAGCTGTGATTGCCACAAAAGGTGTCTCTACAAAGTATTGACTTTAGGGGGGCGAATAGTTTTGAACATTGACTTTTTCTGTTATTTTCTATTTTTTGTTTGCTTCACAATAAAAAAAATAAAAAACATCTTCAAAGTTGTCGGCATGTTCTGTAAATTAAATGATGCAAATCCTCAAACAATCCGTGTTAATTCCAGGTTGTGAGGCACCAAAATACGAAAAAAGTCAAGGGGGTGAATACTTTTGCAAGGCACTGTACCCATTCTATCTTATTATCATCAGAAAAACACTATGAAGGTAACTTTTTCTCTATTTGTAATACTAGTACTAGTAAGTATGGTGCAGGAATTTTACTAGAAAATGCAGAAAGTAGGAAAATTCTGGTAGGGAGTCAAAAAGTATCTAACTGGTTCCCTGCATCACTTCTTAAGGCTGCTTTCACACTAGCGTTCGGGTTTCCGTTCGTGAGCTCCGTTTGAAGGAGCTCACGAGCGGACCCGAACGCAGCCGTCCAGCCCTGATGCAGTCTGAATGGAGGCGGATCCGCTCAGACTGCATCAGTCTGGCGGCGTTCAGCCTCCGCTCCGCTCGCCTCCGCACGGACAGGCGGACAGCTGAACGCTGCTTGCAGCGTTCGGGTGTCCGCCTGGCCGTGCGGAGGCGTGCGGATCCGTCCAGACTTACAATGTAAGTCAATGGGGACGGATCCGTTTGAAGATGCCACAATGTGGCTCAATCTTCAAGCGGATCCGTCCCCCATTGACTTTACATTGAAAGTCTGGACGGATCCGTCCCAGGCTATTTTCACACTTAGCTTTTTTTAGCTAATATAATGCAGACGGATCCGTTCTGAACGGAGCCTCCGTCTGCATTATTATGGGCGGATCCGTTCAGAACGGATCCGCCCGAACGCTAGTGTGAAAGTAGCCTAATATTGTAAATGCTAAAACATAATGATATTTTTTTTTTTTTTGCTTTGGCACCTTGGTTGGCCTGTGCCACCAAAGTTGTTAAGTGCCCGTGACAAATCCAAATTTAATAGGAACTTGAAGATTTCTATGATTTTGAAGATTTAAAAATATAAAATCTGTTCATAGTACAAGTAGAAGAGCTGCTTCTATCATGGAGCATGCCTTAGTAAAAATCACGGATGCACTCTGATTGCTTGTGATGGTGACAACTAGTGTTGAGTGAAGCGAAGCATCCAAAGTAGAATTCGGTCCAAATTTTGGCAAAAATTTTATTCTAAACAAAGCCGAATTTCCTTGTGCATCAAAATAATTAATCATTTTTCCTAAAATTTCCTAAAAGATTCTGTCACGAGGGTATCGAGAACCACGCTTGACTCCGTTATACCCGGGGTCAGGAAGTCGCAGCGGTTGGCTGCACGCTCTATTTAAGATAGGGCTGTTTTCCTTATGGTAGCTTTCTGGGTTTGCTTTGCAAACCCTTTTGGCTCACTCAGGGATCCGTAGCTCCTTCTCCTCAGCTGTTCCTTGTCCAGCACTCCCAAACCTCCTTATATTCCTCTCTCACACTTCTCTGGTTGCCAGAGATAGAGCTTCCTGCCTGGACATCTATCCTGACCCACTGGAGCTGTGTTGCTGCGTTCTCTGACTGTTGATTCAGAACGCTACCCTCCGGATCCCTGTTGGACCTTTGTGGACAGTTGTTGTCGTCCACCTGGGTGTTTGTGTTTGTCTGTGTTTGTCTGTCCTCTCCCTGGTGTTTCCCTCTTAGTGCAGTGGTGTGGACTAGCGATCCCACCGGCCCGTTCACTATCTAGGGCTCATTTCAGGGAAAGCCAGGGTTTAGGCACGTGATCGCCGCACGGGTGAGGAACCCGTCTAGGGACGTCAGGGCAGTCAGGTGCCAGCCGCAAGGTGAGTTAGGGGTCACCACCTTTCCCTCTCCCTTAGGCAGGGCTTTCCCTGTTTTCCTCCCTGTGCGTGACACCGGTCATTACAGATTCATGATGATTTAATTTGTAACAAATCAAATTTCTTGTCAAACTTTGACAAATTTTTCCAAACTTTGCTCATCTCCAGTGACACATTCTAAGGGCATGTTCACATCATCGCTATTATTTCTGTTCTGCTCTGTTATAGTAGCATGCATATGTATAGTATATAGTATATAGCATAGTATATGCATGTGGGATCTTATCTTTGCTATTTTTGACAAACTCTGTGATTGAAGCCCCAAACGGAGCCTCCAATGCAGATGTGAACATGCCCAATATTCCAGAACGCTTTCACAGACTGTTTCAAAATATTGGGGCACATGGCTTTGTTTCATTTTGTATCATTCATCCAGAAAGAAAAAATATGACAATTCAGCCGCCATCTCAGTAAAGCTGGGATCAGTTTTGGAATCTCGGTTTAGTAGCAATTTCATATTTTGCCGATGATTTGTACATATCCTTTCCCAGTTACAGTTAAAGTTTCCTAGTTTGCAAAACTGCTGATAGAAGTTTGTCTTGGGAACCATTTGTAACTTCCTTATGTGCAGTCTATGCTCGAAGACTTCAGTAGAAATGCAGAGAGAAAATGTACTGTATGTATTATAGTGGTAAATAAGACCAGTACCTTTAACTAGATGCTTTAGCAACACAAATATTATGCAAAGTGACTTTTCAAAGTGTATGGAAAAAGTACATTAAAAAATTATAGTTAGCAAAGTATACAAGACCAGAAGGAGGGGAGGGTCTGTAGCCATCTCTAACACTATACCTTTTCACTCTCTCTTGAAGTGAAGGAATTGAACATTAAAATAAATAAATAAAAATAAATACATCTATCCAGCACAAAAGTAAATAAAAAATGTGTAGAATAATGTAATATATAACTGTACGGTCAGAAATGAACATAGATTAATAATCCTTCTATTTTGCATGCCAGTGCCATTAGGGATAGACCTGTATGCTCTTACGTACATTTCCATCGTAAGTAGTATGGGGTTTGCTCAGATTTCCCTTTACATTAGGGTTTTGGCTGATTTCCGCCCCTTATGTATGACATAGAGAATTGGGGGGATTATTCAGCAGCTATACCTGACTTAGCTGGCCGAGACATGCATGGTGATGATGCGGCACTACCACGTGACCACCTGTATTGCTAAGTGACCGGTAACTAAATATCTCACTGCTTAGCGTCTCATTCCAGATTGAGGCGTGGCTTCATCACGTGAGGGTGACGTGGTTATGCGCTGTCACGTGATCAATGTCACGGACAGGTGACGTAGCTGCGCGCCGCCACGTGACTAATTAACACAGTGACGCAATACTGAAGACGTCACCAAGAAACGCCCAGTCTATGCCAGATGAACGGAGGAAACGTGAGTCTGACTGGGAATACGCCGATACTGGCCCCTCCCATATCTACATCAGACGGGCTATTTAAATCAAAGTCATAATGGTAGCCAGCGACCTCACATAGAGTTTGTTGAGGCACTGGCGTAGGTAGGTCTTTAGAAACATGGACAACCTGAGACTCTGGACAATGAGGTCAGTAGTATGGCTATTGCGATGGTTAAACTTTCCATTATTCCTCCCCTTCTCGCCTACAGACAACTGTAGGTTAAGCCGGAATACCTCTGGCTGTGATACTTTTCAGTGAGCGTATGGAACCACCCCTATGTAACCATCCTTGGGCACGCAAGTACCACAATCTATCTTACATGAGTGATTATATGTGACCATCTCTATATGGCTATTCACTGGCACGTTATGCGGCACCTTTAAAGCACTTTTGCCTTGTTGGTTCCTGACTACACAGGGATCATGGCCACTGAAAATGAGTATATAGGTGCCTTCTCTGGTCCATTGGTCTGGCTGTACTATATATTATCCTAAGAGTTATTTGTATAACTAATGTACTGCTGTAACGGATCACAGCCTGGTATGGATGACAACTTCACTAGTGTCATCAGTGGAGAGGAATATTGTGTTTTCTTCACTTGAGTATTGATGCCTATTAGGACACTGAATCGGGTGTCCTCTGATGAGCCCAGGTTATTGGTGTGGGCGAAACGCGTTGGGCCTGAGGCGCCCACGTGTGTGTTGTTGTTTTAAGGCAGCAACTCCAGGCGCTGATAACATTGCATCTAAACCAATAGTGTGTTTGGCATCTTGATAGACAGCTGCACTGTGAACTCTACCAATATATGCACAGAGCAGCTGCCTAGAATATGTACATAGAACATTGTCTATATCAAGTATCTTTACTCTTTTATATTGTTTAAACAACATACTATATTGAGCACTTGTTGATACAGTGCATATATAGCAGTAGATATTCTGCTGCTCTGCGTACTGAAGATTTATTATTTTATGTACCTACACTAGGTCATTATCAACTGGGCATCCAACCTGGCTCTGCCCAGCATATCCCCGAATAGGGGCAGTCTAGGGCATTACAGGAGATTCCTGAACACGGGATCTCCCCTATAGGGCGTTTTTAGGCAGAGATCAGTATCATAGGGCCATACCTAGGGACAGGCCCAAACCAGGAATATATCACCCTGCCTATATCACGGTGTCCTCAAGAATCTCAGTGAGGAACAGGAACACTGCCACAGAGCACACTAAGTGCATATCCACTCATGTAATGTCGTTTTTTCTTTATTTTTCTGTTTCTGTTTTGTCTATATGGGAGTTTGTTATTTTATAGGTACTGAATAATAAAGGCTACGTTTTATAACAGGAGGTACCCTGTGATTAAATAATATATACATACCATCCGTGTTTATTCTCCCTCTGACAGGATATCGTCTTAGCTGTGATTACATTATTCAGCTCTGTAATTCCATCAAACTGTTCTTATTAGGGTGCAAGTGCTGTTGGATACTGGCATTAACCGGTGTTATTACCAGGAAATAGTTCTACGTTTTATTTGCCCTAGTGCGGTGCAGTTATATGTTCTAAAGCATTTTATTGGTTGTATTAGTAGGAAAAAATGGCTTATTAGCCGTTGTGTGGTGAAGTGCGAAAATTACAGCCCTTTTTGTCGTGTGCCAAAAGTGGCAGTGCAATTATCTGTTCTAAAGACCTTTTTCACATCCATTAGTGGAAAAGGAAAAAATATATTTGCCACTCAGCGGTGTAGTTATCTGTTTTAAAGCCCTTTTTTGCGTGTATTAGTGAAAAAGGAAAAATATCTTTGCTGCTCAGTGGTGCAATTATCTGTTTTAAAGCCATTTTTTACGTGTATTAGTGGAAGAAGGAAAAATATATTTGCCGCTCAGCGGTGCAGTTATCTGTTTTAAAGCCATTTTTTGCAACCCAGTTTGTCGTGTATTACTGGCGAAATAAAAATATATTCATCATTTAGCAACGCACTTATCTGTTGAAAAGCCTTCTGTGTAAAAGTAGAACATTTTTTGGCCCTTATTGCCCTTACGTGGTGCAGTGCTATACTCTGAAGCCCAGTTTGCCATGTATTAGTGGCGAAACAAAAATATATTCGCTGTCCAGTGTTGCACTTATCTGTTGAAAAGCCTGTTGTGCTCTGTAAAATTTTAAAAAAACTAGGGCCTAATTGCCATTCTGCAGGGCAGTGCTATACTCTTAGGCTGGGTTCAGACCTGAGTGTATTCGATATGCGCTTTTTGCAGGCGTTTTTATCGGGCGTTTGAATCGGGCGTTTTTAATGGCCGAAAACAAGCAAACACCCATTTAGGCGCGTTCCCGCTGAAGTCTATGGGTGGGAACGTGCGACAATACGCCCCAAAGAAGCTCCTGTACTTCTTGAGGCGTAGGGCATTTTACAGCGCTGTACATTTCGTACGCGCTGTAAAACGTTTAGGAGAGATTGAGAGAAACGTTTAGGAAACATTGTTTTTTGCCTGTTGAGCTCAGGTCTGAACCCAGCCTAATGCCCAGTTTGCCGTGTATTAGTAGCAAAATAAAAATATATTCGCCATCCAGTTTTGCACTTATCTTTTAAAAAGGCTGTTGTGTTCAGTAAAAGGTGAAATTAATTAGGGCCTAATTGCCCTTGTGCAGTGCAGTGATATACTGTAAAACCCAGTTTGCCGTGTATTAGTGACGAAATAAAAATATATTTGCCGTTCATCGTTGCACTTATCTGATGAAAAGACTTCTGTGTAAAAGTAGAAAATATTAGGGCTTAATTGCCATTCTGCGATGCAGTAATATATTCTAAAGCCCAGTTTGCCATGTAGTAGTGGCAAAATAAAAATATATTCGCCATCCAGCGTTGCACTTATCTGTTAAAAATCCTGTTGTGTTCTGTAAAAGTTTTAAAAAAATAGGTCCTAATTGCCCTTGTGCGGTGCAGTGCTATACTCTAAAGCCCAGTTTGTCATGTATTAGTGGCAAAATATAAATATATTCACTGAAAAGCTTTCTGTGTAAAAGTAGAAAATAATTAGGGCCTAATTGGCCCAGTTTACCGTGTATTAGTGGCGAAATAAAAATATATTTGCCGTCCAGTGTTGCACTTATCTGTACGGTTAAGCAAACCCAAACTGTAAAGTTCGGGTTCATTCCAAAGTTTAGGATTTTTTGACCCTGGACCCGAACCTGAACATTTCAGTAAAAGTTTGGGTTCGAGTTCGGTGTTCAGAGATTTAATGGCGCTTTTTGAAAGGCTGCAGGCCAGCCAATCAACAAGTGTTTAACTCGAGTGCCCTTTGAAGCCATCACAGCCATGCCTACTAATGGCATGGCTGTGAATGGCCAGTGCAGCATGTGACCCAGTCTCTATATAAGCTGTAGTCATGTAGCACCGCACGTCACTCCGCTCTTACTAGTGTAGGGATAGGATGCTGCTGCTGTCCGGGAGAGAATAGGAAAGAATATATCTGATATCAGAACTTGTTGCTAACTGTGCAATCTATAGCAATTTTTATTTTTTTTTGTGTTTGGGTGCAATGCAACATTTTTGAACCCTGCCCTGAGCCCAATGACAAAGAAAAATAAGTTTTATCCGTCTGTTGGATAGATGGGCGTCGGCGGCCATTTTGTGCAAGTTCAGTGCACCAGCACTGCATATGTGCCAGGGACAATATTTGAATCCTGTTCTTTTAGTTCAGTGGGCAACATATACCAATTTTTTAGCATATGTGCCAGAAAAAGGGAAAATAATATAGGTAATCCGTCTGTGAGTTCATGGACCCAGAGGGTAACATATTCACATTTTTTTTTGTAAACTACAATCCAAGTAAATCCGTCTGTTAGATTCTGCGGAGACAAATAATATTTTTTTTGCTATAAAGTACATTTGTGCCCTGAACTGCATTTGTGATAGTGAAAGAAAATCAGTTGAATCCATCTGTTTAGTTATGGGTAAAAAAAATCATATATTTTTTTCTATAAAGTACCTTTGCAGCCTGAGCTGCATTTCTGACAGTCCAATACAACCATTAAATACTGCTGTTATATTTTTGTTTTAAAAAAACACCAATTTTGTGCTAGATACCACATTTGCGGCCTTTGCTGCATTTCTGACAGTCTAATACAACCATGAAATACTGCTGTTATCATGTGGTTTTACAAAAACACCTATTTTGTGCTAGATACTACATTTGTGGCCTTTTCTGCATTTCTGACAGTCCAATACAAGCGTTAAATTCTGATCTTATATTGTGGTTTTAAAAAAAAAACTAATTTTGTGCAAAATACTACATTTGCGGCCTTTGCTGCATTTCTGACAGTCCAATACAAGCGTTAAATACTATTGTTATATTGTGGTCTTTAAAAAAAAACACCCATTTTTGCTAGATACTACATTTGCGGCCTTTGCTGCATTTCTGACAGTCCAATACAAGCATTAAATACTGCTGCTAAATTTTTGTTTGGAAAAAACACCCATTTTGTGCTAGATACTACATTTGCGGCCTTTGCTGCATTTCTGACAGTCCAATACAAGCTTTAAATACTAATTTTATATTGTGGTCTTAAAAAAACACCCATTTTGTGCAACATACTACATTTGCGGCCTTTGCTACATTTCTGACAGTCCAATACAGCCGTTAAATACTGATGTTATATTGTGGTTTTAAGAAAACACCCATTTTGTGCTAGATACTACATTTGCGGCCTTTGCTGCATTTCTGACAGTCCAATACAAGCGTTAAATATTGTTATATAGTGTTTTTTTTTTAGCAAAACATCTATTTTGTGCTAGATACTACTTTTGCGGCTTTTGATGACAGGCCAATACAACAATTAAATACTGCTGCTATAATGTGGTTTTCCAATACAGCCATTAAATGCTGCTGTTATATTGTGGTTTTAGAAAAATCACCCATTTTGTGCAAGATACTACATTTGTGGCCTTTGCTACATTTCTGACAGTCCAATAGAAGCGTTAAATACTGATTTTATAATGTGATTTTAAAAAAAATACCCATTTTTTGTGCAAGATACTACATTTGCCACAACTAAGTGCACAAGTAAAGTGCGTATATTTTTTTCTTTCTGTACAATTTCAACACATATAACTGCAGAAGTGAACTAAGAATATATTTTTCTTTTTGTATTAAAATAGGCCAGTAAACGCTTTTAGCAGAAATAAATGCACCAGTGAAGTGCATATATATTTTTCTTTCTGTAATGAAATAGGCCAATAAATGCTCTCAACACATATAACTACAGATGTGAACTGAGAATATATTTTTCTTTTTGTACTGAAATAGGCCAGTAAATGCTTTTAGCAGAAATAAATGCACCTGTGAAATGCATATATATTTTTATTTCTGTATTGAAATAGGCCAATAAATGCTCTCAACACATATAACTGCAGAAGTGAACTGAGAATATATTTTTCTTTTTGTACTGAAATAGGCCAGTAAATGCTTTTAGCAGAAATAAATGCACCTGTGAAATGCATATATATTTTTATTTCTGTATTGAAATAGGCCAATAAATGCTCTCAACACATATAACTGCAGAAGTGAACTGAGAATATATTTTTCTTTTTGTACTGAAATGGGCCAGTAAACGCTTTTAGCAGAAATAAATGCACCAGTGAAGTGCACATATATATTTTTTTCTATAATGAAATAGGCCACTAAATGCTTTTGCTACAAATAAGTGCACCAGTGAAGTGAGTATATTTTTTTCTTTCTGTACAATTTCAATACATATAACTGCAGAAGTGAAATGAGAATATTTTCTTCTTTTTGTACTGAAATAAGCCAGTAAACACTTTTAGCAGAAATGAATGCACCAGTGAAGTGCGTATATATTTTTCTTTTTGTACTCAAATAGGCCAGTAAATGCTTTTAGCAGAAATAAATGCACCAGTGAAGTGCACATATTTATTTATTTTTCTATAATGAAATAGGCCACTAAATGCTTTTGCCACAAATAAGTGCACCAGTGAAGTGAGTATATTTTTTTTCTTTCTGTACAATTTCAATACATATAACTGCAGAAGTGAAATGAGAATATTTTCTTTTTTTTTTGTACTGAAATAAGCCAGTAAACACTTTTAGCAGAAATGAATGCACCAGTGAAGTGCGTATATATTTTTCTTTCTGTACTGAAATAGGCCAGTAAACGCTTTCAACACACAAAACTGCAGAAGTGAACTGAGAATATATTTTTCTTTTTGTACTGAAATAGGCCAGTAAACGCTTTTAGCAGAAATAAATGCACCAGTGAAGTGCATATATATTTTTTTCTTTCTATAATGAAATAGGCCACTAAAAACACTTTTGCCACAAACAAGTGCACCAGTGAAGTGTGTATATTTTTTCATTCTGTATAATTTCAACACATATAACTGTAGAAGTGAAATGAGAATATTTTTTTCTTTTTGTACTGAAATAGGCCAGTAAACGCTTTTAGCAGAAATAAATGCACCAGTGAAGTGAGTATATATTTTTATTTCTATACAGAAATAGGTCAGTAAACGATTTCAACAAATATAACTGCAGAAATGAAATGAGAATATTTTTTTGTGCCAGTAAACTCTTTTAGCAGAAATAAATGCACCAGTGAAGTGCGTATACACTTTCTGTACTGAAATAGGCCAGTAAACGCTTTCAACACATATAACTGCAGAAGTGAACTGAGAATATATTTTTCTTTTTGTACTGAAATAGGCCAAAAAATGCCTTTGCCACAAATAAGTGCACAAGTGAAATGCATATATTTTTTTCTTTCTGTATAATTTCGACACATATAACTGCAGATGTCAACTAAGAATATATTTTTTTTTTTGTACTGAAATTATCACGACCCTCGGTCATGGTCGTGATTCCTTGGGAGCCGCATGCAGTTGCCCGCGGTTTGGTGTTGTGTCAACCCAGCTGGGGGCACTTAGTTGTTTGCCTCAAGTGCAGGTTGCCGCGGACAACAGGTATGCGTGCGGTTGCCCTTGGCAACGTGTGTTTGTGTGCACTTCCCTTGTCTGGTGTGTACGGGGGTTATTGTGTGCACTTCCCCTTTAAGTTGATGTTTTCCCTTCCCTGGTGTTGGAAGGGTTAACTTCCTTCCTAGTGTGTGTGTGTGTGTGTGTGTGTGTGTGCACTGGGTGTGTCTGACTGTTGGGTGTGGCTTCTTGGCCCTATAAAGCCTCAGTGGAAGGCAGTAGTCAGGGAGGGTGCTTCAGCTATGCTTGCTGGAGACATCCTCCTGGTTATTTACCAACTGCCAGTGGGGGCCACCCTTCTGGTCATAAATTGTTACCTTGTCTGATGTGATGTTTATGTGTATGCGGTTGCTTGTTTATTGCACCTTATGGTTTCCTGGTTTCCCGTGTGATGTATGGTGTGTGCTGTTGTCATTTGTGTTGGTTGTGGATAGCAGCACTTGCACATGGGTTCCAGGCTGTGTGTCTGTGGCAGGTAGGTGAGGTTGTAGTTTCCACGTACCTGCCACTGCCATAACTTGTATTGGTTTCCCCTTATTTACAGCTTGGCCATTCTAGGCTCCGGTTCCTCTATGCCCAGGAGGAACAGGTAGTCTACCCAGCTCCTAGCTTAGAGACCTGCGGAGGGTTAGTAGGGACCCGAGGTTCCAGAGCATGAGTCCTCCTACCTTTAAGGTCGGCTCATGCCGCTAGGAGTTAGGGTCAGATTAGGGAGGCTTTAGGAGGTGACCTGCTCCCTGATCCTGTGGTCCTGGCCAAGCAGCAACCAAACATCTATGGGTACCGCACGGCTGAGGGTTTCCCCCATCCCCAGCCGTGACAGAAATCGGCCAGTAAACGATTTTAGCAGAAATAAATGCACCAGTAAAGTGCATATATTGTTTTCTTTTTATAATGAAATAGGCCACTAAATGCTTTTGCAACAAATAAGTGCACCAGTGAAGTGCATATATATTTTTCTTTCTATACAAGTTCAATACATATAACTGCAGAAGTGAAATGAGAATATTTTTTCTTTTTTATTGTGTGGAATCGCTCTGGTAGTTAGGATAAGCGGCCGCAGTACAGAGGCAAAATACAAGTTTGTAATTCAAACTTCAGTGTTTATTCACATATGGTGTCATAAACAAAATGTCACTTTTCCAGTGTTGGTGTTACTTTACACTCAATGGCAAGTTAATATAACAAAAAGTGTCAGTTCTGCCACAGAAAGTCTGAATACAGGCTTTGGGCGGCCTATTCCCCTGACACACGGGTCTCAGCTCTCCAGCCCAGCATAGGCCAGCACACATACATGGCTTCTGAGTCCAGCTGCCTATTTAAGGACAGCCAGGTGCTGCCAAAACCCAGACCAGCACTTAAAATCCGGTCCGATATTTGACCTCATCTGGCTATAAATCAGTCCGACAGCACATGCTGGGAGGGAAAAACCTGTTTTCCCAGACAAAACCTCTCACTGTGTCACATACATCCCCCTCCCCCTTGTTCAACTCTGAGGGAGTGAACACACGCCAGACAGTGTACCCAGGACAGGGCATCCGCGTTTCCCTGTAACCAGCCTGCCCTTTGTTCCACTAAAAACTAAAAATTTTGTAGGGAGAGAAACCATCGGGTGACCCGGGCATTTCTGTCCTTGGTCAGTCACCAGGCGGAATTTTCTTCCCAATAAATAATAGGGGAGAGACTTGAGTGCCCACTTGATAGCCAGGCACTCTTTCTCTACTTTACTAAACTGGGTTTCGGCTGGGGTGAGCTTACGGCTGAGGAAGCTTACTCCTGAGACAGTACAGCACCGAGGCCTACTTTGAAGGCATCGGTCTGTACTATAAACTCCCTTTTGAAGTCAGGCATCGCCAAAGCCGGGGACCTGCACAGGGCCGACTTCAAAGCGGATAAAGACTCTTCCGCCCGATCATTCCAACCATCATTGACTTGTGTCACTTCAAGAGCCCTGTCAATTGTGCGGCCACAGTAGCAAAGTGGGGGACAAACCTAATGTAACCGCCCACCATTCCCAGGAATTCCTTTACTTGCCTAATGGTGACAGGTCGGGGCCAATTTCGTATTGCCTCTATTTTGTTCACTTGTGGTTTTATGACTCTGTGTCCAATGACATACCCCAGGTACTTAGTCTCTTCTAACCCTATCGCAAATTTTTTGGGGGTTAGCGGTTAGCCACCTTTCCGAAGGGAGTCCACTACAGCCTGCCCTTTGGGTAGGTGATTTTCCCAGTCGGTACTGTGGATGACAATATCGTCCAGGAACGCTGAAGCGTACCAATGATGTGTACGCAGCACAATGTCCATAAGCCATTAAAAAGCGTTGGGGGCACCATGCAGACCAAAAGGTAGCACATTGTACTGATACAGCCCCTTAGGTGTGATGAATGCAGTTTTCTCTTTGGCACCCTCCGTTAAGGGCACCTGCCAGTACCCTTTTGTGAGGTCCAAAACAACCTAACCTCTCGATAACCTAATCCACCCGGGGCATGGGATATGCATTGAATTTGGAAATCTCATTAAGTTTACAAAAATCGTTTGCCCACTCACTTTTAGACTCCTCAATGACATTCCTCTAAGATGGCTTGTCGCTGAGCCTCGGGTACCCGGTATGGTTTGAACTGGACTTTGGGCTGAGGTTCCATGACAATGTCATGCTGGACTGTGGAAGTGTATCCGGGGAGGTCAGAGAACACATCCGTGTTCCGACTAACTAAATCCCTGGCCTCCTGAGCCTGTATAGAGGAAAGGCTGTCAGTAACATTTATGGCGGCATCAGACAAAGGGGCCGGAATCTCTTCCCCTAGAAAACCTGGATGCGGGCTGTCTTCCTTAGAGGTCTCCCAATCCTTCCACGACTTAAGCAAATTAACATGGTAGATCTGTTCCGGCTTTCGCCGCCCTGGCTGGTGTACCTTGTAGTTCACATATCCAACTTTCTCGAGTACCTTGTAGGGCCCCTGCCAGGAACTTACTGTCCACGGTCGATACCAGAATCAAAGCCCGATCACCCGGGTTAAAGATCCGGACCCGAGCCTGCCGATTATAGACCTGACTCTGGGCTCGCTGAGCTGCCTCCATATGCCCCCTAACAAGAGGCAACACTGTCTCTATCCGTTCTTTAATCTGGGCAACGTACTCAATAAAACTTTTATACGGAGTGGGTTGTTGTTCCCATGTCTTTTTTGGCTACATCTTCCTCTTGCACTGTGAACATGAGATGGGGCAGAAGAAGGTCCCAGTCCTTCACATCTTGAGCCACCACCCTTTTCAACATCTTTTTTAATATTTGGTTAAACCTTTCCACCAGACCGTCCGTTTGCGGAAGGGAAAGGGGCATCCCTAGCTGTTTTATGTGCAGGTACTTACTGAGTTCCCTCATCACCTTGGACATAAAAGGGGTCCATTGATCGGTCAAAACCTCTTTAGGTAGTCCTACTCGGGAAAAAATCTCCATTAACTGCTTAGCTATGAGCTTCGCCGATGTATGTCGCAGTGGCAGTGCCTCCGGGTACCGAGTGGCATAGTCTAGGATGAGTAAGATGTGTTGGTGCCCTCTGGCGGACTTCGGTACACGACCTATGAGATCCATAGCTATTCTGTCAAACGGTATCTCAATAATTGGCAGAGGAACTAGGGGATTACGGAAATGTGGCTTGGGGCTAGTTATCTTCTACCTCTCTGAATATGCTGGGCCAGTAAAACCGCTGTAGTATACAATCCTGTGTTTTCTGAAACCCCAGGTGACCTCTAAGGAACTAGATCTAAGACAAGTTTGCAATAAGTCTTGGGGACCACCAACTGTTTAATATGCTCACCCCGTAGTTGGTTTACCCGATACAACATATCCTGATGAACCACAAAACGGGGAAACACCAACTTGGCCCAAGGTTGTTGTGGTTCACATCTAATATTAACACATTTTCCCTAGGCTCGGAATACGGTTGGGTCCCGGTGTTGTGTGGTACCAAAATTATCCCCGAAGACATTGAGGTCTGCCAATTCTGGACCTGGCAGCAAGTCCTCCACGTCTCCCACCGTCACACTCAGCGGGGTTGTCTCCCCCTCTTCCACTGAAGTAGAGGTCACCCCTACTGCTGGCCTTTCAGCCCCGGGTTCCCAGGGATGTGGTCTCCCCCCTGAGCAAGGCCACTCTGCTGGGGTTACCCCTGTCTCATGCGTATCAGTAATTCCCGTAGCAGGCCACAGTGCCAGAATGCCCAGGAAGTCTCTCCATATTATATAATGTAGATATGTGGCGACAGACACCTGGTGGGTCCATCTACCGGCCACTGTGGTTAGAGACACCAGCGCGGTGGGTAGTCTTTTAAGTCTCCGTGGATGCTCATCACCCCGACAGCATCCACCAGGTCCACCATCTCAAGGGCATTGCCAGGAGACACCTGACCGATCCAGTGTTGGAGAGGGTATGGCAAAGCCCCCCAGAACATATCGGCAAACAGATGATCCAGCATAGCAGTGGGACTCAGCACGTCAGGCTGTAGCCATTTTTGCAAGAGGAGAAGTAAGTTATAATACTGGGTTCTTGCAGGCTCAGCCCGATTGAACCCCCACTGATGCACCTGCTGGGCCCGGACCAATACATTTACCTCCAGTCTTGCCGAAATCTCACCCCTGGTAGTCGGCCGCTTGATTGTCCGCCAAGTCAAAATAGACCTGCTGGGAATCGGATGCCAAGAACAGAGTGACGACCTCAGCCCACTGGTAGCATCTCCTTTGTGGCCACCTTCTCGTACATTGCCAGGTAGGTTTCGACGTCATCTGCGGGTGTCATCTTCGGGATCGCCGCACGGACCTCTTTACGAGCATCGTGGACGCTCAGGGTTGCTCCTGATGTCTGCAAAGCCATCACGTGTTGTAGCAGCAGCTCATTTGTTTCTTGCTGCTGCCTGTTAGCCTTCCACTGTTGCAGATTTGTTTCTCGCTGCTGTTTGTTAGCCTCCACGCAGACCTTCATTACTGCCTCCATTTTGTCAAGGGTCACGAGTTGAAATTTAGAGGGTTTAATGCAAGACATACAACCTTGCCCGGCATAAAGAAAAATAAAATAAAAAATATTTCGGTGCTTACGCCTGCCTCTATGCACTTGCACACATTCTCCACCAATTGTGGGGATTCACTCTGGCAGTTAGGATAAGCGGGCGCAGTACAGAGGCAAAATACAAGTTTGTAATTCAAACTTAAGTGTTTATTCACACATGGTGCCAAAAACAAAACTTGACTTTTGCAGTGTTGGTGCTACTTCACACCCAATGGCAAGTTAATATAACAAAAAGTCTCCTTGGTGGCAGTTCTGCCTCAGAAAGTCCAAATACAAGCTTTAGGCAGCCTGTTCCTCTGACAGACGGGTCTCAGCTCTCCAGCCCAGCACAGGCCTCAGATCCCAGCATACAAACATGGCTTCTGAGCCCAAACCTCTCACTGTGTCACAGTATATATTTTTCTTTTTCCACAGATATAAGCCACTAAAGGCTTTTCTTTTTTTTAATGTGAAACAGGCTTTTTTGGGGAAAATTGATGGATGATAGACTTTAGTAGACTTTCTTCTGTATGAACTGAATTCCATTATCCTTTTATTGGTGAATATTTTTATTTCAACCATGTTTTCTTCTGGAAAATTGATGGGTGATTGTACACCCCCTTTTGCAGTATGCACCGAATTACGTTGTAGTGAAATTTTTATGTGAAAGGCTTTTTTTGGGGAAAATTATCAGGTGATTGTAGACTTTCTTCTGTATGAACTGAATTCCATCATCCTTTCATCTGTGAAATTTTTTATTTCAACAATGTTTTCTCAGGGAAAATTGATGGGTGATTGTACACCTCTTTTAGTGGTATTGACCGAATTACATAGTGGTGAATTTTTTTTTTACGTGAAATAGTCTTTTTGGGGGAAAATTTATATTTAATTGTAGACTTTCTTCTGTATGAACCGAATTCCATTATCCTTTTATTGATGACATTTTTTATTTCAACCATGTTTTCTTTTGGAAAGTTGATGGGTGATTGTAGATCTCCTTTTGTTGTATGGACCGAATGATGTCGTCGTGGGTCCTGCAGTAAACATAATGAAGACGCTGATGACAACACACCATCAGACTTTGCCTTTACCATTAATTCACAATTAAATCATGCAGCTTCACTAAGTTGAAGACATGACAGGAGAACCTCTGCTTTGGAGTCCAAGTCCAGTTTCTTAAGATCAGGAGTTCTATCAGAATTGTGCGTAACAATCTTGATCCCTGTGCAAAGCCATAACAAATGGACTCTGTAGGCATACACATCAGAGGAAGTTGAAGCTGGTTGGCCCAATTTTAATTCCGGAGCAGTAACAGCCGGAAACTAATAGAGGTCGCTGAACTCCGCTGCTCTGTATCTCTTGTGAAGTCAATGTCTCCAGCCATGCACCTCTTGTGATTTACAGCAAATACATTATTTTTATGTAGAGATCCAAGAATAATGTTGGAGGCATGTAGTGTATGCAAGCCATGTGCAACCCCTCTCAATTAAGGGCCTACTTGCCATTCAGATGTGCAGTTAAATGTGGTAAAACACTTTTTGCTGTAAAAAAATTATGTGACACTTGCTTTTTTGGGGAAAATGTATGAGTGAATGTACACCTCCTTTTGCAGTATGGTCCAACGTACTTAGTGGTGAAATTCTTTATGTCACACTGGCTTTTTTTTCCGAAAAATGTATGGGTGAATGTACACCTCCTTTTACAGTATGGACTGAAATACTTAGTGGTGAAATTCTTTATATGAAACTGGATTTTTTTCGGGAAAATGTATGGGCGAATGTACACCTCTTTTTGTGGCATGGACCAATGTACTTAGTGATTCAATTCTTTATGTGACACTGGCTTTTTTTAAAGAAAATGTATGGGTGAATGTATACCTCCTTTCAGCAGTATGGACCGATGTACTTAGTGGTGAAATTCTTTATGTGACACTGGCTTTTTTTCGATAATTGTATTGGAGAATGTACACCTCCTTTGGCGGTATGGACCGACGTACTTAGTGGTGAAATTATTTATGTGACACTGGCTTTATTTCGGAAAATGTATGGGTGAATGTACACCTCCTTTTGCGGTATGGACTAAAGTACTTAGTGGTGAAATTCTTTATATGACACTGGCTTTTTTTCGGGAAAATGTATGGGTGAATGTACACCTCTTTTTGCTGCATGGACCAACGTACTTAGTGGTTAAATTCTTTGTGATACTGGCTTTTTTCATGATAATTTATGGGTGAATGTATACCTCCTTTTAGCAGTATGGACTTTCGTACTTAGTGGTGAAATTCTTTGTGACACTGGCTGAATGTACACGTCTTTTTGCAGTAAGGACTGACCTACTTAGTGGTTAAATACTTTATGTGACACTACCTTTTTTTCAGGAAAATGTATGGGTGAATGTGCACCTCCTTTGGCGGTATGGACCGACGTACTTAGTGGTGTAATTATTTATGTGACACTGGCTTTATTTCAGAAAATGTATGGGTGAATATAAAACTCCTTTTGCGGTATGGACTGAAGTACTTAGTGGTGAAATTCTTTATGTGACACAGTTTTATTTTGTTTTTTTTATGGTTGATTGTACACCTCTTTTTGCGGTATGGGTTGAATTATGTAGTGGTGAAATGTGTTATGTGAAATGGGCTTTTTGGGTCACTGTACACTCCCTTTTGCTGTATTGGCTGAAGTAAGCAGTGTTGAATTAGTAAACTTTGCTGCTCTGTATCTTTTGTGAAGTCAATGTTTTCAAATATTCCCCTGTCATGATTTACACCAAATACATCATTTTCATGTAGAGTGTAGTGTATGCAAGTCATGTGCGACCCCTTTCATCACTCTCACACTGTTCTGCACCTGGTTTGCCACAGTGGAGCAACTTCATCAAGAAACCGAATCCTGGCTTTCTACGCGACAACTCAAAATCGTAACCATGGTGACTGACAAAGAGAAGAATATGGTGTTTTTGACCACAAATGGGGTGTTAGTAAAATCAGTTTTGAATACATTGAGGGGTGTAATTTCTAAAACGGGGACCCTTTTTTGGAGTTTCTACTCTAGGGGTGCATCAGGGTGGCTTCAAGTGGGACATGGTGTCAAAAAACCAGTCCATCAAAATCTGCCTTCTAAAATCCATATGGCTTTTCATTCCTTCTGCGCCCTGCAGTGTGGCCATACAGCAGTTTTCGACCACATATGGGGTGTTTCTGTAAACTACAGAATCAGAGCAATAAATATTGAGTTTAGTTTGGCTGTTAATCACGGCTTTGTTAGCGGAAAAACATGATTAAAATGGAAAATTTGCCCAAAAAGTTAAATTCTGACATTTCATCTCCATTTTCCATAAATTCTTGTGGAACACCTAAAGGGTTAACAATGTTTGTAAAATCAGTTTTTTATACCTTGAGAGGTGTAGTTTCTAAAAGGCGATCATTTTTGGGTGGTTTCTATTATGTAAGCCTCACAAAGTGACTTCAGACCTGAACTGGTCCTTAAAAAGTGGGTTTTGGACATTTTCTGAAAAATTTCAAGATTTGCTTCTAAACTTAAAAGCCATCTAATGTCCCCAAAAAAACAAAATGGCATTCACAAAAGTATCCAAACATGAAGTAGACATATGGGGAATGCAAAGTAATAACAATTTTAGGAGTTATCACTATCTGTTTTAAAAGCAGAGAAATAGACGGCTGAGACGGCTAGCACTGACTGATAGCAATGACTGATGGTTAAGACTGATGGCTGCGGCTGGTGGCATTGAGTGATGTCCGAGATGGCTGGCACTGTGACTGGAGGCACTAACTGATAGCTAAGGCTACTTTCACACTAGCGTTCGATCGGATCCGTTCTGAACAGATCCGCTCATATTAATGTAGACGGTGGCTCCGTTCAGAACGGATCCGTCTGCATTATAACTTAGAAAAATTTTCTAAGTGTGAAAGTAGCCTGAGCGGATCCGTTCAGACTTTACATTGAAAGTCAATGGGGGACGGATCCGCTTGAAGATTGAGCCATATGGTGTCATCTTCAAGCGGATCCGTCCCCATTGACTTCCATTATAAGTCGGAAAGGATACGCTCGCCTCCGCACGGCCAGGCGGACACCCGAACGCTGCTTGCAGCGTTCAGGTGTCCGCTCACTGAGCGGAGCGGAGGCTGAGCGCTGGCAGACGGATGCATTCTCAGTGGATCCGCCTCCACTGAGAATGCATTAGGGCCAGACGGCTGCGTTCAGGGCCGCTTTTGAGCCCCTTCAAACGGAGCTCACGAGCGGACACCTGAACGCAGGTGTGAAAGTAGCCTAAGACAGCTGGCACTGACTGCTGGCACTGTGACTGCTGGCACTGACTGGCGACTGAGACTGGTGGCTGTGGCTGGTGGTCGAGACTGTTGGCTTGTGGCTGAGACTGCTGGCACTGAGTGCTGTTTCTTGCTGAGACTGCTAACTGTGGCTGGTGGCTGAGACTGCGTAAACTGACTGGTGGCTAAGACTGCTGCCACTGAATGGTGGCTGAGACTGCTGGCACTGACTGGTGGCTGAGACTGCTGGCACTGTGACTGGTGACTGTGGTTGGTGGCAGTGACTGATGGCTTAGATGGCTGGCACTGATGGCAGGCACTGACTGGTGGTGCTGAGACTGCTGGCAGTGACTGGTGGCTGAGACTGCTGGTAGCGGCTGCTGTCTGTGGCTGAGAGTGCTGGGACTGTGCGTCTGTGTGATGCAGGGACAGTAATGGTGGCAATCCGATGTTGGGAGCACACCGTAACCTGCGAGCAGGTGGTGATTGGCTGGCATGCAGGTGTGGGCGGTGCGGGCGGCATGTGGAGCGCTGTGTGATGATTGGTTGGTATGCAGTGCGCACTGGTGTGGGCGGTGCGGTTGGGTGTGGGGCGGCGGTGATTGGACTGCGCGCTGAAGTGGCCGGTGCAGGTGGCGTATGGAGTGCCGTGTGATGATTGGTTGGTGCACAGTGCAGGCCCAGTTCAATTATCGGCACACACACACGGACACACAGCCCTGGGCTCAGACACAGGGCTTTTATTATTATGGATGGAATCCTTTTTTGTGTACATCGCTGCGATGCTCTAGTAGCTGCATGTGGATTTTTTGTCTTTTCCGTCAGACGGACTCCTTATCTCTGCTCTCTTGCATTATAAACACTCATCAAAGCTCAATCCTTATCTTACTGATAATAATGTGGCTTAAATAAGTGTTCATGATATCTTAGTAGTTTAAAGATAAGAGTTATTAGATGACCGGCACAAATTGAAAGTGAAAATACGAGTCACACAGCTAGAAAAACAGTTAACCTTTTGTGACAGAATGTCTCAATATTTTTAATAAAGGCCTATTGATAATATGATTTTTTGCCAAAAATGAGTGAAATGCATTCATAAACCAAAATTGCCTCCAAAGATGTACATAACCTTTAACATAACACACACATGTGGTATTAAAAGGTTAAGTAAATCAAAAATTTGGCATTGAGTGGCAAAAAACCTTTATGAAAGGAAAAGTGAGTAGATAGAAATGTATTACTAAATACATCTATCTATCTATCTATCTATCTATCTATCTATCTCATATTTATGTTTTTCTTCTGTCTTTCTTCTAATATCTATCTATCTAGCTTGAACATTAAAATCTCACAGCATTATTATTGCTTCCCTAGAAAGTACTAATGTGTTTTAAAAATGTCTCTCAATTTTCCACTTCACAATTTAAATGAACTCATCAACCATCCAGAAAGATGTGAACAAATAAAGAAATGATCTGTTTAATTAAAACATATATTTGCATGTTACCATACAAACACTTTGAATTTGACACAGAACTCTCTTAATCTACTGTGGAAAAGGAGATGATATATTGATGGATGGATGCATTACATAGAAAAGATTTGTATATGTCATTCGATCATACTCCTCAAACAGATGGTATCTTTGAAATTGTTATGACACTTGGTTGTGGCTGATGGCTCACAGGAGGACAAACCAAGCATAAACAGCAACAAAATGGAATGCAACAGTTTTGTTGTCAGACTGTAACTAATTTTTTCAGAGATTTTAACAGATGTGATGACAGGACTCATTGAAATGTTGTCAAAATAAAAGCAACAAGTTGACAAATCAAGCGTGGCACTTAGATTTCCCATTGGTATGTTTCTGATCAACCGTGGTAATGTGGGACCTCACATCAATGTCATCCTTGACAAACTGATCATTTTAGGTTCCACAATAACAATATTTAGTGTATCCTTGGTGTCCCACTAGGTTGTCCTGGTGTATTTTTTTCATGTAATACTGAACTACAACTATTAAATGCTTAACTAATTGGAAGAGCTAACCTTTAGTATTTCAGACAAAAGGGAAATAAATAAAACATATGATCATAATTTATTTATTTATAGAATTCCCGCATATCCAGGCACAAACGTGTAAAATGACAACTACTGAAAACACGTATTCATAAGACAATGAAATAAACGGATAAAAGACTTGTTACAAGGGTGTATGTCCCCTCAATAATTTCTTCTACATGCATCCACATGGAAAAAAATAGTTTTATTCTTTTGTACCAAATTACTATGATAAAATACAATTTACAAGAGGGATAACTGGATTAGGGTTGAGCGAATTGGTTCATACAAATCAATTAATTTATCGGAATGAATATACACTTGTGAGAGAGCATCCCCACAGCTCTAGATGCCCATCTGCTGGCAGAATAACATGGCTGCACATCTCCCACTTGCACTGCTACTGTGAGTATAAACGCATGTGTAGATGATATGCCCACCAATCTGCACCAACAAATTTGCATGCGCCACTAAATGAATATTAGCAGCAGTGCGTGGACAATTTCTGATTTGTTTTTTTAGACATATCATCTGCGCATGCACTGATACTCGCAGTAATGGCGCGTGTGCAATATAATCAAGGCTGTGCCTGATGTGCAGCCATGATAGCCTGCCAGCACAGTGGGGAATCTTCTGTAGAGGTCACTCACAGATGGAGAATTCGCTCATCCCTATTTTGTACACAAAACTGAATTCATATACTCATACTAGTAAGAGATAAACCTCCCTATTATACCCAATGTGTACAGCGCTCTGAGGGTAGATATTGGTGTGAACTTTGTCCGCCATTTCTTGGGATCGCCATATAAAGCTTGTTTTAATTAGGGCACTCCACTTTCCCATTACACACTCCGGGGGACCAGGGTAGAAGCATGACTTAAAGGTTATCCTTGTTGTCACAACAGGGGACAACTATTAGATCTATGTGGGTCCTACAACTGGGACCCCTACCAATCATGACAATGGAGACCTTGCACACAGAGAGGCTCATTGATTTGAGCAGAGCAGCAAGTCAAGCATGCGAAGTGCCACACCATTCATCACTGAGAGCTCTGGAAATAGCACAGTACAGCACTTGGCTATCTCCGAAACTCATAGAGATGAATTAAGTGGCAGGAGCAGCAGTGTTTATAATCGACCTGTAGCTCCATTGATTTTGGGAGGCACTACTAGACATAGGATCCCCATTTTCATGATGAGTGGGGGGACCAGCAGTAGGACCCATACTGATCTAATAGTTATACAACTGGAATACTTAAGCAAAAAGTATTTATACTTGAGCTTTCTACCTAACTGCCAAGTACTTCCCATATCGCATCCAATATAAGAGTGTAAAATGCACACGGTGATGTCACAATGTAAAAAAAAAAAAAAAAAGAAACCAGTGAGGTCACGGTATAGATCTAATATGTACAATGGCTCATATTTACAAATGTGACTGCATCATGAAATTATAATATTGTGGCAAAGTTTTGCGCAAATTGGCACAGTTCTCGTGCAAATTGACTCATCTAGTTTCCAAAAAATCCATTCTGCTTAGCTCAGCAAAGGAGTGTGGGGCAGATGTAGGGGTGTTATAAAATGCATCATTTTGTAATCGATAAATATGTGATAAATTTGGTGTCTAATTGACTTCATTTACAAGATTAATACATTTTGCACAGTGATATCACAGCACAGGCATACAATACACCATGATTTCATAGCATAAGAATGTACACAGGCACTTTATAGTAAAGGAAACAGACCTATACTGTAATGATGTCATATGCAGATACAATGCACAGGAATAATAATGCAAACAGCTGAAGAAGCCAATGCCTCTGTAGTAAAACATAGACTGTGGTTACATTCAGTTTTCCATGATCCTTCTATCATAATTACATAATTACATAATAACTGTATATTATGTTTGAGTGTAAATGAGCAGCCTAAGGCTAGTTTCACACTAGCATTCGGCTGTCCGCTCGTGAGTTCCGTTTGAAGGGGCTCACGAGCGGACCCGAACGCTTCCGTCCAGCCCTGATGCAGTCTGAATGGATGCGGATCCGCTCAGAATGCATCAGTCTGGCAGCGTTCAGCCTCCGCTCCGCTCAGCAGGCGGACACCTGAACGCTGCTTGCAGCGTTCGGGTGTCCGCCTGGCCGTGCGGAGGCGTGCGGATCCGTCCAGACTTACAATGTAAGTCAATTGGGACGGATCCGTTTGAAGATGCCACAATATGGCTCAATCTTCAAGCGGATCCGTCCCCCATTGACTTTCAATGTAAAAGTCTGGACGGATCCGCTCAGGCTAATTTCACACTTGAAATTTATCTTCTTTTTACCCAGAGTAAAGGAACAAAATGTTTTTACAGCCATCAACTCCTATGAGGTCCGCAGATGAACTAACAGGCTAAGCCAAAGTGCTTTACCATCTATGGCATTACATGTGAAGCCTCATGAACTAGTTAACAAAAGTTATGTCCTTTAAATGATAACAAAAATTGATGGTATATAGATAATAAATTAATATAATTGCTGTTGTTATTATTATGAATCATAATTAAAAAGTGACTGTTAATTAAAGCATACATAATGGGTTAGATTTACTGCAGCAAATTCTGGCAAAACATGTAACAAATAGTAGAGTTTATTATATGAACCAGATTTGTTATATACTTTTATTTTCTACATTTTTTGTCCAAAAGTTGTTGTTTAAGCAGCTGTAATTTTATTAAAATTTGATTTTTGTGCTTTTTTAGGGTAGATATAAATAACTTTGGAATTTATCTACATTTATTGCATTACAAATACAGAAAAAAAACTATTTTTGACATTGCTTTTTTATTTTATTGTTTACGTTGTACATCTTTTATTCTAAATAACCTGTGTGGGGTTTCGCTATGGTAGATAGGGTCAGCAGGCGCAGTACAGAGGCAAAATACAAGTTCTTAACTCAAAGTGTTTATTCACACTTGACGCAATTGCACAAAACAGCCCATAACTTTGCAGTCTTGGTGTTAGTTCACACACAATGAAAAGTCCACTTAGCAAAAAATCACCTTGTTTGCAGTTCTGCCTCCAGCAGTCCATAGCAGGCTTTTAGGGGGCCTTTTTCCCTTACAGATGGGTCTCAGCCTTCCAGAACGGCACAAACCTCAGATCCCAGCACACACCTCCTGAGCTCCACTGTCAGACTGAGGCAATCCCCCTCACCTGGCAGTGCTGGCTGGTTTTTAGGGGAGTAGTCACCCACTCAGCACTTTGACTACTCCCAGTAAGAGCAGTCCCGGATCTGCTATACAGTTATACTAGCTATTAAGGTGTCAAACAGCAACTTCTGCTGACATATAAAAAAACAGCTCTTACTCCACCAAGGCCACAGTGACACGTACCTATCATCCACGATGATTCCTTGTACCTTCTTACACCTGAAAATGAGTTGTTCAGGTAATGTGGGGGTGTGGATACCTTATAAGTATTTTATTTTATTTTTTTGCAACAGTAAAACATAGTTTATAATAAACAATACACATTTTTGTATAGAATTTTTATGATATTTTTTATAATTCCATTAAGGAATTAATGTCTTACAATATTATTTTAGGCCTATGATATATTAGCATACTCCTGTTAATACATTACACCCCGTGTCTCTATAGCACAGGCTGTGGTTAGAGCAAAACCAGTGCTTTACTGTATATTCAGCATTAGCTGACTACAGAGGATATGCCAAGCTTCCTATCAGATCATTGGGACTCAATCAGAGGGGACAATTCCCATTGATCATGCTGTGGTAATCAAAGGGTTACCATTTAGGATTGGCACTACTGTAATTCTGATCCTGGCAAAATAACTAAAGGCTGCTTTAAAAAGTGGACTGGTGAGTTACAGTTAATTCGTAGACCAGGGGTGCTCACAAAAGTGCTCAGCAGCCTCTAAATTCGCAACAACAAAAGGCAGTGGGGAAGAGTGGTGTCCTAAAATGCACCGAATTTATTAATGATATGTGCAAAAATTTTAGCACAAAAACTAGTCTAAAGTAAGACAATCAAGAGGTGATATATTACAGAAAAATATCTAACTCTAGTTAAGATGTGCCAAATACATCACAAAGCATGCAACACAGTGATAAACTTGACTTATGTTATACCTGTCCCTTCTAAGTTTTTACTCTCTTTGTATTAGACAATATTAATAAATCTGCCCCAGTATATTTATACCTGCGTTTTTTGATTGAACTTAAGTGATTCCCTGCCATTAGGCATTCAAGGTGATTAGTAGCTATAGAGAATAGCTTTTGTGTTTTAGAGCTAGTACTACATATCCATCTACATTTGCATGCAAAAGACTGTCTCTTCCATTACACTTTTGTGCACTTGTCGATTTCAAGAAAATTTCCATTCAAAGCAGTACAAAACATTTCCTAAACATGATTATTTTTTTTTCCATTTGCCATAATTACAGTGGGATTTCAGTTTGTGCTGAAAGCTTTCAAATAAAAATCTGGGCTTATTAGGATGCAACATTATGCAAAGACAAATTCCATCCCTGAATATATTTGAATAAGTTTATCAATTACCTATGACCTTGAGCTTTTTGCTCTGATCGCTGTGTTTGTGGTTTTGAGGTCAGGGTACTGGCTGTGCAACAATGAGACATAAAAGTGACAAGGAGTAACATATAGACCTGTAAATTTAAACTTTTAAAGGGTATTAGGTGTAGAAAGTCCTAAAACTAAAGTAAAGCGCCGTCGGAGCTAAACATGGATTAACTGATTTCACCTTGAATGCCATTATCTAATTTTCAGAAAGTATTAAGAAAAGCTTCCCATGAGGCAAAGTGGAAGCTAAAACACTGTAAGCATCATAATCGCATTTCATTTTCTGCTTAACTGGATGCTCACTGAGTTAGCTACACCATACATCATTGAAACTGGGTGTTCTGGAATTGTGTGCAATAGGAAACTTATTAGAGTTGGAAAATTGCCGCACATGAACCCAAAAAAATTGTAGCATAGACCATTGATTCTTTTTTTAATTAGCAGCTCATTTACTATTGCAGGATTAAAATATCTGTTTCATAATCTTCAATCTTTTTTTTACCAGGAAGAATCTATAATAAGATGGGGAATATGAGATAAAATAGCTGTGCTTCATGAATATTTATTATAGTAAAGTTGCCAGCTAACCAGATTGTGGCTAGAATTCTATCCTAAGACTGTAAATTGTGATTAGCGAAGTGCCTTTCACCGTGCAGAAAACCAGATTAGCCCCGGGTGATGATGAAAGTTCATTTCCTGTATTGTTCCTTAAATATTCCCTGTAGAAATCCTTTGTGGATGTGAAAAGCATTACTACTTTAAGGAATCCTATTCCTTATTAAAGAAGCACTCTCACAAAAAAATTATTCAATGACCTTTTAGAAAGGTACATGGTGTAAACTGTTGTGCATGTAACCTTTTTACCAGTGAATGCTTTTGTGAGTTATCCTACATAATTCTGGTCCTCAGCTTTGTCTCTGCTCTGTGGACAGGAAGTCAGTTTCTATTTTCATTACTATGGGAGTATTGATGTCAGTTTCATAGGAATGGATTGAAAAACTGACTTTCTGCTCACTTATATAAAACTGTGCTGGTTACATGGCACAGCTGAAGACCAGAAGGCAGTGGATAACTCACAAACACAACCACTGATAAGAAGATTACATTCAATAAAATGTATATCCTGTACAAGGGCAAGATAATAAAAAATGTTTGCGGGAGCACTTCATTAATGAACATGTGTTGGCTCTACTGAGTGAAGAAGCTTTGCACACATTCACTTAATCTATTGCAAAGTAAACCAAATGATATGTTGTAGGAACTTAAACTAGACAGTCTAATGATATACCAAATGTATCCTACAGTATGCACCACTGTAGTAAATCTAGTACATCTTTAGACTGTCTAGTCTAAGTTTTCACTGTCTAATAGAGATAATCAAATCAAATTCACCCCAAATTTCCCAGTTCAATTTCAATTTTTTTTATTCAGTCCAGACAAATTTCTCAAAATGGCATCAGCCATTTTTCAGATATGAAGATAGGAATGAAGAAGGAGGATCACTTAACCTCAGGTTGTGTGTGTGTATGTGTATACACAGCAACGAGCATTTGCTGCCAAAAAATTAAAATGTTTCAGACCAATTTTTTATGTAAAAAATTCCTACATCTCACTTTGTTTTTTAAAGAGACTGTTTGTAACCACCAGCATCCATGCATTTATCCATAGTCATATATGTCACTGTCACTTTAAGACTACAAATGCTGACTTATTGTTAAAGGCCTTGAGATGGGATCCATGTAGTCCTAGGAGACCTCAGAATGCCATCCCAAAATTTTCATGGTAACTGGAGCACTTTCAATTTGGGACAAATTTAATTGGACACAAATCAAATGCCTGACCAATTCAGCCAGATCAAATCCGAACTTTATTTTTAGAAATTCTCACTACTGGTAAATGAATATGTAAAGTTGTGAAAAGTCTAGGCTGGGTCACTTAATATTAGTTTACAGCAGTTGCTGGTCTTGAAGCTTGCAGACAATTTTTCCTATGTTGCTAGAGTCCCTTAAGTATGTAGGAATGTTCCTTACTAAGAATCACGTTTGTATTCTATTAATTTATCTTCCATTCGTCAAAAAAAAAAAAAAAAAAGATGTAATCAACAAGTGATTCTCGAGTGACCAAGTCAAAAGGAATTCTCTTTAATCAAATACTAAATGATATTAACTTAGAGAAAAATCTGGTAATAACAGTAAGGACAATTAGAGAGAGCTAATTTCCGTAAATTTGATTCAGGTCTGATTCGACTGAATCAACCATCCAATTAGATCTAGGCCCAAATCTATTCAACTTGAATCAAAAATCTGTGGATGACATTCTGATCTGGTATTTGGCTATATAAATTTAGTGATTTATCACTGCTAGTGCTATTAACTAATAGCTAACTGTTATTGGCTAGTATAAAAATGACCATAGAAGCCTATAATGTTGGGGATAAGGTAGTATATACAATTCTGTTCCAGAATAAACAGTTAAGGCCTGTAGTATTTGTGTTAACAGAGGTGTCGGAGTATTTTGACTCAAATGTCACTCAGTTATAGTTGTGGCTTATACTTGAAGTCACAGTTTCAGCAATCTAGTATTGGAATACATGACGAGCAAAAGGGTAACAATGTTTCAAACTTTTGACTTTCAGGCTCTATTTCTCACCATCCAGTACAGCTTTGAACGTCAGACTAAGGCTACTTTCACACTTGCGGCAGGACGGATCCAACAGGCTGTTCACCATGTCGGATCCTGCGGCTATTTCGCCGTGCCCGCGGACCGCCGCTCCGTCCCCATTAACTATAATGGGGCAGGGTACTTTCACACTAGTGTTTTTCTTTTCCGGCATAGAGTTCCGTCACAGGGGCTCTATACCGGAAAAAAACTGATCAGGCATATCCCCATGCATTCTGAATGGAGAGTAATCTGTTCAGGATGCATCAGGATATCTTCAGTTCAGTCATTTTGACTGATCAGGCAAAAGATAAAACCGTAGCATGCTACGGTTTTATCTCCGGCGAAAAAAAACTGAAGACTTGCCTGAATGCCAGATCCGGCATTTTTACCCATGGGAATGTATTAGTGCCGGATCTGGCATTTAAAATACCTGAATGCCGGATCCGCATGTGCAGACCAGTAAAAATGTGAAAAAAGATACAAGACGGATCCGTCTGTTGGCATGACAAGCAGAGAGACAGATCTGTTCTTGCAATGCAATTGTGAGATGGATCCACATCCGGATGAGTCTTACAAATGCTTTCAGTCACATCCAGATCGGCGGATCACTGTGTGAAAATAGCCTAACATAATTTTATAGACAATGATCTTGGCTATCTCATATGTACTGTAATTTTGGACTTGCAACTATTTAACATATGATTAGTTATTCAGGTTTTTGTCATGTAACTGACTTGTTACTGTTTTGCTCCTGCTGGTGAAACAATCTTTTTCTTGTTGTATGCTACAATTTACAATCTGTTCTCACATTCCCTGATAGCTCAATCTGTCACCAGGTTGATTCCCAAACAAAGGATCACTGACTCGAATCCAGGAGCAGCAATGAAGATTTCCCAAGAAACCAGAAACGGCATCATCCAGCTCATCGATAGCGGTATCTCGGCCAAGAAAATTGCCAAACTGCATCACATGAGTGCCATGACAGTTGAAAGAATACAAAATCAAGTCTGCCCATCCAATACAAGAGGTGAACATCCAGACAGAGTATCGGAGTCAACAAGTTGGCTCATCACAAGATCTATCTCTTCTGGTGCGCAAAAAAATGGCAGTGGAGGTGGCTCATATGCTTCGTAATAGTGAAATCCCGGACGTCCACGCATGCACAGTGTGACGTGTATTACACAAGTCTGGAATGGTGGCCCTTAAAAAAGATGAAAAAGCTTGACTTCAATATCATCATAAGAAGCGTCGGCTCGAGTTTGCAAAAAAGTATGAGCCATGAACAGGAGAAGATTTTGAAATCGGTGATTTGGAGTGATAAGATGAAAGTCAATAGACTGGGCTCTGATGGGTGAAAATAGGTCTGGAAGAAACAAGGGAAAAGGGGGCTAAAGGATTGAGAAATTTAAGGAACTGTAAATTTCAGTGGAGTAAACCTGATGATATGGTGTTGTTTCGCAGCCATAGGATACTTGACCAAGATCAATGGTGGTCTCAATGCTGAGCTATATGTGAGTATCCTACAAGACAAGTTACTTCATACGTTCGAGTACTATGGGTATGGAAAGGACGACATAGTGTTTCAGTAGGACAACGACCCAAAGCATCCATTGAGATTGGCAAAGAAATGGTTGAATGTCACTGAAGTAGAGTGCAGGATTGGCGCCCACAGTCCCCAGACCTCAACCTAATCGAACATTTGTGGGTAGAATTGAAGAAAAGCTGTATTCGTACCCAAGTCGACCAGTACTCACAAACATTAGGAACGAGTAGAAGAGACCTTGGAACAGATTTTGGTTGAGACATGCTTGAATCTGATCGAGATTGGCCAAAAGTGAATTTACAAAATAATAAAAATAAAAAATTTGAATTTTAGGAGCAAGACAGTAACAATGCAGTTACATGACAAAAATCTGCATAACTAATCATATGCTAAATAGTTTCAAGTCCAATTCATGTATGAGAAAGCCAAGATGATTGTCTATAAAATGATGGTATTCTCACGTTCAAAGCTGTAATGGATGGTGAGATATAGAGCTTGAAAGTCAAAAATTCAAAACATTGTTACCCTTTTGCTTGTCAGTGTATATCCCTTGAGACTCTCTAATAAGTCAGCAAATAGATAAAAGAATATATGTAGGGGATTTATAAAAACTGGTATAAAGTAAAACTGGCTTAATTGCCAATAGCAGCCAACAACTCACAGAATGAACATAACCCTGATCAAGGGAATATAGTAGAATTAGGTCAATTATTAAACAAATTTCACAGAATTACCATTAATTCTAAGACATAGCTTTTAATAATAATCATTAAAATATTGGACCCTTTTAATACAGAAATAAACAACAAATGCAAAAATTAAATCAAAAAGACTATGTGTCACTTGTCTCCTTAGTTGCAGGAGGGCAGCCAAGTAGGATCAATGGTCTAAAGGGCCAGTATCTAGTATCCCTATTGTGGTGGCCCTGCCTATAAACGGAATAGCCGCCCCGATAGGGGCGATCCCGTGTCTCGTACCTCCAAATTAATTGCCAATAGAAGCCAATCAGATTAATCCAAAGGAGCTCTGAAAAATAAAAGGTGGCACCTGGTTATGGGCAGCTAAGCCAGTTTTTCTTTATACCGTTTTTGATAAATCTCCCTCACAGTGTCTAAGGCTTGCAGTTCTTCTCACCAACTTCCTGGGAGCACTTAGGTTAACCAGAACCTCTTCTTTTCTTTTCAAAGTTCTTTTTATTGAAATATATAACAGAACAAGAGCTGCAGTACATCTGCATATAAACCAAATACAGGCGTATAGCAAAGCAAAACAAACTTATACGTATTCACCTGTTTAGAGGTCAATAGAGAGGCTTGAAGTAGAAACCCATACAAAAACACCTTCTTTACAAAAAGAAACTTCAGCTAGGATACATGAGGTGTGACCGACATATGCTGTACAATAATTATTGAATAACAGTACCCGCTAGAGCGATGCAAATTTAATATGAGAAAAGGGAGAAAAGGGGAGGGAGAAAAAGGGACCAGGGGGAAAGCGGGGAGGAGAGCTGTTCCCATGTGTGAAGACAGTTATGGATTATGACTCTGTTATGTTAGAAGAGGAGGCAAAGAGAAGTCTCGTGGGTAGCGTCAAATGAAAGAGTAAAAGTAAGTGGGCATATACAGAATAGTGTAGAAAGCTCTGCCTTAATGACAAACCCTCAGTTCCAGTTAGGGAAGTTTCTATACTTTGCCCAGGGGGACCAGGTCTTTTAGAAAAAGGAGTGTGTCTTAGTCTACCAGCTTGCTAGTTCCTCCAAACAAAACAGGGAATCTCCTTTATCTGTTCATTGACTGAATGTCGGAGGAGATTTCCCTTTCCAGAAGGTAGGAATACAGGATTCTGACTGCTGCCAAAAGGTGTTTGACTAAGTTCAATATGTGTTTAGGGAGCCTCTCAGGGAATAGATGTAACAGGCAAACTTCTAGTAGCAAGGGGAGTTTTAAGCCCGTAATAGTATTAATCTGAGAGAGGATTAAAGTCCAATATGTGACAATAAATGGGCATGTATACCATAAGTTGAAGTATGTACCTTCCTGCTGACTGCAGCGCCAGCAGTTGGGGTTGTAAGTAGAGTTATATTTATTTAGTGTTACCAGGGTTAGATGCCATCTGGTAAGAATCTTATATCCAGATTCTTGTATTCTCACACATTTAGAGGATTGCTTAGGGGCTAGGAAAAATTTACGTAACATTTCCTCTGAGAATTACGTTTCTAGGTCTGCCTCCCAAGCTTTGATAAAGGGAAGTTTCTCACTAGTGGATGGAGCAAGCAATAATTTACTAAGCGTTGATACTACTTTTTTCGGAGTTTTAAGTTAATATAAAATAGTCTTGAATTTTGTTACTGCTCTCTGTAAGTCATTGTTCTGAATAAGCTGTTTGAGAGAATGGATCTCTCTATTGTACATCAAAGGAAGTAAAAGTTGGCCCCCCAGACGTTCATTCAAGACCATGAGAGAGGGAATCGTCCTGTCTTCAATGGTTGAATCAACGGTTGTAGAGCTAAGTCCAATCTCCCTTGGTATCGGCCTGTTGTAGTTAGCGTCTGAGCCATAGGGCAAGTCCTTCACTTGAAGTAGGGGGGATGGGAAAGGAGAGCATAATGCCCGCACTTCTTTTAATTTCCATATTTTATAGGTTTCAGAAATGAGATTGTTTTTAATTGTGTAGGATGTTGGAGCAGCTGGATCAGCGAAAACCAGGTGGTGTAACAGAAATCTCAGGATGTCCTCTTCAATGGGTACCCAGAGTTTATGGGGAGGCCTCCTGATCCAATCCACCATCCTGTACAAATGCACTGCTCTGACAAAAATCTGAGGTGTAGGGAGGTCTATGCCACCGTGTTTCTGTGGGAGCTGTAAAGTACCGTATTTAATTCTTGATTTCCTAAGATTCCAAATATATTTGGAAAATATATAGAAGGTGGCAGGTATGTGCATGGGCAAGGCTTGCAGTATGTAGGCTACTTTTGGCCATATGAGGCATTTAGCTATATTTATATTTAGCCGTTTCAGTTTTGCCAGCGTTCTGTACCGGATATTCGATCTATTATTGGAAGTGTCTATGAGTGAGGAGTAGAGTCCCATCAGAAAAGCCTAGTTTATTTAAGACCTCTGTAAACCAAGGGATTTGCGCCCTGTTGGGAACGTATATATTTCCTATTGTAAACATAGTGCTACCTATCTATCATCCCTTTAACAAAAAGGTAACAGTCATCAGGAAGGATCTATACATTTATCTGTTAATGAGAAGGAGACATGTTTGTTAAACCCTATACTTACACCTCTGGACGCGCAGCTCCCTAAGCTCATATGTGGTGAAATGCAATTTATTAATGGTCGAGACGCTGTTATTTTTTCAAGTGCGTTTCCTGCAAAAGACAAATGTCAGCTTTGTTCTTTTTAAGAGCGCACAATACCTGTCCTCTCTTGGAAGTTGAGTTCAGTCCTCTCACATTGTAAGAAATTACCTTAAAGCGTGTCATTGATAAATTTGAAAGGAAGGACTGCCAAGTGCCATATCAAGATGTTGTCAGTAGCTCTGTAAAAGGAGAGGGGAAGGAGAAGGCAAGGAAGGAGAGGGGAGGGAAAGCATTGGATATAAAAGCAAAACAAGTACAATACTTCAATCTGGAGTTAACATCAATCACATAAAATTGAAGCGAATACAAAAGTAGAGCAACATAACATTCAAAGTGAACAAGACACCTTAAGGGTGTACAATAAGAAAGTATAACCGGAAGCATTTCAACTTCAGATGTTCCGGCGAATGAGACCCAACAGGTCAATTATGTATGGTGCAGCAAAAGTAAAAAGGAAAAGGGTGGAATAACTGTCAAGAGAAAGCCAGAAGAAGCCAAGAGGGGCTACAGGGAATAGCAGAGATGTAGAGACAGTGGTAATGTAAATGTGCCAACCAGTGGACATTATAGGACAGCATCGGTCTATTGGAAAATAGTACATCAAAGAAAGACGTACAAATAGGTGAAAGTACAAGAGAAAGTGAGAAAGAAAGGCTACTCGTAGTGCGGTCTATAGCCCAAGGGGGTTCAAATTTTGATATGGAGAGCAGTTGAGAGAAGCACAGTATAAAGAGAGCGGAACGGAGGTAGAGGTATATAAAAGGGGAGAGGGGACAGATACATTCCACAATATATGAAATATATGACATGTGGATCACCACAATATCAGAGAGCCATGAGGGAGGAGGGGGTGACCCAAATATCAATCCACCAAATCAGGAGATAGCTAAGGCAACATCGCCTGGCGTCAGTCACCCGTCTCTTCTTGGACTTCCCAGAACTCCCATATGTCCCTTCTTCCCAGGGGGCTGGTGGTTGAATGTGTGGCAAGCTTCCAAAGTCCTTCACAATTGCCCAGTCAGGAATTTGAAGGTCTGGCAATTCCAAAGCTTTGTAGATACCCGGAAGATCCGTAGCTGATCGCACCAGGAACTGTTTATTTCCCAAGAAGAACGTGAGACCAAAGGGGGAACCTCCAACTATATGGGATGTTCTTAGCACCGAGAGCCTCTGTCAGCGGTTTAAGGATTAACCTCTTTTGTAGTGTCTGAGGGGACAAGTCCTGGTAAATATGTATCTGGGTGCCCTCATATTCAACCTGAGTAGAAGATCTGGCTCGCCTTGATATTTCTTCTTTCACCCTATAATTGAGAAGGCGACAAATAATGTCTCTAGGTGGTTCCGAGTCCTTAAGTTTCCTCTGCAGCGCCCTGTGCACTCTCTATATTATGATGTCTTCAGTGTAGGAATCGCCCAGGATAGAAAGGAAGATACAGTCAGGTCCATAAATATTGGGACATCGACACAATTCTAACATTTTTGGCTCTATACACCACCAAATCAGGTGAACGGTGTAGGAATTACAACAGTTTGCATATGTGCCTCCCACTTGTTAAGGAACCAAAAGTAATGGGACAGAATAATAATCATAAATCAAACTTTCATTTTTTAATACTTGGTTGCAAACCCTTTGCAGTCAATTACAGCCTGAAGTCTGGAACGCATAGACATAACCAGATGCTGGGTTTCATCCCTGGTGATTCTCTGCCAGGCCTCTACTGCAACTGTCTTCAGTTCCTGCTTGTTCTTGGGGCATTTTCCCTTCAGTTTTGTCTTCAGCAAGTGAAATGCATGCTCAATCAGATTCAGGTCAGGCGATTGACTTGGCCATTGCATAACATTTCACTTCTTTCCCTTAAAAAACTCTTTGGTTGCTTTTGCAGTATGCTTTGGGTAATTTCAGAATTCATCCTGCTTCTTTTGTCAGCAGTCACATCATCAATAAATATAAGAGAACCAGTTCTATTGACAGCCATACATGCCCACGCCATGACACTACCACCACATTCTTCACACTGATGAGGTGGTATGCTTAGGATCATGAGCAGTTCCTTTCGTTCTCCATACTCTTCTCTTACCATCACTCTGGTACAATCTCCATAAGATGTTGTTCCAGAACTATGAAGGCTTTTTTAGATGTCATTTGGCAAACTCTAATCTGGCCTTCCTGTTTTGGAGGCTCACCAATGGTTAACATCTTGTGGTGAACACTCTGTATTCACTCTGGTGAAGTCTTCTCCTGAAGAGTGTTCTTGATCTGGCCAACTGTTGTGAAGGGTGTTTTCTTCACCAGGGATAGAATTCTTCGGTCATCCACGGTTGTTTTCCGTGGTCTTCCGGGTCTTTTGGTGTTGCTGAGCTCACTGGTGTGTTCCTTCTTTTTAAGAATGCTCCAAACAGTTGTTTTGGCCACGCCTAATGTTTTTGCTATTTCTCTGATGGGTTTGTTTTGTTTTTTCAGCCTAATGATGGCTTGCTTCACTGATAGTGACAGCTCTTTGGATCTCATCTTAAGAGTTGACAGCAACAGATTCCAAATGCAAATAGCACACTTGAAATGATCTCTGGACCTTTTATCTGCTCATTGTAATTGGGAAAATGAGGGAATAACACACAGGTGGCCATGGAACAGCTGAGGAGCCAATTGCCCCATTACTTTTGGTCCCTTAACAAGTGGGAGGCACATATGCAAACTGTTGTAATTCCTACACCGTTCACCTGATTTGGATGTAAATACCCTCAAATTAAAGCTGACAGTCTGCAGTTAAAGCAGATCTTGATCGTTTCATTTCAAATACATTGTGGTGGTGTATAGAGCCAAAAATGTTAGAATTGTGTCAATGTCCCAATATTTATGGACCTGACTGTAGTACAGCTGAGTGTAAAGCTGTTGGCGGAACTGATTCTGGGAGTCCTTTCAACCTCAGATTATTCTTGCAGTTCATATTTTCTTGGTCTTCTATGGCATCGAAGGCCACGTTGAGGTAATTTTGGCAGGATGACAGTGTAGCTGTAACAGCAGTGCTGTAATGACATATGGCAGTATGTGACAGTTTGAGTTGTTCAACTCTGGCCCCAATATGTTTCATATCTTGCTTAATGTCCTGTTGGTCTCTGGAGAGGGGATCCAGAGCTTTAACAAGCGCTTTATCTAAGGACTCCTGTAGGAAGGAGCGACAGATAGGCAAGGAGTCCTGACTGAGTGAAGCATCAATGTCACTGTCAGATTTCTCTCCAGCATCTGTGTGTGTGTTAATAAGAGCATCTTTGGGTGGAGCGATGCTCTTCTGAGGGGCAGAGTTATTGCTTATTTTTGTCATGTATTTGTCCATCTCCGTCGGTGGGGAGACCGTTTTTTGTTGATTATTGGCACCTTTGGCTGCAGCGTTTCCTATTTACACCATTTTAATTCTGCAAGGAGGCTAAAGAGATGTTGGGTCTCTTGGGTGCCTAGTTAAGGATCATATCTGGAGCCCAGGAGCACCCAGCTGGTAATCATAGTAGTAGAGAAATGCCACAAGAAAAGTTAGGACAAGGTCCTAGTGTTAGGGATGTTGAAACTCTGAGGTGCTTGCAGTAGATTGAGTCCTGCTTCAATCTGGAAAAATTGGAGCTGAGCTCCCACATATACAGGGAGTGCAGAATTATTAGGCAAATGAGTATTTTGACCACATCATCCTCTTTATGCATGTTGTCTTACTCCAAGCTGTATAGGCTCAAAAGCCTACTACCAATTAAGCATATTAGGTGATGTGCATCTCTGTAATGAGAAGGGGTGTGATCTAATGACATCAACACCCTATATCAGGTGTGCATAATTATTAGGCAACTTCCTTTCCTTTGGCAAAATGGGTCAAAAGAAGGACTTGACAGGCTCAGAAAAGTCAAAAATAGTGAGATATCTTGCAGAGGGATGCAACACTCTTAAAATTGCAAAGCTTCTGAAGCGTGATCATCGAACAATCAAGCGTTTCATTCAAAGTAGTCAACAGGGTCGCAAGAAGCGTGTGGAAAAACCAAGGCGCAAAATAACTGCCCATGAACTGAGAAAAGTCAAGCGTGCAGCTGCCAAGATGCCACTTGCCACCAGTTTGGCCATATTTCAGAGCTGCAACATCACTGGAGTGCCCAAAAGCACAAGGTGTGCAATACTCAGAGACATGGCCAAGGTAAGAAAGGCTGAAAGACGACCACCACTGAACAAGACACACAAGCTGAAACGTCAAGACTGGGCCAAGAAATATCTCAAGACTGATTTTTCTAAGGTTTTATGGACTGATGAAATGAGAGTGAGTCTTGATGGGCCAGATGGATGGGCCCGTGGCTGGATTGGTAAAGGGCAGAGAGCTCCAGTCCGACTCAGGCGCCAGCAAGGTGGAGGTGGAGTACTGGTTTGGGCTGGTATCATCAAAGATGAGCTTGTGGGGCCTTTTTGGGTTGAGGATGGAGTCAAGCTCAACTCCCAGTCCTACTGCCAGTTTCTGGAAGACACCTTCTTCAAGCAGTGGTACAGGAAGAAGTCTGCATCCTTCAAGAAAAACATGATTTTCATGCAGGACAATGCTCCATCACACGCGTCCAAGTACTCCACAGCGTGGCTGGCAAGAAAGGGTATAAAAGAAGAAAATCTAATGACATGGCCTCCTTGTTCACCTGATCTGAACCCCATTGAGAACCTGTGGTCCATCATCAAATGTGAGATTTACAAGGAGGGAAAACAGTACACCTCTCTGAACAGTGTCTGGGAGGCTGTGGTTGCTGCTGCACGCAATGTTGATGGTGAACAGATCAAAACACTGACAGAATCCATGGATGGCAGGCTTTTGAGTGTCCTTGCAAAGAAAGGTGGCTATATTGGTCACTGATTTGTTTTTGTTTTGTTTTTGAATGTCAGAAATGTATATTTGTGAATGTTGAGATGTTATATTGGTTTCACTGGTAAAAATAAATAATTGAAATGGGTATATATTTGTTTTTTGTTAAGTTGCCTAATAATTATGCACAGTAATAGTCACCTGCACACACAGATATCCCCCTAAAATAGCTACAACTAAAAACAAACTAAAAACTACTTCCAAAAATATTCAGCTTTGATATTAATGAGTTTTTTGGGTTCATTGAGAACATGGTTGTTGTTCAATAATAAAATTAATCCTCAAAAATACAACTTGCCTAATAATTCTGCACTCCCTGTAGTAGGGAGGGGGTGCGTAGGTGGAAGCAGGTATATTTGGGGGTCCCTCTTCAAACACTGGAGCATGAAGGCCCCCATTTGCACTAAATTGGAAGTGGTGGAGAGCCCTTGCTCCTGCTCATCGCCCAGGAGAATGTTGTCCTCGGTCTCCTCCTCCCCAGCCACGGACAACAACGGGGATCCCCAAAAAGTTTAAAGTCCCCCTCAAAGCCTGCTCATCTTCAGCATTGCGATTGGCTCATCCTCCAGCTCCTGCTCTTTGGCGGCTTGATCAGGGACACAACGCAATGCACGCTCCAGAAGGCGTAAGGTACGATGTCACTGATGGCACCCTGCTACTGACCAGTTTGGTGATCTTATCAAATGACCGCAGAAGTCTGCATGTGTCGTGCATGAGCAGCTACTGGCACTGTGAAAAGAAACCAAGCTCCCTAGAACCTGTCCTGCTGCAGAGTTCGTACAGGTAGTCGTAAATGGCACGTTGCTGCTGGATCAGCCTATCAAGCATATACAAGGTGGAGTTCCAGTGTGTCGGGCTGTCACAAATTAGACATCTGATGGGCAGGTGGTGTCGCAAAGCGTGCAGAGATTTTCCAGGCCTGCCGCAAGACATCCCGGACCCCGGGGTATTTGGCAATGAATCGCTGCACAATTAAGTTTAGGACTTAGGACGTGTGTCATTTTGCCCTGTTTCAGCATGCTCAGCAGATTGGCACCATTGTCGCACACCACTTTACCAACTGTTAAATTGAGCGGGGTTAGCCACTCATCGGCCTGTGACCACAGAGGTGAAAGCAGTGCAGGACCGGTGTTGCTCTTGGCTTCTAGGCACAATACCCGCAACACAGCATGGCAACATGGAGTAGGATGGAGTAGCAGGAGGGGAAGAAGAGGCAGGCCTGCATGCAATCTGTGGCAGGTAACACCAAATCCACACGGGTGCCACGGGTTACATGCTTGATGGCCGTCAGATGGTTCACCCAGTGGGCAGTAAAAGTTATGTACCTTCCTTGCCTGTGTTTTCTAAACCACCTGTCTATGATCAGATGTGTCTTGGCACCGACACTGTATGCCACAGATATATTCACTTGCCGCTGAACGTGGGCATATAGCTCTGGGATGCCATTCTCTGAGAAATATTTCCTTCCGGAGACCTTCCATTGCACTGTGCCAATGGCCACAAATCTAAAGGCTTCCGAGTCCACCAGTTAATATGGCAGTAGTTCTGCTAGCAATTCTGACAAGCCAGCGGTCAGCCGTTGGGCAAGAGATTTATCTGGCGTCATCAACTTTTCACACTCGAACATTTGGGCCACAGAAGCCTGCCTTCTGCCAGATGAATGTGACGGTGGCACGGTGGAAGGTGGAGTGGAGGACAAATGGGAGGAGAGAGGAGAAGGATAAGGAGAAGAAGCAGGACGTGGAGCGCCGGGAGTGTGGCTTTTTGGTTGCTCCCACTGGGCTCGGTGATGGGTGGCCTGGTGCTTTCTTAGGGCGGTCGTCCCTAGGTGAGTGTTGGGCTTACCGCGACTTATGCGTTGACAGCATAGGTTGCAGTTGGCAACACTATTGTCAGCAGCTGACCTGGGAGCTCCAGAAGTGACCATGCATGGTGGATGGCTCGCTCAAGATACATTTCAAGATACATAGTCTGCTTTTTGCCTCCTGTGCCCTGCGAGCTCTGCCTGCTTCTCCTCTTTCTCCTCATTCTCTGCTGCACTGTCTCTCCCTCTGAACTCCCCTCCTCTTCCTCTCTTGTGGGCACCCACGCGAGGACCATCGACACGTCATCTTCACCACCACTGACATTTGAGCTCTTGGAGTAGGCAGCAACGGTGGAGACCTCCCTCCTTGGGCTGATCTAGGTATTGTCGTCAGACCACTGGGTGGTAGCCATTGCTACCTCCTCTTCCTCATCTGATGTCAAGAATGGCTGTACATCGGTAAGGTCTGGGAATGGATGGAAAATAATTCTTCTGACTTGAGTGGAGGGGCTATGGTGGTGTCTTTGAGGGTTCACATAGCAGAAAGTGAGGAGGGTGCAGATACAGAGGATAAGGAGAGTGCAGAAGCGGAAGGCTGAATAAACCACTCAACCAACTCTGGTGCGTCTATTGAAGTAATCAAACGCGCCTTCTCCAACTTCCCACTTAGGCTCCGGCCTGATGCATCTACCAGACCCCTACCACCCCTGCGAAATGGCCTGCCTCTTCCTCTGCCTGTCATTTTTTAAATGACCCTATGCCTAATTCCCTAGAGAAGAGCAGTATTTGCGGAAGCAGGTATATCGCAGGTCTCAATCAATATTTGGTGGAAACAGATATATCGAACCCCTTAATATGTAAGAAAGTACCGTATATACTCGAGTATAAGACGAGTTTTTTGGCACATATTTTTGTGCTCAAAAAGCCCCCTCGTCTTATACTCGAGTCTAGGTCTGTATTATGGCAACTTACATTGCCATAATACAGACCATGACATGTTGGGGGCCGGAGAAGCTGTTACTTACCTTTTACAGCTGCTCCGGTCAGCTCCCAGCACGTCCGCGCGGCACCTCTGTTAAGCTCCCAGTGTAAATCTCGCGAGACACACGGGCTGCGAGATTTACACTGGGAGCAGACCGCGAGATTTACACCGGCAGTAAGTACCGGCCCCTGGACAGCCTACCCTCCCCCTGGACAGCTCCCCCTCCCACTGGACATCCCCCCTCCCCCTGGACAGCCCCCCCTCCCTGGCCAAGTATGAAGTAGGGAGGGGGTAACAAAAAAAAAAAAAATAACAACCTGATAAATATAAAAAATAAAATAAATAAATAAATAAATAAATAAATGCCCAGTCGAGTCTCTCCAACTCATCCTCTGCAGCCTCTGTGGGTGGTCCCTAGTCTTATACTCGAGTCAATAATTTTTCCCATTTTTGGGGGGGGTAAAATTAGGGGCCACGGCTTATATTCGGGTCGGCTTATACTCGAGTATATACGGTATATTATAAGTATATCACACTTATATCAGCCCTTAAAAGGACTTTTGTGGCCCTATTAGCTAGCGTTTGGTGTCCCTAACAGCCTGTCCCTAAGCAACCTCTACCTACATTGGCAAAACACAGAATGTAAAATTGCTGCCAGATCGGGTTCTGTTATAGGGTGGGGGTGTGTCCATGTGCTGAAACGTCTCAATTGGCTGTCCTGTCCCAACTGATGGATGTGTCATGGGTCAAAGTTTGGCACAATGCAAAAGAATATGGCGCCGGCGGACATCGCCATATGTTCGCATGATTGGCGAATCGCGAACGTGCAAATTTTGCCACAAAACGACCGCCGGGCAAACTGCAAGGCCATCTCTAGTGCTTATTGGTTGAAAAACCGACGGGAGCTGTGATTCTCGTTAAGTGTTGCTCACTATGTCTCCCCTATAGGATAAAATTGTTAAGTGAGGAATAAGGCCATTGATACGCTGTTTTGAGGAGAAACCGCTGGATGTCTGAGGAGACTATTGAATTCTGATTAGAAAACAGCTTATTTTTGTTACCAAGGAGCTGAGAATCTAGACTAAGATGAAGACCTACAAAGCGGTTAATGATATACGAAAATTAGCAACTGAAAAAAATAAGTGATTAAAAGAAAACAGCAGTGACTCGGAGTGAAAGAAAGGTCCAAAAAGAGGATAATAGAGAGCCAGCAGTTCAATATTGCTATTAGGGTTGAGCAAATCGAAGTATCTGAAGTGGACTTTGATCTGAATTTCAGGAAAAATTTGATTCAAGTGAAAAAAAAATGCATACTCACCTCATTCATTTAAACATGAAGAGGCCGCCGTGAACATCTTAATTAAAGATCCTGGGGGAATCTTGTGTGCACTGACGTATGACATCACATGCAGGCCAGCGTGATGATATCATCACACACTACGCTAGATTTCGCGCAGGATCTTCAATCAAGATGGCCTTGGTGGCCTCTTTCCTCTCAAATGCATAAGGTGAGCATTTTTTTTTACTGATTAACCCCTGAAGCCCACGACATCTGAGGGGTTTGATGACGGGGGGGGGGGTGCAATCGCCTTTTCCCATCATTGAGCCCGCTACTTACAAAGAAATGCGCTTTGTGACGAAGCAATTAGTCACAAAGCGAATTTCTTTGGGAAATTTTGGTCCAAGCAGCTACAGATGTAGCAGGGTTAGAACTCAAACTCTTAACTCAAATTTCCTAAATCATCTGTTATCTTGAAACAAAAGCCATTGAAAAGCAATTGAAGGTGTTTGCTTAGTTTAGATAACACATCTCAGAAATCTCAGAAAGCATGAGTGTTAACTTTACTATATCAGTAAATCGAATTTTTGTAAGCTTCGCTCATCACTAACTGCTACAATAAGGCTGATGTCAGGATATAGAAATTACCACAGTTCTGCTGTTCATCATCATATCTAGCTATGAATAAACTATTCTGCTCAAAATAACAGTGACTGGATAATAGTTATCCTACTAAAACAAGCAGTTTCAATAAAGTTTGCCATATTGTAATGGAATGAAAGGCTCCGGGCTATAATATTTATTCATTGATATTTACAGTCTGCTTCTCCTCCTGTTCCAGTGCTGGCGTATCCTCTAGCACATGTGCTTGAAGAATACAGGATGCGGGAACCTCGTGGCATATGTTTAATGATCATTTAGTGTTAATGACCACTCCTCAGCCAAATTGGTTGTATATTGCAATAGTGGATTAATCCAAGGATTTAAAATTATAGTCACACATACCCCCAAATAAAGCCAAAGACGTTTCAGAGCTCTCTAGTTTCCCCCCTCAGTGTGAGACCGAATAAAATGACAAACAAAAAATGAAAACATGTATGTAACATTGGTGCGACTGCAAGGGGCTGATCTATCAAATACAATCCACACACCCCAAATACATGCTGCCTCATACAGTAGTAGTCGTTCCTCCCCATGAAGAGGGAATGATTGCACATGTAAATGCTGATCAAACGAGAAGGCAAATAGTTCAATCCTGATCATTGCCTTATATGTTTGCTCCTGTAAATAAGCCCTTAAATTATTTTTTACAGTATTTCTTACTGCCATCCTTAAAGCGGCTCTGTCACCAGGATCAAACCTATAAAACTAGACATACTGTCTGGTAGTGCGTATCATGCTGATAATACAATATATTTGATTGACAGGGCTGGGGAAAATTTGTGTCCTATAATCTACGTATCATTTACACTATGTGCTATAGCTTCACCACACTGAGATATGCTTGGAAAGCTAATATACATAGTACTGCTTTACTCACAGGCTCAGTATATGATAAGAAAGACACCAGTAATATATGTTTATAAGCATAGAAAAAACATGTTTCTCTCTGTGGCATTGCTATAGCTTTATAGTATGTGTATGGTTTTGCATGTAGAGATCCCAGATTTGAATCCTGGTAGAAACTTCCAGGTATTTTTTCTTCCACATTTAATCCATAATAAAAGTCTATGGGGGTAATTTATTAAGACTGGCATTTAAGACACCTATCTTAATAAACCCTATATCTGGTGGTGGATCCGTCAAAGTTATGAAGAGGCGCAGGCCTCTACATAACATCAGCGTATCCAACGCCAGTCTAAATGTAAGCCAGCTTCCATGCTGTCTTACATTTAGACCATTCTCTATACCTAAAGCAGGCATAGAAAATGATGAATGAGCGGGGCCTGCCATCATGTCCCCTTCCCTGCGCACTCCACGCCCATATTTTTTTTACCTGGTGTGAGAATGGAAAAGTGGCATTTTACAGTGCAAATAATATTTGTGCTGCAATTAGCTCCAGAAATACACCTAATATCTGGATAATAAATGACCTCTATATCCTTATCGTGTTTTTAAGCTTAAAAAGCTATTACATATTGCTGGTTTCTTTTTAATCATATATTGTGCCTATGAATAAACTAGTAATAGTTTTCAGGTATCTAAACAAAATAAAACATTATTCTCAATATTGTAAGGCCTTAAATTGTTATTCTATGATTGTATATTACTTATTGTAGTATAGCCTTTTATTATGGGTTAAATGAGACAGAAAAAGAAAAAGTTTAAGTCTCTCCCAGGAAAAAACCTAGGATGTATGCAAAGCCAATAGCTTAACCTCTAAGCTACAGGGAGTGCAGAATTATTAGGCAAATTAGTATTTTGACCACATCATCCTCTTTATGCATGTTGTCTTACTCCAAGCTGTATAGGCTCGAAAGCCTACTACCAATTAAGCATATTAGGTGATGTGCATCTCTGTAATGAGAAGGGGTGTGGTCTAATAACATCAACACCCTATATCAGGTGTGCATAATTATTAGGCAACTTCCTTTCCTTTGGCAAAATGGGTCAAAAGAAGGACTTGACAGGCTCAGAAAAGTCAAAAATAGTGAGATATTTTGCAGAGGGATGCAGCACTCTTAAAATTGCAAAGCTTCTGAAGCGTGATCATCGAACAATCAAGCGTTTTATTCACAATAGTCAACAGGATCGCAAGAAGCGTGTGGAAAAACCAAGGCACAAAATAACTGCCCATGAACTGAGAAAAGTCAAGCGTGCAGCTGCCAAGATGCCACTTGCCACCAGTTTGGCCATATTTCAGAGCTGCAACATCACTGGAGTGCCCAAAAGCACAAGGTGTGCAATACTCAGAGACATGGCCAAGGTAAGAAAGGCTGAAAGACGACCACCACTGAACAAGACGCACAAGCTGAAACGTCAAGACTGGGCCAAGAAATATCTCAAGACTGATTTTTCTAAGGTTTTATGGACTGATGAAATGAGAGTGAGTCTTGATGGGCCAGATGGATGGGACCGTGGCTGGATTGGTAAAGGGCAGAGAGCTTCAGTCCGACTCAGATGCCAGCAAGGTGGAGGTGGAGTACTGGTTTGGGCTGGTATCATTAAAGATGAGCTTGTGGGGCCTTTTCGGGTTGAGGATGGAGTCAAGCTCAACTCCCAGTCCTACTGCCAGTTTCTGGAAGACACCTTCTTCAAGCAGTGGTACAGGAAGAAGTCTGCATCCTTCAAGAAAAACATGATTTTCATGCAGGACAATGCTCCATCAAACGCGTCCAAGTACTCCACAGCGTGGCTGGCAAGAAAGGGTATAAAAGAAGAAAATCTAATGACATGGCCTCCTTGTTCACCTGAACTGAACCCCATTGAGAACCTGTGGTCCATCATCAAATGTGAGATTTACAAGGAGGGAAAACAGTACACCTCTCTGAACAGTGTCTGGGAGGCTGTGGTTGCTGCTGCACGCAATGTTGATGGTGAACAGATCAAAACACTGACAGAATCCATGGATGGCATTTGAGTGTCCTTGCAAAGGAAGGTGGCTATATTGGTCACTGATTTGTTTTTGTTTTGTTTTTGAATGTCAGAAATGTATATTTGTGAATGTTGAGATGTTATATTGGTTTCACTGGTAAAAATAAATAATTGAAATGGGTATATATTTGTTTTTTGTTAAGTTGCCTAATAATTATGCACAGTAATAGTCACCTGAACATACAGATATCCCCCTAAAATAGCTAAAACTAAAAACAAACTAAAAACTACTTCCAAAAATATTCTGCTTTGATATTAATGAGTTTTTTGGGTTCATTGAGAACATGGTTGTTGTTCAATAATAAAATTAATCCTCAAAAATACAACTTGCCTAATAATTCTGCACTCCCTGTATAGCATTGCCATATAAAGATGCATAGTTTTTCTATACTTATAAGCTAAAACATATTACTGAAGTCTTTATAATCATATAATGTGTTTGTGAATAAAGCAGTATTATGTAGATTAGCTTTCTGAGCAGATCTCAGTGTGGTGAAGCTACAGTACATAGAGCAGGGATCAGCAACCTTCATCACTCCAGCTGCTATGAAATTACAACTCCCATCATGCGCATGTACTCTGCTGTTCTTATAGCTCCCATAGAAGTTGAAGGAGGATTCTGGGAGTGGTAGTTTCAGAACAGCTGTAATGCCGAAGGTTGCAGATCCCCGACGTAGAGTATATGACAAGTAGGTGCTAGGACACAGCTCTGCCCTCAACATGCTGATGTCTATACTCTGTCAATCGAGGGGAGTGTTCAGGGAGGTGGGAATGTGCAGAGCATAGGGGGTGTTGCAAAGCAGTGCTCAAAGGATTCAGCCCTGCCCCCTGGTGCTCCAACTTCTCATTTGCATATGAATAAAAACACTGATTTCTCTGCAGCTGTTTAGCATACATACAAAAAAAATGGCATTGTTTAATTTGCAAGACAACCCCTACCAGCCAGTATGTCTGGTTTAATAGGGTTGAAAGAACCGCTTTAACTTGATCTATAGGTCAACCTTTACTTTTAGCCAACTTCATTCATTAATGCAAACCTTTGCAGACTAAATGCCAACAAGACTGAAATACATCTCTTCTCATTCATATAATATTCATATATATAATTGCAATCAGACATTTTCTGGATTTTTTACAACATAACTAGTTATAAATGACTTATAGGTCCCTATTGCTCCTCACAATCCTAAAATTCAGCTTATTAAGGAGTATTTCACCTCAGGAAGTCCAGAATAATTCTGCCAGAAGCATATGCTTGTCTGAAATATGTAGCCATTGGTGTATAAGTGCACATGAGTGATTCACAGAAGCTGGAGGTGTCTCATTAAATCATGGCCAGTTGTTTTGATCAGAGTATGCTTTCCCTTGACATATGGTGTGCAGCTCAGAAGCCTGAATGTTACACTTCCATATTGCTACAAATCAATATGCATGAACCATTTCTGTAATATAGATAAGATATATTTGAAGCACCAGGCTCCACAGTATCTTTACATTCTAAATATCTAAGTGACCCTGAATCTTCAGCATATTGTTGGACTAGAGAGTAAGACACCCTGGAGAGCACAGAGAAGAAGCTGTAGAATAACAAGCAGGTTCATTTAGTATGAGGAGAAATATATGCGCCTAGAGAATGTCGTATATGGAATTTATACAATAGTAAATCTGTAGACAAATGAGGTTGCATTAAGTTGTCTTTCTAAATTCTTAACTAGATAACATCTACTTCACACTTTCATCTATTATCCTCCATCACACAGTGTTGAAGTAATGTTAATAGAAAATATACTTCAAGTACTCTGTTTTTTGTAGGGATTGACAAGAATATCCTGGGGCATCGTTGCTGTAACTGACAGGTCAAGTATATGTAGTGATAAACTGAGTTATGTGAGCAGTGTAATTGCACAAGTCAAGTGCATGGAATGATAGGATTAGATTTCCAGGGCCTTACCAAAGATTTGACTGACAAAAAGACTTATAAATTGTGTTCTCTTCAAATGACATCAGAAGCCAAGTTCAAACTGAATGACAAAGTATTGCCCAAACTGCCTCATACTTTCTGTTTTATGCAACTAGAAGTGAAATAATATTCAAACCAAGGGCAAAATTAGGATAAATGTCAATTAGGCCAACTAGAGATGAGCAAATTGAATCTACCAATTTGGAATTTGTCCCAACTTTCCCAATTTATATATTTTTTTGCTTCTAATGAACATTATATTTTTTTAATTCTTTTCAGGCAAAAAGAATATGATCCAATTGCTCTGAAAAATTGGAAAGGAGAGAGGAGGGAGACTAGTATGCTATTCTGGGATTCTGTACATAAAGCTAGAATACCATCCCATAGAATAAAATATAACTTTAAATAATATCTTAAAAACGTATATGCTCACATAAAGCTCAGACCCCATGGGTCAAAATACCAGATACGGAAGGAATACCTATTATTTCAGAACAATGGATTATTTATTCTGGGATTCCTCATGGTTTGATGAATAAGGCCCATAAATTTGCAGGGGACTCACCGCAGAGACAGACGTAGTGAGGATGTTTGCTGGTAAACGGACGTAATGAGGATGCTTGATGATAAACACTTTATAATGGCGAAAAATAGGGAGCACATAGAACTAATGAGGATATCTAGTTTTCCCTAAACATCCCTCACTAGATCTCAGCCCAGGGGCCTTATTCATCAAACCGTGAGTAATCCCAGAATAAATAATCAATTGTTCTGAAATAATAGGTATTCCATCTGTATCTGGTATCTTGACCCATGGGATCTGAGGTTTATGTGAGCATACGTTTTTAAGATATTATTAAAAGTTATATTTTATTTTATGGGAAGGTGTTCTAGCTTTATGTACTATTTATACTTCCACATTTTGTCTATATACTGCCAAGGCGGTCTTGTATTCTGGGTTTCTGGGCAAATATATATGCATTGTCGGGGGTACTCTTTCTCATTATGGAGAGTGTCTAGTATAGTGATGGCTAACCTCGGCACTCCAGCTGTGGTAAAACTACAACTCCCAAGATGCCCCCCCTTGCTTGGCTGCTCTCAGAACTCTGTAGAAATAAATGGAGCATGCTGGGAGTCGTAGTTTCACCACAACTGGAGTGCCAAGGTTAGCCATCACTGGTCTAGTATGTGTAGTATGTGTGAAGAGTATTGTAGGCGGCCAGGCAGTGCTCCTCTGGCTTTCTGGGAAATATTTAAATTTTATAATAGCTAAGCATATCTGATGCCAGCAGATGTATGATGTACTTATTTACACATATTTTTTGCTGAATCTCTGGGGAGAGTTGTCTTGCTTACCAGACTCCTCATCTGTACTCCAATAGTACCCCAACAAAAGCCTCTCAGACAGTCAAGCAAACCTTCTTTGCTATCTAAAAATAACTGGGTTCTTGGTATGATATGCTCAGTTTTGCTTTCCTTTTGAAAAGGAGACTAGCTTGAATGTCTCTATTCCAGAGAAGCATTATGTGAGGAAGCAAGAATAGCAATAGATTAAAAAAAACACACATATATTGCACAGGGTAGCATATATGGCTTGTTCTCTCGCAGAGTGTTGCATACAAATTTTCAGGGCAATTGGATCATAGTTATTTGATTTGCACTCAAACTGTTTTTTTAGAATTGCTAAATCAGAAACTAAATGAATTTTAAGAAATCTTTAAAGAGGTTCTGTTACCAGGATCAGGAGCACCAGGAGGCGGGGCTGAATCGTCTGAGCACTGCCGTGTAACACCCCCTATGCTCTGCACCCCCCTCCCCTTGATTGACAGGGCTAGACATGCTGAGGGTAGAGCCGTGTCCTAGAACTGTGTGCTAGCAATATCATATCACTATGTACTGTAGCTTCATCACAATGAGATCTGCTCAGAAAGCAAATCTACATATTGCTACTTTATTCAGAGGCACAAGATATGTCTAGAAAGACACCAGTTATGTGTTAGCTTATAATCAGAGAAAAAACTGTTATGTCTATGTGGTAATGGTATAGTTTATTAGTATAGTGGATTACCATGCATGTAGATATCCCAGGTTCAAGTCCTAGGGGAGATGTAAATTATTTTTATGTTATTTTTTCTCTCTTTTATTTAAAACCATATTTAAAGGCTATACTATAATAAATAATATATAATTGTATAATAATAATGATAATAATAAGGACTTACTATATTGAGCATAGTGTATTTTTTTGGTTGATAAAACCTATTACTGATTTATTCACAGACACAATATTTGATTATAAAAAAAACTGTAATATTTATTAGCTTTAAAAAAAACAAAAACATAATTTGTCAATATGATAAGGACATAGACTTTTCTTATGGGATAAATGCAGAAGGAAAAAAAATCTAAAGAAATACATTTAAACCTGTCATATCTACATAAAAAAAACAGTCACTTAACCACCAAGCTATAACATTACCACACAACAAAGTATGTTTTTCACATGCTTATAAACTAACACATATTACTGCTGTCTGTATAATCATATATTGTGCGAGAAGAAAGTAGTAATATATAGATTAGCTTTCTGAGTAGATCTCAGTGTGGTTAAACTATAGTATATGAAATATATGGTATTTACATTACAGATGAGCAAATTTCTCAAAAATTAAATTAGGCCAGTTGGGCAAATTTTTTGAAAAAATTTGATTGGATCCGAATTTATTCCTGACGAATCGCGTAAAAAAATGGCTATTTCCTGGCTGCAAAGAGCCTTCATAGTGATGTAAAACATGGGGCCAAAACTGACCAACTCAGCCTTACAGGTCAATGTTAGCGTCAAGAAGCCGCCACTCCTTTTACACCGTTGGCAGCTGATTCCACATAGATGTCTACAGAATCTGTTCTATTAAACACTTATATAAATAGAGTTCCCCCGACAGAGCGGAGAGGGTGTCAGCAGTAAGTTTGTGTTGACGTCACTGATTATTTTGCCCTTCCTCTGATCCGACAGAACAAAAAGAAAAAAAAAATCCTGTCTGTGGAGCATCTGCCTTCACTTGGTCAGCATTTGGTCAATAATTCATCAGTATTGTTAAAGCCCAAAAAAACAGGAGTGGATCCAAAACAGAGGGGACATATGCATTGAATATTTGCATGTCTTCTGTGTTTTTTACCCACTGCTGCTTTTGGCTAACAAATCATAAGCCAATTATGATGCAAAAACCAGGCCGAAAGGCAAAATGGTGGCCCAGTCATGAAGTGGGGAGAATGGGAACAGCATGAGAAGTTCACAGAGTGGCCCTATGACATAGTGGTGAGGTGAAAGCAGCAGGAGGAGACCACAGAGTGGCACAATGACAGAGTCTGGATGTGGTGGCAGCAGCAGCATCAGGAGGAGGCCACAGGATGGCACAATGACAGTGTGGAGGTGTCAGCAGCAGCATCAGTAGGCCACAGAGTGGCAAGGTGACAGTGTTGAGGTAGCAGCAGCATCAGGAGACTACAGAGTGGCAAGGTGATATAGTGTGGAGGTGGCAGCAGGATCAGGAGACCACAGAGAGACCTGGTGACATACTGTAGTGGAGAGGTGGGTGGCAATACCAGTACCACCTGAAGATGGTCGGTGAAAGAAGGAGCATTTGGCATGAGATGTGTGGCATCAGGTGGGTGGCAGCATCAGAATAGTAGCTGAGGCAGGTAGCCCGAAGAAACCAATCTCTTTTGTCAAAGTGTTGGTGTGGCACCATGCATGGGCAGGTGAAAAAAGCTGCTCATCAGTGACTCTGGACTCAAGTTGCTGCTGATAGAGCTGGAACTGCTCCTACCCTCCCACCCTGCCACAGCAGCCATGACAGGACACCACATCAGAGCCACGGTTCTCCCAGGCCACTTTATGCTGATGCTGCATATGTTGACGCAGGGCCGCGGTGCCAACATTGGCACCCTGACCATGCTTCACCTTCTTCCCACAGATTCTAAAAATGGCCATGTTCACCTCCTCCGGCGGCTTAGCAAAAAACTGCCACACTGCCATGGCAGCTAATTTTATCCCCACAACTCCGCACTGACTGACTGTTACTGCTGGTGCTTCTGTGAACACCTGCAACACCACTTTCTGAGCAGGTAGGCTCCTGCAAAGCGGGTGGTCTACCCTGGGCACGTTTAGCTCCTGACCTCCCACTGCTGCCACCCTGCTGACTCCCGGACATGCTAGCGATTAGCTGGCTCCTCTGCTGCCTCACAGGCAAGCTGCCACCCTCTTCTCCCAATGATAAGGAAGCCCCTAATTCACCCGGCTCCCAAGTGCGATCATCATCATCATCGAGTACTGTCTGCACGTCACTGATGTCCTGCTCAACGATCTCTGGGTCAGGAGCCTGACTGCTCGCAACACCAGATCCCACGCCACTCTCCTCATCACTACTTGTCTGCCTACCGGAGGAAACTGAGAAAATCTCCTCTACATCTTGGCTGGCCAGTAGCTGCTAACTGTCCTCTAGTAGCTCTTCCTCACTGTATAGTGGAGCTGAGCCCACAGCATATAATACTTCTCTGGCTGAGGAAACAGAAAAGGACAGAGGCAGGTTGATGACAGGTGAGGGCACAGGGCCTGCTCCCGGGCCATGCCAACTAAGGGTTGTGTCTGACGATCCCACTCACTCTTGGCTGGTGGTGTGTGATGTCACTTGGGATGAAGTGGATGACTGAGTCAACCATTCAAGAACCGTTGGATTGCTGGTCCAGACACGACTGCTAGATGACACCGGAAGCTCAGGAATCTCGCTGCGACTCCTACTTCCACGCCTCCTTACTCTGCTGCGATCTGCGCCTGCGCCAGAAACAATTAGGCCTCTGCCACCCCCCTGTGCAGGGCTTGGCACTTCTCTGTCTGACGTAGTGTTAGATCAAATAAATAATTGATAAGGAAATAAAAACACCCCCAAAAAGTCTGTAATTTTCTTACTTCACCACACAACGACTAATTAGGCCACCCCCCCCCCCCCCCACACTAATACACGAGAAAAAAGGGCTTTAGAACATATAACTGCATCGCTGAATGGCAAATAGGTCCTTATTTTTTCCACTTATACACGCCACAAAGGGCTTTAGAACATATAACTGCACCGCTGAATGGCAAATATGTGTTAAGCAAAATACTAGTATTTGGCTGTATTTGTGAGAGGAGAGGCTGATTACACGGCTACTTACTTGCACCTGTGAGGCCAGGCTGGGTGGGTACTAGGCTATTTATAGGCTCCTGTAGGCCTAGGCTGACGACGGGTCAGCTGATTTCACTACCTGTGAGTCAGCTCTAGGATACAGCAGCATGGTGTGGAGGCTCCTTACGGCCGGGCGATGGCAGAATGTCTTAGCAGGGCGCTGGTATTCACGGTAGGATCGGAGTGGTTTGCACGGGACCAACGCTGCGGTCCACGACATGTAGCGCTCTGAGATGTAGCAGAGTCGGGCGCTAAACGGTTGAATGAGGGTTGTTAGTTGGTTCAAGTCATGCACGCTGTGTTTTATATCAATGGTAAGGAAAAAAAAAAAAAAAAAAAATGCTGTGGTATTGCATTTGATGGCATGGTGCCTACAGGGCGGCATGCGATGTGCAGTACTCTGGTTCAAAGCAGAGCGAGGTGCTTATGGTCTAGTGAATGCTCGGCTGTCCAGGGGCTTGTTGGGGGTCATTGCATATAGTTGTTGGCCTAGCAGGCGCCTGGTGTAGGTATGGTCGCAGGTTTCCTCTATTTAAAAAAAAAAAAAAAAAAAAAGTGTGTTTTTAACATGCAGGGGCACACCCGTAGCTAATGCCAAACAGGCAAGGAGTTGGGGTATGTATTCCAGGGGTCTGCATGTGGGGATCCATGCAGATCAGTCGAGGCGCCTGCATTTGAGTTCTGATGCTCCTATAGGTAAGAGTGGTTTATCTATAAACTGTATGTTATGGGCACACATGTGTCAGCGGTTCTGTGCTGGGGTACAGGTGCATTATGTTGCCTTATTGTCGTTGCTTCAAGGTTCATACTCATACACGTTTATGATTTATTTTTTGTTTTTATTTTTTGGTGGTGCTGTGGTGACCATCCTGGGAAAAAAAAAAAAAAAAAAGCCTGCAGCATTATGTGGGGGTGTTACCTTCATAGCTATGTCCATGTGTCTGCATTTACAATTTATACTCTGTTCACCACTAGAGCTGCGTTCATGCGTTGCTGTTGCATAACATTGATACCCTGTTAGCTCAGATTGCATTCACAGCTGCGTTATACAGTGCTCTTCATGCTCACAGCTGGGCCCATACCATGTTTTCAGGCACTACTCACATCCAGAGCTGTGTTCACCCACCTGTTCATACATCACTTCGGCTTCCACTTAAGGCCGCATTTTTCTTTTCATTGCTACATCATGGTTACTCAGTATTTTCTCGGGGGCAGTCAGTGCACCGCTCTGATACCGTTCCCCTAATGAACATAGCTGCTTACTTCAGGTTACATTTCTTCCCTCGCAGACGCCTGGCCCCGCCATTAGGGTCTCTCGCCCCTGGCAGTTAATAAGTCCTGTCACGACTACAGGCAATTACGAAATCCTGTCACGTCTACAGGTTAATAAGTCCTGTCACGTCTTCAGGCAATTACGAAATCCTGTCACGTCTACAGGTTAATAAGTCCTGTCACGTCTTCAGGCAATTACGAAATCCTGTCACGTCTACAGGTTAATAAGTCCTGTCACGTCTTCAGGCAATTACGAAATCCTGTCACGTCTACAGGTTAATAAGTCCTGTCACGTCTTCAGGCAATTACGAAATCCTGTCACGACTACAGGTTAATGGGTCCTGTCACGACTACAGGCGATTACGTCCCGATCCATTATCAGAGTTAAGCGGCATATGCCATCCTCTGGGTTTTTGGGTCCTATATTAATAATAAGAAATAATTTAAGCAGTGGCCTGGGGGATAAGTATAGGTGTAGTATTTGCTACCAGCAATAGTTGGTGTCCGAGCAGGGCCCTTAGCGAATGGTTGGACTTCATTAAGTCTTCTATCACATTCACCATTGTTATTTCAGTCCGCAGCTCCCGGGTTCAGACCTTCTTGCAATACGTTCATATGATCGTCAACATAGGGGTAAATCGTTTCTGACTACCGACCGCTCTTTCAAAACATCAACTTTAGCTACCTCCTAAAACAACGGCACGTGACAAAGAGGTAAGGTATATAGAAGTCGCTGTTGTGTACGGTATATTCCGCACCTTCATCGGGCAGAGTTTTCGGCGTTCAAAGCGGGCATCGTAATGGTATGTATATATTTACTCTAAATACGGTCCATGCTTTTTGGCCCCTTTAGGCTACCCTACAGCAGCAGTTACGGCACAATTCTACTGCTTGTTGAAGATAGGGTTAGATAGGTTAGGGACACCTTTCTGATAGCCGATCCGAACACAAGTGTTAAGCAAAATACTAGTATTTGGCTGTATTTGTGAGAGGAGAGGCTGATTACACGGCTACTTACTTGCACCTGTGAGGCCAGGCTGGGTGGGTACTAGGCTATTTATAGGCTCCTGTAGGCCTAGGCTGACGACGGGTCAGCTGATTTCACGCACCCACCCACGCCATCTTACAGTCACTTCATATAGGGGTGGCCCCCTTTAGGCTACCCTACAGCAGCAGTTACGGCACAATTCTACTGCTTGTTGAAGATAGGGTTAGATAGGTTAGGGACACCTTTCTGATAGCCGATCCGAACACAAATATATTTTTTGCCACTAATACACGTCAAAAAGGGCTTTAGAACATATAAATGCACTGCTGAACGGCAAATACAGTGCTGCCCATAATTCAGGTTGGAGGGTCTTCTTGTCATCACCCTGATCTTTAGCTCCCTCCACTGATTCTCAATTGGATTCAAGTCTGGACTCTGGCTGGGCCACTCCAAAACGTTAATGTTGTTGTCTGCTAACCATTTCTTAACCACTTTTGCTGTGTGTTTTGGGTCATTGTCATGCTGAAATGTCCACTGGTGTCCAAGGTCAAGTTTCTCTGCAGACTGCCTGATGTTGTCGTTGAGAATCCTCTTTTTTTATGGTGCCGTTTACTGTGATTAGGTTCCCTGGTCCATTGGCTGAAAAACACCCCCAAAGCATTAGGTTCCCACCACCTTGTTTGACATTGGGGATGGTGTTCTTTGGGTTGAAGGCTTCTCCTTTTTTGCGCCTGAAGAAGGAAACATCATTGTGACCAAACAATAAAAATTTTGTTTCATCTGACCATAACACAGAAGACCAGAAGACTTCTTCTTTGTCCAGATGAGCTTTTGAAAAGGCCAAGTGAGTTTTTGGGTGCCTTATCTGGAGAAGTGGAACCCAGCAGTGTGCAGTGTCCATTGGATTGTCTGCCTTGAGGCATTGCCACCAGCAGAGCCCAGATTCACCAGGATGGCCTTGGTGGTGATCCTTGGATTCTTTTTCACCTCTCTAACTATCCTCGTGGCCAGCATAGGTGTCACTTTTGGCTTCCGAACACGTCCTCTTAGATTTTCCACAGTGCAGAACATCTTGCATTTTTTGCTCAAATGTAAATAAAAGCTGAGAATTCTTTTTCCCACAATAATGCCTCTTGTACATCGTCTTATAATCTTTTTAGAGAAACCTATGTAATTTTCCGTAATTTTTTTTTTATTGTTAGTTGAATAAAAGTAACTTTAACTCAAAATTTGCCAGGGGTATGAATAATTATGGGCATCACTGTATATATATTTTTTGCCACGAATACACGCCAAAAAGGGCTTTAGAACATATAACTGAACCACTGAACGGCAAATATATATTTTTATTTATTGGTACTATTTTGGGGTACATATGATTTTTAATTTCTCTATATTAAATTTTTTTTGTTAGGCAAGGTAACCAAAAAATTTATGTTTTGGCACCGTTTTACAGCGTTTACCTGAGGGATTAGGTCATGTGACTTTTTTATAGAGCAGATCATTACGCATGTGCCAATACCTAATATGTCTACTTTTTCTTATTTATTTAAGTTTTACACATTAATAGCATTTTTGAAACCGAAATAATGATATTTTAGTGTCTCTTTATTTTTATTTTTTACAGTGTTCACCTAGGTGGTTAGGTCAAGTGATATTTTTATAGACGTGGCGATACCTAATATTTATACTTTTTTATTTTTTTCACTTTAGCACAATAATAGCAGTTTTGAACCAAAAAATAATCATATTTTAGTGTCTCCATTGTCTGAGAGTGATAGCTTTTTTATTTTTTACAATTTCTCTTAGGTAGAGTCTCATTTTTTGTGGGATGAGGTGATGGTCTGATTGGTACTATTTTAGGGGGCATGCACCCTTTTAATCACTTGCTGTTGCAATTTTAGTGATGTAATGTGACAGAAATTTCTTTTTTGTTACAATTATTATTAATTTTTTTACAGTGTTCACCTGAGTGGATAGGTAATGTGATATTTTTATATAGCTGGTTGTTATGGACGTGGCGATATCTAATATATATATTTCACTTTAGCAGTTTTGAAACAAAAAAAATTATGTTTTAGTGTCTCCATGTTCTAAGAGCTATAGTTTTTTTTAATTTTTTGGGTGATTGTCTTAGGTAGGGGCTCATGTTTTGCGGGATGAGGTGACGGTTTTATTATTACTATTTTGTGGGACATACGCCTTTTTGATCGCTTGGTGTTGCAGTTTTTGTGATGTAAAGTGACAAAAATAGCTTTTTTTTTACATTTTTATTTTTATTTTTTATGGTGTTTATCGTACAGAGTAGATCATGTGATATATTTATAGAGCCAGTCATTACGGATGCGACAAGACCTAATATGTGTGGTTTTGTTATCAGTTTTTTATTATAAAATAAGAGGAAAGGGGCTTTTTTTTTCTTTTTTACTTTATGAATTTATTACTTTATTAATTTTATTAAAAACACTTTTTTTACGTCTTTTTCTTTACTTTATTTATAATGTTCACTTTTGGGGGTCTGATCCCCTCTGCAATGCATTACAATACATCTGTATTGTATTGCATTGCCTGTTAGTGCATGATACTGAGTCATACACTAACAGGTTGTCTAGGAGACCCAGCCTGAGGCTGGATCTCCTCGGCTCCTGTAGCAGGCAGTTCCCGATGCCGTGCAAGGCATTGGGCCACCTCTGCATGGCATCAGGCTGCCTTGTGTCGCATCGGGTCTCCGCCACAGCAGCGTGGGGACTCGATGCGATCACTCACCTGACACAAACCCCTTCTATGTCACGGTCAACGTGGACCACGGCATAATAGGTGTTAATCCGCCGGTATCAGCTTTTACAGCGATGCCGGTGGATACAGCAGGGGTCCGGCTACCAGGGACTGCCGGGTCCCTGCAGTGATCGCGCAGCGCACCGCTCCGATGCCTACGCGATCACTATGACATACTATTACGTCAAATTGTGGGAACACAGTGGTTCCCATGACGTAGTAGTACGTCATAGGTCGGGAAGGGGTTAACAATAATTTAAACTGGTTCCTTTCCTTAGGCAATGACCTACTTGTTAGAAGGTCCTTTGAAAACTACAAAACTACTGTGAAGGTTTTAGCATTTTATTACAAGCCTCCATTTATATACATCTGCGTTAGGCCTCATGCACACGACCGTTACGTTTTTTGTGGCCCGCGTTGCCTTCCGCAATTTGCGGAACGGGTGTCGGCAATATAAATGCCTATTTTTGTCCGCAAAGCTCAGGCCTTACCATCCTTAGAACGGCATTGGGCCCCACCAAATATCACTGTAAATTCTGGCGTCTACTGGGACCTAGGTAGTTGGTACACTAGGACGTGTGGCTGTGGCAGAACGGCCACGTCCTCTCCCAGCACCAGAGGGTCCACTAACACCACCACGACCATGTCCGAATCCGCATCCCTGTAACAATACAGCCTGGACCGCAGCGGCTCCCTGTGACGATACGCTGGCTTGCGCTCCAGCGTGGAACGCACCGGCCGTCTGCGATGATACGCTGGCTTGCGTTCCAGCGTGGAACGCAGCGACCGCCTGTGTTGTTACGCTGGCTTGCGCTCCAGCGTGGAACGCAGTGGCCGCCGGGCCTTCTGTGACTCCGCCCACTTACCGCCCGGGCCTTAAATAGTAGACAGGTGCTAAGCAGGGTGTTCCACTAATGGAGTGCGCACCCTGCTAGCTCCATTGCATCTGAGGACTCTGTCCACATATCCAAACCTGGATACCTAACAACATTGTGAAGGACTGTCTACCTTCTTGCCACAGGCTTCTAGCCAGGACCAAGTAACCGCAAGTATATGCCTGTTACCTGCTCTGATTAATGTCCTGGAACTCAGAGTGGGGTGGTTACTGCTGGTGTGAGGCGATACTCCCAATTCAACTCTAAACCGTGGACATGCTATACTAACTCTGAACCTACTGCATAGTATATACTAAACCGTGGACATGCTATACTAACTCTGAAACTACTGCATAGTATATACTAAACTGAGGACATGCTATACTAACCCTGAACCTACAGCATAGTATATACTAAACTGTGGACATGCTATACTAACTCTGAACCTACTGCATAGTATATACTAAACTGAGGACATGCTATACTAACCCTGAACCTACTGCACAGTATATACTAAACTGTGGACATGCTATACTAACTCTGAACCTACTGCATAGTATATACTAAACTGAGGACATGCTATACTAACCCAGAACCTACTTCACAGTATATACCAAACTGTGGACATGCTATACTAACTCTGAACCTATGGCATACTATATACTAAACTGAGGACATGCTATATACTAACTCTGAAGCTATTGCATACTAGATGCTAACTCTGAACTCTGCACTAGCTTATACTAACTTGTGACTCCTGTAATTCTGGGAGTCCCTCCTTGCCATCAGTAAAACTAATTGGATGGATAGCGGTAAATGATTTTGTTACCCCAAACTCTCCGCCTAAGACTGAGAGTGACGCCTGGGGTACATACTGAGTAACCGCGAATCCCACAGCCAAACACAAGGGTGGTGGGATAATAGTGGATGTCCATTGCTTCCGCAGTTGAGATCCTAACTGATCATCTAGGTGCGTTACATATTAGTGGAACCCAGATGGATCCAGCGGAGGTTGCAGGTCACCTCGTCACCCTCACTAAGAGGGTGGAGACCCTCAATGTGACTGTACAACATCTCCAGCTAGAAAACCAGGCACTACGGCAACTTGTCACTCAGGGGCCAGGACACCACCGTGATGGACCTGAACCCAAAGTAAGCCCACCTGAGTTATTCTCGTGTGACCGAAGACAGTTCAGGGATTTCCTGAACGCATGCAAATTAATGTTTGAGACGCAGCCCCGGACTTACCCAACTGACAGATCAAAAGTACTTACCATGATCTCATACCTCAGGGGGGAGCCCAGAGCATGGGCCAATACTTATTTAGGAAAAGAAGACCCAGTCCTGGAATCCTTTCCTCTGTTCCTTGAAAAAATGGCCCTTCTCTACGAAGACCATAGCAAACAGCTGACCGCTGAGACCGCTATACGCAGCCTTAAACAAGGGAAACGACCTGTAGAGGACTTTATTGCGGAATACACTCGCTGGGCCCGGGAGACTGAATGGAATGATATCACTCTTAGGAATCAGTTCCGCCTAGGTCTTTCTGAGGCCTTGAAGGATGAATTAGCCCGAGGAGAATTACCAATCACACTTAATGTCTTGATGCAGAAGGCCACCACCATTGACAGGCGGCTGAGGGAACGCAGAGCCGAGAGAGTCTCAGGCTTCACTCCCAACCCAAGACCGTTCTGCCAGGGTCCTGCTGTAGAGATGATGGAGATTGGGGCGATCCGAGGACCTCTGCCCGAGAGAGAGAAAGCCCGGAGACGTAACCTCAAGCTCTGTCTATACTGTGCGTCTGCTGACCATACCGTTGACGGATGTCCCGCGATACGTAAGAAGTGCGAAGGTAAGAGCGGCACGTCTTGTACCATAGGCAGTAGAAAAAATAGTACTTGTGGTTACATTTACACGTCTCTCACCTTACAGTGGGACCAAAACCGGATTACCGTTGAAGCCATGGTGGACACGGGAGCTTCGGGGAATTTTATCGACACGCATCTGGTTGAGCGAAATAAAATTCCCCACATGAGAAAAAACGTTCCGATATCCGTGAGTTTCATTGACCTTACCACTTCTAGTTCTATCCACAGTCAGACTCAACCCCATATGGTGACATGTGAAAATAACCACACAGAATTCTTATCCCTTGATATTATACACTCTCCATTGTTTCCCGTGATTCTCGGGTTGCCATGGTTGCAAATACACCAGCCAACCCTCCTATGGAAACAGGGGAGAGTTCAGTTCACGTCACCTTATTGTATGGAGACCTGTTTCCCCCTCAAATCTCTCATGCACGTGGGAGTGAACCAGGTCCCCATTCAATACGCAGACTTTGCTGAGGTGTTCAGCGCAAAGAAGGCGGAATCTCTTCTGCCCCATAGATCTTACGATTGCCCCATAGACTTGCTGCCGGGTAGTGAGATACCCACGGGTAGAATTTATCCATTGGCACAACCAGAACTTGTTCACCTCAAACAGTACCTAGAAGAGAACTTACGAAAAGGTTTTATTCAGCCTTCAACCTCCCCGGCAGCAGCAGGGATGTTCTTCGTGAGAAACAAAGATTCAAGCTTAAGGCCCATTATAGATTACAGAGCCTTGAACAAAGTAACAATCAAAAATCGGTACCCCTTGCCGCTAATATCCGAACTCATAGAAAGATTACAAACAGCAACAATCTACACCAAGCTGGACTTGAGAGGCGCATACAACTTAATTAGGATCAGAAAAGGGGATGAATGGAAGACAGCTTTCCGCACTCGGTATGGACTCTTCGAGTACACAGTGATGCCCTTCGGGTTGTGCAACGCCCCTGCCACATTCCAAAATTTTATTAACGACATCTTTAGGGATCTACTGGACGTATGTGTAATCATCTATCTTGATGATATACTAGTGTATTCCGATAACTTACACGATCACAGGAAACATGTCCGTTGGGTTCTCGCACGGTTAAGTGTTCATCGTTTATACATCAAACAGGAAAAATGTGTATTCGAGACTACCTCTCTTCCCTTCCTCGGATACATAATTTCACCCAAAGGTATCCAGATGGATCCCTCAAAAATCACTTGCATCCAAAATTGGCCGATTCCGTATTCCAGGAAAGCTCTTCAACGGTTCCTGGGGTTCTCAAACTTCTATAGGAAATTTATTAAGGATTTCTCCGCTACCACTAAGCCACTAACCCGTTTAATTAGTGTCAACACGAAGTTCGTTTGGTCCAAGGACGCCCAATCAGCGTTTGAGTTATTAAAGAACAGGTTCACTACGGCACCAATACTGACTCTCCCAAATCCGAACCATCACTACGTGCTGGAAGTAGACGCATCCCAGGCAGCCATAGGAGCTGTTCTGTCCCAGCGAAGCTCTTTTTCAACTCCGTTACATCCTATCGGGTTCTACTCCCGGACGCTAAATACCGCCGAATTCAATTACCCCATAGGCGAAAAGGAACTCCTCGCCATAAAATGCTCCCTGGAAAATTGGAGGCATTTACTTGAAGGATCAATACACCCCATCACAATTTATACAGATCACCGTAATCTACAATACCTGAAAACCAATAAAACATTATCAGGCCGTCAAGTACGGTGGAGTTTTTTTTTTGACAGGTTTAACTTCCAAATTACATACCGACCAGGCTCAAAAAATGGGAAGGCCGACGCCTTGTCACGACTGGCTGAAATTCGCACCTCAGACACGGCCCCCACATGGATCATTCCACCGAAGAAACTCGTCCTTGCCACCATAACGTTGGAAACCCAGCTCAAGGATGCTCTAATTAATGACCATGCTAATACCCCCCCTGGTCTTTCGCAGAATCAACAGGGTTTCCTTTACAAGGACAGCCAACTGTATATACCACCCAGGGCCGGCCTTTGGTGTTCAGGCGCCCTGTGCGAGCTAACCTTATGGCGCCCCCCCCCCCCAAAAAAAAAACAAAACACTGCTTGTTGCTGGCATCATGGCATAGGCTGGCTGACTATCCAACCAAGTAGTTACCAGCCCGCACACCCCAAAGGCCGGTGTAATGTTATACTTCCCTACTTCGTGAGATCTCCCTACCCTCGTCACTTCCGGTCGCACCGGACATGACGTGAGGAGGTGTGCAGCGCCACGCAGGCGCACAACGACAGGTTAGGGAAATTTCACAGCAGAGTGCGCATGCGCCAGGAGCCTCGCCGGCGGTTAGGGTAGGGAAAAACTATGGGCCAGTGCGCAGGCGCAGTGATCGGATGGATGTTCTCAGCTGGACACCGGCCGACACTGCGCATGCGCTGGGAGCCTCACCAGCGGTTAGGGTAGGGAAAAAGCACTGGCCCGTACGTAATTTTTCCCTTCCCTAACCGCTGGTGAGGCTCCCGGTGCATGCGCAGTGTCGGCCGGTGTCCAGCTGAGAACATCCATCCGATCACAGCACCTGTGCACTGGCCCATAATTTTTCCCTACCCTAACCGCCGGCGAGGCTCCCAGCGCATGCGCACTCTGCTGTGAAATTTCCCTAACCCGTCGTTGTGCGCAGTGCGCCCCCCCAATATAATAAACATTGGTGGCGCAGTGCGCCACCCCAACACCCCAGCATAATAAACATTGGTGGCGCAGTGCGCCCCCCCAATATAATAAACATTGGCGCAGTGCGCCCCCCAGTATAACAAACATGAGCGCAGTGCGCCCCCCCCCAATATAACAAACATGAGCGCAGTGCGCCCCCCAATATAATAAACATTGGTGGTTCAGTGTGCCCCCCCCAACACCCCAGTATAATAAACATTGGTGGCGCAGTGCACCCCCCCCCCATATAATAAACATTGGTGGCGCAGTGGGCAGTGCCAATGAGGGTTAAAAAATAATTGATCGTCTCCTGTTCTTTCTTCAGAACCTGTCAAAGGACCTGTGGTGACATCACTGTGCTCATCACATGATCCATCACCATGGTAATGGGCCATGTGATGAGCTCAGTGACGTCACCACAGGTCCTGAAGAAACAGGAGAACGGCAGCTACGCGATCAACTGGAGGAGGTGAGTTAATTTTTTTTATTATTTTTTAACCCTCATTGGCACTTCCCACTGTGCCACCAATGTTTCTTATACTGGGGTGTTGAGGGGGGGGGGGGCGCACTGTGCCACCAACGTTTCTTATACAAATACAGGAGGCGGGTGCCGGAGCTGCGATCAGCGGCAGTTAACCCCTCAGGTACCGCACCTGAAGGGTTAACTCAACTGCAGCTGATCGCAGCTCCCTGTCATAGAGGTCGAGTGCCGGCTATTTGATTCCGGCACCCGCCTCCTGTATTTGTATTACAGGTCAGTTATCTTCATTGGTGGCGCAGTGGCCTCAGCCCCTGCCCTCCTCCTCCCCCCATCTATCTTCTTATTGGCAGCTGCGGGGGCAGCAGGCAGGTCAGACACAGGGGAGGAGGAACGAATCAGGTCAGACAGGGGAGGGCGAGATGGAGGGGGCGCCCCGAGGGAGAACACAAGTGCAGCCTCGCCTGCCGCATATTACATTGCGAGCTGTCGGCCGCCCAGCTCCCCTGTTGCTATGGCGCCCTGTGCGGCCGCACAGCCCGCACACCCCAAAGGCCGGCCCTGATAGCACCCTCCCTCACCAATCAGGTGATCAAACTTTGCCATGATTTACCCCTCGCGGGACATCCCGGCATTGCTAAAACCACAACCCTGATACGCAGGAACTTCTGGTGGCCAACGATGTCCAAACAAATTGAGGAATATGTTTCTACGTGCGAGATCTGTGCCTCATGTAAAACTGACAGGAACCGACCTTATGGTCTCCTAATGAGTATTCCCATCGCCAACAGACCCTGGGAATTGGTCTCGATGGATTTCATAGTTGAACTTCCCCTTTCCAGAGGAAACAACACCATCATGGTGGTAGTGGATTTACTGACTAAAATGGCACACTTCGTGCCCCTCAAGAAGTTACCCTCCTCCAAGGACACGGCTGTGGTATTCCTGTCTAATATTATTAAGTTACATGGAATTCCTAGCCAGGTCATATCAGACAGGGGTTCGCAATTCGTATCCAAATTCTGGAGAGCACTTTGTTCCAGACTTCAAATCGACCGTAGAATGTCTACCGCCTATCACCCCCAAACTAATGGGCAGACTGAAAGGGTGAATCAGTGTCTGGAACAGTTTCTCAGATGTCACTGCTCATTTCTCCAGGATGACTGGGAGGGCCTACTTCCTCTCGCTGAATTCGCCTATAATAATTCTACGAATTCCTCCACATTACATACTCCATTCTTTGCTAATTACGGATTTCACCCTAGGTCTCTTCCTCAAACCAGCCTTCCCACAAACGTTCCAGCCACAGACGATTATCTGACCACTTTGCAAACTACCCTTAAGATGCTAAAAGACAACCTTCAACGGGCAAAAGAAAGACAGAAGCGTTACTACGACCGTCGTAGGAGAGAAAGTCCTCCCTACCAGGCTGGGGACTCGGTTTGGTTATCAACAAAAAAACTTCGGTTGGGGGTACCTTCCAAGAAATTGGGAAGACAATTCCTGGGTCCTTTTCCGATAGAAAGGATTATTAACCCCAACACGGTGAGACTCACCCTTCCTCCTCGATTACAGGTACACCCCACATTCCACGTGTCACTACTGAAGCCGTTTAGACCTAGACCGTTCCCATCAAGTGACCCTCGACCCTTGCCTCCGATAGAGGTCCAAGGAGAAGAAGAATTTGAAGTTGAGTAGCTCATTGATTCCAGAAGAAGACGGGGGAAGATCCAGTATCTCGTTAGATGGAAGGGGTATGGTCCCCAGGATGACTCTTGGGAAGATGTGCAAAACGTTCATGCTCCCAGACTCCAAAGATTGTTCCATAGAAGATTTCCCAACTGACCCTCTCCTAGCCGGGTACCCCGGAGGGGTCCCTTAAAGGGGAGGGTACTGTAACAATACAGCCTGGACCGCAGCGGCTCCCTGTGACGATACGCTGGCTTGCGCTCCAGCGTGGAACGCACTGGCCGTCTGCGATGATACGCTGGCTTGCGTTCCAGCGTGGAACGCAGCGACCGCCTGTGTTGTTACGCTGGCTTGCGCTCCAGCGTGGAACGCAGTGGCCGCCGGGCCTTCTGTGACTCCGCCCACTTACCGCCTGGGCCTTTAAATAGTAGACAGGTGCTAAGCAGGGTGTTCCACTAATGGAGTGCGCACCCTGCTAGCTCCATTGCATCTGAGGACTCTGTCCACATATCCAAACCTGGATACCTAACAACATCGTGAAGGACTGTCTACCTTCTTGCCACAGGCTTCTAGCCAGGACCGCAAGTATATGCCTGTTACCTGCTCTGATTAATGTCCTGGAACTCAGAGTGGGGTGGTTACTGCTGGTGTGAGGCGATACTCCCAATTCAACTCTAAACCGTGGACATGCTATACTAACTCTGAACCTACTGCATAGTATATACTAAACCGTGGACATGCTATACTAACTCTGAACCTACTGCATAGTATATACTAAACTGAGGACATGCTATACTAACCCTGAACCTACTGCATAGTATATACTAAACTGTGGACATGCTATACTAACTCTGAACCTACTGCATAGTATATACTAAACTGTGGACATGCTATACTAACCCAGAACCTACTGCATAGTATATACCAAACTGTGGACATGCTATACTAACTCTGAACCTATGGCATACTATATACTAAACTGAGGACATGCTATATACTAACTCTGAAGCTATTGCATACTAGATGCTAACTCTGAACTCTGCACTAGCTTATACTAACTTGTGACTCCTGTAATTCTGGGAGTCCCTCCTTGCCATCAGTAAAACTAATTGGATGGATAGCGGTAAATGATTTTGTTACCCCAAACTCTCCGCCTAAGACTGAGAGTGACGCCTGGGGTACATACTGAGTAACCGCGAATCCCACAGCCAAACACAAGGGTGGTGGGATAATAGTGGATGTCCATTGCTTCCGCAGTTGAGATCCTAACTGATCAACTAGGTGCGTTACAGTCCCTTACTAGATGTTTTCCTCATTGTTACCGTTCACCACAATAAGAAAAAAATTATTTGGCCCAATGTATTGAATTCAAATTCAGGCCTTTTTTTACAGGCACCGAACACTATCTGGTTATCTATTTAGGTACCGTATTACACTAATACAGGTACAGCAGTAACCACAGATTTAGCTGAATATAAATTGTAGGCCTAGTATTTAGGCCCTGGATGAGAATGACCCTAACCGCACCTTCAATCTAATATACCCTTTTATGGATAGATTTAAACTTTGCCTGATACAGCAGAAACCACTGATTTAGGGAATTGCTAAATTGGGAATTGTATTTCAACCCTGAACAAAATATATCCTTTGCCAAACAGCAGACAGTATTACAATTGGCTAGCCACAGCTGAAACACCAGATTTAGGGTACTGCTATTTTGGCAATTGTATTTAACCCCTCAAAATAATAACAAGCACAGCCAAGCCCCTGATGTAGGATATAGTTAAAAAAAACACACTATTGATGGTTAAATGTACTTGGTGGCAGCTTGTGATGGCGCACCACAAGACACAAAATGGCCCTCGATCACCCCAGAAAATAGTGACAGAAAAACAGCTCTGGGCAGCCTAAAAACAGTGAGCAATTAAATAGCAGAGGTTGAAAGATTCACAGCTGTAGATCGATCACTTCATTAAGTGTTTTTGAAGAGTAAATCACTGCCTAATCTGGCCCTAACAGCAGCAGCTGCATCCTATCCCTACACTGATCAGAGCTGAGTGATGTGCGGCGCTACATGACTCCAGATTAAATAGAGGCTGGGTCACATGCTGCACTGGCCAATCACAGCCATGCCAATAGTAGGCATGGCTGTGATGGCCTCTTGGGGCAAGTAGTATGACGCTTGTTGATTGGCTGCTTTGCAGCCTTTCAAAAAGCGGCAAGAAAGCGCCGAACCCGGACTTTTACGAAAATGTTTGGGTTCGGTTCCGTGTCACGAACACCCCAAAATTTGGTACAAACCCGAACTATACAGTTCGGTTTCGCTCATCCCTACTCAGGAGTGATTCGTACCACATCTTTTGATGTGCTTTTGTGTCTTTTGTCATAGTTATGTATTTAATAAAATTACTGATTATTTTAGCCTGTTTAGTCTCAGTTTGATTTTTTTAGGATTACTTCATGATGCTGGGCTGGCTTCTTTAGGGTCAAACAATTTTGCCCAATATTTATGTGGGTTTTTTCTTGTGTATGTTAACCTGTACATGCCCCCTTATTAGTAGTAATGCCTACTGTGCTAGTAATGCCCTCTGTGCCCCCTCTATTGTAGAAATCCCCATTGTATCCCCTTCACAATAATAATGCCCACTGTGCCCCCTTTACAGTAATAATGCCCTCTGTGCCCCCTTCATAGTAGTGATGCCCTCTGGGTCTGAGTCCCCTCCATAGTAGAAATGCCTATTGTGCCCCTTTCATGTTAGTAATGCTCTCTGTGCCCCCTCCATAGTAGTAATGCCCTCTGTGCCCCCTCCATAGTAATAAAGTCCTCTCTGCCACATCTGTATAAAAAAAAACAACAGCACGGTCTGGGCGGAGCTTGTGCAGATTTCCGGGCTGCGGGCTCCGCCCACACAGGCCGGCAGCGCAATCTGTGCCTGAAGGCTGAATGGTGGAGCGGGGAGAAGTCTTCCTGCTTCACCATTCTGTGCGTCGCTGGCCTGAAGGAGCTGGGAGCTGAGCGGTGGGTGACAGGACCACAGCTCATGGCACTCCAGCAATGAGCGCTTCATCTGTATTGATGGAAGTGATCATTGCTTCTGGCACCCTATCGAGAGCCGGAACCCAGGGCGTACCTCCCTCCTTCCCCCCAGTACGCCACTGTCACACAGCATGCCTTTTTTAGGCTACTTTCACACTAGCGTTTTTGCTGGATCCGGCAGGGTTCAGCAAAAACGCTTCTGTTTCTGATAATACAACCATCTGCATCCGTTATGAACGGATCCGGTTGTATTATCTTTAACATCGCCAAATCCATCCGTCATTAACTCCATTTAAAGTCAATAGGGGACGGCTCAATTTTCTATTGTGTCAGAGAAAATTGATTCATCCCTATTGACTTGCATTGTGGGTCATGATGGATCCGTCTTGCTCTACATACTGCGGTTTGCTCTCTGCTATGAGAATGAAACGGAATGCATTTTGGAGCATTCTGTTCTGTTCAGTTACTGTCACGACCATGGTCATGGTCGTGACTCCTTGGAAGCCGCATACATTTGCCCGCGGTCTGGTATTGTTGTCAACCACAGGTGAGGGCTAGTATCTTGCCTCACGTGTGGTTGCCGCTGGCAACTTGTGGTTGTTGGGCAGTTGAGCAGCCTGAGCTGGTTGCTGGGCGGCTCGCTATCCATGCATGCGGTTGTCTTTGGCAACATGTGTTTATGTGTGCACTTTCCTTGTCTGGTGTGCACGGGGTTTATTGTGTGTTATTCCCCTTTTAGTTGCTGTCTTCCCTTCCCTGGTGTGTGAAGGGTTAATTCCCTTCCTAGTCTGTGAGCACTGGGTGTGTCTGCGTGGGTGTGGCTACATGGGCTATTTAAGGCCTCGTTCACACTTGCGTTGCCCGGATTCGGCGTGTACTCCACTTGCCGGAATTACACGCCGGATCCGGAAAAGCGCAAGTGAACTGAAAGCATTTGAAGACGGATCCGTCTTCAAAATGCGTTCAGTGTTACTATGGCAGCCAGGACGCTATTAAAGTCCTGGGTGCCATAGTAGTAGTGGGGAGCAGGGGAGCAGTATACTTACAGTCCGTGCGGCTCCCAGGGCGCTCCAGAATGACGTCAGAGCGCCCCATGCACATGAATGACGTGCCATGCGATCACGTCATCCATGCGCGTGGGGTGCCCTGACGTCACTCTGAAGCGCCCCGGGAGCCGCACGGATGGTAAGTATACTGCTCCCCGATCCCCACTACACTTTACCATGGCTGCCAGGACTTTAGCGTCTTGGCAGCCATGGTAACCATTCAGAAAAAGCTAAACGTCGGATCCGGCAATGCGCCGAAATGACGTTTAGCTTAAGGCCGGATCCGGATCAATGCCTTTCAATGGGTATTCATTCCGGATCCGGCCTTGCGGCAAGTGTTCAGGATTTTTGGCCGGAGAAAAAAGCGCAGCATGCTGCGGTATTTTCTCCGGCCAAAAAACGTTTCCGGTCCTGAACTGAAGACATCCTGCTGCATCCTGAACGGATTTCACTCCATTGAGAATGCATTAGGATAAAACTGATCAGGATTCTTCCGGCATAGAGGCCCGACGACGGAACTCTATGCCGGAAGAAAAGAACGCAAGTGTGAAAGAGCACTAACCTCAGTTGAGACCTGAGTTCTGAGGGATACTCCAGCCTTGTAGTAAGCTGGAGGCACTCTCCTGGTCCCATGTACCATTTGCCAGTGAGGGCCACCCTTGTGGTCATAAATTGTAATACTATATGTTTATGTGATGTTAAGTTTATGTCTATGGGATGTTCAGTTGATATTTTCCTTTTGTTATTTGGTGCAGCTATGGATCTGGGTTCCTGTGTGTGGATGTATGTTTGCTGGGTTCATTTAATGTTGTGTGGACATCACAGCTTGCCAGCACAGGGATCCAGTCAGCAAGGCTGTGGCAGGTAGGTGGAACTAGTTCAGTTCACCTGCCATATCCATAGGACTGTTTGTGTTCCCCTTATCCCATTGCAGCTCGGCCAGTATTAGACTCCTGTTTCTCCGCATCCAGGAGGAACAGGTGGTCTACCCAGCTCCTAGTTCAGGGATCGGCGGAGGGTGAGTAGGGATCCGAGGTTCCTGAGCATGGGCCCTCCTACCTTCAAGGTCGGCTCATGCAGCTAGGAGTTAGGGTCGGATTAGGGATGCATTAGGAGGTGACCTGCTCCCTAATTCTGTTGTCCTGGCCAAGCAGCGACTACATCACATGGCATCACACGGCTGAGGGTTTTCCCCATCCTCAGCCATGACAGTTACATTTTGTCCCCATTGACAATGAATGGGGACAAAACAGAAGTGTTTTTTTCTGTTATTGAGACCCTATGATGGATCTCAATACCGGAAAATATGAATGCTAGTGTGCAAGTAGCCTTCGGACCCCTAGTGATCAGCTGTAAACCGTGGTAGAAAATATAAGCACCACCACTGAAGAAATTGAACATTACACAGGGACAAATCGATGTGTTGTCTGTGTTAATTGCCGGCCAGGATCCTTAGAGCAAGTGATGCTCTTCAGTAATGACTGTATTCTGACCAAGAAATGAAAATCTTAAACCCAATTTGCTGTAACTCAAAATTCCTTAAGGGATGGTATATGTAAATACGTGTTTTAAACTAGACAACCATTGAGTTTCAAAGCATAGCAAAACCAAGATACAAGGTCAGAAGGCAATACCCAAGCAAAGCAATAATCATGATCTGAACAAGTCAGAAATGCAACACTAGTTCCATAAAATGTGTCAGAGACATGAAATAATAGGGACCTATAGTAATTATAAGTGGAAGTTAGTCCAAGAAGAAAAGAAAATATTAGTATAACAAAATCAAGTCATGTCAATAATAAACTGCATATTATATTTAAAATATTTTTTTGCATCTCATTATCATATTAAGGGGTTTCCCATCAGTATTCATTTGGTTGAGGTCTGACTCCCGGCAACCCTAGCGATTAGCTGTTTGAGGAGAATGTTTCACTCATATGAGCACTGCATTCTCTTCACTATTTACCTGCTCGTCATCAAAATTGCAGCAGTGAGCAGGTGTAATTACAGCTTCTCCTTACAGACTAACTGTAATTACCCAGCTCGCCACTGGAATGTCAATGGAGATGGCTTAAACAGTGAAGAGGACACAACACTCTCTTGAGAGCTGCATTCTCTTCAAGCAGCTGATCGGGGGTTGCCTGGAGTCCAACCTCTGCTGATCTGATATTGATGATGACCTATCCTGAGAATATGTTGTCAGATTCATTATGGGAAAAGCAGAAAACCCATTTCAAAAACAAGGATCTATAGGCAATAATGTAATGTTGAAGTTAGTATTAATTCTCCATCTGCATAACATATCCTCCTTTGAACTTACTGAAAGGAAAGCATTTCCAGCAAGAAAGTCACCCATCGGGCAATAACCATGCATGCCTGCATGATAAACCTTTGATGCACTTTGAATGCAAAACTTTCATTGCCGACTAACACAATTTACTCTTCTTTAGTGTAACAGATGTGAAAATAATGAATCCTTATTACTGATCTGATTATAAATCCATTCTCAAAGTCTTCAAGCTTAATATATGAGCATCATATCTATAAAAAATGTATCATATATTGATCATTATGCATCTGGATGGGAGCTATGGAAATATGAATTTCAAAGCAATTTATTTTGATGTTCATTTAATATAGTTTCCTAGTTAGGGATATGCAGTTTAATTGTATGATACTTGTATAAGTAAAATAGTTTGTTGTAGCCAGCAAAAACCTTCTTTGTGCTCCCAGGATCTGTGCTGCAATGACTCTTCTTGTGAGCATAGAAAACTAAAGTGGAAAATAGTGTTATATCTTGGGATCCATAAATCAGGGTTTTATTCAAGAAATTCCATACATAACAGTTTGTTGCAAAAAGAACGCCTATGTGTTTTGGACAACTTATGTGTCCTTACTCATGGCAGTATAAATGGCAGTAATCAATTGACAATAGATCAATTCAATATAGTGACACGATAATTTGTCACCACAATGGCAAAAAAATAAATTAGATATAATATACTTGAGTACAAAAGCTTGTAATAAAATATAATACAACAAAGAAAACTAAAAGAATATATTAACTACAACAGAGTACAGTGACACCCAAACAGAGTCCATCAGTAAAATAACATGCAGGGTAACTAAAGCTGTACTATCAAATTTAAACTTTTAAGTTACCAGCTAATGGTCCAAACCAGTACTATAAAGTCTTCTTTTAGCGGCTCCATGGTACGTATGAAACTTTGCCTAGCATACCATTGAGTTGTCACGAACCAGCGGGTGTGAACCCACTGTGCCACGTGTCCTACTGTCACTAATGTAGTAGGGGTGAACACCAAAAGACAACAAGAAGGAAGGGAAAAGACACTAGGCCGCACCTCTAGGGAAGGAAAAGGGTCACCACCTATAAAACCCTGCTCCTGGCCCTAACTCCTATCCGTATGGGCACCTCTCGATGGTAGAGATGCCCATACACAGGAACCTAGAAAACCCTGGTGGCCCTCAGAGGCCCTAATGGTAATGACAGGGCAGAGACAACTCGCCCCTTCCCTGGTGAAGGAACCAGCGTCGCTGAGGCCTAGTAAACAACAAAGGTGGGGGGAATATAAAATACAACAAGCAGAACACTTAACTTCTGAGGCTGATGGATGATGGATGAACAGGACTTCAACTAGAACCACACTCCAGCTCTTTCAAAAACCAAATGAAGCTATCCAGAGCAAGGAGTAATGGGTAATGTCAGACTAAATAGGGGGAGGTAAAGGTTACATGATCCACACCTGAACAGGTGGTGTGGACATACCAGCAACACACAGACAAAGTGAAACCAAAAGAGGCTGTCAGATCAATAACGTGCAGATAATCTTTTAGACCTTCTCAAACCTGTCACCGGTGTGACACCTACCTCCTCTAAAGGCGTTGTCTAAGTGAATCCCTTGATCTTTACAGTACCCCTGATGGTGGGGATAGATTTACCTCTTGAGGAGGATAGGCCCACGAGGCAGCAGGTTCAGGCGGACCAGGTGGTACCTGAGAAAGGTACCAGAGGTACAGGCGTTGTCAGCAGGCTGAGTCGTTACCAGGAGCAGTGAAGGACCAAAGGATGAGGTAGAGGCGAATTCAGACAGGCAATAGGTCAGGGCAGGTGGCACAGGTACAGGTCAGGCAATCCGGGTCCGCAACAGGAGAGTCAAGGCAAGCAGGCAGGTATCAAACAGGTAGCAGAGTCCAGGAACACAACTACAAGTCAGGAACACAGGAACACAAGCGGTTATCAAGAACCTTAGCAGGACACAAGGACCTTGACACTGAGGCATCTGGGAAGGGGGTTGAGTCATTTATATATGTGCAGGGGGGGTAGGATTGGTTTGTGAGGTCACATGATCTAACCCATAAAACACAAGAAGTGACACGCGCCGGCCCTTAAGAAAATGCTGCAGGAAACAAGCAGCAAGCATGCTGTGGCCAGTGCTGAAAGGAAACACTGGCAGCAGATCACCACTGAACTCGGCACCCAAGACCGCGGCAGTAAGCAGGGGAACAGCAGTGCACAGCAGCCGCTGTTACATGAGTGTATAGCTATATTAACATTAAAGGGGTTATCCAAGAGTAAGACAGACATTCCAGAGTGGCCAACCCGCAGTGGATATCATACTTACCTGGTTCCCACTGCTGGCTTTGTTGTCTAGCTCCTGGTCCTCTCCCTGCCACATTGAGATCCGTCGACAGGGGGGACATATGACCGCAGCTGCCATTCGCATGCCGCAGTGGTGACCTGTGATTGGATGCAGCAGTCACGTGTCCCCTGTCAAGAGATGTTAATCTCAGCAAGGCAAGGAAGAGCTGACCCGGGAGCATTAGACAACGAAACTAACAGCGGAGACCAGGTAAGAATAATCTACACCACTGGTCGGCCACTCTGGGTGGTCTGTCTTACTGTTGGATAACCCCTTTAACTTATGTATTTCTGCTCTAATTCAATAATATAAGGTCTCCAGTTATCAAAGAAGTGTTGGGGTCATTCATCAAACTTGTGTAAAGTAGAACTGGCTTAGCTGCCCATAGCAAGCAATCAGATTCCACCTTTCATTTTTGACAGCTCATTTGGAAAATTAAAGGTGGAATCTGATTGGTTGCTATGATCTGATTGGTTGCTATGGGCAACTAAGTCAGTTCTACTTTACACAAGTTTGATAAATGACCCCATGTGTTTCTTTATGCTGTCCCTTGTCAATTCTCTCCTGACTCATCAACTTTTGAGGGTTTGTACCTAATTCAGAAGTTGTTGGTATTTCTGTTGATTACTCACATGAAGTGACGTTATGAAAGTGGTGATGCCAAATATGTGGAGGCTAATTTTTTTTTGCAATTTTCTATGATACATTGTACTGCTTATGCAGTACAGTGTATTATTCTGTCAGTGCTATACTGACAGACACCAGAGAATCTCAGTCTGATGGACATACACTGCATGCAGGCCTGGGGCCTTCATTATTTGAGCTTCCTCCCTTTAAACCAGTTCAAAATAACAGTCACTATTGACTACGCCACCATCTAAGAAGTTAAATGGTCTGCAATGACGCTTCTGCCAGTCCAGGCTTTAAGAGCAGAAACCCAGCTCTCATGCAGTGCTTAGCATGGGCCACCATAAAAACGCAACTGCCTAACCTAAGGCCATTAGTGGCCGCTGTACAAAGCCGTATTGACAGTCAACATTAAGTTAAGCAACCCTATCAGTACACAATCAACATTTAAGACAAATGAATACCCTTCATCTGATGTTAGTGAGGTGTACATCTAGAAACACATTATCCTACTGTATGTATGCCACACTGTAGCCTGAATAAGTGCATGCATTAGACTGAAACATTGCTGATTAGTCGCTTAGTGGCAGCGCTGGGATTCTGGGTTCGAATTCAACTGAGGACAGCATCTGCTTGGAGTTTGTGTGTTCTTCCTATGTTTGCATGGATTTTCTATAGACTCTAAAAAGAAATACTAATATTGAAATTTAGAACTCCAATGGAGACGATAGGTAATGATTTCTGTAAGTGCTTCTGCACAATATAGATGAACTGAAAGAAAATTAATATAATTTCATTTTGAATTAATGTAAAAGAAACTACACCGTGTTCATTCCATAATAATTATATGGCATTTTCAAGTAGAAAAAAATTCAGCACTCACCAGATCCAAATTTCTTTTCTCCTTCATTGCAAAACAATCAGTAAAAGACACATCAGGGTATAGGACTGTGGGATTCTGTTTCACAGAGTCTGCACAATGGCCGTTTGACAGAGACTTTGTCAAAGGGTTTCATATGAGATGCAAAATGGCCGTCAAGATCCTGAGATTAGGTGGTTATGGACCGAGGACCTGCTCCATGATCCTGATACTGATGGGGCCTGATATCCTAGATATTATAATTGTTTATGAACCACTTGCAGCTGAGAAACTGTAAAATGGATGGGCCTGAGCCAGATACCCTGGATTTATTTGGTGATCAATGACTGTAACCAAGCCAACCTGTAAAGCCTTGTAACCACCTGCTATGAGTGTACTGAGGACTGTGTATAGTAGCCCTGCTAATATGTACTATAAGCTAAACTGTATCCTGTGTCAAAAGACTGTCCTGTCACTCAAGCTGCCTGTTATGTCTGCTGGGAATAGTCCAAAAGACACTATCCTCATGATAGTGATGACTAGCACTATAGACACCATTTCATACAACTGGAAATGCCTGTGGAGTTTTGGGAACTGAATTATTACGTTGGTAACCCTCTGTAAAGTTACTTTTAGTGTTGAATGAATCAAAGCATCGAAATTCGATCCAAAGTTTAGTAAAAATGTGATTCATAACGAATCCGAATTTCCTTGGGCTTTGTGGTAAAGAATCAGTTTTTTTTCCCTACAATGATGGCAACACATGTTACAAAGTGAAAGTAAGAAGCCTGGAAAAGTGAGATCACTCATAATGCCGTGCAGCCAGCCAATCCACAGATAACCATCCCCTGTGATAAAAGCCCTATTTAAGCCTCATCCCATGCGGTCTCTGCCATTTTACTGTGAGCTGAGCTTAGGGAGAGATGTGACAAGCGTGAATGCGCTAGAGACAGTGTTCTACAAACAGTTAAAAATAGAATATTGGTGTTGGACAGTGCATGGAGATCATAGGACGGGCTGAGTACATGTGCACCTACTGCGCCATACATACTTAATCTGTTCTAATATATATAGACTTACTGTGCGTCACACTCAGTCTCAACAGGCAGTCTAATATATTCTCACGTTTATCTTGTTCAGCTGCTGCAGCATTCATACTTAATCTGTTAATAAATATTAATTTATTGTAACGTTTATCTAGTTCATCTGCTGTGCCATTCATACTTAATCTGTTCTGATATACATAAACTTACTGTGTGTCAGATTTAGTCTCAACTTAACGGGTGGTCTAATATATTATCGCATTTATCTTGTTCATCTGCTGCACCATTAATATTTAATCTGTTTATATGCGTATGGCGCCTGTATCTCCCAGCGGTATTACCGCATGTTTGTACTCCTAACTGCGTCCACACGTATGTGACTCCCTCCTCCACCAGCGGCACTAGTCTGATGAAGGCACAGAGTTGCCGAAACGTCACTCCGCCGCAGCAACCATCTTTTGTACGCAAAATAAACAAGTTGCATCAAATACGACTTAGCTGGAGTCTTTGTATCTATTGTAAAAGGGATGGGAACCCTACTGCAGCAGAACATCCACTGAGTGCTACAAGGGCTCTGTTTGTATATGTATATATATATATATATATATATACAGTACAGACCAAAAGTTTGGACACACCTTCTCATTCAAAGAGTTTTCTTTATTTTCATGACTATGAAAATTGTAGATACACACCGAAGGCATCAAAACTATGACTTAACACATGTGGAATTATATACATAACAAAAAAGTGTGAAACAACTGAAAATATGGCATATTCTAGGTTCTTCAAAGTAGCCACCTTTTGCTTTGATTACTGCTTTGCACACTCTTGGCATTCTCTTGATGAGCTTCAAGAGGTAGTCACCTAAAATGGTTTTCACTTCACAGGTGTGCCCTGTCAGGTTTAATAAGTGGGATTTCTTGCCTTATAAATGGGGTTGGGACCATCAGTTGCATTGTGGAGAAGTCAGGTGGATACACAGCTGATAGTCCTACTGAATAGACTGTTAGAATTTGTATTATGGCAAGAAAAAAGTAGCTAAGTAAAGAAAAACGAGTGGCCATCATTACTTTAAGAAATTAAGGTCAGTCAGTCCGAAAAATTGGGAAAACTTTGAAAGTGTCCCAAAGTGCAGTCACAAAAACCATCAAGCGCTACAAAGAAACTGGCTCATATGCAGACTGCCCCAGGAAAGGAAGACAAAGAGTCACCTCTGCTGCGGAGGATAAGTTCATCCGAGTCACCAGCCTCAGAAATCGCAGGTTAACAGCAGCTCAGATTAGAGACCAGGTCAATGCCACACAGAGTTCTAGCAGCAGACACATCTCTAGAACAACTGTTAAGAGGAGACTGTGTGAATCAGGCCTTCATGGTAGAATATCTGCTAGGAAACCACTGCTAAGGACAGGCAACAAGCAGAAGAGACTTGTTTGGGCTAAAGAACACAAGGAATGCACATTAGACCAGTGGAAATCTGTGCTTTGGTATGATGAGTCCAAATTTTAGAGCTTTGGTTCCAACCACCCTGTCTTTGTGCGACGCAGAAAAGGTGAACGGATGGACTCTACATGCCTGGTTCCCACCGTGAAGCATGGAGGAGGAGGTGTGATGGTGTGGGGGTGCTTTGCTGGTGACACTGTTGGGGATTTATTCAAAATTGAAGGCATACTGAACCAGCATGGCTACCACAGCATCTTGCAGAGGCATGCTATTCCATCCGGTTTGCGTTTAGTTGGACCATCATTTATTTTTCAACAGGACAATGACCCCAAACACACCTCCAGGCTGTGTAAGGGCTATTTGACCATGAAGGAGAGTGATGGGGTGCTGCGCCAGATGACCTGGCCTCCACAGTCACCGGACCTGAACCCAATCGAGATGGTTTGGGGTGAGCTGGACCGCAGAGTGGCGGCAAAAGGGCCAAAAAGTGCTAAGCATGTCTGCGAACTCCTTCAAGACTGTTGGAAGACCATTTCAGGTGACTACCTCTTGAAGCTCATCAAGAGAATGCCAAGAGTGTGCAAAGCAGTAATCAAAGCAAAAGGTGGCTACTTTGAAGAACCTAGAATATGACATATTTTCAGTTGTTTCACACTTTTTTGTTATGTATATAATTCCACATGTGTTAATTCATAGTTTTGATGCCTTCAGTGTGAATCTACAATTTTCATAGTCATGAAAATAAAGAAAGGTGAGAAGGTGTGTTCAAACTTTTGGTCTGTACTGTATATATAGTCCAAAAAACCGGACAGCACTCCAAAAAATAAATGAAAGGTAGTTTATTCACCCATATGGAAATGCGACGTTTTAGCTCAGTACTAGAGCCTTCCTCAAGCAAAAGAGACTCGCTTGAGGAAGGCTCTAGTACTGAGCCAAAACCTTGTATTTCCATATGGGTGAATAAACTTCCTGTCATTTATTTTTTAGAGTGCTGCCTGTTTTTTTGGACTTTATATATGGGGTTTGCTCATCCCCATTAGGGCTATTTGCACCCTTTTGTTTTTTGTTTTGCTTTGACGGTGCCATCTTTTTTCCCCCTTTTAGATATATATATATATATATATATATATATATATATATTTACTGTGCGTCAGACTCATTCTTAACAGGCAGCAAGGATGAGCTTTATGAGGACAGTCAGCATTTACAGGTCAGCACAGACTTGGAGGAGAAGTCCGTTGTTGACTCCTCTAGGCGTGCAACTAAGGCTACTTTCACACCAGTGTTTTTGCTCAATCCATCATGGATCAGTAAAAATGCTTCCGTTCTGATAATACAACCTTCTGCATCTGTTATGAACGGATCTGGTTGTATTATGTCTCCTATAGCCAAGACGGATGCCGTCATGAACTCCATTGAAAGTCAATGGGGGACAGATTTCTATTGTGTCAGAGAAAACGGATCCATCCCCATTGACTTACACTGTGTGTCAGCACCATATCACGGACAGAAAAACGCAGCGTTATTCTGTCTGCGATGGGGACACAACCAAACGGAACAGAAAGCATTCTGACGGATTCCATTTCGTTCAGTTCAGTTTTGTCACCATTGACAATGAATGGGGACAAAACGGAAGCGCTTTCCCCCTGCTATTGAGAGCCTATGATGGATCTCAATAGCGGAAAGTGCAAGTGTGAAAGTAACTTAATAATGATAACAGTCGGGTGTTATGCCCTGTTCAGGTTATGTGTGGAGGTTTGCCAGGTTAGCAGCACGTGTGTAGCCTTTTGTTTTTGTTTTGGAGTTGAGCTGTATCCGCCTTTCTTCAGGTGCACTGGGTGGGGTAGTTGGTATGAGTTTAAATTATGCCCACTCCCAGTGTACTGTGTGGGTTATAGCTTCTGTCTTGCTGAGAGGAAGGAAGTAAGGAAGGATTTGCTGTTCCTGCTCACTAACAAGATAAGTTGGTTTTGTTTTTCTTGTGATTTTCTGTCTAGACTGTTAGAGAGACACCTGCCCCCTCCAGGTCCTGAGGGAGCAGGCTGCCTCTTTCCCCCTTTCATCATCTTTGGGATTTTAGGGTATCTTCAGCCTAGGCACTGGGACATGTTCATTCCAACCTTCAGGGTCTGAACGTGGGCATAGAAGCCTAGGGAGAGCTGGTAGGGATTTGTCAGGAGGTGACCTTTATCCCCAGCTTCTTGCCTAGACACTTGTTTGGTTGTATTCTGTGTATATTGTATTCTGTCCAGCATGACATCGGGTGGGAGCACATGTTGCAAGAGATCAGGAATATATGCAAGAGACAGGTCAGGGTAACATTAGTGAGGAACACACCGATGTATATGGAGATATAATCAATCACACAGGGGAGCCGGGTGAAGAGGAAGCATCATCATCATCAGTGGGTGAGAGTGGCAGTGTTCCTGTGAGACAGCAGGGTGGCAGAATGCCCTTAAGACAGCAGGGTGGCAGTGTGCCTGTGAGATAGGAGGGTGGAAGCAGCGGGTTCATAAAAGCAATGGCAGTGGGTAAAAAAAAAAAGCAGCAGCAGGCAGGCATCACGCAGTGGTGGAGGAAAAATGGCATACTCAGCAGTGTTGGAATTTTTCAGCAAGTTGATGGCGGAAGTTAGCATGGTGGTATGCAGGATATGTGGGCAAAAGGTGAGGCACAGCCAGGGTGCTAATATTAACACGACGGCCCTGAGTCAACTCATGGAACATCATTATAAAAGTGGCGTGCCACTCATTTAGTCTTACAGCCTGATGCAGCAAACGCTGCATCTTCCACCTGCACCTTTCAACGGCAATCGATCACTAAGGCAATTGCTAAAAGACAACTGTGTGCACTAATCCAAGGAGCTGAACATGCAGCTGGCCAAGTTGCTGGTATTACAGGCCTTCCCTTTCCATTTAATTGACTGCACATTTCAGAGAACTGGTGGCTTGTGCCCACCCAAGAGTCTCAAGCCGACATTTCTAAAAAAGCTGTACCAGCCCTGCACACGTATGTTGAGCAGAAGGTGTGCCAGTCTTTGGGCCTCAAGGTTTCTGCTAGAGTTCACGCCAGTGCTGACATATGGCTTTGCATCTATGGTCAAGGACAAATATATGTCGTTCCCAGTGATAAATTGACACTTTTCTTGACCTGTAATATTGACACACAGTAATGTAATTTTACAGCTAACAGATGGTATTTGCTCTAAATCTTCGTGCCTTGCCCAGTGATGTAGATGACAATAACTTACAACTGCCTGTAATACTGATGGCACAATACCTACAGAACAGATTAAGTATGAATGTGGGTACACTAGAACGTAATGCACACAGCAATACACTCCCCTTGCAGTCTCCCTGCACTGTCTCTGCAGTTTAAGTCCCAGACATTGAGATTGGGCGACAGAGTGGGATGAATATGATTAAGCAGAGGGGTCTGGGTATACCAGATTTATTATGATTTGTGACAAAAAATCTGGCATACCCAAATGAATAGAAACAAAACAAATTGGAACAAATTTATTGACGAAGTGCGGTGAATCGTCCGAGTTGAATATTTAAAAGCGTGTTCATCTCTAGTTACTTTGCAAACTGCATATAGAAACTGTTCTGTTGATATTGCTAACTGACAATTTCTGTGCTTTGCGTTTCTGTGCTCCTTGCTGCAATATTGTATGTAACTATTAAGTTTGAGACTGTCACAGTATGATTCAAAGTCAGTAAATTGTTCAAGTTAAACCTTGCTGAGTCCTTAGACTATCTTTGAGTGAGATACTGTGTAGTGGTGCACTGAGGTCCTAAGTTCGAATCCAACCAAAAACAACATCTGCATGGAGATTATACTGTATGTGCTCTCCAAGTTTGCATTGGTTTCCTCTTACACTTCAGTGACATTCTGATAGGATTTAGATTGTGAGCTCCACCGGGGACAATAAATGATCAAAATGTCTTTTAAGCACTGCAGAATATGTTGGTGCAATATAAGCAATTACAATAAATAGTGGTTTCTGATCCTCTTACACCTATGTCTTTCTAAAAATCCACCAGTAACTGTTAGCCATGAAATGTATTAGCTCAGTCCTAACATGCAGTCTAATATAGCAGGAAGTTGTGTTTAAGTGCCCCCTTATTTACCAGGTTCCATATATACTGTGCAGCTTCACAGGTTGCACATTTGGAATAGTATTGAGATTCAAGTTATTTATTGCATATTTACAATTTGAAAACTGAAATCTTTTGAACAGCTTTTTGGGACATTTTTTTAGAACAGCAGATTGTCCTTGCCTTCTAGGAAAATACAGATATTTCATGTATGGCTGCCAATATCTGTTGCTCCTGGACTTGGTTGCCTGCTGTGTATGCACAAAACACATGAATTACTGGATGCAAACTCTCTAATCTGTACTTCTGTAGTCAATCACTCAAGTGTTTAATTATTAATATATGTCACATTAAAACCTGATGGTTTTTCATATAGTTTAAATATGCAGGAACAATGGAAATAAGATTATTTATTTTCCATGTTTTTAAATACAGCCTTCCTAGTATCCTGTAGCCTTTGTGTCAAAACTAAGCAAATATTATCACTGAATGTTGAAATTAGGGTCTTGAAGATATAACCAAATATTTGAATACTTCTTCATTAAATGGCCAGATCAAACTTCCTGACAAAGAGTGACCCAACACCCTGGAACAGGGACTCTTAGTTATATGTCAATATATAATATACCCTCTACATGTTTAACTGGTAAAATCATTAGCAACAGATAGGGCAGCTTGATGAGCTATGGTTGCAAATTTAGAAAGTAAGAAAGAAAGTCACATGTCAGGTTGCCAATTGAACTAAAAGAATGTGGTACCTGTTGGAAGTGTATCCAAATATACAGTAATATGTGACTAAGCCACATCACTCTAGAATGAAATAATGCAAATAAAGGATTCTTATTCTTTTTTTGAAACTTTAGTAGACAAAAATATGCAGTATTTTACATGAGATTGCGCACAAATATGCATAAACACTTTAATACTAAGAAAAATCTGGATATGTCACTCTGTATTTATTTATTGCACTTCACAAGAAAGCCCAATTTTTTTTATGTTTTCTAATAATATGAGATTCTTAGCACACACTTTGATTTAAATTGTGTTCACCCATCTACCACATTAGACTGATCTCTTTCAGGTGGCTCTTTACATTAATGCTATTTCTGTGTAAGAGAAGACTTAGGGGGAAATGTATTGAGTTTTTACTCTACAACTGTATAAAATATCTACTGTATACCAAATGGGAGAAGCACTGAACCAAAATAAGGGCAGTGATCGACTTCAAAGTACAAAGCAATTCAAATGACACATTTTGGATTATTGTACTTGTATTGTAGCATCATTGTTTTTGATTGGTGATAAAGTTAACTGGTTATTACCACGTAAATTATTAGTACGTAAGCAAATGCCCAAGGGTGAGGTTCATCTCTTCTTATACATAAGAAATAATTTGAGTAAAAATGTAAGAGACATGCACAATAATCTAACCATTGATATTTTGCAATGGTATACCTTCTGTGAGTCAGGCCTGATCAATGAAAAGATGTCTAAACTCACTAATGTTCTTGTGGTTAAATAGCTGTGAATTAAGGATGAGTGAACCAGTTCTGACTGCAGAAAAACCCAAATCTTTCCTGACAAATCCACTAAAATGTTACGTATCGCCCTAGAAGAACGAGCAAAATGCCATACTGTGCTGGGCAGTAAATGAGGGGGGGGGGGGGGGGTTGGGTCTTACATTGCCTGCCAGGAAAACAATCTTAGGGAGTCAGGGACAGTGAAAAATAAATCAGATACAGTCAGAAATCAGAAGCGCAGATGCACTTCAAAAGCAGCTACCTGCAAGCAAATCATTTCATTTTGTTTCCCCATTTCAAGTTTTTTTTGTGGGGTTCAATATAATTATGTAATACATATATATATATATATATATATATATATATATATATATTGAAAAGGAAAGTCCGCAGCACTCCTTTAAGTAAAAAAGTGTAATTTATTCACACATGTCAGACAACGTTTCGGTCCTCTCACAGGACCTTTTTCAAGTCAAGTGACTCACTTGACTTGAAAAAGGTCCTGTGAGAGGACCGAAACGTTGTCTGACATGTGTGAATAAATTACACTTTTTTACTTAAAGGAGTGCTGCGGACTTTCCTTTTCTACTGAATTTGTCCCATATCGAGGGACCACCGCGGGCACCTGCACAGCTATATTTGCACTGAAGGGAGTGCTGCCTGAATCTTTCCATGGATATATATATATATATATATATATATATTATAGGAAGGCACAAGGGGCCATCATTGATGGAAGGTATGTGTCACTGAGATTCCTGGCCTCGGAGAGGTAAGAGCGGGTAGTTTTAAGTGTCAGCGGCAGCTAGTGCTGACTGACAATTTGTTGTTGTTAGTATGGCTGTAAAGCCGATCCGGGCCGGCTCTTACTGGGAGTAGCCAAAGTGCTGGGTGGGTGGCTCCTCCCCACACTCCAGGCCGAGTCTTTTTTGGCATATATAAAACCCAGCCAGCAGTCTCAGCTGGGTGTGGTTTATCCTCCATCTGGCAGAGAAGCTGGGGAGTCTCTGTGTGTTGGGACGTGTGAATTTGTGAACAGGCCCCTAAAACCTGCTGTGGACTGCAGGTGGAAAGCTGCTAACAGGTGATGATTTTGTTCTATGGACATTGCATGGTGTGAACAAACACCAAGACTGTGAACGGTCATTTTGTTTTTCCTTATGTGTGAATAAACACCAAACTATTTAAGTTAAAGACTTTGTGATTGCCTCTTTACTGCGGCCGCTAGCCTGTCTACCAGAGCAAAAACCCAAAATTGGTGTCATATTCGGGCAAATGCTGTAAGGCAGGCCTGAAGGCCGAAAAGTTTTTTTGTTTTTCACGGACACAGGTGCATCTCCTACATTAAGCCAGCAAGGTTACGACCCGTGTCCCCTGATCAAATGGAGGCCGTCGTGAAAGCCCTCGTGGAGGCTAACTTGCAGCAGCAGGAGACCAACAAGCAGCAGCAGTATTACAGCATGTCATGGCGTTGCAAGCGGACAGAGCGTCCCAGAACGTCCACGATGCCCGGAAAGCTGCCCGTGTGGCGATCCCTAAGATGTCCCCCTCGGATGACGTCGAGACCTATATGGCAATGTTAGAAAAGGTGGTCGCGAGGGAGAAGTTACCCCAGGACCAGTGGGCTGAGGTCGTCGCTCCGTTCCTGGCGTCTGGGCCCCATCAAGTGTTTTTTGATCTTCCCGATGATCAAGCGGCCGATTACCCGACTGTAAAAGGTGAGATCCTGGCTAGACTGGGGGTGAATGTATTGGTCCGGGCCCAGCGGGTGCACCAGTGGGAATTTAACTAGGCTGAACTTGCAAGAACACATTATTATGACCTGCTACACCGGTTGCAGAAATGGCTACAGCCTGACATATTGACTCCCACTGTTATGCTGGACCGTCTGTTGGAGGATGTGTTTTGGAGGGCTTTGCTATACCCTCTCTAGCACTTAATCGGCCAGGTGTCTCCTGGTAATGCCTTAGAGATGGTCGACCTGGTGGACCTTTATGAGGCCACCAGAAATCTGCAGGGGGGTTCTTTTGGGAGGGGGCCAGTCAAACCCCGGAAATCTCCACCCCAGACACGGCGGCCAGTGCCAGCCGACACCACCCGGGACGTATCCCCTGCAGACCCAGCCCCAGTAGTTTGCTGGCGGTGTCACAAGCCTGTACACATAAGGGCCGACTGTCCCCATTGGGTTGAACCCTTGGATACCAACTATGGCTACCACCAGTCATTGTATGCGTGGAAGCTGTGTGCCACAGGTACCTGCAAGATTGTAGACAATAGCCACCTATGCCAGGTGGAAGTGGGGACACTCTGGCAGTGGCACTGCTGGATTCAGGGAGCCTGGTCTCCCTGGTAAGAGCTGCCCTGGTGCAGCCCATTGAATATACTGGCCGAAGGGTCGGCGTTGTGTGCTTTTCATGGGGACTTAAAGGACTATCCCACCTCCCTGGTCTATATATTAATGGTGGCCGGCAGATGGACTCATGAGGTAGCTGTCGCCTCAAAATTACCATATGAACTAATAATTGGGAGAGACTACTCCGTTTTCCCATCACTATGGCTGGACACGAAAGTTACCGATACCCGTTAGACAGATGACCCTAGCAAAGTGGCCCGGCTCAGGGAAGAGACCAAAACCCTGGGAACCTGAGTCTGAAGGGCCAGTGGTAGGGGTGACTACCACTTTGGTGGAAGAGGGGGAGACAACCCCGCTAAGTGTGATGGTGGGAGACATGGAGGACTTGCCACCAGGTCCGGAGCTAGCCAACCTCAATGTCTTCGGGTATAATTTTGTTACTGCACAACATGGGGACCCAACCCTATCCCGAGCCTGGAAAAATGTATTAATAATAGATGAAAAACCACAACAACCAGGGGCAGAGTCGGTGTTTCCCCGTTTTGTGGTTCATCAAGAGATGTTGTATCGAGTAAGCCAGCTGCGAGGTGAATCCATTGAACAGTTGGTGGTGCCCCATAGCGAATCGCTATGGATCTCGTAGGCCCGGTAACGAAGTCTGCCATAGGACACCGACACATCTTGGTTGTCCTCGACTACGCCCCTCGGTAACCGGAGGTGGTGTGGCTGCGGCATACATCAGCTAAACTCATAGCTAAGGAGTTAATGGAGATATTTTCTCAAGTGGGTCTGCCTAAGGAGTTTCTGACTGACCATGGGACCCCGTCCAAGGTCATGAGGGAACACTGTAAGTTGCTCCACATAAAACAGCTACGGATGTCCGTGTATCACCCGCAAACGGATGGCCTGGTAGAGAGGTTTAATCAAACATAAAAAAATATGCTAAATAAAATGGTCTCTAAGGATGGGAGGTGCTGAGACCTTTTTCTGCCCTATCTCATGTTTGCAGTGCGAGAGGTGCCCCAGGCCTCTAATGGGTTCTCGCCCTTCGAACTGCTATACAGCAGACACCCTCGCGGTCCGTTGGACATGGTCAAAGAGGTGTGGGAACAACAACCCACACCGCACAGAAGTGTTGTTAAGTACGTCACCCAGATGCACCTCTGGTTAGGGAGCATATGGAGGCAGCTCAGCAAGCCCAGAGTAGGATCTATAATCCGCAGGCTCAGGTCTGGACCTTTAATCCGGGTGATTGGGTATTGATTCTGGTACCAACCGTAGACAGTAAGTTCCTAGCTAGGTGGCAGGGGCCCTACGAGGTATTTGAAAAAATTGGAGAGATAGATTACAAGGTACACCAGCCAGGGAGGCGAAAGCCGGAGCAGGTGTACCATGTTAATCTGCTCAAACCCTGGAAAGATAGGGAAACCTGTACAGAAGACAGCCCACAACCAGGGTTCCTAGGGGAAGCGGTTTCGGCTCCTCTGTCTGTAGTTAAAATTGCTGACAGCCTCTCCTCTAAACAGACTCAGGAAGCCAGGGAGTTCATTAGTCGGAACACGGATATGTTCTCGGACCTCCCTGGACGCACTTCCATAGTCCGAGGAGTCAAAAAGTGAATGAGCCAGTCCGATAGTCTTAATACCCAAGCCAGACTGGACATTGCGGTTCTGTAATGACTTCCGCAAACTGAATGAGGTGTCCAAGTTTGAAGCATATCCAATGGCAGGGAGCAACCCAAGTTGTCCATCACATGAGAGTACAAGGCAGGGATGGCTTTTTAAGAGAATTAATGCCAGCTGGGAATCTTCCAGCAAGGGCACCTGTTTGGGAGAGAGTGGCCACACCGGTGAACAGAGGCTCAAGTACATCAAGCAGCAAGCATCCAGCTGGCTGTCACCCCTCTGACTCCAACAGGGAAAGGTGGTCAGCGACAATGGAAGCAATATCCTGGATGTCCTGAAACTTGGCGAAATAACACATGCTCCCTACGTGGTACATTTCATAAACCTTGTGGTGCAGCACCTTCTAAATAGGTACACTGGCTTGTGCAAGGTGCTGGCAAAGTCCAGGAGACTGTCCAAGCAGTTCATCCACATGTGGCTAGGAATGCACTCCTGGACCTACAGCAACAGAATGGCCTACTGCTACATCACTTAATCTGCCACATGCCAACTCGCTGGAATTCTACATTGCAGATACTCGATTGTCTATATGAGCAGCGGACACTGCAAATAACTTTGTCATGCACCAGATAGCTTCATCCAAGATTCCAGTCAGGTGCTGAACTTCTCGAAGAGGCCACAAAGTTTGTCAGCAGGGACAACTGCAGCATGAACAATGTAATTTCTCTCATATTTATCTTAAAACATACACTGACACTTATGCAGCAGGGGACCACGTGGGAATAAGAACAGCTGACGCATCTTGCCGTCCACCCTATAGTTGTGGGAACACAAAGGGAATGTGCCATGGAGGAGGAGGAGGAAGATGAGAATGAGGAGCTGCCACTGCAAGAGGCAGAGAAGTAGTCGGAGGTGGAGGATCAAGAGGACAATGATGAGGATTACACCTGCCAAGACACTCAATCATCTCATTGGGGGCCGAGCCATTAAGAAGTGACTCGTCAGGCAAGCTGGCCAGAATGGCCACCAGTATTCTGCCTTGCTTACACAGTGACAGGTGTATCATTGACATCAAGCAGTCTGATGATTACTGGATAGCCATGCTTTTAGACCCTTGCTACCAAGCTGAAATGGGGGAATGTTTTCCTCTGGCAGAAAGGGAAGACCAATTATGTTACTACCAGGAAACACTGTGTATGTAGCTTGCCACAGTTTATGGCAGGCAAACACCTGCCACCAGCATGTCTGAAAGAGTGGCCCCTCTCCGCCCCCCACATAGTCACCCCCTCCTGCCACCACGAGCAGCAGAAGTTGCAGTAGTGGCAGCAGCCATTTCATTTTCCTTAACATGATGGAGTAGTTTTTCCAAGTGCCGTGCCCGGCTCAGGCCAGTCAGCAAGCCGACAGGTCCTGCCTCAACGCCCAGGTTCAGTCCTACATAAACTATGGCCAGTCTCTGTTGCATACCCAGTTCCATGACCCAATGGATTTCTGGGCAGGCAGACTGGAATTGTGACTTGAACTGGCACAGTACGCTCTCTATCTTTTTCTTGCCTGGCCTCCAGGGTCATCTTGGAGAGGGATTTTAGTGCTACGTGGGGCGGGGTGACACCCAAATGGACCAAGTTGTCTTCCACCAGTGTCCAAAACATCACTTTTGTCAAAATGAACCAAGCCTGGATTCAGAAGGATTTTTACACACCTCTGGCTGATTCTTATATATAAACCTTACCCACTTCACCTTGCTGGCAGTGCACCATCTTTCCATTGTTACTATCCATCTGCCTATAACCATGTTCTGTATGGCTGCTGCTGCAGCCTGCATCATGATACTATAGGCTCTCAATTGTCAGTTTACGTGTATTCAGTTTCCACACGGTCGAAATTGTAAAATTCTGTATGTTGTTGCTTACAGATAAAAAAAATATATAAGGCGCAGTATAAATTTATATGATACCAACATTTTCTCACAGTCCAGGCAATGCTGGGGCCTGCATCATGCTACTTGCCAACCATCATGTTCCCCAAAGACACTTTTTTTTTTTTATCTCATAACACCATGTATGTTTAAACATGTTCTGCCCCCGATAAGTGACAATTTTTGAAAGCTTTGGAATATGAAAAAAACATGAGACATGAGCTAGCACTGTGTATTTTTAAACACACTTTATGATAGCACCATAAAACATGTATTTACCCATAGCTATGTATTTCAGTGTCACTCGGACATCATTTACTATTGCTGTCATTGCGTTCCAGAGCTTGGGGAGGGAAAAAAAATCATAAAAAATGAACAAAAAGAGATAACAAGTTTTCCTAAAAATTAGGAGTCCTAGTAGGCTAGAGGGATTTAGCTATAACTTCCCCAACAAATCTATATTTTACTGCCACATATTCTAACCATTATAGTATCTTGACCAACCACCATGTAAGTTTCAAGGTGAAAATCATGTCTAATAAACCACAATTAGAGGAGCTATTCTCCTTTCTCATAACCCAGAATCTATCTGATTTTAGGATGTGGGTTAAAGGCAACATGAACTGTAAAAAAAAAAAATATGATTTCACAAGTTTAGTAAAGATAGTGTGGATTTCACTTGGGTTATGTTTGAGATTCTTTCAATGCTGAATTCCAGAAGCAGATGTGTCTAGTCCTTTAGTCCCATAAAAAGTGTAGTAAGGGATCTTCAAAACTCAGATTCTTTTGAATTAACATTTTTATCTTAATTTAAAATCCTTTTGAATAACATTCCTATAACACTGTTATCTTTTTTGAATAAGAAAAAAGAGAGTATTGAAGATAAAAGAATGCTTTAGCTTTTAGCATACTTTCATGTTTAAATTTGAATACAGATGATATATCCATTACCAGTATTAATCCGCATTCAGCTCTTTATACAACTGAACACCATGACAAGAACACATGGGGAAATGCATAGGTGCTTGTTTTGACTGTCCTTTAAAGTCTATATGGCATAGTGATGGCATAGTGATCACTCCTCCACATGCTGCAAAACACACCCTTCTTGAGCTTTAAAGGTAAAAATATTCTCCCCCAACATCGCCTGATATGCAATGTTTTGGAACTCCACGCTCTATATGTTAAACCACCTATACGACCAGAGATAGGTGGCCAACGATTTCCTAATGCTGCAGATGGACTGGTCTACTCCACAGTGTAACATCCACATTAGCCATTGGCAGCTCATCCATGATATGTGCTGTTTGCTCAGGCCCTTTAAGGAGACCAGTTCATTTGTCAGTCGGCAGTATTACAGGATGAATCATTCCACTCCTTCACATCCTGTAGGGGATGCTGAGAAATCTGATTGGCGTGGGGACAGAAGACATAGTGCTTACATCTCATGGCCACCTAAGCCCTGAAGAAGATGTACTGACAGAGGAGGAGGAGTTGAAGAGCAAAAACGCAGATGACCCTGACAGACTATGACAGTATGCAGTGGAGATGGAGGCAGGGAAACCCTCCGAATCCCTTTCAAATGGCCATTTGCATGCTTTCTTGTTTGTGTAGTGACAGCTGTTAGACTCACTGCCAGTCAAAAAATGGGGGCATTTTTTAGACCTTTTGAGAGGGTTGAAAAAATTGACTACTATAGAGACATGCTGTGTAGTCGGTTAGTCGCTGCATGCGAGCACCATCACCTGTCCTCACAAAGGTCTGACCCGGGGGACCCTCTGCACGCTCGCTCCACTACCATGACTAGGGGTGGGGAGGCAGGAGCAGCACCAGCTCCATTAGCAGCAACTTAAGTCTGGAATCTCTGATAAGCAGTATTTTGCAGCTGTCTTATGAAGAGCCTACCCAGCAGCAAAATGACCTCTGGACTACTGGACATGCAAACTTGAAGTGTGGCCGTAACTGGACGAGTTTCCTGCCCGGCCAGTATTGTGGCATCAGAGAGGGTGTTCAGTGCTGCGGGGGCATAGTTACCCCTAATAGAACTCGTCTTTCCTCCCAAAATGTTGAGAGATTAACCTTCATAAAGATGAATCAGACATTGATGAACCAGGATTTCTAGACACCAGTGGCTGATGCAACAGAATAGATCATTCTGCCACTAATGATCATACTGTAGTGTGCTGACACACTGGAATATTGTGTAAAATGGGCTGTTACTTCTGGCCACATGCTTCTGCCACCATTCTGATCCTGCCACCCGCCTGATTCCACCCACCTGTGGCCTTTCATGCTATTCCTACAATGGGGCTTCTTGGCCATCACAATGTTGCTGTTGGGTCCTGCTACTACTGTGCTGTATGCCACTGCTGGTGCCCCCCCCCCCCCCACTCTAACATGGGGCCAGTATTGTCACTGCTACTGCCACTGCTGCTGTCACCCTCCCCACTCTGTCATGGGGCCACTACTGTCACTGCTACTTCCAGTGTTGCTGCTACTACCCTCCCCATTCTGTCAAGGGACCATTATTGTTAGGGTTACTGCCAGGGCTACTGTTGCCACCCTCTGAACTTTGTCATGGGGCCGCTACTGTCACTGCTACTGCCACCCTCCCCACTCTGCCAAGGGACCACTATTGTCACTGTTACTGACACTGCTGCCACCCCTCCCCACTCTGTCATGGGGCCACTACTTTAACTGCTACTGCCACTGCTGCTGCTATCACCCTCCCCACTCAGTCATTTGGCCAGTATTGTCACATTACTGCCACTGCTGCTGCCACCCTCCCTACTTTGCCATGGGACCACTACTGTCACTGTTACTGCCACTGCTGCTGCTACCACCCTCCCCACTCTTCAGGGAGTACACAGTGATAAATTGTAGCTGAGTCTGTACTTCAACCATCTTCCACGTTCTCTCTGCACTCTCCCTGCAGTTTAACTTCCAAGCCGTCACACTGAGATTGGGCAACCAAGTGGGAAGAATATGATTTGGCATATTGGCCTGGGTATACCTGATTTATCGCAATTTGTAACAATTTCTTGGCGAAGATGGCAAATCAAATTTGTCTAAACTTTGCTCATCTCTACAAATACCAAATTTATGTCCCTTCAAGTGAAATCCAGGTTAGGCCACATAGCAAGGCAGAGATCTATTTGTTGATAAGCCTATAGCACTATCATTTAAGAGGAGAGCCTTCACAAACCAAGTATGAATGATATGACACTGAGAAAACAGTAGTCTGAAATCCCTAATGTATGGTAAGCTATAAATACAATTCTTTCAATGTTTACCACAACACCATGCTTGGCAACAGTCTCAATTTTGCCAGGACAGTTGTACTGTAAAGGGCGGGCTTATATAAGCCCCCCCCCCCCCCAAAGTAGATGGTCTGTATTTGTTCTGAGACATTTTGAGAGTGATTGATTAATTTACTGGTGATTGGAAAGGCATGACTTTAGGGTCCGGACTTTTGGTCTGGTATGTATAAAAGTATTAAAGTTGGTATGTATGAAATACCGCTTTAGGAAACAAATTAAATGAACATTTCCTACATAACATATATGCTGTGCTGCTTCTTGAGTCATGCTCCAACCCCAGAGTCTCAGCACTAGATATAACAGCAATGGGAAGGATTTGCTAAGCAAAAAGTATCAGAATTCTGGATTATATACATGCTTTCCACCACATTTATTATATGTTTTAGACACTTTTTGTACCTTATTTGGTAATAGAGGTAGTTTATTGTGAAAGAAAGATGGTTTATCAGAAAATGAGTGTGGTTTAAGATGCAACACATGCACCAAAATTGCTCCAAAATTTTGTCGCAGAGCAAGGAAAACAATAGGTGGTGCCGTTAAACAAAGGATTCCAAAGATGTAACAAATGTATCTTCTAGCATGAGCCATTTTAATAAATTTGTATGAAGAGCATCTTGAAGGCCATCAATCAGCATAATCAACCCTCTTAAACTAGGCATACAACCTGGTTGGTAGATCATGCTAAAAAAAAATAATACCCTTATTGTGACTGTCTGTGGCTCTATTGTTAAAAACATAATACATTTGTATTCATATACAAATGAAATTACCTAACTGGAGCACCTACGGGCCAGCCAGAGCCCTTGGAGCACCAGTTAGTTATACCCCAGCTTCAGTCCCTCCCCCTTCCCCTGGATTGACAGGACAAGACATATCACTCAACATACAGTATATGTGTGCATATGTAGGGAATTATCTGTTAGTAACCTCTCTGAGTGCCAACCTTTCATAAGCTTTGTATGAAAGGAATTGGGTAAAATGTGGGTTATCAAAACCCTACACACCAAACCCAATCTGTATTTGACATATGATTCTAAAATAGTGATTTCCTACCAAGATCTAATATGCATCTTTGAATTCAATTCTGTCCTACCAAATGGACGTAATGCAGAGATGGAGCTCTTCGGTTTCCTCTGACCAGTGGGCTGCCGCTCTCCGACGAGCTACCAGCTCGGTCATTTTAGTCGCCCTGGTTTCTCCTTGGCGAGCGTCCGCCCCCTACTACTCCACCAATTGACCATAGATACAAAGACTTACTACTCCACCAATTGACCATAGATATAAAGACAAGAAATAACCAAGAATACGGGAACCATACAGGACTAGGATAATTGAGAATTATGATACCAACTGGGTCTTTTGTTTTACGGACCAGTAGGATATCTACATAACTCCCTTATCATATTTAGACAACTACTATACTCACGGTGCTCGATATCCTATCGACCAGTGAGATATCTGTATGATCCCCATCACCATCTTTTTCTTGTTGTATAAAGGGATGGAGAGCTCTCATGCCCACTGGGTCTTTTTTTATATACGGACAAGTGACATAATGAGGACACCTTTCCACTATACATTATGCAATCAGGAAACAACAAAACCTATCAGCAACATAATACTGAAAGTACATAAAGATCTATACCTGTACAGAACGCACAAACAACACCTATCAACAATAAAATATTGAGAGTACATAAAGCTCTATACTCGTACAGAACACACAAACAACCATAGTCATGTACGTTCAACTACACTCCCCATGTATATTATCACTAGTCCGAATTCTTCATTTACATTTTAGAGTAAAGTTCCTGACCAATTAACCAGTCTGCGCTTACAACTGCAACTATTCTCCTACACCATAAACACATTCAAAAACTCAGAATGCTGAATCCTATTTAATCCTATTTGAAAAGCCAATTATCATGTATTATGATTGGTCCTAATTCATCATTTGCGTTTTAGAGTAAGGTTCCTGACCAATTAACCAATCTGCATTTACAATTGTAACTATTCCCCTACACCATAAACACATTCAAAAACTCAGAATGCCTAATCTAATCCTATTTGAAAAGCCAATCATCCCATAAATGACGTAATGTGTCTCAACCATACATTTTTATTTACTCTTGCCAAAAATGGTTCTTTTAAGCTATATATGGATCCAATAATTGGAAATATTTACTTCCTCATGCCACATATGGACTCAATTGTTCGTATTATCTTGACTTTTCCATGCCACATATGATGTCAATAAGTGGATCATTGTGTCCTCCCCTATGTGAATAATTAATCTCATTGAAAAAGATAATGGGTCCACAAATGAGTTAATGACTATCACCCTATAAATAACACAGTGGTCACCACAATCCTCTATTTACTGATGAAGGGAGAGTCTCCCGAAACGCATTTAAGAAGCCTATAGAGGATTGTCAGAACACTAACTACGGTGTACCATCTTAACCATACCAAAAGGAGCGCTCTGAAAAGACATTGAAAAGATCGCGATCATGGACCGCCCGCGTCACACTACAGATGCGAACCACGCCCCCGGCGTCCTAGACAACACGAGGTATGCCAAAGACTTCTCCAAATCGTGCTGGACTCCGCAAACTCTTCCAGGAACAGCCGACCGTCATTGGAGGATCTGGCACAACAGCGCCGGTTGGTGGGTAAGTGATCTCTGCAGCCAGAGACAGTGCGGGACGCCGCACTGAGGCACACAGCATCTTTTCTTCCCACAGTACTGTACAATAATACAGCTATTTGTACTACATATATACTGTTACTTACACCTTGAAGTCTTGGCTCAAAGAAGACCATTCCTAGTACAATACAAGACTATCAACGCATATCTCCATTCGATTTATGAAAGACTATTCCACAAACAGGAGCATCATTATAAAAGGCGCATCATCCATCTTTTACCTAGTGGCTACTATCCATTTTAATTTTTTCTATATTTTATCGTTCATTTTTATTCTAAAGGACAGTTTCATAGACTCTTATCTTTGAACCATTGATCCTATATATCTTATATTCTACTGCAAGCATTTATACATTTTTTTATATATAATTTTTTATAAACATCCTACCACTACATTATTTAATACTATAAATAAGCTAAAATAGATTGACCCATATAAGACTGTGCCTGCTTATCCTTTTATTTCTCAAGATCTAAAAATATGTGTCAAACATTTTATTTCGTTTTTGAAAAACAATATCGTAATGGGATGTTTACAAATACATGTATTGCTTCTGTAGCTAACCCATCAAAGTTCAAACATTGAGAAAGAAATCTCACCATGGATACTCATATGTGCTAATTAATATATCAAGTGGTCTTTTTTTCACTTTCATATCTAAGCAGTATGGGTCTATAAAACATCATAAACACCGGTGTTTCATTAGAGATCTGACCAAATTTGAAACTGGTAAAAAAAAAAAAAAAACCTGTATACTAAATTAGAAATGAAAAAATATTAGTAAAACTAGATTTAAGGCTGATTTTAGATATATATTGTATATATATCCAATAGTGAAATATAAGACTCCATTAACCCCTTAAGGACCGAGGACGTACCGGTACGCCCTATTTCCCGAGTCCTTAAGGACCGAGGACGTACCGGTACGTCCTGACTTAAAATCTGAATTCCGGCGCCGCGGGGGTTAATCGAAACGGGATTTCGGCTGAAATCATTCAGCCGGCATCCCGTAACAACGCAGGGGGGGGTCATTGGACCCCCCCGTATCGGCGATCGCAGAAAACCGCAGGTCAATTCAGACCTGCGGTTTTCTGCGTTTCCGGTCCATTCGGGTGTCCTGTGACCCGATGAACCGGAAAAAGACTGCGATCGGTGGCGTAATTTTACACCACCAATCGCAGTCCGAGGATTTGCAGAGGCGGAGCTGGCCCTGGTGCTGAACGCCGCTGTCCAGGGTGCTGATTGGTGCAGGGGAGAGAGGCGCGAGATTCAAACTTCCTGCGCTCCTCTCTCCCCTCCTCTTCCTGTCCAGCACCCTGACCGTGCAGCATCGTCCAGCACCAGCTCCTGTGTCCCCCTAAATCGGCATCCATCACCCTCCTGCACCCATCGCCACCCAGGTAGGTTAGGGTCAGTGAGGGAGAGGCACCTTTAGGCAGGGATAGAAGGGAAAAGTTAGAAGAAAAAAAAAAAAAAAAAGCACATTTATTCCAAACTTTTTTTTTTCAACTTTCAGACCCCAGACCCCCCCTGCCACTTGCCCCCCCCGCATCCCCCCCACCACCAGCCCCCCCCCCCCCCACCAACCCCCTCCCCCCACCACCAGACCCTTCCCCCACCACCACTTTTTTTTTTTTTCTGCGTGCGCTGACTGGCCGGCACTTTTTAGCGTCCGTCCACTGTTAGCGCATCGCCCGCCCCACCACCCCACCGACCGCTGATCAGCGTTGAACCGCAGATCAGCAAGTTTGAACTTTTTTTTTTTTTTTTTTTCCTAACACTTTTTTTTGCCTGGACTTTTTAGTACGTGAACACCCGTGCCCCCACACACACGCACATAGAATAAAGGTTTACACGCACGCACATACACACGCACACACACACACCCATGGCCCGCCGGGTGTTCTCGGCCGAGGAGGCATATGCCCAGATTGCCTCCGACTCTGAGAGCCCCAGTGAGGATGAGGATGACCCCACGTTCCTTTTGTCATCCGCATCCTCCTCATCATCATCGGATGACGATGAGCCACCAAGGCAGCGGAGACGCCGCCAGGCGGAGCCAGGGGCCACACATGCTAGGGATCCTGTGGCCCACCCTAGTACGAGCCGCCCTGGGGTTCGTACTGGTTTCCCGGCCCACCAAATAAGTTCACCGGAGCCCCCTGCCGATGAACTTAGCTGGTGTCCCCCAGTGGACTTTGAGCCTGAGATTCCGGATTTCGCTGGCAATCCTGGAATCCAGATTCCCACAGTGGGGTTTACTGAAATAGACTTTTTTAGTTTTTTTTTCAGTAACCCACTGGTGAATTTGATGGTGGAGCAGACGAATCTGTACGCCCAACAGTTCGTCGCTCAAAACCCAGGCTCAGTTTTGGCTAGACCCGGTGGCTGGACGCCGGTCAGTGCAGCCGAAATGAGGACATTTTGGGGCCTCGTGCTGCATATGGGTCTAGTCCAAAAACCCAGTGTCAGGCAATACTGGAGTGGGGACGTCCTGTACCAGACCCCACTGTACAGTATGGTCATGATACGTCACCGGTTTGAGGCCATCCGGAAATGTCTGCATTATTCCGATAATGCAGCATGTCCACCCCGAGGTGATCCTGCCTATGACCGGCTGTACAAGATACGGCCGGTCATCGATCACTTTGGGGCCACATTTCAGCAGGCCTACGTACCTGGAAGGGAGGTCGCGGTTGATGAGTCTCTCGTTGCGTTCAAGGGGAGACTCAGTTTCCGCCAATACATTCCCACAAAGCGGGCGAGGTATGGCGTGAAGCTATACAAAATTTGTGAGAGTACCTCAGGGTACACTTACAAATTTCGTGTGTACGAGGGGCGAGATTCCCGGATTCAACCACCAGAATGTCCCCCCACTCTGGGTGTTACCGGGAAACTCGTGTGGGACCTTATGTACCCACTGCTGGATAAGGGTTACCACTTGTACGTGGACAACTTTTATACCAGCATTCCCTTGTTCAGGTCCCTTGCCGCCAGATCCACGTTCGCTTGTGGGACCGTGCGGAAAAATCAACGCGGCCTCCCTGCCTACCCCCTCCAGGTACCTATCCCCAGGGGTGAGACCCGTGCACTTACCAGTGGAAACCTGTTGCTGCTCAGGTATAAGGACAAGAGGGATGTCCTTATGCTGTCCACAATCCACGGTAACAGCACCACCCCAGTCCCTGTGCGAGGTACCGTGGCAACGGTCCTCAAGCCCGATTGTATCGTCGACTACAATCGGTATATGGGAGGAGTTGATCTCTCTGATCAAGTCCTCACGCCATATAACGCCATGCGCAAAACCCGGGCATGGTACAAAAAAGTTGCGGTCTACATGGTGCAGGTTGCCATGTACAACTCTTTTGTACTATCCCGAAGCGCTGGCAGCACAGGGACATTCCTCCAATTCTATGAGGCAGTCCTCAAAGACCTGATCTTTTCGGACCGGGAAAGAGCAGGCCGGAGTACCTCGGGAACTGGAGGCGCCCGGATCGTCCCTGGCCAACACTTTCCAGGTGTGGTCCCCCATACTGGAAAGAAGGGACGAACCCAAAAAAAGTGCAGAGTGTGTCACAAGAGGGGGATACGGAAGGACACCACAACTCAATGTGACACGTGCCCCGATCATCCGGGCCTCTGCATTATCGATTGCTTCAGGGAGTATCACACTTCCATGGAGTACTAAATTTTTATAATCCCCAACAGTTCACTAGAGAACATAAAACACTATGGCTCTCAGACTTTGGAGACACGAAAACAATTTTTCTTTCCCCAAAAAATATTAGTTTTAGTGCAGGCATCCTCAAACTGCGGCCCTCCAGATGTTGTAAAACTATAACTCCCAGCATGCCCAGACAACCTACAGCCATCATCAGGGCATGGTGGGAATTGTAGTTTTACAACATCTGGAGGGCCGCAGTTTTAGGATGCCTGCTTAGTGTCTCCAAAGTCTGAGAGCCATACATATTGGGCATCGTCGCGTGCGTAAAAGTCGTCGCTATAAAAATAACTTTTTACCAAACGCCTCGGATGAACGGTGTTAAAAATATAAAATAAAAACGGTGCCAAAACACCTATTTTTGGGCAAAATTTAAATTTAAATCCATTTTGCCGGTAATAAAGCAAGGGTTAACAGCCAAACAAAACTAAACATTTATTGCCCCAATTCTGTAGTTTGCAGAAACACCCCATATGTGGTCGTAAATGGCTATATAGCCGCACGGCAGGGCATAGAACGAAGGGAACTCCATACGGTTTCTGGAAGGCAGATTTTGATGGACAGTTTTTTTTTTTTACACCATGTCCCATTAGAAGCCCCCCCTGATGTAGTCTAGACTAGAAACTCCAAAAAAGTGACCCCATCTAAGAAACTACACCCCTCAAGGTATTCAAAAATTACTTTACAAACTATGTTAACCCTTTAGGTGTTCCACAAAACTAAATAGCGAATGTAGAAACAATTTTAGAATTAAATTTTTTTGTTACATTGCCTCAAAAAAGAGTAATATAGAGCAACCAAAAATCTAATTTACCCCAAAAATTGTCCCAAAACAACAACCACCTTATCCCGTAGTTTCCTAGATGGGGTCACTTTTATGGAGTTTCTACTCTAGGGGTGCATCAGGGGGCTTGAAAGGGTACATGGTGTAAATAAACCAGTCCAGCAAAATCTGCCTTCCAAAAACCGTATGGCGTTCCCCTTCTTCTATGTCCTGCCGTTTAGCCAAACAGTAGTTTACGACCACATTTGGGGTGTTTTTGCAAACTACAGAATCAGGGCAACCCATTTTGAGTTTTGTTTGGCAGTTAACCCTTGTTTTACTCCTGGAAAAAACTGATTATATTGGAAAATTTTCCAAAAAATAGAAATTTCTAAATTGTTTCTCCATCTGCCATTAACTCTTGTGGAACACCTAAAGGGTTAACAAAGTTTGTAAACCCAGTTTTGAATACCTTGAGGGGTGTACTTTCTTAGATGGAGTCACTTTTTTGAAATTTCTATTCTAGGGGTGCAACAGGGGGCTTCAAATGGGACATGGTATAAACAAAACCAGTCCTGCAAAATCTGCCTTCCAAAACCCATATGGTGTTCCCCTCCTTCTATGTGCTACCGTTCGGCCAAACAGTAGTTTACGACCACATATGGGGTGTTTTTGCAAACTACAGAATCAGGGCAACCCATTTTGAGTGTTGTTTGGCAGTTAACCCTTGTTTTACTCCTGGAAAAAATTGATTATATTGGAAAATTTTCCAAAAAATAGAAATTTCAAAATTGTTTCTCCATCTGCCATTAACTCTTGTGGAACACCTAAAGGGTTAACAAAGTTTGTAAACCCAGTTTTGAATACCTTGAGGGGTGTACTTTCTTAGATGGAGTCACTTTTTTGAAATTTCTATTCTAGGGGTGCAACAGGGGGCTTCAAATGGGACATGGTATAAACAAAACCAGTCCATGCCAAATCTGCCTTCCAAAACCCATATGGTGTTCCCCTCCTTCTATGTGCTCCCGTTCGGCCAAATAGTAGTTTACGACCACATATGGGGTGTTTCTGTAAACTACAGAATCGGGGCAGCCCATTTTGAGTGTTGTTTGGCAGTTAACCCTTGTTTTACTCCTGGAAAAAATTGATTATATTGGAAAATTGTCAAAAAAATAGAAATTTCAAAATTGTTTCTCCATCTGCCATTAACTCTTGTGGAACACCTAAAGGGTTAACAAAGTTTGTAAACCCAGTTTTGAATACCTTGAGGGGTGTACTTTCTTAGATGGAGTCACTTTTTTGAAATTTCTATTCTAGGGGTGCAACAGGGGGCTTCAAATGGGACATGGTATAAACAAAACCAGTCCTGCAAAATCTGCCTTCCAAAACCCATATGGTGTTCTATGTGCTACCGTTCGGCCAAACAGTAGTTTACAACCACATATGGGGTGTTTCTGCAAACTACAGAATCAGGGCAACCCATTTTGAGTGTTTAAGCCTCACAATATGACTGCAAACCTGAACTGGTCCATAAAAAGTGGGATTTTGAAGATTTCTCAAAAATTTCAAAATTTGCTTCTAAACTTCTAAGCCTTGTAACATCCCCAAAAAATAAAATATCATTCCCAAAATGCTACAAACATGAAGTAGACATATGGGGAATGTAAAGTCATCACAATTTTTGGGGGTATTACTATGTATTACAGAAGTAGAGAAACTGAAACTTTGAAATTTGCTAATTTTTCAAAATTTTTGGTAAAAAATGTATTTTTTTATGCAAAAAAATTAACTTTTTTGACCCAATTTTAGCAGTGTCATGAAGTACAATATGTGACGAAAAAACAATCTCAGAACGGCCTGGGTAAGTCGAAGCGTTTTAAAGTTATGAGCACTTAAAGTGACACTGGTCAGATTTGCAAAAAATGGCCTGGTCCTTAAGGTGAAAATGAGCCTGGTCCTTAAGGGGTTAAAAGTGCATAATTAAAAGCAGACACCATCCATTTATATATAATAAATTAGCTCATTAGAAAAATAATTATTCCCCCAGTGTGTCACAGCCATATCCAACTCAACAAATGCATGGGGGCTCCTTATCGTTGCTGGGTTCATGTCTCAACCATTCAAAATATCAAACAGTTGCATCACTAGGAGCTGGAACCCACAACTTTCCTCAGAGTTATTTGAAAATGTGCAACTTGAATCCAAATGCAATGATGATGGGTATAAATGAAATGGTGTGACTGGTAATAAATACTCAATTTTCGACTGGCAATATAATTCAGAAGAGGGAACATTAACAAGAGACCCAGATAGGAAATTTACCTATGTCATTTTTTTGTAGAGATGGGCCAAATGTAATTGAAAGGGATTTGTAAATTGTAGTAACTGTGACCAATGTGGATAATGCAAAGATTTTTGATCTCTCATTGGATTAACAAATAAACTACAATCTATTTGATTGAAAGAGTTATCCTTTACACTAACCCCAAGAATGACTAATCCCAAGAATGCCACCAGCAGCACATCTACCAGCGCGCGCTAGTTCTCGTGCATCTTACGATCACGCTCCAGTTGTGAAATTAAGGACGGCACGTTGTCCTTGTAACGGGGATCCAGCAGCGTGGCCACCCAGTAATCAGCACAAGTTAGAATGTGGGCAACTCGGCAGTCGTTGTGGAGACACTGCAGCATGCAATCGCTCATGTGTGCCAGGCTGCCCAGAGGCAACGAAAAGCTGTCCTCTGTGGGAGGTGTATCATCTGTGTCCTCTGTATCCTCCCAGCCATGCACCATAGAAACATAGAAACATAGAAACATAGAATGTGTCGGCAGATAAGAACCATTTGGCCCTTCTAGTCTGCCTAATATACTGAATCCTATGAATAGCCCTTGGCCCTATCTTATATGAAGGATGTGCCTTATGCCTATCCCATTTTGCACAACAAAAGAGCAAGGATTTTACAAAGTAAAAAATCTCATTTTATTCAATTCAAATCACATGATCAATACAAATAAGAGTCAAAGGGACAAGGCATAGATACTAGGCCACAGTTGGGCTCTACAATGTGGAGAATCACAATAAGGGATGATATGACCGTAAACAGCAGGTGACACACAATTTAAGCAGAGGCTATGAATCCTGGGGTAGTTGCGGGTGCTAGTGCTGTTCCCTAATAATAAACTACTACCTTACTATCAGTCATAGCGTCTAACCATTGGATACTGTAGGGTATAAGAGGACGGTGGAATAATACTCATAAAGATGGCATTTAAACAATAACTTCAAGCCACTCGTCCCACCCTATTCCAGATACCATGTTACCTACCCATGTTGCTGCTGTGAACTGGTGCACACAAATCCCCAACCGCTTCAACCTCGACACGTGTTTTGCCACGTAGGCTTCGTCAGGAGATACTTTATGCCTATCCCATGCATGCTTAAACTCCTTCACTGTATTTTCAGCTACCACTTCTGCAGGAAGGCTATTCCATGCATTCACTAATCTCTCAGTAAATACTTCCTGATATTACTTTTAAACTTTTGTCCCTCTAATTTAAAACTATATCCTCTTGTAGCAGTTTTTCTTCTTTTAAATATTCTCTCCTCGTTTAGCTTGTTGATTCCCTTTATGTTTTTCAAAGTTTTTATCATATCCCCTCTGTCTCTTCTTTCTTCCAAGCTATACATGTTAAGGTCCTTTAATCTTTCCTGGTAAGTTTTATCCTGCAATCCATGTACTAGTTTAGTAGCTCTTCTCTGAACTCTCTCCAAAGTATCAATATCCTTCTGGAGATATGGTCTCCAGTACTGCGCACAATACTCCAAATGATGTCTCACTAGTGCTCTGTAGAACGGCATGAGAACCTCCCTCTTTCTACTGGTAATTCCTCTCCCTATACACCCAAGCATTCTGCTAGCATTTCCTGCTGCTCTATGACATTGTCTGCCTACCTTTAAGTCTTCTGAAATAATGACCCCTAAATAAAATAAATCCCTTTCCTCAGATACTGAGGTTAGAACTGTATCATTGATTTTATATTCTGCTCTTGGGTTTTTACACCCAAGGTGCATTATCTTCCACTTATCAACATTACATTTTAGTTGCCAGATTTTTGACCATTCCTCTAGTTTTCCTAAATCCTTTTCCATTTGGTGTATCCCTCCAGGAACATCAACCCTGTTACAAATCTATGTGTCATCAGCAAAAAGACACACCTTAACATCGAGGCCTTCTGCAATTTCGCTGATGAAGATATTAAACAATATGGGTCCTAGAAGAGATCCCTGAGGTACCCCACTGGTAACAAGACTATGGTCTGAATATACTCCATTGACTACAACCCTCTGTTGTCTGTCCCTCAGCCACTGCCTAATCCATTCAACAATATGGGAGTCCAAGCCCAAAGACTCAAATTTATTGATAAGCCTAGGCATATAAGTGGGAAAGTTCCACTGAGAACGGCGCTATTGGCACTGGCCATGTTGGTGGATTACTCGAAACAGCGCAACAACGAACACAGGTCTTGCATGGAGGCCCAGTCATTGGTGGTGAAGTGGTGCTGTTCCGCAGAGCGACTCACCCGTGCGTGCTGCAGCTGAAACTCCACTATCGCCTGCTGCTGCTCGCACAGTCTGGCCAGCATGTGCAAGGTGGAGTTCCACCTTGTGGGCACGTCGCCTATGAGGTGGTGAGCAGGAAGGCCGAAGTTACACTGCATCACTGACAGGCGAGCAGCAGCAGGGTGAGAACGCCGAAAGCGTGCACAGATGGCCCACACTTTATGCAGCAGCTCTGACATATCGGGGTAATTTTTAAGGAATCTCTGCACCACCAAATTCAGCAAATGCGCCAGGCAAGGGATGTGCATCAAACCGGCTAGTCCCAGAGCTGCTATGAGATTTCGCCCATTATCACACACCACCAGGCTAGGCTTGAGGCTCACTGGCACCGACCACTCATCGGTCTGTTGTTCACGGCCCGTCCACAGGTCCTGCGCGGTGTGGGGCTTGTCACCCCAAACAGATAAGTTTTAAAACTGCCTGCTGTCGTTTACCCCTGGTTGTGCTGAAGTTGGTGGTGAAGGTGTTACGCTGACCGGATGAGGAGCCGGTAGAGGATGAGGTAGCAGAGTAGGAGGAGGAAGCAACAGGAGGCAAACTGAAGCGCCCTGCAATCCTTGGTGGTGGAGGGACATGCGCCAAACTACTATCCGCCTCAGGCCCAGCTGCCACTGCATTGACCCAGTGTGCTGTTATGGAGATATAACGTCCCTGACCGTGCTTACTGGTCCACGTATCCGTAGTGAGGTGCACCTTGCCACAGATGGGATTGCGCAGTGCACACCTGATTTTGTCCCCTACTTGGTTGTACAGGGAAGTTATTGCTCGCCTGGAAAAGTAGTGGCGGCTGGGCACGACGTACTGTGGGACAGCTACCGGCATACGGCCTTTAAAACTCTCTGTCTCTACCAGAAGGAATGACAGCATTTCAAAGGCCAGTAATTTTGAAATGCTGGCATTCAGGGCTAGGGATCGTGGGTGGGTAGGGGGGTACTTCCTCTTCCTCTCCAGTGTTTGGGAGATGGAGAGCTGAACGCTTCCATGGGACATTGTGGAGATGCTTGGTGAGCCAGGTGGTGGTGTTGCTGGCAGATCCTCTGTCACTCCAGAGGGGGATGAAGAGGCCGAGACTGCAGCAGAAGAGGAAGCCTGAGGAGCCAGAGACCTTTCTTGGTTTTTGAGGTGTCTACTTCACTGCAGCTCGTGCTTAGCACTTAAATGCCTGGTCATGCAGGTTGTGTTCAGGTTGAGAACGTTTATGCCTCACTTCAGGCAGTGTGCAAACCACTCGTGTCTTGTCATCAGCACATTGTCTGAAGAAGATTTGTAAGGCAGCTCTCACCTGCAATGGTGGAATCACCTGAGGTGCACGGATGCCGCCCCTGGATGTGGTAAAATCCAAAATAAGAAAGAGAAAAATCAGTCTCTCTCCAGATGAAGTAAATTAACTTTATTCCAGCGAAGTAAAATCCGTACAGGTGTACATGAAACAATCTACGCGTTTCAGACCTCTGAGAAATATGGGTCCTTCCTCATGACAAACATGTTTATGAAATGGGAGCTCCCTCTTAAGTATCACAGACTAACCCCTGGTTAATGAGTATCACCTGGGAGGTGGAGACCCAACAGGGCGTTCCCATGCACATGACAGAAAAAGAAAACCTCTTTAACAAAAAGCAAAAACCAGCATGAGGAAAAGGGGATTTAAATATAAATCAAGTCACTAAAACAGCAATCAACAGACTAAATAAAAATACAAATACAAAGAGAGCAAAAATCATGGTAGCAACGAGTATACATAGCAGAAAAAACGTCATGGTCCCATATCAATACTGTAAAATGAGATCATGGCGTTTGTTTAGTCCACAGGGCTGCCGAGATTCTAACTGGAAGATCCAGAAGGCCTCCCTATTTTCTGCCCCCCTAGGCGGCAGAAAAACTCTTTCCATGCCCTTAACTTGTAAGTGGGACACATCACCAGCATGTGCGACTGCGAAATGCAGGCTGACTGCAGAGACATTGCGGTCTCTGTAGTGAGGCACATCGGATATGTGTCTGCGAATCCGATTTTTTAAAGGGTTGGTGGTGCAGCCCACATACAACAAGGAACATATTGTGCATGTGATGAGATACACCACATGTTTGGTGTTACAGTTGATGTAAGATTGAATATTATATACCCTTTCATTGTTCATGGATTTGAAAGTTTTTTCAGTAGTCATGTGATGGCAACAAATACACTTTTTGTGGCCACACTTGAAATTTCCTTTATGCTGTAACCAAGTGGCTTGTGATTTTTTGCCTACTGAAAAAAAGCTAGGGCTAATGATATTGCCTAAGGTGGGTGCCTTTTTGGCTACACACTTAATTCCGTTAGACACAATATCAGACCAATCGCCATCAAAATTAAGTACATTAAGATATTTTTTCATAATCTTACATATGGCAGAAAACTCTTGGCTATATTGTGTAACGAAATAAGTTGCTTGCTGGCTGTGATTAATATCCACTGATTGTCTACGTGCCAGGGACTGTCTTGGGAAAATAAGAGACTTCTCTGTTCATTTGTGAAACCATTTTTTTGGCATATTGTATATCCTCCTGTAGATAATCCCTACGTAACAATCTGTCAGTTATATTTGAAGCTTCTCTTTCAAAAGCCCTCTGATCGGAGCAGTTCCGGCGGGCACATATCAGTTCACCCCTGGGGATACTGTGGATAGTATGGGAGGGATGATATGACTGGGCCAAAAGTATGGTATTCCCAGCTAATTGTTTCCGGTGGGTGAATGTGTTAACTGCACGAGTGGAAGACTCCCCCCACAGGCACAAATCCAAAAATTGGATCTCAGTTTGATGAGTATGAAAGACAAATTGTATATCATCCACCTTGGAATTGAAATATTCCATAAGCTCCGGTATGGACGTCACATCACCAGACCACACCATCAGTAGGTCATCGATGTAACGTCCATACCAGAGTAGGTGGTCCAGGAGTGGGAGGGTGTCGATGAGGAGAAAGCATCCCTCCCACCACGCCATAAATATATTAGCAATGGAGGGAGAGAACTTGGCCCTCATCGACACCCCCGACACCTGCAAATAAAAATTCTCACCAAACAAGAAATAATTGTGCCTGAGGAGGAAGTACACCACGTGGACAACATATTCCCTGAGTACCTGGGTATAATCACTGTAATGTTCAAAAAACCACCTCAGCGAAATAACGGCCAAATTATGGGGAATGTTAGTGTAGGACGTAATGTCCGCTGTTATCCACGAATAGTTATCCTTCCACTCAAAATCAGCAAATGCTTGTAACACTGCCCTGGTATCCTTGAGAAACCCTGGAATGAGTGGTATCAGTGGCTGTAGCAAGGAGTCCACCCACTCAGAAAAGGGCTCAGAATATGAGCCTATACCAGCCACAATGGGTCTGAGGGGTGGAGGGAATACATCTTTGTGGACTTTGGGTAATGCATGAAAAATAGGAGCTATAGGATGTTCCACAAAGATCTATTCCCGCTCCCTGACACTAAGACAGCCACATGACACCCCAAGGTCCAGGAGCTTCTTCATTTCTGATTGGAAGGTCCTGAGAGGATCACTGGGCAGGCGAACATAAACCCTGATATCATCCAACATGGTGGCAACAAGGGATCCATATAAGCCCTTGTCCAGTACAACCACCGACCCCCCCCTTGTCTGCCTCCTTAATAATAATGTCCTCCCTTGCTCCTAAAACCCGCAAAGCAATTTTTTCTGCTGCGGTCATATTAGAATATCTCTGTGTCCTAGAAGTGTCATGTAGAAGACATAATTCTTTCTCTACCAATTCTTGATATTTATCCAAAGCAATTGATCGAGATTGAATGGGGTAAAAATCCCTATTATGCGTTTTGAAGGACACAGAGGTATTAATGTAACCCCCCTCATCCCTAATGCCAGTGTGGAGGGAGTTACATTGAACAAGCTCGGGAAAACTCATAGTGTTACCATATAATGCAGACATAGCTGTAACATTAACAGACTTACTACCAAGGTCGCCAGTGCATAATGCAGAGAGCGTCGCGTTGTTATGTCCATGGTTAGTAACAGAGTGTCGTGGAGCTTGCTGAGTAGAGGAAACAGCAGTGCCATAGTTAGTACCGGAGTCCCGTGGAGCTTGCTGCGGGAAGGAAACAGCGCTGCCATAGTTAATAGCGGAGTCCCGTATGGCTTACTGTGGTACTGTGGGGAGGAAACAATACTATCATGACTAGCACCTGAGTCCCGTGGAGCTCGCTGTAGGGAGGAAGCAGTAACGTCACAACCTGCACTAGAGTCCCATGCGGCTTGCTGTAGAAAAGAAACAGCGCTGGCATGATTGACACCGGAGTCCCGTGGGGCCTGCTGTGGAGGGGAAACAGCGCTGCCAGGTGCGTCTTCCAAAGGTTCCCCCCGGAAATGTTTCCTCAGCGTCAGGTTCCGGGCGAATCTATTAACATCAAGGATCATCCGGTAGAGATTGAAATGGTGAGTAGGTGAAAACGAAAGTCCCTTTTGTAAGATCTTAACCTGTTGAGATGAAATGATGGATGCCAACAGATTAATGACTTGTATGTCTTCAATTATATCTTTTGCCTGGACGGGTGATTTTTTCCGGTGCCTCCGGCCTGCCCGTCGTTTTTTGAATCTTTTCTATGTTGATTGTCGGATATCAAACGTGGGTTAAGATCCCTTTCCACGGTGCTCATAGGGGGGTCAGCGGCATCTGGTGAAGACTCCTGTGAGTCGCGCTCCGTGGAACTGAATGATACTCGGCTACATCTCTTTTGCCTTGTACGGGATCGGCGCAAAATAGAGCGTGGCGTGCTCTTGCGTATTTCAGCCCAGGTATAGACTGCATTATTGCTGTAATCCAGCAGATCCCTGTTGAATTTGCTCTGTTTGAATAGTATAAGATCCTCCTCTACCTTTTCAAGATTGCTCTTTAATTGATTGTCTGCTTCCGCAAAACTTGGCATATTAGTATGGGCTGATAGCAAGTGGATATTAATCACAGCCAGCAAGCAACTTATTTCGTTACACAATATAGCCAAGAGTTTTCTGCCATATGTAAGATTATGAAAAAATATCTTAATGTACTTAATTTTGATGGCGATTGGTCTGATATTGTGTCTAACGGAATTAAGTGTGTAGCCAAAAAGGCACCCACCTTAGGCAATATCATTAGCCCTAGCTTTTTTTCAGTAGGCAAAAAATCACAAGCCACTTGGTTACAGCATAAAGGAAATTTCAAGTGTGGCCACAAAAAGTGTATTTGTTGCCATCACATGACTACTGAAAAAACGTTCAAATCCATGAACAATGAAAGGGTATATAATATCCAATCTTACATCAACTGTAACACCAAACGTGGTGTATCTCATCACATGCACAATATGTTCCTTGTTGTATGTGGGCTGCACCACCAACCCTTTAAAAAATCTGATTCGCAGACACATATCCGATGTGCCTCACTACAGAGACCGCAATGTCTCTGCAGTCAGCCTGCATTTCGCAGTCGCACATGCTGGTGATGTGTCCTACTTACAAGTTAAGGGCATAGAAAGAGTTTTTTTGCCGCCTAGGGGGGGAGATCACAGGAGGAAACTCCTCAATAGTGAGGCCTTCTGGATCTTCCAGTTAGAATCTCGCCAGCCCTGTGGACTAAACAAACGCCATGATCTCATTTTACAGTATTGATATGGGACCATGACGTTTTTTCTGCTATGTATACTCATTGCTACCATGATTTTTGCTCTCTTTGTATTTGTATTTTATTTAGTCTGTTGATCGCTGTTTTAGTGACTTGATTTATATTTAAATCCCCTTTTCCTCATGCTGGTTTTTGCTTTTTGTTAAAGAGGTTTTCTTTTTCTGTCATGTGCATGGGAACGCCCTCTTGGGTCTCCACCTCCCAGGTGATACTCATTAACCAGGAGTTAGTCTGTGATACTTAAGAGGGAGCTCCCATTTCATAAACATGTTTGTCATGAGGAAGGACCCATATTTCTCAGAGGTCTGAAACGCGTAGATTGTTTCATGTACACCTGTACGGATTTTACTTCGCTGGAATAAAGTTAATTTACTTCATCTGGAGAGAGCCGGATTCTTCTCTTTCTTATTGTCTGAAGAACTGCCATGCCAGGGAACTCCTTGGAGCTGGCTTTGGTGTGCTCGGTCCGTTGCTGCAGTGGGCAGTAGCAGGAGTACTGTCTAGAGGACAGCCACTCCGCTTTTGCACCCTGCCTATTCTTCTGCTGTGCTGGTGGCTCTTTGCGACCGCCGCCTCTTCCTCCGAACTACATAGGTCACTGGCATGACCTTGATGCCATGTGGGGTCAAAGACCTCATCGTCCTCCACATCATCTTCTACCCAGTCTTCACCCCTGCCCTCCTTGTCGGTCTGCACACTTTCGAAAGCCCCAGCAGTTGGCACCTGTGTTTCGTCATCATCCGAGATGTGCTGCGATGGTCCTCTCATGTACTCATCTTGAAACATAAGTGGTTGGGTATCGGTGCACTCAATCTCTTCCACTTCTGGGACAGGGATAGGTGGATGGCCCTGGGAAAGCCTACTAACAGAGTCATCAAAAAGCAGAAGAGACTGCTGCATGACTTGGGGCTCAGACTGCTTGGCTGATTTGCAAGTGGGTGAGGTGAAAGACTGATGGACATCGGCTGCAGGTGCCATCGCTGGTATTTCAGCAGGAGACCGGGTGGGAGACAATTTGAAGGAACTAGAGGCACTGTCAGCAACCCAATCTACTATCGCTTGTACTTGTTCAGGCCTCACCATTCGTAGAGCTGCATTAGGCCCGACCAAATACCGCTGCGGGTTCTGTCGCCTACTCGCACCTGAGGAAGGGGTTTTCACTTGTGCGTGTAGCTGGCACAGATCGACCACATCCTCTCCCTGCAACAGGAGCTCCACCAGCAGCAGCACGACCTGGGCCACGTCCCTTATTTTACGCTCTCCTATTTCTCAAAATTAGGATCTTGCCCTAATTGGTTGTTTGTGTAATGACTGAATAGAACCACAGTATGTAAAGGCTGTATCTCACACGCCCTGATCCAGACTAGGCCGCAATTAAAGATTTGTGCCCAAAATGGCTATATTTCAAATAACTGAATAGAACCACAGTATGTAAAGGCTGTATCTCACAATGACATATGCAGCAAAGGCTGCAAAATAAACTTTTTTGCCCAAAACGGGTGATTGTTTAATAACTGAATATGACAGCAGTATATAACCCTTAAATTTCACATGTGCTGATGCTTCAAGGCCAGAAAAATTGTGCATTTTGCCCCAAAAAGGATGTTTTATTAATAGAAGAATATAACCACAGTATATAAAGGGTGTATCTCACACTCCTTGATCCAGACTAGGCCGTAATTAGAGATTTGCGCCCAAATTGGCTGTCTTTCAAATAACTGAATAAAACCACAGTATGTAAAGGCTGCATCTCACACGCCCTTATCCAGACTAGACCGCAATAATGTTGATGTGATGAAACATGTTGGGGGGACACTAGAGAGCATTTGTTATTTTAGGCAGCATTGTCTGCGATGTGTAAATTATAGAGCTGGTTTCCGGAGACCCTGTCCCTTTATAGAATGCTATAAGAGCAGAAAACTGTGAAAAAAAAATTGTTTTTATGCACCCATAGTACATTTGGGTTTTACTATGTTTCAAAGCACAATAAAATTTTAGTTTTATTTGGCTAGTTAGAGGGGGACTGATCTTACAGGGACTTTTAGCCTTTTACGTCCGAGTTCAATTCCTGTAAACTAATTACAAACATCTCGTAATCAGTGATGAGCTGCAGGGGCAATATTCAAATTTGCGATTTTTCGTGAATATTTGGGCGAATATTTGTCATATATTCGAGAATTCGTTATCTCCAGTCATTATTTTCTTGATTGCGAAAATCGGCAATCGGAAAATTTGAAATTCGTGATCAACACTACTCCTAAGGTCAAAGATATTGCAGCCTTCTCATTGGCCCACAAGCAATCATTATTTTCTTGATTGCGAAAATCGGCAATCGGAAAATTTGCAATTCGTGATCAAAACTACTCCTAAAGTCAAAGATATTGCAGCCTTCTCATTGGCCCACAAGCAAGAAGCTGCTTGGTCTGTATTTACCTGTATTGCATGTATTTTCCCTGTGTCATTTTTTTGTTGAGGCACTATGCACTTTATATATATTGACTGAGGGCTGTGATTGTTTATTGTACTGCACAGTTAGGGATTTTGTAATTGCAAAACTATATGTAGTATAATTAAATAGACCTGTGGAGATCATCCTGTGTGATGTAATGCTGCCTATATATACGGACTTCTATGTTTTATACAAGTGTATGTCCAATAAAAGATTTTGTATTTTGATAATTTATGCTTTTCTGAGTTTGGTTTTGGTTTATACGTCATTGGCCCACAAGCAAGAAGCAGTGAGGGATCATGGGTACTGATGAAAAAATCTAGCATATTCGCAATTACGAAGATATAGCACAATATTCTAGATATTAGCGAATTCTAGAAGTGCCAATATTCGCGATAAAAATTCACGATTAGAATATTCGTGATCAACACTACTCATAATGCCACCACTAAAGAGGTGTCCACTATATGGTAATGTCAACACAGTTGTGGTAGCTACATGATTATTATTATATAGGACTCTGTTAAAGGGAACCTGTCATAGGGGTTTAAGGCCCCAAACTGGCACCAACCTGTTATTCAGAATGGTGACAGCTTCATAATGATGATCTTGTAAATTCTGAGCAATTTGGCATAAGTAGCAAAATGTGGACTGCTCTATTCCAATAAATGCTAGGAGTAATGAGGAGCAGCTGTTCCTTGAAATAGCATTACTAGGCAGTACCCCAAAGTTTCTTAGCTGTGTGCACCATTGACCAGCTCTTTTATGCTTCTTGTGTCTGAGGAATGTCTTGTTGATCGAAAACATTCACTCTTTTGTCTCAGTGGATTGCACTAATAAATACTCCACTTCGATTGAGCCAAGTTTTTTTTTTCTATAGATTATGGAGTAGCCTCCATATAAGCATAACAGAGTGCCACACAACCATATACTGATCCTTGATAGGCTCATGCTGGCCCTGCTGCTGGCATGATTGATGTCCCACAGAGCAAGTATGTCATCACAAACCACCTCCAGCAGCATCTGGCACATGCACAGTGTGAAGCCAGTGCACTTCACTTCACTGTATATGTACCGGATGCTGATGGAGGTGGCTTGAGATAATGTGCTTGGCCTGCTGAACATCAATCCAGCTGGAAGAGGGACTGGCAAATGTGACTCTCCCAAGGAGGACATTGAAATGCATTTATCAAACTTCTTTGTTAACATGCCAAATCACTCAAAAATTACAATAACATCATTATGAAGTTATCACTGTCCTGGATGTGGTTTAGTGAAAGTTTGGGGGCTTAAATCTTGATGGCAGGTTTCCTTTAATATAATGCATGACCATGCAATGAATGATAGTTCAAGCTATCCTCAAACTTCAGTAATAACCCATGTGTACCAGCTGTTTCGCTCTGTGGTGGTCTGTACCATACACAAGTCAAATTTGTGAAATTATGAATGTTTTTCTTGAATCAGCAAAACTGCAATACAACATGTGGCATCAAATAATCAACCAGACTGATTTCCCTTTCAACTCAGACATCCCCTACCAGTTTTGATTTGCTGTAAATCAGGTAGGGTTTTGGATCACTGCACTTTTCTGCTGGGAGATTTGGCCATTCATGCCAAAAACATGATGAATTATAGACAATATTTGATTTAGTTTTCCTTTGACTTACATTTATAGATGAAACAGTGTTTTCTTGTCTACTGAATTAAATCATTGTTTCTAAAGAATCCTTTCAATTAGAGATCTCAAGTTATTGTAATTAGAGTTCCTCTATGTTCATGTACTCAGTTTTTCATCATTGAATGTCTTAAAATTTAATTACTGTTAACAAGTTCTTTGTGGAGAGAGTAGATATTTTTTGTAATACGATTAGCACAGTAAATTTAATTGGAAAGATGTTCTCTTAGGAATTAAATACTCTTGGAAATGAAAACTTTTTCTCTATGTGCCAATTTTAGTAAAATGATGTAAAGTGGTTTGGTACAAAGAACATTTTTGGATGCAAATAAAAGACAATGAATTTAAAGTTCTGTATAACAAAAAAGTGCATACTTTATTGGTGTTTGTTTCACTTGGTTGAAATAATGTCTTGACCTAAATCTGGACAATTACATTTTCTGTTCTCTGTAATTCCCTTAAATTGGCCAATGTTTATTGTTAGATATATGACATGTCTTTTAGTCACTTGTTTAGATATCTTACTGGCTGTGAAATTGCCATTATTTCAGAGAGAGAGATTATCTACCTCTCTTAATAAGGATAGATAAGATCTTAAAATAACTTACATAGCTTTTGCATTGCCAAGTAATTACAATGTGAAATGAGAAAACCGTAAACAGAAAAAGTGACTTGTGGTTTAAAATACTAATTTTACAGGTTTTATTAGCAAGGACTCCCCCCAAAGCCCATATCATACTCCTCTATATGCAAAACATCAATAAAAAGGTATAATTCAACGAACATGCTTGGCTACTGAGTGGTCTAAGGCAAAGAGCCCATTTGAAGGGTACAATAGGATGGGAGTCTTAATCATAGATCATAGGCAAATAAGGAGCACAGGTGAGTCTGTAAATCAAGACAATAGAAGAGCATAGTTTTGAAAAATTTGCTGAAGTTAGCCAATAAATTCGATTAGTCACAAATCACTATAACTCAGGTTTACCCATACGTCATGTATGTACGGTGGCTGCAGATGCTGCAGTGAACCCGCTCCATACATGGCCGGTACCAGCTGAATCATACAGCAAACACCTGGCCTCAATGACAATCCGAATCATGGCATCTGTGAGGTAAGGTAGAGGATGCGGCTCCCTATGAATGAGTGAATTAGTGAATGGGACAAGGCATCAAAAGATCACATGTTCTAGCCCCCTAAAGAGGCTAAAAGTTATAGAAAAGGGGGAAAAATTACATATCAAAATAACAAAAAAATTGAAAAAATTATTAACATACTGGGTATTGCAGCATCTGAAAAATTCTGAACTATTGAAATATTTTTAAAAAAATGTTTCCTGTGTGGTGAAAGCAGTAATAGGAAAAAAAGGAAAAACACAAGATTTGCTGTTTTTTTGTCACCTTTCCTCCTCTCTAAAAAAAAATGAAAGTGATCAAAAAGTCGTATGTACCACAAAAATGGTACAGTAGTGACCCCATGATTGAGTGGTGATGGCAGCAGCAGCAGTGGCATACAGCACAAAATGGTGACAGATCACAGTAGTAGCAGAACCCAACAACAGCAGTGTGATAGCAAGGCCCAGTGGTATGCATATCCTTGTAAATATGTAACATGTACATATCAGTAGGCCAAGAAGCTCCATTGTAAAAATGGCATTAGAGGCAGCAGACAGGTAGCATCAGGCGGGTGGCAGCATCACAATGCTGGCAGTTGGAAGTGGCCAGAAGTAATAACCCATTTTGCAGAATGTTCAGGTGTGGCAACACACAGTATGATCATTAGTGGCAGAATGATCTATTCTGTTGCATCAGGCACCGGTGTCTGGAAATCTAGATTTATTCAAGCCTGATTAATCTTTATGAATGTTAGTTTCTCAACAATTTGGGAGGAAAGGTGAGTTCTCTTAGGGGAAACTATGCCCCTCGCCCGCTCTGATGCCACACTACTGCCCGGGCAGGAATGCGTGCTCACTTCAATTTTGCATACACAGTAGTCCAGGGGATCTTGGATCATGGATAACAGGGTGCAGTCCAAGTATGCCCGCTGCTGCTGCTGCTGCTGGGTGGTTTCTTCAATAGGCTTAAGTTTCGGCTAATGGAGCTGGTGCTGCTTCTGCCTTTCTCCTTATCCCTTAGTCTTAGTAGTGGATCTTGAGTGCAGCGTCTCCCGCTGATCAGACCATCCTGAGGATGGGCAATGGCGCTTGTAGGCAGTGACCAACCGACTACACAGCATGTCTCTAAAATAGGCAATTTTTGCATCCCTCTCAGAAAAGGTCCAAAAAAATACTCAATTTTTGACCGGTAATGAGAGTCTAACCATAGTCAATAGTCATAGCTCTGTAAAATCCTGACAGTTCAGCTGTCACTATGCAAACAAGAAAGCATGTATCTGGCCATTTGGACATGGGACTCTGAGGTCTTCCCTGCCTCCATCTCCACTGCATACTTGTCACGGCCTATGGTGTGTTTAGTGACACTTTCCTTCACTTGTGGTTGCACGGGGCAACGTGTGGTGTTGTGTGCATGTGGTGGCAGTGTCTCAGTCTTCTGGCTGATCCCCAGGACATGGTTGCCACGCATGCCGTTGCCCGCGGTAACAGGTGGAGTGTGTGCTTGTTTGTGCTTTTCCCCTTTAAGTAGCTTCCATCCCTTGCCTGGTATTGGAAGGGTTAATTCCCTTCCTAGTGTGTGAACACTGAGTGTGTCTCTGTGTGGGTGTGGCTACTTGGGATTATTTAGCTCCTGCTGGATGCCAGAAGCTGAGGGCTACTTCAGCCATACGGTTTGCTGGAGTCATCCTCCTGATTTTATTCCAACTGTCCACTGAGGGCCTCCCTTGTGGTCATAAGTTATGTTAGACATTATTGTTCTTGTATTATTATATGTCTAGTGGTGTCTTTATCTTTATTGCAGCTTATGGTCCTGGGTTCCTGTGTGATGAGTGGTGTGGGCTGTGTCCATTTATGTTCTTGTGGACAGCAGAACTCGTGCATGGGTTCCAGGCTGTGTGTCTGTGGCAGGTACGTGTGATACTTGTCTACTTACCCGCCATTGCCATATGCTGTACATGTTCCCTTTTCCTTGCAGCTTGGCCAGTGAGACTCCGGTTCCTCCGTGATGTGGAGGAACAGGTCGTCTTACTCGGCTCCTAGTCCAGGGCCACCCTGAGGGCTAGTAGGGATCTTAGGTTCCTGAGTATGAGCCCTCCTACCATCAGGGTTGGCTCATACGACTAGGAGATAGGGTCAGAATTAGGGATGTGATAGGAGGTGATCTGCTCCCTGATTCCTGTCCTGGCCTAGCAGATATCTTTCGTATTGACATCCCACGGATTAGAGTTACCCCCACTCTGATCCGTGACAATACTGCCACGATCTGTCGGGGTCATGTGCGTCGTTTTTGTTGTCTCCCTTCACCTCCTTGTGCTCTTCCTGCTACTCTCCTGTCACTTGGGCAGATAAACCACCTAGTTGTGTGTAAAATTCCTGGGCATTTATGACCTCCTCCTCGTCCTCATCCTCTTCCTTTACCAGTTCATCCTCCTCAGAGCATAGGTGGCCATGAGATGTAGGTTCCACATCTTCTGTCCCATCATCATTCAGATTTCTCAGAATCCCCTCCAGGATGTGAAGGAGTGGAGTGACATCATTCATCCCATATGGGTCTGAGTAAACGGAATGTGTCACACATGGCTAACGTGGAAGTTACACCGGCGAGTAAACCTGTCCATTTGCAGCATTAGGATATCATTGACAGCCTTCTTCTGCTTCTACATTCGGTCTAACATATGGAGCGTGGAGTTCCAACAGATGGAAATGTTGCATATCAGGTGATGTTGGGGAAGAGCATTTTGCCTTTGCAACTCAAGGAGCATGTGTTTTGCATGGTAAGAATGGCTGAAGTGCATATACAGTTTCCTGGACATTTTTAACAGCTCTTGCAGTTCAGTGGAAGACTTGAGGAACATGATGACAACGAGATTGAAGACGTGTGCCATGCAGGGTGCATAGGTTAGCCCTCCAGCACAGACAAAATGTTCTTCCCGTTATCAGTAACCATGGCTCCTATATCCAGTTGGTAATGAGATAGCCAGAGTGCGATGTCTTTATTGAGGATGCTGAGCAGTTACTCCCTAGTGTGTTTCCGTTAACCCAGGCTGATGAGGTGCAGAGCCACGTGACAATGTATAACTTTGCATAGGTGATATGCTGGAGGACCACTGTGAACTGTGCCTAAAGGGGAGGGTGAGGACAAGGTGGTGGATAAAGAGGTGGAGTTGGACATTGGCACAGAAATCTCAGCATTACAATGCGGCCAGATCCAGAACCACATTTACCCAGTGGGCTTTAAATGATATATTGTCCTTGACCCCTTAAGCATAGCTACAACTCCTATACTTAAGTGCTGGAATGAACTCTACCATACACAGAGAGGCCCAAGGACTTGCCTACCTTCTGCTCAATGTATGTATGCAGGGCTGGTTTTTAGAAAAGTAATGTTGACTTTTGACTCTCCACCTTTGCTGTGCACAAGCCATCAGTTCTCTTCTCTTAAATGTGCAGATTCAACTACATGGAGAGTGAGTAACTGTAGTACTAGCAACTTGGTCAGTCACTTTATGCTTCTACACCGTTGGTACAGTGCACGCATACTGTTGTCTTTTTGCAATCGCCTTGGTGATTGATTTCTGTCGAAACAAGTGATGAGGAGGAGGAATGTCAGGAGCAATAGACAACATAGAAGTCACTGGGAAGGAGTGAATCAGGCTGTAACACTAAATGAGTGCCACGGTTTTCCCATGCCACTTTATGGTGACACTCCATGTGTTGACGCAAGACCGTCATGCCAACATTAGCACCCCGGCTGCTCCTCACCTTCTACCCACCCATCCTGCATACTATCACGCTACCGTCCCCTAATAACTTGGTGAAAAATTATCACACTGGGGAGTATGGCATTTTCCCTCCACCACTGCATGATCTGTCTGCTTCCCACTGCTTCTATGAACCCATGCATTGCTAATGTGTTCCTCTAAGGTAGTCTCCCAAGTTGCAGGTGGTGTAATGTACCTCTCTCGCGTTTGGCTTCAGAGCTCACACTGCTTCTGCCCGGCTGGATCACGGGCACTCTTTCACACTGCTGGCTCATGGGCATGCTGTCACCCTTCGGACTCATGGGCACACTGTCATCCTCATCCCCTGATAATGATGATGCCCCCTCTTCACCTGGCTCCCATGTGTGATCAGCTACATCATAATCTATATCTGTTTGGTTGTCAATTATGTCACCCTCACCTGACTCCTGTGAATGTTCATGATCTCTCGCAACATGTTCTACCACCCGACTATCATCATTGGTAGTTGCACACCTAAAGGAGTCCGCAGAAGACCTCTCCTCCAAGTCTTTGCTGTCCGGTAACTGTTAACTGTTCTCACAAAGCTCATAGTCGCTGAAAAGTGTAGCAGAGCTGGTGGCTATCATTACTTGGCTAGCAGGTGGAGCAACAAAAGCAAGAGGCAGGTTCAGCACAGGTGAGGGCATAGAGGTAGTTTCTGGGCCATGCCAACTAAACGTGGTATCACAGTAACCAACTGATTCCTGGCTGTGTGTATCTGTTGTCACTTGAGATGACGTTGTAGAGCGAGTCAGCCATTCCAGTACAGAAGGATTGTTGGTCAAAAGATGACACCTGGATGGCAGTGGCAGCTCTGGCCTGTTGCTGTGGCTGCTTCCACTTCCCTTCTTCTGCTGCTACTTGTGCCAGCTACAACAACAGTTTTGCCAATGCCCATTCGTTTTGAAGGCCAAGGCGACTCTCTGTTGGCTATAGTGTACAGTAACCCTATCACTAAATAATGGGTTAACTCTGTATGTGAGTGCACTAGAACGTAATGCACATGCCAATATATTACACGTCTTTAATGCTGAGGCAAACAAACTGTATCACTAAAATAATGGATTAACTCTGAATGTCGTTGCACTTGACAGTGATGCACAAGGGAATATATTACACCTGCCTTTAATACTTAGGCACAGCAACTGTATCACTAAAATAACAGATTAACTCTGAATGTTGGTGCACTAGAATGTGATACACATGGCAATATATAAAACCTCCATTTAATAATGAGGCACAGTAACTGTATCACTAACGGAACAGATTAACTCTGAATGTTGGTGCACTAGAATGTGATGCACATGGTGATACACTCTCCCTGCAGTCTCCCTGCATTCTCTCTACACTCCCACTCTCCAATATTCTTCTATTAATCATTTCCAGCAACACTGTCCCTAGCACATGAGTGCTTTCCACATTTTTCGCTATGCTCAGCTCACAGGACTATGGCGGACACCGTGCAGGATGAGGATTTTAAAGGCTATGACATCACAGGGGATAACTATCTGCGGATTGGTTGGCTGCACGACATTATGGGTGATCTCACATTTCTGGGCTTCTTACTTTAACTTTGTAACATGTGCAGCTGCCATTTTAGGAAAAACTGATTTGTTACTATGAAGCGCAAGGAAATTTGGATTCATTGCAAATCAAAATTTTCCTAAACTTCAGAGTGAATTCCGCTTTGAATGCTCAACACTAATCAAGATTAAAAAAGAATGTGTAAAATGCTTGAGAGTAGAGATGAGTGAATTTCTTGAAATTTGTTTGGGTCTGATTTGCCAATTTTTAAAAAAAAAAATGATTTTGAGAAAGAGAGATAGAGGGATGTTTCTCTGGGTTTTAGGGAAATATATGTGTTGTCTGGTAGGTACTCTTTCTCATTATGGAGATCACCTACAATGCATGAAGAGTATTGTAAGCAAGACAACTCTGCTCTTGGTTTTATATATATATATATATATATATATATATATCAGAAAATAAAAAGAGACAGAGAGAAAGCACGTGTGAAAAACACATGGGGCCAGATGTATCATTAGCTCAAGTCAGAATAATGGAGTGAAAAAGTCCAAATTTTTGCGCAATCACTAAAACTGCGCAAAAATTTGCGACTTTTTTCTGCTCTGCACTATGCTCGCCAGTTTTCAGAAAGTGGGCGTGTTTTCTTATGTAAATTAATATTTAGACAGATTTACTATTGAGACTATTTAAAAAGTCGCAAAAAAGTCGCAAAAAATTGCGCAATTTAACTCCAGTGAGGACCATGCTTATCTTATGAGACTTTAATAGAACATGCGACTTTTTCGTAAAGATGTGCGACTTTTGTAAAGCTGCTTACTGACGGATAAACTGCTACCATCAAACCACATTTATTACAGTCTTAAAGGGCCGTTCATAAATCTGACTTTGCTAAAACTGACTTTAGCCATATGTGAAAGTGGAGTGAGCTGTCAGAGTCGTGATAAATCTGGCCCATGGAGTTTAGATTTCCTTCTAAAAATTGCTGAGTGTCTGTCACCAGTCAATGTACAGTAGAATAACCCTCCAAAATTTCAACCTCCAACCCATTTAGCCTTTTTTATTTCTTTTTTATCCAACCACTTTTGGCCAGCAGGGGTCATCTAATCTTCAAGGCCACAATTACTTTCTTGTTTGCACAGTGTTTGCCATGTCTGCCACTGTTTAAAGGTGTATCCCATGATTAATGTAAAAAAAAAAGAGAATCAGTCATCATACAGTACAAGAAAATCGCAGTCTAACAAAGCTAGACTCGGCCATATATCTCAAATGGATTCAAAACTCTTCTCATTCATTGGTCCAATTGCTTTGCTTTATTAATTTAAAGTTGGCTGCTCAGAGGGGTATCAATTCTCAGGGGTGTGTCCTTTCCCCTGTAGCTCTCTCACTATAAGGCTACATTCACACGACAGTATTGCTTTGTGGATCCGCAAAACACGGATACTGGCCTGTGTGCATTTAGCTATTTGTGGACCGCATATACCACCGCAATCATAGGAAATGCCCATTTTTTGCAGGGCCGTGGAACGGAACTACGGATGCGGAAAGCACATGGTGTGCTGTCCGCATCTTTTGCAGTCCCATTGAAATGAATGGGTCTGCACCCATTCCACAAAATTGCGGAATAGATGCGGACTCATTCATATGGTCATGAGAATATGTGAATGTAGACTGTCATAGCTTCTAAAAGAAGATGGTGCTGGCGGCCGCTGAAAGATTCAATTGAGCATGCATGTCTACCTCAACAAGATATACAGAGAAATAAGGAAAAGAACAAACAGCAGGTGGTGTTTAACAATTTTTTTTAATAACTCAGTGGCTTTAGAACATTTTTTACTTACATGCAAAACTATTCAGTTCCAGGTGCTGTTCTTTTGCAGACGATTTTTTTTGCAGGATCCAAAAGATATACATACTATGATACTACCCACACTGGCATCTTTGCTTATGGCCAATAAAAGTCATGATATATATATATATATATATATATATATATATATATATATATACACAGTCAGGTCCATAAATATTGGGACACCGACACAATTGTAATATTTTTGGCTCTATACACCACCACAATGGATTTGAAATGAAACAAGCAAGATGTGCTTTAACTGCAGACTGTCAGCTTTAATTTGAGGGTATTTACATCCAAATCAGGTGAACGGTGTAGGAATTACAAAATTTCGCATATGTGCCTACCACTTGTTAAGGAACCAAAAGTAATGGGACAATTGGCTTCTCGGCTGTTCCATGGCCAGGTGTGTGTTATTCCCTCATTATCCCAATTACAATGAGCAGATAAAAGGTCCAGCGTTTATTTCAAGTGTGCTATTTGCATTTGGAATCTGTTGCTGTCAACTCTCAAGATGAGATCCAAAGAGCTGTCACTATTGCAGTACGTAGCCCTACAGGGTGAGGCGAATGGTGAGGTCACAGGGGTAGTTATTAACCGAGGGTGGTTATAGTACTCACTGTCTTTTATATACCCTGGGCAGACGTACAGCAGTGATGGAGAGGCTGGCACAGGGGTCCTCTGGGGCACTCTCGGTGTATAGGGACCAGGCCTGATGGTAGGTGAGGTGCCCTGGATGTTGCAGGTTTTTAATGTGCTGGTGGCAAGATCCCTTTAAATTTGTGACTGCAGTGCCGGTAACGGTGGCACACTGATTTATTGTAGGAATAATTGAGGAACACAATGTTGTAGTGAACCAGAACTTCTTTTACTGAAAACAGTTCAACTATTTACAGTCTTTGGTCAGTTCCACATGTAAACAGGTTGTAACAGGCAGGCTTTATATAAAAACGTCAGGCAATGTCTTTGCAAGATACTCAGAGGGAATAACACTTACAGATCAGGCTGCACTTTTCCTCAGAATCCTGTCTGTCTTTCTCCAAGGCCCGTATGCCCTATAGCTGGCTTTATCCTTGGGTAGGGAAAACTGGGCTATCTAGCTGCATGTCAGAAGCTCCAGTTCAGCTGCTGCCTAGCTAAAGTCCACACTGACTTCTGACTCTACACAGACTCCCTCTCCCTGACCTGGACCTGACTATAAATACTAAGGGGTTCCCTAGCTCCCTCTACTGTCTAGGAGGAGGAACTATCCCTAAAAGGCCTGGCACACAGAGATAACAGGGAAAATACACATCATATAAAATACAGTGACCTCTGTCCCACAGAAGAGGGGAACAACGTGGCCCAATTGACCCTTGTGTAGTGCCCACATTTACCTAGTGGGACACTACACTATCAGTGAAGCAAACCATCATTAGGCTAAAAAAACTAAACAAACCCATCAGAGAGATAGAAAAAAACATTTAGTGTGGCCAAAACAACTGTTTGGAACATTCTTAAAAAGAAAGAATGCATCGGTGAGCTCAGCAACACCAAAAGACCCGGAAGACCACGGAAAAAATCTGAGGTGGCTGACCAAAGAATTCTTGTGGTCCAAGAAAACACCCTTCACAACAGTTGGCTAGATCAAGAATACTCTCTAGGAGGTAGGTGTATGTGTGTCAAAGTCAACAATCAAGAGAAGACTTCACCAGAGTGAATACAGAGGGTTCACCACAAGATGTAAACCATTGGTGAGCCTCAAAAACAGGAAGGCCAGATTAGAAATTGCCAAGCAACATCTAAAAAAAGCCTTCACAGTTCTGGAACAATATCCTATGGACAGATGAGACCAAGATCAACTTGTACCAGAGTGATGGGAAGAGAAGAGTATGGAGAAGGAAAGAAACTGCTCATGATCCTAAGCATACCACCTCATCAGTGAAGCATGTGGTGGTAGTGTCATGGCGTGGGCATGTATGGCTGCCAATGGAACTGGTTCTCTTGTATTTATTGATGATGTAACTGCTGACAAAAGCAGCAGGATGAATTCTGAAGTGTTTTGGGCAATATTATCTGCTCATATTCAGCCAAATGCTTCAGAACTCATTGAACGGTGCTACACAGTGCAGATGGACAAAGCATATTGCAAAAGCAACTAAAGAGTTTTTTAGGGAAAGAAGTGCAATGTTATGCAATGGCCAAGTCAATCACCTGACCTGAATCCGACTGAGCATGCATTTCACTTGCTGAAGACAAAACTGAAGGGAAAATGCCCCATGAACAAGCAGGAACTGAAGACAGTAGCAGTAGAGGCCTGGCAGGGCATCACCAGAGATAAAACCCAACGTCTGGTGATGTCTATGCATTCCAGACTTCAGGGTGTAATTAACTGCAAAGGATTTGCAACCAAGTATTAAAAAGTAGAACTGGCTTAGTTGCCCATAGCAACTTTCATTTTCCAAAGCAGCAGTTAAAAATTGAAAGGTGGAATCTGATTGGTTGCTATGGGCAACTAAACCCGTTCTAATTTACACCAGTTTCATAAATCACACCAATTATTATTTTTTTCAGAATATCTTTATTGTGTAATACTGAAAAAATATATACAAATTAACAAATTTGGTGTCCATAATTACCTGCTCTGTAAACATATCACATGTAACATGTCTGTATATAGGCTGTAAAAAAAAAGGCAGAACAGCTATTTTTTGGTCATCTCACCTGCCAAAAACATAATGGCAAGCGATCAAAAGTTCTTATGTACCCCCAAAATGGTACCAAAAACATGGTACCAATAACCATTTTTATTCTACACCTGTGGAACTCCTAAAGGGTTAGCAAAGTTTCTAAAATCAGTTTTGAATAATTTGAGGGGTGCATTTTCTAAAATGAAGTGATTTATGGGTGGTTTGTACTATGTAAGCCCCACAAAGTAACTTCAGAACTGAATTCAAAAATGTTTGTTTTGGAAATTTTCTTCAAAAAATTTGAAAAATTGTTTATAAAATCTAAGCCTTCTACCGTCGTAAAAAATTATAATAGCATTTACAAAATGATGCCAACATAAATTAGACATGTGGTGAATGTTAATAAATATCTATTTTGTGAGGTATCACTATCTGTTTTAAAAGCAGAGAAATTAAAATTTCGAAAAATTGTAAATTTGTTGATATTATTTGTAAATGTGGGATTTTTTAAAAATAAATAAAGGTAAAACATATTGGCTCAAATTTGCCATGAACATGAAGTACAATGTGTCATGATAAATCAATCTCAGAATGGCTTGGATAAGTAAAAGTGTTCCAAAGTTATTACCACATAATGTCAGATTTGAAAAATTTAGCTTAGTGAGGTAGGAGTGTAAAGGGGGTAAATGGCAAGGACTGGAAGTGGTTAAAGATTAAAGAAATTAATTAATATGGGAATAAAGTAAAAACATCTATTGCAGACCAATCCCGCTGTTCTGAGAATTTAGTAGTGTTGTCCATGATAGTAGGCAATGACCTGCAGAAATCTGTAGTGTACGCACACAGCATCATCAATAGGAGCCAATTACTAATGATCTCAAGATTGTGTGCACTGAATTGTTTTGCAAAGAGTTGCTGATTCATTGTGTGAGGGTACAAGCTGGGAAATTGGTTCATGCATCTTGTTAATAAAGATATATAGAAAATTCTATCATAAATAGCCTTGGGAGAATAACTGACCCCCATCATGAAAATTGGCTTTTGCTGCTTTATTTATTTCTTAGGTTATAGTCAAGGTTAATTATCAGTGTCAAATAAGTGAGACTATTACAGGATTTAGAGACAAACCAACAGTAAATTAATGCAAGTTCTGTGGCCTAAATATTGATTCTTGTCGTGGGATACTGGTTAAACAAGATCATTAGTTAAAAAGAGCTATACGTTGTTCCAACACAATCTGTTCTCTGCTATAATGTCTGCAATTTAAATTCCCCCTGTGAGCGCAAAATGTAAATGAATAAAACAGGCTCATTAAATACAGTTCTGTTCAATGCAACAGGCATCCTTGTAACAGATATAGAATTTTACTGAGCATCTCATTCATTTTATAATTTAATGATGCATATTTTTTTTTGTTCTTTTGAAAAAAAATCATTTTATGATCTAACTATTGTGCACTAGTTTTATTCATGATCTATGGAAATTGTCTCACTCAGTGTTTGTATGGGTTCCTTCTATTCTCTGGTATGGTTTAATGGTTACATTTTATCTTTTCCTGGCTTACCATGGATATATGTCAGCCATATGTTAGTTATTTTCCTTACATATGTGTCAATTATCAGGTGAACAGAAACAACCTCTATGCAATATACCCAATATGGAAATAAATAACGTAAACATGGAATTTGTACCACTGAATGCTTTAAATATTCACGTCCAGTCATCTAATTATCTATAAGGTTGTACACATTTTCAAGTTTTAGTATATAATTGTAAATTTAGTATAACATGACAATTATCTGAACTTTTTTGCTAATTATTATTTAAAGGAAAACAAAATATAGAAAATCCACACAATAATCCCAGCAATTCTTTCCTTAAAGGGAATTTTTATTTTGCCACTTAAAACCAGATAACAAAACATATCCTTTTTTTCTAATCTGTTTTTATTTTCTAAATATAGGTTTATTTGTTCCCTTTGCTCAACATGATTATGGGGGCGGACATCTTGCCTGTTCTTACAGCTTTTAGAAAGTATTTAAAGAATTGCTTTTTGGCAGCCCCATGGACCATAGACACAATGGACTTTAGGAGACATCATTGACTTCCTGCTCTGTGACCTCCACAAGCAAGAAGTAGATGAGCTGTGATGACCACCTATTGTGAATAGTGGAGCCTGTCTCATCTATACACCAGGGGTATAACTACCATAACGGCAGACCATGCGACTGCTATGGGGCCCAGGGCAAGAGGGGGCCCAGTCTTATTTGGGATTATGTCGTCATCTGCCGGAGGAGAAAACTTGGTCAGGACTTTACCCTCTAAAGAAACATCTTTTAGCAAATGAAGCAGTGGAAAAATGGCCCAAGGATCATCGAAAGGGGTTTAGGCAGAAACCCTTCTGTCCTGTGTGGGAGGGCCTAGTTTGAAGCTTGCTATGGGGCCCTTATTTCTCTATGTACGCCACTGCTATACACAAAGTTGCTGTCATTCTAAACCTGCCAGTAACGATAAGAAGATAACTGCAGTAAGTGATTTGTATAGATCATAAATTGGCAGCTATTTTTAGGCTTAATGCTCCATGTGATAACTGCAGGATTTTATGGTTTTTGTTAGATTGACATGGAAAATAAAAAATAACATAACATGATTTAAACAAAAGGTCATTTTTTTATTACACATTCCCTTTAATTATGTCCTTTCTTAAAAATCAGAAATACAGGGTGAGCCATTTATATGGATACACCTTAATAAAATGGGAATGGTTGGTGATATTAACTTCCTGTTTGTGGCACATTAGTATATGTGTGGGGGGAAACTTTTCAAGATGGGTGGTAACCATGGCGGCCATTTTGAAGTCGGCCATTTTGAATCCAACTTTTGTTTTTCAATAGGAAGAGGGTCATGTGACACATCAAACTTATTGAGAATTTCACAAGAAAAGCAATGGCTTGGTTTTAACGTAACTTTATTCTTTCAGGAGTTATTTACAAGTTTCTGACCACTTATAAAATGTGTTCAATGTGCTGCCCATTGTGTTGGATTGTCAATGCAACCCTCTTCTCCCACTCTTCACAAACTGATAGAAACATCGCAGGAGAAATGCTAGCACAGGCTTCAAGTATCCGTAGTTTCAGGTGCTGCACATCTCGTATCTTCACAGCATATGCTATTCAAAATGGCCTCCATGGTCACCACCCATCTTGAAAAGTTTCCCCCGACACATATACTAATGTGCCACAAACAGGAAGTTAATATCACCAACCATTCGCATTTTATTAAGGTGTATCCATATAAATGGCCCACCCTGTAGATTTGAAATGTTCACAATATTAAATGAAAAAAATAATACTAAAATATCCCCATGGGGTTAATCATCCCCCAAAATACTTCCACTGTAGTCAATTATACATTATATCCATCCAGAGCTTACTCATTTATATTTGTGCAACATGATTTGTATCCCATAATAGGTGTAACTGAATTCATTAGAAAACATTCTTTAACTGCACATAATAATATTGGATGAAACTACTGAGGCAAAGTGGAATGGCGAATTCCCCATATATCCCTTATATGGCACTCTTGCTACATCAATAATTGTTATTAACAATTGAAAAAAAATAATCATATTAGTATTATAATATTTATAACCTTCAGCAGTAGTGGGGTGGAGATCTCTTACCAAGGGGAGATCGGTGCGCTGATAACACAGCCTGGCTACGATTTCCCATTAGTGAGAGGCATCCCCCCATAGGGTCTCTACAGGAAGCCAAATAATTCTAGTTCGGCATTAAGGCCTCCCTGTACAAGTGTGTTAAATTCAAAGATTCTTCTCGATTCTAACCGTGAGATCCTTTTGATATGGTCTATACCTCTCCAATGCCTTTCTACCTATTCAAGGGCTGCATAAGTAAGACCTTGAGGGTTCTGATTGTGACACAGTCTGAAATGGTCTGACAAAGTATGTTTCTCATATCCATTTTGTATATTTGTTATATGTTCCGCAATTCTTTTTTTCAAGGTTCTCTTTGTTCGTCCAACGTATTGTTTCCCAGATGGACATTGAATGATATATTTGAGGTTGGAGGAACTGCATGTAAGAAATTCCTCAATCTCATGTGTAGATCACGAATATTCGAATTGCGAATTTTAATTGCGAATATCGGCACTTCGAGAATTCACGAATATTTATAATATCGCAAAATATATTCGTAATCGCAAATATTCAATTTTTTTTAGAATACCAGTTCATGCGAATTTTTATGCGAAAATGTTTATGCAAATTTTATGCAAATTTACGCAATCAAGAAAGTAATGCCTGGAGATCACGAATTTTGCGAATTCTCGAATATATGGCAAATATTCGCCCAAATATTCGGGAAATATTGCGAATTCGAATATTGACCCTGCCGCTCATCACTACTCATGTGTGAAACCGGTTTGCGTAGAGATATTTTTTTCTGTCTTCTTTGGGAATGCTACAGTTTTGCAGTTACTACACTTGTCAAATCCCTTTTTGGGTCATTATTTAATTTCTTATATGTTGACTCATCCGCTAGTTGTCTTTTACATTCATCACTGTATTTTTGGGGCAAAGTTGGTCAGATCACAATCGCCCCTTCCTTGTTTGCAATGTTTTCTTCATTTGCAGTTGTTTAATAGCCTGGATTTCACGATTAGTTAGATTATTATTCCTCATGGGTGTGTTCTTTATCTTCCTTAGGTCAGATTCTACAGATTTCCAGAAAGAGGCAATTTCTTGACTTATCTCCTGTCTTTGACATTTTTTAGATTTAGATTTCAACTCTGTGTGTTCATATTTATCCATAGTGGTGACTTAATAATTAATGTTTTTTTTTAGATAACATTTTTTTTAGACATAACTTCTGAATAAATTTTTCTACCCCTATATACGTATTAAATTTGTTAATTTTAGCCATTGGTGCAAATTTCAGACCCTTATTCAATAATTTAGTTTGTGCATTGGTCAAAGTGATAGGACTTAAATTTACTATTGTATCGTGATTATATATTGGATTTTTAATTATAACGTGGGAAATTAGGAAAACGGTCTTAATGTAATGTTAGTGAGACAAATATGCTGATCCAGTACGTGTTTGTAAGATGACCACTACTCCAGATTTTTTAAATAACCACCGGTTTAGATGACTATATAAGTGGAGAGGCCAAGAGTTAGCAGGTAGGCACTGATGGAGTAAGTCTATACTCCGAAACGCGTCTGGTTTCTTGATACCTGCAAAATTAGATGACCTCTAGTCAATATCCATTGATAAATAATGTGAGTAAGGCTGCGACAAGTCTTCATAGAAGTGCCGCTTTGAATCTTACAACCTTTCTCAAAGTATTCTATTGAAGGCCGGACCGCAAGAGAAAAGTCGGCACACTTGAATGCTTGACCTCAGTTGGGGGATATGGTACTGTCTGCACCTACTCTACAGGAAAGAGGTAAAAAATATTGTACCCAGCTTGGCATGTGGGACGCCACAGAGCAGCGGCGTGTAGTAACTCTACTGACTAACATCGGGAATATATCAGTGTAAGCAGCCATATGATATTCCACTAACATTTATTACTAATCAATATGCCAGAAAGACTTATCTAATGAATTCAGTTACACCTATTATGGGATACAAATCATGTTGCACACATATAAATGCGTAAGCTCTGGATGGATATAAAGCATAATTGACTACGGTTAAAATATTTTGGGGGATGATTAACCCCATGTGGATATTTTAGTATTAATTTTTCCTTTAATATTGTGAACATTTTGAATCTATTTGTTGGACATTATGACAAATTGACGAACATCCAACATAGGTATTGTCATCCCTAATAATTTACACAATGTACATGGGGTTCCGTTATATGGTTTTATGATTAGTTGTAAAGTAGTACCACTAGTAAAGGTGTGAACTATACAGCAGATGGTTACTTACCAAATGCTTAAATAGCTGTGATATCCTTGCTATCTGTTGCATTGAAACGTGTATGATGATATATACAATTTAATAGAAATACTGGCCGGATAAAAAAAATATATATTTTGTTTATTATTATTTTTTATAGTTTTTCTTATGTTTTATCTATTTTATATATATGTATATTGGATGTAATAAATATCAATTTTCTACCCATTGTCTCTGGGTGATCTCAGATAACGAATGCCTGTCATCACTAGTTTAATTATATTTCCTAAATTTTGGTGAGTCGAGCCCCATAATCCTGCTAACAGACAGGTGAGCCTGTATAAGATTTTTTATTTCTATGAAAATATATTGCCTTGTTATTTACCAAAATGCTGATATAAGTAATGAGGACTAATAAGCGGACTGTTTATCTTGATCAATAATGGGAGAGGAGATACCTTGTCAGAGAAATAATTAAATCACTTTTTGTGAATGATTAAAGCTGAAGGCAAGTGAATGATGGCCGAGTACATTTGAAATGTTGAATCAATAGTTTTCTGGTACATTAATTACCATCTGCTGCCAGAGATCAATTTTGCTATAAATGCAATAGGAATCAAAAGGTTAGAGGAGTAAATTATGTAAGACAACATGAGCGCACTAAAGGAGGCACAAAATATTTTGATCTCTGTTTTCCTGTAATAATGTTGGTCAATAACGGTGAGCCTTGATAGTTGGCAAAACTTCTCTTTTTTCCCCTTAGCTTTTACTTACATTTGCATGATTTTTCTGAAGGCCTCAATGGTTTATTAATATTGATATATGACTAACTGCATGTACCTGTGGTGTAGCTAAGATTTCCTGTTCTTGAGGCAAAAATTAAATTTTCTGCCCTAGCAATGCATCTAAATCTAAATACCCTGGTAGTATTCAGAGTGGCTGGTTGACACCACCACAGCTCCTAGTATCCAGGGCTTTGTCAGTGCTGCTACCAAAGCATCTAAGAAATCGAAGCTTTGAAAGTAGAAAGTATTTTAAAAATATTAGAAATAAATATTCTAGATATTATAGTCAACTGCTAAAAGATTTGAAAAGGGATGTGTTTTTGTACATTTAATATTTAAAGGGACATTTTAATTTAAAAAAATCACATATTAATAGCATATATGTGATTCCTTTTTTTTAGTAAAAACAAACAGACAGGTGGATGGTTTTCTGAATATCATTTTGTAAAATCACTTCTTCTACTATGATTTTACTTCCTGTCCTGGTTCTTTAACTTCCTCCTTTGTTTGGACCTTTAGCATCATAAATAGCTTCAGTTGACTTTTTTAGACCATTCACTGCTGTCAGAGGGGAAAGGTGAATAAAGGACCAAATTAGAGCATCACAAATTAAACTGGTAAATTCACTGTTCTTCTGTGGTCATCTTTATCTGTTTATTCTACATTTACTAATAATCATGATGATTACCATGCAGAAAACATCTTACCCTCAAACTGCAGTAAACTGACAAAGGATTACCTATCTATATAGGGGTTTAAATTTTCCGTGTTGAATGCTTCATTTTCAATGGTATAGCACTACCAAAATGAAAACGGAAACAGCAAATGTGCTTTCTATGAATATTGCATTTGAATAAATACCCTTTTCTGACAAATGTGTGCCTTTAATATTGCAGATCAGTCCTATTCGGACTGCATGCTAAGAGAGAAAGGGCAGCTAGGCAGACATTAGTTTGGCTCAGAAAATGGGTTTGTACAATGAAAGCACATATTGTATGCCACTGCAAATAAAGTAAATGTTTGCGTTTGATAAACCTCCATATAGAGTTACTGTATTATGAGTAGTGTTGAGCGAATCAAAGTTAATGAAGTAGAATTCAATCCAAATTTCAGGAAAAATTTAATTCACCACGAATGGTAGCAAATCAATATTTTTTTTAAATGGCGGTAGAACAAACAAAAATAACCTCACCTCATCCATTTTATCTTGGAGAGGCTGTCACTGTCATCTTGATTGAATAACACGTGCCAATACTCACACACGCTGACGTTTTACCACGTCATTACGCTGGGCGGGCGCAGTCATGACGTCAACACACCCACCCAGCATGATGACGTGGTAACGTCATCATATATGCACGCAAGAGAATTGGCGTGTTTTCTTAAATCAAGATTGCCGCGATGGCCTCTCTGCGATCAAATGGATGAGGTGAGTATATATTTTTTAGTTTTAAGCTCTGATTAACCCCCTGATAGACTAAATGTGACTCTCAGATGCCAAAAACAGCGGGGAACGCAAAGGGGTTAAATGATGGGAAATGCCGCGATTGCTGTTCCCCATCATTGTGCCCGCTCCATACAATGGAATGTGATTAGTTACAAAGTAATTCATAACTAATCTAATTTCTTGGTGAAGTTCAGCGAAGCAGCTGAATCAAATTTTAGAAAACTTTACTCATCACTAATCATCAGTATAGCTCCTCTTTTTAGCAGCGGTTTTATGCATTAGCAGAATACAACCTGCAATTTATGACAACCTGTATTCCGTCTATTGACCTGTGTTACTGATGGGTCATACACCAATAATATTATATTGAAGGAAAGGTGACAAGTACACAAATAAGAATATGTTGGGCAAAAGCTTTTTATGCAATTCCCTTTGATATTAAAGAAGCCTTTGTGCAAAGTTACAGGCAAAAAATGCTAACCATTTAAGGCTACTTTCACACTAGCGTTAATGTTTTCCGGTATTGAGATCCATCATAGGGTCTTAATACTGTCCCCATTCATTGTCAGTATTGTCCCCATTCATTGTCAATGGGGACAAAATGTAACTGGACAGAACTGAATGCCCCAAAATGCATTACGTTCTCTTCTCATACCAGAGAGCAAACCGCAGCATGCTGTCCTGAGATGCGGAGCAAGACGGATCAGTTTTCTATGACACAATCTGACGCAATAGATCTGTCTTGGCTATGTTAAAAATAATACAACCGGATCCGTTCATAACGGATACAGATGCTTGTATTATCAGTTACACAGAAGCATTTTTGCTGAACCCTGCCGGATCCAGCAAAATGCGCTAGTGTGAAAGTAGCCTTAGTAAAACATCTACAATATCTTAAATCTTTTTGAGTTGTTCATAGAATATGCAAGGCTGATGACAGAAGATTTGTAAGGCTCCGAGTAAACTTACATTTAGTCAGCCCAACAGATGTTTCTTCCGTTACATTAAACTGAGATGCCGCAATAGTCTATTATAGAGCAATTAATGGCTGCACAGGAAAAAAAAAAAAGATTATAAGTTATAGAAATGGATTTTAAACAAAGAATGCTTTTTATTTATCTCTTTGCCAACTTTACTGCCTAGTGGGAACAATATAAGGATATAATGTAGAATATTAAAGAGTTGATAAAATATTGTTCTGTGAATTGTGGGACTATGAAATATTCAGCTGCAACTGTTTGGTGCAATAAAAAAGTCTAATAGCCTAATGAATGAACATTAGCAATATGCAGAATACCATACATACAGCTCTGCTGTGCTTTGGTACTTTACGACCTTCATGCTTCAGGGGCATCATAATAATGAGCCATCATCTGAGCAAATTCTATAACAAAAGGCATTGTTTGAGGCATTTCTGGCAACCGTACATTTCTCATCTTACCTTTTAAAGGTCTAATAGTTCTTCTATGCACATTCCTTTACATAAACAATACTGACACTAGTGTAACCAAAAATGATGTCACGTCAATCAAATTTTGTTGTAGTAGCCTGTAAATATAAAAAGTGTAACATTCTACTACATGGTATAGTTAAACAGTAACATTAAAGCTATTCATGTGTGTTCATCGTGATCCAATGTAAATCCCTACGCTAAAAAACATGGATTTCCCTGCAAAATATACACAAAATACACAAAACAATACACAAATTTACCGTTTGTTTTACTACAAACTAAAAACTTGTGAGTCTTATTTGTACTTCTTCTTCGAGACCAGTTGGTCCCCAGCATTGTGTAGGGGGAAGGGATGTGAAAGTTCATGATCTAAAAATGGGTCATACTTTTTTAGTTCCCATGCAGCAATGAAAAACAGAACAGTATCTAGGGGGTTACATGACAACTTTGAAATTAAGGCAACCTAACTGTCTTGTGAACATACATTGGCTACAACATTGCTCCAATAGTAGAGGTTTGTGTATTGTCTGTAGGGGTGCATCTAGCGAGGCATATACCGTATAAAAAATTAGAGCTCTTTGGTAAACATTTATGAGGGTCATGTAATATATATATTTTTTTTTTGTGAATGTAATACCATGTGAGTTTCTTGTCTTTTGGGGCCTGCTTTGGGTTTTAAGTGGGGCAGTTCTGCAGGTCCTTTGTTTTCTTAGGGGCTCCTAAGAATTGAATTTCCAGAATCATATAAACCTTCACTTCTAAGATCTTTACAATTCACCTCTTCCCTGCCCTAGTCCCACCAGAGACTATACTATTAGCTCCCCCATTTGTCATTTATGCATAGTTAAGAACCTAATAAAGGCATTATTTTGGAACCGTCATATCAGTATTGTGTGGGCATTGTATGGTGTGAAGGCAGCACTTGGAAATCAGAAGCTTTTCCTTTAGCAGAGAAAAAAGGCCTGCATGCAGAACTTTCCTCGCTGCTATTTTTGATGAACTCTGTGATGGCGGCCCCAAATAAAGCCTTCAGATGTGAATATGTTGTGAAGTTACAAGTTTATGTTCGCTTTAGAAACAGAAACTGCTCTTATTGATGTTGAACTTCTTGTTTAATTTTGTTGCTAGAAGACAAACATAAAAGTATGAAAAAAAAATCACAAATTAATCACGACTTGCTGTTTTATTTCACACTCAATATTAATGATTTTATTTTCATGCCCTTTTGCTCTTTTGAATCCAGCCGAGTGTTAAACAGAAGCCCGGTGTTCAGAAGGGCAAAAGCAGTATGTGCATAACAGAACGCAGTTCAGTTTGTGAAGAATTTAAATAAGATACAACAAATCTGCAGTAGTAATACATTTTATACAACAGCATTAAAGATAAGAGATGTGTTATAAATCAGAGGCAGAGCATTCTGCCTTGTGTTGTCTTCTATTTTCACCTTACTCTAAACAAAAAAGACTTTATAAATTGAGAGCATTTTGTCCGCAAGGGCAGTCCTCCAGACATTGTACTATGACGACCATAAATATAAAGGGGGGACTTATTAATACAAATTCCAGTTAGGCTTCATGCAGAAGCCATGCACAATATGTAGCTGCAAGGTCTCCATGTACTGTTGTATGGGACCTTTTTATAAGTCTATATTTTCTCCTAGTTGCAACTATTGTAAGGGAGAATATTTCAGCAACACAGCATGAAATAGAAGATTGAACATTTTTTTTGATCCTGATAACCTGAAAAACAAACAGGTGCATAGAGGCACAATATGGGCCCATAGTTTTTCATGGGTGCTTTACTGCAGAGCATGAGATCTTGGAGTAAGAACTTAACCAGAACTGTGATATTTTCTCAATAAAGTGCAAACCTGGCCAACAGAACTAATTCACTTCACCACTCCATACGTAAAAGTTTGTTAGTGAACTGTTAGGGCTGTATTAGATTAAACGATCTAGCAGTCGATTGTCGTAGAGAAGCGTTCTTTCACAGCAATTGCCTGCTCGCTGCTATTACATGCAGCAATCGCTATGCCATCGCTCATCCCCATACTGACTAGTAGCGTTGAATTCGAGCGGAATTTGGTCTGAAGTTTAGGAAAACTTCAATTCGCAACTAAGGGTACTTTCACACTAGCGTTTTTCTTTTCTGGCATAGAGTTCTGTCACAGGGGCTATATACCGGAAAATAACTGATCAGGCATATCCTAATGCATTCTGAATGGAGAGTAATCCGTTCAGGATGCATCAGGATGTCTTCAGTTCAGTCATTTTGACTGATCAGGCATGCGCAGACCTTTAAAAATGAGAAAAAAAAATGTATACCGGATCCGTTTTGCCTGATGACACCGGAAAAACGGATCCGGTATTGCAATGCATTTTTCTGACTGATCAGGATTCTGATCAGTCTGAAAAATGCCTGATCAGTCAGAAAAAATGACATGCGTTTGCATACAGTTTGCCTGATCAGGCAGTCAGTTCAGGCAACGGAACTGCCTGCCGGAATCAAACAACGCAAGTGTGAAAGTACCCTAATCTGAATTTTGTCGCACTTCATAGTAACAAATCAGATTTACCTAAAATGGCAGCTGCATGTGTTACAAAATGAAACTAAGTGTGGAATAGACAAACCCATGAATGCAAGATCACCCATAATGCTGTGCAGCCAGCCAATCCACAATAGCCATCCTCTGAGATGTCACAGCCCTATTAAACCTAATCCTGCGTGGTCTTCACCATTCTCCTGTAAGCTGAGCATAGGGAGAGATGCGGCAAGTGCTCATGCACTAAGAACAGTGTAGCTGAAAATGATTAATAGAAGAATATTGGAGAGGGAGAGTGCAGGGAAACTTATTCTGCATCAGTTTTATTTATTTATTCCTACATTTACTTATTTCTGCATCAGCCGTAAACTAAGATATGTAATTCAATGCCAACAAGATGGAAGCCTTGATTACTCCAGAGCCAGCGTGCCAACAACTACAATCCAGTCTGCTGCCCTTAGGGGGGCCAGGTCTTGGTTCTTCCAAATCATCCTTCAAAGGTCTCCATGTCCTAGAAAAGCCAGCAAGATGCAGAGAGGAGGAGCTGGATGTTCCTGATGACATACTATATTCTCATCGATATTAGATGATATGGAAAAGGAGGAAAAGCAGATCGGAGAAAAAGGGCTCCTACCTGTAGGGCAGGAGAGCGCTGGGGTTGGGGAAGTGGGTACAGCCCTTTTTTAAAGGTGCTTTAAAGGTGCCGCACAGCAATTAACAATGAAGACCGACTATATAGCGCGGTCTTCATTATTAAAGCATGGTTGCAACTCTCTGGAAGCATGGACACTCCATGTGGCCATACCATAAGGTAGAGTGGCCTGGGTATACCTTATTTATAGTGATTTGTGACAAATTAATTAGTAACAAATTGAATTTCTTGTCGAACTTTAGTGAAGCTGGCAAATCTAATTTTTCAAAATTTCACTCATTTCTACTGACTAGTTGTTTGCCGGAAGCAGATTGTGATTAGACAGCCTGATCTGACGTCTGAAAGCAATGATTTTTAAGCATGCTTAAAAATCTGGATTGCTCGATAAAAGAGAACTTGCTTGTTTATCTGGTAATCAGCGGTAGTATTATACTGCCAGATCATTGCTAACAAGCATTCCTGCGAATCCTCATTAGTGATGTAGTTGCTGACAATTCCCCAGTCTAATACAAGCATTGATCATCACCATTGTTAGGCCCCATGCACACGGCCGTGTTTCACAGCCGTGTGCGGGCCGTGGAACCGCGGCCTGGATCCCTCCTGAGAGCAGGAGCACACGGCAGTCACTGGTTGCTATGACGCCGTGCGCTCCCTGCTGCCGCCGCAATACAGTAATACACTGGTATGCTCTATACCAGTGTATTACTGTACTGTGCCGGCAGCAGGGAGCGCACGGCGTCATAGCAACCAGTGACGCCGTGCGCTCCTGCTCTCAGGAGGGATCCAGGCCGCGGTTCCACGGCCCGCACACGGCTGTGAAACACGGCCGTGTGCATGGGGCCTTATTGTATTCATGAGTAATGAGATTGTTTACATGCTACACCAAAATTATTATATTCGTATGATATAAGTGTAGTAATAAACAATATACTCTGCGGTTGCAATCTGCCGCATGTCCCATGCAAGGTTACTTTTGGCTGTCCAATAGGTTTCAGTCTTGCTCAGAGATGCAGTCTGTATCAATGGCCGCCTTTATTTTCAACCTGTCCTGCTTGTTTTTGAACCTCTATAGATTTAAAACTCAGAACAGTCAGGTAATTCTGCATTTATATCTAGGTTAAAGCTATGTTTGATGAGCCATGTTTCTGGTTAATGTCTGAGGTCATTAGTAGTTCTACTTCATTCACTTATCACATTTTTCACATAAACTGCCATAACAATATCAAACATGTTTGCCCCATAATACAGTAAGGAAATAAAAATAAGTTTTATTGTAATAAATGATAAGATTTAATGTTCTTTTTTATATTCCAGAAACAACAGATGTGTACACATATGCTCCCCTATGCATAGGCATTTGCAAACAAGCTTGACAAGATATTTGTATAGCGAGCTGCATTGGAGGTACAGGGCAGAGAGGCGTAGTAGTGGTTATGATGGTGGTATTTGTACTTACAATTCAAGTTGGCATTCTTTACCCTGCCGCTTCCTGGGCTGTGCACAGTGAAAGGAAGGAGGGTGCATCCTTTCTTCTCTTGGGGCACACTCTGTAACCCTCTGGGGCTCCTGCCTGGCGGTAGTTGGGGTGCCCTTGATGGTGAATATTTGGCAGGGTGCAAGGCAGGAGGTTAGGAGCAGGGGACCTGTCACGGGGTAGAGTCGCGGGTATAAAGATAAGAGCGGAGGTGCACCCCCTGAGCTGCCACCTGTCCTTGCCTACTTGCACAAGCCACCCTAGGTGACAGGGCCCAACTCGGCGACAGTCCCTGACTGAGTAAGTGCAAGCAGAGAGATAGAGACAGCAGGGAAGCGGACAGCCAATGAGAGGTAGCACTAGAGCGGACAGAAAGGTGGAACAAGTAAGGTACCACCAAAAACGGAAGGGCGAGGCGGGTCAACTAGCCGGGGTCAGTCCAGGAGGTCACATCAGTACAATTGAAGAGGCAAAGACAAAATACAAAAGCAAGCCGAGGTCAAAATAGGAGAGGTAGCGTCAAGGTTCAGGGAGCAGGCAGAAGAGGTGTCAGGAAGCAGATCAAGGGTCAAATCCAGAGGTAAGCTAAATAACAATAATAATACACAGCCTAAGGGACCAAAATCACAGACAACCTGTAGCCAGCAGGTTGCCTGTATTTCTAGTGGAGAGTGAGGGTCATGTGAAGTGGCCAGCGTCACCGACCGACAGACAAATAAGTTGAGGGCTCAAGGCAGACCTAGGAGCAGGGAGCCTCCCAGCTAGCAAAGCCGCCCTGGGAACGAGGCTGAACACAGATCCTCGCTCCCGAAGCTAAGCAGCAGGTCTGCAGCTGATGGGAGACCGAGGGCACCTTCGGCGCCCCGTTACAGGGCCGCTGAATGGTGGATAAAGATGGCCAGGCCCAATTTGGGGATAATACAACAGTTTCATTACTGAGGATGATGAGCATTGCAGTACAAATAGCTGCGATTGGTACAGTCCTGAGGTAGATTACAGTGTAGTCTTCTCCCAATAGCTGTGGATGGGCAGTAACAACGATGGTAGATAGTAGTGTTCCCTGACCCTCCTTCTAAGGACACTTTGCTGTCTCTCCAAATAAACACAGTCAATAGGCCAGATTTATCATGACTCTGACAGCTCACTATACTTTCACATAAGTCAGTTTTAGCTAAGTCAGATTTATGATCAGCCCTTTAAGACTGTAATAAATGTGGTTTCACGGTAGCAGTTTATCCGTCAGTAAGCGGCTTACAAAAGTCGCACGTCTTTACGAAAAAGTCGCATGTTCTTTTAAAAAGTCGCATAAAAATAAGCATGGTCCTCACTGAAGTGATTTTGCACATTCTTTTGCCTCTTCTTAGCAATTTTTTTCGCAGTTTAAGCGATTGCGCAAAAAATTGCGACTTTTTCACTCCATTATTCTGACTTGAGCTAATGATAAATCTGGCCCAGTGTACTTTACACAGCAGCAGTCTTTCTGCCATAAACAAGTGAATACCTTACTAGCGTTATCTTGCATGGCCTTTATCGTTCTGGTTCTTCTAAGATGGTTGGTCTCTTTCCTTCAGGAATACTCTGATTATAAAGTTGCTCCTTTGGCAGCTGTAGTGTCAGAGAGAAAGGTTCTCCGGATGTTGGCCTGGAATGCAGGAGCTTGCATATACACTAACTAGCCAGGGGGTACACCTGGTACATCACCCTGGTAACCTAACCAGTCTGCCAGTGTTAACCATATATTGCCCATTGACAGATATAATGTACTGTTAGGGGGTCAATGTGTCATTAGTTTGTCTGTCTGTGCATCTGTACATCTTTCTTTATGTTTTCCTTTTCTTGCTGGCCAGCAAACCTATCTCCCTGTCCACTATTACTTCTGCAGACCGACTAAGGCTACTTTCACACTTGCGGCAGTGTGATCCGGCAGGCAGTTCCGTAGTCGGAACTGGACGCCGCCTCCGCCGATCTGCCGTTGACTGAAAGCATTTGTGAGACGGATCCGGATGCGGATCCGTCTCACAAATGCATTTCCAGGACGGATCCGTCTCTCCGCTTGTCATGAGGACCGACGGATCCGTCTTGTACATTTTTCTCATTTTTACAGATCTACGCATGCGCACGCCGGAACAATGGATCTGGCATTCCGGTATTCTACATGCCGGAGCTGGCGCTAATACATTCCTATGGGAAAAAATGCCGGATCCGGCGTTCAGGCAAGTCTTCAGTTTTTTTTGCCGGAGAGAAAACTGTAGCATGCTGCGGTTTTCTCTTTTGCCTGATCAGTCAAAACGACTGAACTGAAGATATCCTGATGCATCCTGAACGGATTACTCTCCATTCAGAATGCATTAGGATAAAACTGGTCAGTTCTTTTCCGGTATAGAGCCCCTGTGACGGAACTCTATGCCGGAAAAGAAAAACGTAAGTGTGAAAGTACCCTAAGGTCCCTTTCACACGAGCGTGATTTCCGCGCGGGTGCAGTGCGTGACGTGAACGCATAGCACCCGCACTGAATCCTGACCCATTTATTTCAATGGGGCTGCGTACATGAGCGTTTTTTTTCACGCATCACTTCTGCAATGCTTTGAAATCGCAGCATGTTCTATATTCTGCGTTTGTAACGCAGGACAGGCCCCATAGAAGTGAATGGGGCTGCGTGAAAAACGCATTGCATCCACAAGCAAGTGCGGGTGCGATGCGTTTTTCACTGATGGTTGCTAAGAGACGTTGTTTGTAAACATTCAGTTTTTTATCACGCACGTGAAAAACGCATCAAAACGCATTGCACCCGCGCGGAAAAAACTGAACAACTAAACGCAATCGCAGACAAAACTGACTTGTTTTAGTGCCAAAATCGCAGCATTTTCACTGAACGCACCCTGAACGCATCCGGACCTAATCCGTCACGCTCATGTGAAACCAGCCTAAGGCATTGTTCACACTAAGGCCCCTTTCACACGGGCGAGTTTTCCGTGCGGGTGCGATGCGTGCGGTGAACGCATTGCACCCGCACTGAATCCTGACCCATTCATTTCTATGGGGCTGTGCACACGAGTGGTGATTTTCACGCATCACTTGTGCGTTGCGTGAAAATCGCAGCATGCTCCTCTTTGTGCGTTTTTCACGTAACGCAGGCCCTATAGAAATGAATGGGGTTGCGTGAAAATCGCATGCATCCGCAAGCAAGTGCGGATGCGGTGCGCTTTTCACGCATGGGTTCTAGGTGACAGTCTATTCACTGTATTATTTTCCCTTATAACATGGTTATAAGGGAAAATAATAGCATTCTGACTACAGAATGCATAGTATAATAGTGCTGGAAGGGTTAAAAATAATAAAAAAGTTAACTCACCTTCTCCTCTTGTTCGCGTAGATCCCGGTCTGTTCTTTAGCTGTGGCTAAAGGACCTTTGATGACGTCAGATCACATGCTCCATCACCACGGTGATGGACCATGTGATTGGAGCATGTGATCGGACGTCACCTCAGGTCATTCAGTCCACAGCTAAAGAACAGACCGGGATCTACGCTAACAAGAGGAGAAGGTGAGTTAACTTTTTTATTATTTTTAACCCTTCCAGCACTATTATACTATGCATTCTGTAGTCAGAATGCTATTATTTTCCCTTATAACCATGTTATAAGGGAAAATAATACAATCTACAGAACATCAATCCCAAGCCCGAACTTCTGTGAAGAAGTTCGGGTCTGGGTACCAAACATGCGCGACTTTTCTCACGCGAGTGCAAAACGCATGACAATGTTTTGCACTCGCGCGGAAAAATCGTGCATTTTCCCGCAACGCACCCGCCTCTTATCCGGGCAAAAAACATGACGCCCGTGTGAAAGAGGCCTAACACCCAGCATTATCACCTTGCCTTCATTACAGGGTGTGAGATGCATGCAGCTGATAAACCTAGGTGAGGCAGAGCTGCAGTTAGACAAAGTGTTAGGCTGGTTTCACACGGGCGTTGCGGATTGGGGCCTGGATGCGTTCAGGGTGCGTTCAGTGAAACTCGCACTATTTTGCAAGCAAGTTCAGTCAGTTTTGGCTGCAATTGCGTTTAGTTGTTCTGTTTTTTCCGCGCGGGTGCAATGCGTTTTGATGCGTTTTTCACGCGCGTGATAAAAAACTGAATGTTTACAAACATCATCTCTTAGCAACCATCAGTGAAAAACGCATCGCACCCGCACTTGCTTGCGGATGCAATGCGTTATTTACGCAGCCCCATTCACTTCTATGAAGCCAGGGCTGCGTGAAAAACGCAGAATATAGAACATGGTGCGATTTTCACGCAACGCAGAACTGATGCGTGAAAAACAATGCTCATGTACACAGCCCCATTGAAATGAATGGGTCAGGATTCAGTGCGGGTGCAATGCGTTCACGTCACGCATTGCACCCGCGCGGAAATCACGCTTGTGTGAAAGGGACCTTATTGTTTCGTTAGAATAAGGCCCCTTTCACACGGGCGAGATTTCCGCGCGGGTACAATGCGTGAGGTGAACACATTGCAATCGCACTGAATCCGGACACCTTTTTTTCACGTAATGCAGGCCCCATAGAAATGAAAGGGGTTGTGTGAAAATCGCAAGCATCTGCAAGCAAGTGCGGATGCGGTGCGATTTTCTCGCACGGTTGCTAGGTGACGATCGGGATGGAGACCCGATCATTATTATTTTCCCTTATAACATGTTATAAGGGAAAATAATAGCATTCTTAATACAGAATGCATAGTACAATAGGACTGGAGGGGTTAAAAAATAAAATAAAAAAATTTAACTCACCTTAATCCACTTGTTCGCTCAGTCGGCATCTCTTCTGTCTTCTTTTGTGAGGAATAGGACCTTTGATTACGTCACTACGTTCATCATATGGTCCGTCACATGATCCATCAACATTGTTAAAGATCATGTGATGGATCATGTGATGAATGTAGTTACGGCATACATATTAGGACATCGTCAGACATCATCCACAACTCCATCCTCCGTCATGCAAAACTCCCTCCTACCTCAGACTTTAGACAAAACTCTGTCCTCCCTCATCCAAAACTCCATCAGACCTCAGACAAAACTCCGTCCTCCCTCATCCAAAACTCCGTCCTCCATCAGACATCAGCCAAAACTCCATCCGCCCTAACCCAAAACTCCATCAGACCTCAGACATCAGACAAAACTCTGTCCTCCGTCAGGCAAAACTCCATCAGACCTCAGACATCAGCCAAAACTCCGTCCTCCATCAGGCAAAACTCCATCAGACCTCAGACATCAGACAAAACTCCGTCCTCCATCAGGCAAAACTCCATCAGACCTCAGGCATCAGACAAAACTCCGTCCTCTGTCAGGCAAAACTCCATCAGCCCTCAGACATCAGACAAAACTCTGTCCTCCGTCAGGCAAAACTCCATCAGACCTCAGACATCAGACAAAACTCCGTCCTCCATCAGGCAAAACTCCATCAGACCTCAGACATCCGACAAAACTCCGTCCTCCGTCAGGCAAAACTCCATCAGACCTCAGACATCAGACAAAACTCCGTCCTCCATCAGGCAAAACTCCATCAGACCTCAGGCATCAGCTAAAACTCTGTCCTCCCTCAGACATCAGCCAAAACTCTGTCCTCCCTAACTCAAAATACGCCCTACTACACACACTCTTCACCTGATGGAGCTGCTAGCTGCTGGAGAGGCAAAGGACCTGTGATGACGTCATGACCATGTGATGAGTCACGTGTGTGGGAGGGGTCAGATGTGCACAGCAGCTGGTAGAGTGTACAGAACAGTAGCCATCAAATAGAGCTCTGTACTAGAGATGCGTGTGTAACCTGCATGTAGCAGAGCTGTGTACTGTGTTACAGAGATGTATGTGTAACCTGCATGTAGCAGAGCTGTGTACTGTGTAGCAGATCTGTATGTGTAACCTGCAGGTGGCAGATCTGTATGTGTAACCTGCAGGTAGCAGATCTGTATGTGTAACCTGCAGGTAGCAGAGCTGTGTATTGTGTAGTAGATCTGTATGTGTAACCTGCATGTAGCAGAGCTGTGTACTGTGTAGCAGATCTGTATGTGTAACCTGCAGGTAGCAGAGCTGTGTATTGTGTAGTAGATCTGTATGTGTAACCTGCATGTAGCAGAGCTGTGTACTGTGTAGCAGATCTGTATGTGTAACCTGCAGGTAGCAGAGCTGTGTATTGTGTAGTAGATCTGTATGTGTAACCTGCATGTAGCAGAGCTGTGTACTGTGTTACAGAACTGTATGTGTAACCTGCAGGTAGCAGAGCTGTGTACTGTGTAGCAGATCTGTATGTGTAACCTGCAGGTAGCAGAGCTGTGTACTGTGTAGTAGATCTGTATGTGTAACCTGCATGTAGCAGAGCTGTGTACTGTGTTACAGAGATGTATGTGTAACTTGCAGGTAGCAGATCTGTATGTGTAACCTGCAGGTAGCAGAGCTGTGTACTGTGTAGCAGATCTGTATGTGTAACCTGCATGTAGCAGAGCTGTGTACTGTGTAGCAGAGCTATATGTGTAACCTGCATGTAGCAGTGCTGTGTACTGTGTAGCAGAGCTGTATGTGTAACCTGCAGGTAGCAGTGCTGTGTACTGTGTAGCAGAGCTGTATGTGTAACCTGCATGTATCAGAGCTGTGTACTGTGTATATAGAGCAGTGTGTGTAACAGCATGTAGCAGAGTTGTGTACTGTGTTACAGAGATGTGTGTGTAACCTGCATGTAGCAGTGCTGTGTACTGTGTAGCAGAGCTGTATGTGTAACCTGAATGTAGCAGAGCTGTGTACTGTGTAGCAGAGCTGTATGTGTAATCTGCATGTAGCAGAGCTGTGTGCTGTGTAGCGGTGCTGTATGTGTAACCTGCATGTAGCAGAGCTGTGTACTGTGTTACAGGGATGTATGTGCAACCTGCAGGTAGCAGAGCTGTGTACTGTGTATATAGAGCAGTTTGTCTAACCGCATGTAGCAGAGCTGTGTACTGTGTTACAGAGATTTGTGTGTAACCTGGGAACTATAAAAAAGTGTAAAAAAACCCCATAAATATTCAGATCACCCCCCTTTTCCCAAAATTTAAATAAAAGACACATAATGGGTTTTGCAATGTGTAAAAACGCCCATTGTATAAAAATATATTCCCCATACGGCAAACAGCAAAACAGAAAAAAAAAAGAGTCCAAATGTCCGATTCGCCGTTTTTGGTCACTTCATTTGCTACAAAAATGTAAATAAAAAGTGATCAAAAAGTCTTAAACACCCCAGAATGGTATCAGTAAAAAGTTTAGATTGCCCCGCAAAAAAAGAGCCCCCACCCAGCTCCGTACACATAATTACAAAGTGTTTAGGGCTCAAAAAATGGCGACAAAAAAAATCGGATATTTTTATTTTTTTATCACTATTAAAACGCAAGAAAAACTATACATATAAGGTATTGCCAGATTCGATCTGACCTGTAGAATAAAAGTAACCAGTCAGTTTTATCGCACATCGAATGTCGTAAATAAAAATCACGTAAAACTGTGGTGGAATTGCTTTTTTTTTTCAACAGGAAGAATGGGCAGTTTTACCATCTGAGAAAATAAAGAGCCTCATCCACAACTACCACAAAAGACTTCAAGCTGTCATTGATGTTAAAGGGGGCAATACATGGTATTAATAACTGGGGTGTGTAAACTTCTGATCAGGGTCATTTGGGGAGTTTGTGTTGTGATTATGATTTATTAAGAGTAAACACCATAAATGGCTTCAGCCGACCACTAACCACGAGCGAGAGAAAAGTGTCCGTGTTATCATTCATATTCTCTGAACAATGGTTAAAGGGGTATCCTCATCTTAATGATCACTGTTACATCTGTTAATGATTTGACAGTGATAATTTTTCTAAATTCATTTTATTACCCAATTCCCATCCTTTTTTAGAAAATAAGTCCCCTCTTACCTGATGTTGTCTTTGGTCTCCCCTAGTCACGGCCACCTCTCCTGTCGAATCCAGCCGGGCCACGCTTGCGCAGAAGACGGCAAATTCTCTCCCGGCTGGGCCACGCAATGTCCTGAACGCGCATGCAGCCGCGCATGCGCCATGATGACTTCTTCCTGGCCAGTATAGTACAGAGCCGCGAATGCGCACGCCGACTCAGTACTATACAGGCCAGGAATAAGTCACCATGGCACATGCGCGGCGCCGTGCGCATTCAGGACATTGCGCGGCCCGGCCGGGAGAGAATCTTCAGTCTTCTGCGCAAGCGCGGCCCGGCCGGGAGAAGAATACAGGAAGTGAACGTCACGCTCAAGGAAGGTAAGTATGAAAAAGGGAAGATGAGAATACCCCTTTAAGAAATCATAAATTCTGCAAGGGTATGTAAACTGATCAGCACAACTGTAAGTAGCTGTGTGATATAAATCTGTGGAATATGGGAAGCACAAGAGGATGTGCACCATAAATCCCATCTTTGTAAGGCCTCTTGCACATGGTCACTGTGTGCCTGTGGTCGTATTGTGGACCACATACGGCGGTTCCGCAATACACAGGGCACCAGCCGTGTGCATCCCGCATCCGTGATGTCGACCCATTCACTTGAACAGAACAGAAACACGGATCGGATCCCCACAGAAGCATTACAGAGTGCTTCCGTGGTGTTTCTGGCCATGCCTCCGCACAGCAAAAAAGTAGAACATATTCACGGACCCATTCAAGTTGAATGGGTCTGGATCTGTCCCGGCTGCTGCACGCACGTTGCCCGTGCATTGGGGACTGCAAATTGCTGTCCCCAATGCACGGAATGGACCAACAATGTGCAAGAGGCCTAACACTTGTGATCTGCGTGAAGCGGCAAATATGCATTCATGTCGCATGTATTTATTAATTAGGGTTACCAATTCTGAGTAACTCGGAGTGACAGGAGATTTACAGAATCAGATTTTTTTTTTTTTTTTCGTCATATTTTGAGCTCTAGACCCTTTTGGGAATTATGTGTACGGAGCTGGGTGGGGGCTCATTTTTTGCGGGGCAATCTGAACTTTTCAATGATACCATTCTGGGGTGTTTAAGACTTTTTGATCACTTTTTATTTACATTTTTGTAGCAAATGAAGCGACCAAAAACGGCGAATCGGACATTTGGACTCTTTTTTTTCTGTTTTGCCGTTTGCCGTATGGGGAATATATTTTTATACAATGGGTGTTTTTACACATTGCGACACCCATGATGTGTATTTTTTTAGTTCTTTTATTTTCATTTTGGAAAAAGGGGGGTGATCTGAATTTTTATGTTTTATTTTACACTTTTTTATAGTTCCCAGGTTACACACACATCTCTGTTACACAGTAAAAAGCTCTGCTACATGCGGTTACACACACATCTCTGTAACACAGTACACAGCTCTGCTACATGCAGGTTACACATACAGATCTACTACACAGTACACAGCTCTTCCACCTGCAGGTTACACATACAGATCTGCTACACAGTACACAGCTCTGCTACCTGCAGGTTACACATACAGATCTGCTACCTACAGGTTACACATACATCTCTGTAACACAGTACACAGCTCTGCTACATGCAGGTTACACATACATCTCTGTAACACAGTACACAGCTCTGCTACCTGCAGGTTACACATACAGATCTGCTACACAGTACACAGCTCTGCTACCTGCAGGTTACACATACATCTCTGTAACACAGTACACAGCTCTGCTACCTGCAGGTTACACATACAGTTCTACTACACAGTACACAGCTCTGCTACCTGCAGGTTACACATACAGATCTGCTACACAGTACACAGCTCTGCTACCTGCAGGTTACACATACAGATCTGCTACATGCAGGTTACACATACATCTCTGTAACAGTACACAGCTCTGCTACATGCAGGTTACACATACAGATCTGCTACCTGCAGGTTACACGTACATCTCTGTAACACAGTACACAGCTCTGCTACATGCAGGTTACACATACATCTCTGTAACACAGTACACAGCTCTGCTACATGCAGGTTACACACACATCTCTAGTACAGAGCTCTATTTGATGGCTACTGTTCTGTACACTCTACCAGCTGCTGTGCACATCTGACCCCTCCCACACACGTGACTCGTCACATGGTCATGACGTCATCACAGGTCCTTTGCCTCTCCAGCAGCTAGCAGCTCCGTCAGGTGAAGAGTGTGTGTAGTAGGGCGTATTTTGAGTTAGGGAGGACAGAGTTTTGGCTGATGTCTGAGGGAGGACAGAGTTTTAGCTGATGTCTGAGGTCTAATGGAGTTTTGCCTGACGGAGGACGGAGTTTTGTCTGATGTCTGATGGAGTTTTGCCTGACGGAGGACGGAGTTTTGGCTGATGTCTGAGGTCTAATGGAGTTTTGCCTGACAGAGGACAGAGTTTTGTCTGATGTCTGAGGTCTGATGGAGTTTTGCCTGATGGAGGATGGAGTTTTGTCTGATGTCTGAGGGCTGATGGAGTTTTGCCTGACAGAGGACGGAGTTTTGTCTGATGTCTGAGGTCTGATGGAGTTTTGCCTGATGGAGGATGGAGTTTTGTCTGATGTCTGAGGTCTGATGGAGTTTTGCCTGATGGAGGACGGAGTTTTGTCTGATGTCTGATGGAGTTTTGCCTGATGGAGGACGGAGTTTTGGCTGATGTCTGAGGTCTGATGGAGTTTTGCCTGACGGAGGACAGAGTTTTGTCTGATGTCTGAGGTCTGATGGAGTTTTGGGTTAGGGCGGATGGAGTTTTGGCTGATGTCTGATGGAGGACGGAGTTTTGGATGAGGGAGGACGGAGCTTTGTCTGAGGTCTGATGGAGTTTTGGATGAGGGAGGACAGAGTTTTGTCTAAAGTCTGAGGTAGGAGGGAGTTTTGCCTGACGGAGGATGGAGTTGTGGATGATGTCTGACGATGTCCTAATATGTATGCCGTATGTAGTGACGTCATCAAAGGTCCTATTCCTCACACAACAAGACAGAAGAGATGCCGCCTGCGCGAACAAGTGGATTAAGGTGAGTTAAATTATTTTTAAAAAATTTTTAACCCCTCCAGCATTATTGTACTATGCATTCTGTATTCAGAATGCTATTATTTTCCCTTATAACCATGTTATAAGGCGAAATCATACAATCTACACAACCTTGAACCCAAACCTGAACTTCCGTGAAGAAGTTCGGGTCTGGGTACCACAGTCAGTTTTTTGTGGTATTGCACCCACGCGATAAAAACTGAACAACGGAACGCAATCGCAGTCAAAACTGACTGCAATTGGGTACCTACTCGTGCGGGTTTGTTGCAATGCACTGGGACGCATCTAGACCTAATCAGGACACGCTTGTCTGCAAGGGGCCTAACTGGGCTATTTTATGATATGCATATTAAGTAGATTGTAAGCTCCTCTATAATCAGGTATTATGTTAAATTTGTAACATTTATGTTTTGGAAATGCATAGTGTGTGTATGCTTTTAACCCCTTAGTGAATATGCATTTTTTTATCGCATTCCAAGAGCTAAAACTTTTTAGTTTTTTCCTCAATGTACATGTATGAGGTCTTATTTTTTGCAAGTTATCATTTTTAATGCACCATTTTGGGTACATGTAATTATTGATTAAAGCCAGCTGTTTAGCTAAAACCCCCTTTGTTTATGTCAATAACAAGTTATTAGTGGTCACTAAGGGGTTAAGGTTGCGATCTTGAGTCTTGTATACTTGAAGGCACCTGTGTAATGTGCTGGGGATCTATCTTCAGTTCAGTGTGAGCTGGACACTGGGGGAGCTACTTGCTACCAAGGTAGTTGCAAATACCCATGAAAATAATTTATTTTGCTTTATTTTTGCCCCAAAAACTGAGTTTAGACTGTTTTTAACGTACCTGTTGATATTTAGCTAATAGTTATAGGATGCTCATTGTTTAGTTTTTACTTTTGTGTGTACTTCTATTTATTGCTTCATAATAAATACAAAATAACAATACATACACCAAACCAAATTCTTCCCTCCCTTACAACCTTGCCCTCCTAACTTGCTCAGTAGCTCACTGATAATATTGGTAATAATTTCTCAAAATATACATGCAAAATGAGTTAATATTACTAATCACAGTTTTGTATTTCAAATCACGATCTTCTAGTTTTATGAATTATCTTGTTTATGCTCTTAGACTATAAATATGTCGCAGTGTGTTTATATCTGTAGATAAGAAAATAATACTATAATCAATTATCAAAACATTTCTACTGTATGTGATTAAGTTTCAGTCTGTTTCTTTACAAAACATTATACTAAAAGCAAATGTACTGTATGTTTAAAAGCCAGTGAAAGCTACTGGAGACAAGGTTTATCTCCTTGGAGGAGAAAAGGATTGGGCTTTGAAATTCAGTGTGCCTGAGTCTTCTCTTTCCTGACATCACCTGTTGGAGGACTGTTGGGACGTCCCCATACACGTTAGATCAGGGATGCTCAACCTGCGGCCCTCCAGCTGTTGCAAAACTACATATCTCAGCATGCCCTAATAGCTGTAGGCTGTCCAGGCATGCTGGGAATTGTCGTTTGGCAACAGCTGAAGGTCCTCTGGTTGGGCATCTCTGCATTAGATTGTCTGCTAGCGTTGACTGGCAGGTTAGACTGACAATACCCTTATTTGTACGAGGATCTTAAGACCTCATTCTCATGGACGGCTGCATTATGGCTCTGTACAATTATCAAATTGTATAGTTGTCTTTCAGTTCCATAGAATTCTATGGGTTATACTGCATTCCTGCATAGCTCCAATTTCATAGAGGGGCATACTGAGTTTTCTACTGTCTTATTTATTGTTGAGCCTTGTCTATTCTCCCTGGAATATGCCGCAGTAATGCAATGCCATAAGAAGACACCATATGGAAGTACATGCACTGCTCACGGCTCTGTAATACAGAACTGTAGTGATCCATATAGGCTCCATGCTAATCTCTCCTTTGTAAATAAGGCCAAATATTAGCAAATCCTATGGAATTCATTTTAAAACTGCAATCTCCACCTTGCTTTGTTTTTCATTCGGTTTAAATGCTTAAACTTTAAAATACATGTTAAAATACAGCTTTACGATTGTGTATGGAAGATGAAGTTTGAAGAAAAGAGACGTAGCAAGAGCCCTGCTATATCTTTGCATGTAGCTTTGATGAGATGGCCCTGGCATCTGTTATTTCTGGAAACAAATCCTCAATAACATAAATTACATAGGCAACACAAAACCATCAACTGCTCCTGAAATAGCGCTCGAGTCATTATTCCCAGCTAATAACCTTAGGCCTCTTTCACACTACCGTTTTTCTTTTCCGTTTTGTGGGCCGTTGTTTGCGGTCCATATATGGAACCATTCATTTCAATGGTTCCGCAAAAAAAACAGAATGTACTCCGTATGCATTCCGTTTCCGTATTTCCGTTTTTCCGTTCCGTTTACAGATAGAACATGTCTTATTGTTGCCCGCAAATCACATTCCATGGCTCCATTCAAGTCAATGGGTCCGCAAAAAAAACAGAACACATACGGAAATGCATCCGTATGTCTTCCGTATCCGTTTCGTTTTTGCGGAACCATCTATTGAAAATGTTATGCCCAGCCCAATTTTTTCTATGTTATTACTGTATACTGTATATGCCATACGGAAAAACTAAACCGAAACAAAAACCGGAACAACGGATCCGTGAAAAATGGACCGCAAAACACTGAAATAGCCATACGGTAGTGTGAAAGAGGCCTTAAAGGGTTTCTACCACTTCGGTTTCACATATTTAGCTGTCAGACACTAGCGATCCGCTAGTGTCTGCTCTGCCCAACCATCCTAATATAATTGCTTTTCGGGCAGCCGTTTTGCTAAAAAAAGAACTTTTATTAATATGCTAATGAGCCTCTCGGTGCTATGGGGGCGTCAGTAGCACCTAGAGGCTCCGTCTACCTTCAGAAACTGCCGCCGCCCAGCGCGTCCCTCCAGCCCGCCCATCTCCTCCTGAATGCGATCCTCCTTGTGAGCGTATGTATTCTGCGCATGCGCAGTGAATGTCTGACCGCTTCCTTGCTCAGACATCTCTACTGCGCCTGTGCAATGACGCCATAGTGCTCCGAGGAACAGGCGCAGTGGAGATGTCTGAGCAGGGAAGCTGTCAGACATTCACTGCACATGCGCAGAATACATACGCTCACAAGGAGGATCGCATTCAGGAGGAGATGGGCGGGCTGGAGGGACGCGCTGGGCGGCGGCAGTTTCTGAAGGTAGACGGAGCCTCTAGGTGCTACTGACGCCCCCATAGCACCTAGAAGCTCATTAGCATATTAATAAAAGTTCTTTTTTTAGCAAAACGGCTGCCCGAAAAGCAATTATATTAGGATGGTTGGGCAGAGCAGACACTAGCGGATCGCTAGTGTCTGACAGCTAAATATGTGAAACCGAAGTGGTAGAAACCCTTTAATCTGATGATGGCGATTTTTCACATGACCGCAGAACTGGACTTCACCTATAGCAGTCACTTTTCCTGAGTCTCAGACAGTCGCAATGAAACATATATAAAGCACATAACAACACTGGCAGACAATGTACTGAAATAAACTCATCAATCGATGACAGGAACTGAATAATGACAGCCACATATGGAGGAGATGGGAGATGTAATGGCATATAGGTTGAAAATGGATAAATGACAGTGGACGCAAATAAAGATATATTGAACTGATCTGAAATACAACCCAGCAAGAGAGCAAAGACAAATCAAAACCACCTCAGCAAACCAACAAACTTCAAAGCTGATGACAATGGAGGACCACAGATCTCAGAATACACTAACACAACATAACAGAATTTTATAAATCATTTTTTTCAAGAAAATTTCCCAGACAGTCTAAGGACCAATTCATACATGACAGAAACCACCCATAAATGACCCAATTTCCAAATAACACCCCTCAAATTATTCAAAGCTAATTTTAGAATGTTTTTTTAACCATTAAGGTGTTCCACGGGTATTAAAGCAAAATGGAGGTGATCTGTAACAATTTCATTTTTTTTCTGCAGATTTTCCATTTTTATCCAATTTTTACTGCAACACAGCGAGGTCTTTACAGCAAAACAAACCTCAATATTTATTACCCTGATTCTGCAGTTTACAGCAACACCCCTTATGTTCTCGTAACTGCTGTATGAGCACATGGAAGGGCTCAGCAGGAAAGGAAAGCCATAAGGTTTTTAAAGGCTAGATTTTGCTAGAATGGTTTTTGGATGTCATGTCACATTTGAAGAGAACCTGAGGTACCCATAAAGTTTCCATTTTGGAAACTAAAGCCCTCAGGAAATTTATTGATGGGTATAGTAAGAGCTTTTACCCCAAGGCATAGTTTGGGGGTACATTTGGCTTTTTGGTTGCTTTTTATCTCATTTATCGAGGTGAAGTGGGCAAAAATTGTGTTTTTTTTAATTTTTTTATTTATTGGGTTCACCATGTGGTACATATGATATGGTAACTTTAACCTGCAGGGGATATGATTCTGATTATTATTTTTGTCATGTTTTACTACTTTAGCAGCATAAAATTTTGCACTAAAATTTGTAATATTTTGCATCGCCATATACCAACATCCATAACATTTCTATTTTTCTGCCAATGTAGTGTCTGAGGTCTAGCCTGTAGTTTCTATTGGTATCATTTTGTGGTGCATTTTTGATTGCTTAATTATGGTATAGTTTTTTTTTTTTTTTTTTTTTTTTTTTTACTGCATTGATAGGGTGAGTATGTAATATATTTGCAGAGGCGGTCCTTACAGACACAGTGATACAAAATATGCCTATTTTTGATATTTTATTTTTTTACAATGATAAATGGCTTGCTGAAGTGAAAGGGATTTTTTTTTTACACTTGAAACGTATTTTTTATTTTTTTTATAAAACTGACATAGCAGCCCCAGTTACAGAGAGGCTGTACAGCACTATACAGCACTGTATAGCCTTATTGCAAAGCTGACCTAGGTCTGGTAAGACCTGGCAGCTCCTGCAGACTCCCAGGCCTTACAGTCACATGATCACTGGCACAGGAATCAACATAGTGCTTCCTGATCTGTGTACATAGCACTCATTCAGCAGTGTGTATACAGTGATCTGGATGGTTCTTCACTAGTGTGCTGCTATGATCTCTGAACGGATGTCTGAATGTCCATTAAGATATAAGTTCCGACCACCCAGGACGTTTGTAGTCTATGGGTGGTCGGGAACTGTTTAAAAGGCATTAGGCTGATAGATTTATATATATAAGGATAAGCAGGGTCCCTTACCTTTAATATGTATTCACATGTCCCATGTCTGCCATTTTATTAATTAGTATAAGTCCCTCCCCCCTTTCCTATTCCAATGACCTTGTTCTTCTTTCCCCACCCAGTTAGTGAGTGTCAAACTGTTTATACATTAACCAAAGATATACTGTATATTCAGTACTTTGGCTACTATAATCACCAAAATGCTGGTTGTATTTCTTGTAGTTTTACAATTACCGTTTCTGTTTCTGAGATTAGTATTTGGGATACAACCCCTATGTGATGTACAAATAAATAGGGATGAGCGGCAGGGGCAATATTCGAATTTGTGTTATTTCGCAAATATTTGGGCGAATATTCAACATATATTTGAAAATTCTAAAATTCGTTATCTCCAGTCTTAATTTTCTTGATTGCGGAAATCAGCAATTCAAAAATTTGCATTAAGAAGATTTGCAATCTACACTACTCCTAAAGTCAAATATATTGCAGCCTTCTCATTGGCCCACAAGCTAGAAGCAGGGAGGGATCATGTGTACTGATAAAAAAAATTAAATAAATCTTGAATATTCAAAATTATGAATACATATATATATAAATCACTATATTCTAAATATTCTCGAAGTGCTGATATTCGCAATAAAAATTTGCTATTTGAATATTTGTGATCAACACTACAAATAAAATGTGAATGAAATGTGGTTATAAAAAAACATTTGCCTAAGGCCCCATGCACACGGCCGTTGTTCACGGCCGTGTGCGGGCCGTGGAACCGCGGCCTGGATCCCTCCTGAGAGCAGGAGCGCACGGCGTCACTGGTTGCTATGACGCCGTGCGCTCCCTGCTGCCGCCGCAATACAGTAATACACTGGTATGATCTATACCAGTGTATTACTGTACTGTGCCGGCAGCAGGGAGCGCACGGCGTCATAGCAACCAGTGACGCCGTGCGCTCCTGCTCTCAGGAGGGATCCAGGCCGCGGTTCCACGGCCCGCACACGGCCTGTGAACAACGGCCGTGTGCATGGGGCCTAAGTCTAAGGAATGTAGACCCTTAAAATTTCACAGTATGGAGGTATTTAGGGTTAATTATAAGGAGTTTATAAGTCCTTTGACATTTTTATTTCATGGGACTCATTTTTTTTCTAACAGCTCCGATCAATTATGTGTTAATGGACTTTGATTGGAATTTTTACTGTTAAACAGATGCTTTATCTTTCTCTTTTGTCAGATTAGAATAGCTGTTTAAATTCCTCAGGAGAATATAGTCCCTCTGTATATAACATGTTTACTGTAACTTTAATAGGAACAGCAGAGGGCTTTTGGTAAAATGTATTCACATTCTTTGAAGATTCCAAATTTTTACAGTTTTAGTTATTTCATTAAAAAGATGTGTATGGACTATAAACCTATGTGTAGTTTTGTCTATTCTTCCTTTGAAAAGGGAGACTGTATAGAGCTATGACTATATCCCTAAAGCTGGAATTGGTCCTTCACAAACAAGTAAATACTGAACTTCCTTACTTTCCACTAAAACATCTTTTCTATTTCTATCTTTGCAGCTTAGTCCAAATGCAGGATGTCTCCGAGCATTACTGAAGATGCTGTATTGTCCATACTGTCGTGGTATGCCCAGTTTGAAGCCTTGTACCAACTACTGCCTCAATGTGATGAAGGGTTGCTTGGCGAATCAGGCGGATTTGGACATAGAATGGAATCTCTTTGTCGGTATGGAAATGTATCTATTATAGTTGTATAACAAATATGTGCAATATTGGTAAAGAAATTTAAAGTTGCTCATATAGAGGCTAAAGCTGAACAAATCCCAAGTTTCGGGTAGCCAGAATATAAAAAGAAAATCTGTTATTGCATTAATATTTTTGGCTGTTATTAGATATTTATCCCTAGGCCACAAAGAATTAAACTTACTCCTTGGTGGTCTCAGTACATACCGTACTTATTATGTCATATGCAATAGTATTACTAATTGGTAATATTGATGGGCAGTCTTCCAGAGACAAAGCAGCATGAACTCCTGCTATCCATTTTGCAGATGGAAAACACCCTTTTTAAAGTCTAGAGTTTTTAAAATACAGATGTATCTGTTTATCATATGTAGTTTAAGCACTATTAAAGTAGTGCATGCTAAAATGTAGGGCTCATGCACACGAACGTATATTCTTACCATGTCCGTTTCGTTTTTTTTTGGGGGGACCATATACGGAACCATTCATTTCAATGGATCCGCAAAAAAAAAAAACAGAAACTACTCCATGTGCATTCTGTTTCCGTATATCTGTATTTCCGTTCCGCAAAAAAAAAAGAACATCTCCTATTATTGTCCGCATTACGGATAAGGATAGTACTGTTCTAGTAGGGGCCAGCTGATCCGTTCCGCAAAATATGGAATGCACACGGACGTCATCCGCATTTTTTGCGGATCCATTTTTTGCGGACCGCAAAATGCATACAGTCATGTGCATGAGGCCTTACAGTATATTTTTTGCACGTCCATGTGAATAGACCCATAGATCAACATTAGTTATGTATTACAATAAGAAAAAGAAAGATTTTAGCATGTTTCCACACATACTGTAGTTTTGCTTTGTACATTTTGGGCCAAAAAATGCATCCCAAAAACTTCTACTTGGTCATATTTTTTTGTGTGTTTCTTTTAGCCTTTTTTCACCCATATATGTGTTTTAGCACCTTTTAATAGCACTTTCGTATGCATTTTTTTATAGAAAAGTATAGCAGCAGAACAGTATAGGGAAACTGACCTCCGTGCAAGAGTCTTACGGATTCAGAGACCACAGGCGGCTGGTTTCGATGGTGGGTACCAGGCCTGCCCTGAACCTAAGGTTGCCCTCCCGGGGGTAATGATATTTTCATTCGGTTCAGGGAATCGTGTAGGTTGTACTTTACGCTGCGTCCATACTCCTCTGGGGATGAGTGTCAACGTGTGGGTATGATCATTTCTTTGCTTAAGGATGATGCACATTCTTGAGCTTTTTCTCTGCAGACTGGATCACCGTCCCTCCAGTCGGTCGATTTTAGAGCCATGAGTCTTATTTATGATGACCCAGATCGGATCTCTCAGGCTGAGACCAAGTTAAGTGTCAAGATCTACCTGAGAGGTTACAGGACGCGTTGGCCTTTAATGAAAAACCTGAGTCATTGGAAGCAGCTGTGTCCCTTGCTGTACATCTGGATAGATGCCTGAGGGGGAGATCTAAGGGTACTCACCCTCAGAACACACTGTCAAATAAGGTGGCGGCTTCCTTTGACACTTATGGTAAAGAGACACCTGTGGTTATACCTTGTGAGGAGCCTATACAGTTTGGGGGATCTACTCCTGGGACTGTTGGTAAGAGCTCTGGTCAAATGAAGGGAGTCTGTTTTTGTTGTGGAAAAAAGGGGCATTTCGTGAATATTTGTCCGTACACTCAGCATCAAGGTGTAAACAAAAGAAAAATGCTTAATCCCCAAATTGCTATTGGTGGTGTGGGTGTGGAGCAAGAAAACTTACTTTTGTCATTTACTGGTAGTACCCGATTTCTCCTGTCTGTTGAGGTGGCGCTAGAGTCTAAAACTGTGGAAATCAAGGTATTTATCGACAGTTGGGCTGGAGTTAAACTGATTGATGCACAGTTTGTTCGTATTTCTGTCTTTGCAATTGATTCTGCACATCTTACCCAAAAATGCCTGTCGCAATTGGTAAATGACATCCATTTAAGAGTGGGTGATTTTCATCAGGAGGGTTTGCCTGCTCTGATGGTTTTGGGCTTGCCATGGTTAAGTAAACATAACCCTACCATCGACTGGCAAGCGAGACAGATTCTCAATTGGAGGGATCTTGGAGTGATTTTTGCATTGACAACTGTCTTAATGTGTCTTTCTCTGTGGTCACCACTAAAACTGTACCCTCAAATTTTCTGATGTGTTTTCTGAGAGTCGTCAATCTTATTACTGGAGCTAAACTGCCCAAAAATCGGTTGTATAGTCTTTCGGAGCCCGAAAGAAAGGCTATGCGAGAGTATATCACCAACAGCTTGGCGAAGGGTCATATCAGACGATCCAAATCCCCAGTGGCTGCTGGGTTTTTCTTTGTAAAAATATAATAATATGGTACACTTAGACCATGTCTGGACTTCCGTGAGCTCAACCATATTTCCTTCTGTGATCCTTACCCCCTTCCTTTGATTCCGCTTTTGTTTAATCAAATTGTCGGCGCCAAGGTGATCTCTAAATTGGATCTGAGGGCCGCATATAATTTGGTAAGGATCAAAGAGGGGGACGGATGGAAGACAGCCTTTAATACCGCTGAGGGTCATTTTGAGAATTTGGTCATGCCTTTAGGATTAACCAATGCTTCAGCGGTTCTTCAACATTTTAATAATGACATCTTTCATCATCTGGTAGGGAGGTTTGCTGTTGTATATCTGGATGACATACTAATTTATTTTCCAGACATGGAGACTCATCAGGATTATGTGAGACATGTGTTACAGATCCCTAGAGAGAATAAATTGTATGCAAATATGGAAAAATGTGGTTTTGCTGTTTAGGAAGTGCAATTCCTGGGTTATTTGCTCTCATCCTCAGGTTTTTGTATGGATCTGAAAAAGTCTGTGTGGTGTTGGACTGGAATCGGCCCGAAAATCTAAAAGCACTTATGCGGTTTTTGGGATTCACCAACTACTACCGTAAATTAATCTTCAACTATTCAACTGTGGTTAAACCATTAACTGACATGACTAGGAAGGGGGTCGATTTCTTTGCTTGGTCTGAGGCGGCATTATAAGCCTTTTCTGTTGTGAAGGAATGTTTTGCTTCCGCCCCTATTCCAGTGCAAACGAATGCCATCCATTGTAGAGGTTGACGCATCCGAGGTAGGGGTGGGAGCAGTTTTGTCACAAGGTCCTTCACCTAGTAAATGGAGCCCATGTGCTTTATTCCTCTAAAAAAAACTCTTAACTGCTGAAAGAAATTATGACGTGGGTAATAGGGAATTGCTGGCCATTAAGTTGGCTTTTGGAGTGCTAAGGTGACACATACTCGGCCTTCTGGATCTCTTCTTCTGTTACCCATCCCGTCCAGACCTTGGACGCATTTGTCCATGGACTTTCTCACGGATTTACCGAATTCTTTTGGAAAAACGACATCCTGGTGGTAGTTGATTGGTTTAGCAAAATGGCACATTGCCTGCTCTACCTAATGCCAAAACTCTTGCACAGGTGTTTGTTGATAACATAGTGAAACTACATGGCATTCCCTCTGATATGGTGTTTGATCAGGGGACGCAATTTGTTTCCAGATTCTGGAAAGCGTTCTATACTCGCCTGGGGGTACAATTGTCTTTTGTTTTGGGCTTTTCATCCTCAGTCGAACGGACAGACTGAGTGCACCAATCAGAATCTGGAGACTTACTTGAGATGTTTTGTTTCGGAGAACCAGAAGGATTGGTCTTCATTCTTGTCGTTAGCTGAGTTTGCCATTAATAACCGTAGACAGGAGTCCATTGATAAGTCATCATTTTTTGGGGCATATGGATTCCAACCGCAGTTTGGCACATTTTCTGGTTCTGAAAATTCCAGTATTCCTGAGGAGGAACGAGTTTCCTCTTCGTTGTATTCAATTTGGCGGAAAATTCAAAATAACCTGAAAAAGATGGGCAACAGGTGTAAGTGGTTGACAGGACACGTATGAATGGTCCAGACCTGAGAGTGGGGGATTCTGTGTGGCTGTCCACAAGCAACATTAAGCTTAAGGTACCTTCTTGGAAGTTGGGTGCAAGATTTCATTGTCCATATAAGATCACTGCCATTGTTAACCCTGTACCCTTCCGTCTTGAACTTTCTCAGGCTTTGAAAATTCATAACGTATTTCATAAGTCGTTGTTGAAGAAATGTGTCGAACCTGTTGAGCTGTCCTCCTTGCCTTCTGCTCCTGTCATGGTGAACGGTAATTTAGAATTTCAAATCAGCAGGATTGTGGACTCCAGAGTACAGTTGAGTGGACACCTGGATGTTCAGGTTCGAGGTCGGGATCTGAACTTTAGCCTGAAGTCAATGGGGACCCAAACTTTGGAGCACTAAAATGGCTCTAAAAAAGTCATAGAAAGGGTTAGAGGGCTGCAAAGGGCAGCAAAATCCGGTTAAGAGCATGGCAAGTGCTCTGCAAACAAATGTGGATACGGAAATGACTTAAAATAACATAAAATACGTAAAAATAAAAATCAAGGAGGAGGAGGTCCATATGGAGTAGGAGGTTGAGGAGGCGGTGGATGTGACTATGTAGGTGGAAGCGGCGGTGGAGGAAGTAGCCAACACTGGTTTTTGGTTTTGTATTTTATTTTATTATTTATTTCTTATTTGTTTTAATTTGGGTAGACCCCAAAACATTGGGAAATATAAAAAATAAAACAAAAAGAAAGTGTGCTGGAGTAAAACAATGGCTGGGCGAGGACGGTATACATGTCTGTTCTGCACAAGGTACGGACAAGTCCTGTGTGATCCCTGCCTGGTTCATTTTAATGAACGTGAGATTGTCTACATTGGCTGTGGACAGGCGGCTGCGCTTGTCTGTGATAACCCCCTCCTGCCGTGCTAAACAAACGTTCAGACAATACACTGGCTGCAGGGCAGGCTAGCACCTCCAAGGCGTAAAGGGCAAGCTCAGGCCATGTGCCCAATTTGGAGACCCAGAAGTTGAAGGGGGCAAAACCATCAGTCAGGACATGTAGGCCTGTGCACACCTACTGCTCCACAATGTTCCATATTAGCTGGTGGTGCTGGTTGTTGTGGCGTGCTGACAAAACTTTTCCACATTTTGGCCATGGTAACCCTGCCTTCTGAGGTGCTGGCGGTGCCCCAGCTGCATTGGCGACCTCTTCCTCGTCCTCAGCCTTCGCCTTGTGCTTCCACTGAGCCCCCGCTGTCAGGTGGGAATGCCATCAGCAGCTTCTCGACCAGCGTGCGGTTGTAGTCGCGCATCTTCCGATCAGTAACAGACGTTTTTACTAAATTTAGTTCCCTGTCAACAATGCAGAGCAGGGGTTTTTCACCAGCAAAAATGGGTTAATGTCAACCATCAATGTAACAGACACATTTTAGAAATTTAAGTCCCTGTCACCTATGCAGAGCCCCCTGCTCTGCATAGGTGACAGGGAACTAAATTTCTAAAATGTGCCTGTTACATTGATGGTTGACACTAACCCATTTTTGCCGGTGAAAAACCCCTGCTCTGCATTGCTGCATTTGTATACGGCAAAAATGGTAAAATGTCACCCAAGAATGTAACAGACGATTTTTAGAAATTTAGGTCCCTGTCACCTATGCAGAGCAGGGGTTTATTCACGGCAAAACTGAGTTCATGTCAACCAAAAATGGAACAGACGATTTTACAAAATTAGGTCCCTGTCACTTATGCAGAGCATGGATTTGTATACGGCAAAAATGGTAAAATGTCACCTGACAATGTAACAGACAAATTTTGGAAATGTAGGTCCCTATAACCTATGCAGAGCAGGAGTTTATTCACGGCAAAAATTGTAAAATGTCACCAAAAACTTAACAATCGCTTTTGCACCCTGCTCCATCTTTTGCTGTACTGGTGCCTTTGTGCGACCACCACCTCTTCCTCCAAACTGCACACGTCACTCTCATGACCTTGATTCCACATGGGGTTTAGTACCTAATCATCCTCCACATCATCTTCCACCAGCTCTTTACCCCTGCCCTCTTTGTCGGTCTGTGGACTGCAGAAAGCCGCAGCAATTGGCACTTCTACCCTTTATTGTCTGACTCCACCCTTCTGACTATGCGGTAGATAGCTTCATTAGGGTTTGGCTGTGCTGGTGTGATGTTGTCTCTGGTGTTCCTGTTCGTCCATCTCTACAGAAGTTAAGTGTTGGGTTTGTTTTTGTTTGTTATATTCCCTGTTGTTGTATCTGGGACTGAGACAGAGACTTCAATTCGTTCATCTGGGGAGGAATGGGTTGTCTCTGGTCCTATACTTATTGGTAGGTAGTCAGGGCCCGAATTAGAGTTGTTTAGGAGGTGACCTGTTTCTTCCCTAGTTTCCAGGCCGAGTTACTGTTCCCCTTCACTCCTGTGTTCAGTGTGGAGTTTCCCTCCCACACTGATCGTTACACACAGTGGGGCAGATTTACTAATCCTGTCTAAAATGAAGATGGCGAAAATTTTGATTAGATACATTTTACGACAAGCTCTAGGCACCATCACATTAATAAATGTGGGCTACTGAATGTTCTGCCCAGCAGGATTATAAAATGATTCTAGGTCTTTCTGCCAGAGTCATGGTATTCTTGAAGTGTTTAGTGTCGTTATCGCACCATCTAGCGGTGTTAAGTTGTATTACACTTTGATTTTCTGTTACAAAGACTACTAAATTGTGGGTGGTGTACTGCATTGTGGGAGTGCAAAGCATCCTGGGAGAGAGACGCATCTAGTCTCCTTCTCAAACTCCACCATCCTTTTAAAATCATATCTGGTGAAAGATCTACCTTTGTTTCATGGACTTTATGTTATGCAGAGCTGTTTAGCTAGTTGTAATTGTTACTCAGGAAGTTGTTATTACTGTTAGCTAGCCATGTAATCTTATGTACAGGCAGCCATTTTACCATGTGCTTCTGTGTTAATGCAAATGTTATAGTACATGCTATGCTATGCTTTATACTTATACTTGCTATTTGTAGTCTTACCAAACAATCCTGTTTTGCCAATCAAACAACCCTGTTTTACCAATAAACAAGTTAGACTGCAAAGAACAGTCCTCTTATTTGGAAGACAGGAATGGTTTATGCTGAATCTCAGACTGCAGACTGTGTGAACGTGTAAGGCTACTTTCACACTTGTGTCTGCTGCTGACACAAGTTTATGGGGGGGGAGGATATGCTGCCAGTAGCATTTTTGCCACCAGTAAATGTGAAGTGGGGGAAGGAAATGTTTGATAATGTGCTAAACACCGATGGTCTTCAAGGCACAGCTGTTTGCCCTGACTGGGGTGCAGACAGACAGACAGAATGTCATGTTCAAATGAGGAACTATAAAGGTATGAACTTATCAGGACATGCAGTAATCTGGACAAGTTTTCAGCCTCTGAATGTCCATTCACTGACATTCAGAGTTAATGAATATGGCATACCTAAGATACTATGGGCGCAGGCAGTGTGACGACTGAGACGAGGGGCGGAGCAGACTTCCCTGTCACACATGCCTGCTCCTGCGTTCCAACTTTCCTCCTCCTCCCCCCTCCATAACAGCGCTTTGGGCCGGCCGGTCCCTACCACCCAGAACTTGCTGAGGCCGGCCGGTCCATACCACGAACAGCCAGCAGAGCCGACCAGCCCCTGCATCACCATTTGCAGCGGCGCCCGATCCCAGCCTACGAACACCCGCATCGCTCCTTCTGCCAAGCAACACAAGTGCCGCCGGACATGTGATCACATCGCAGCACAGCAGCGCTGCAGGTACAGAGACTTCAGAGGCCACAAGCGCCAGACATGCTTTTTTACCCTATGTTCACACCTATATTCACCCCATTTGGGGGGAGGGAAAGTGCATCTCATAGGGCGAAAAATACAGATTTTTTAGTTTAAAGTTCTTTTTTTGCCTGTTGTTATTATAAAGGGAACTTTAATTTGTCACTTTCCAGACATTTTTAAGCATTGCCTTTTTACTGTGGAAAAGACTATCTCCATTTTAAAGGTCAAACAAATGTTATTACTGATTTTGGAGATTTGTATATGTAATATGCCCATAGTAGTTTCACTACATAGGTGGTAGAGCTTCACATATATTTGTCAAAACTATTTTGGGGGGAACCTGATTATTTTATTAATTTGAATTAATACTGCTTTAAAAATACTGAGTCAGATTTACTAATCCTGTCCAAAATGTAGACAGAATGAACAGGCATTGTAAAGATTTATCACAGTGACTCATGCTATTGCAGGATGCTAAAGTTAGTGCATGACACTTTTTTCTAACTTTATACCACCTATTAGTTGTTATAAAATTATGTGCCATAATTTGTGCAAATTGTTGCATTTTAAGCCACTTTCTTGTGAAGCCAAGCTTCTTTTCCATGAATCAAGACATACTTTGAGTGGTCGTTAAGGATTTAAAGGGACACTGACAGGCCCAATAAGCATATTTAGCTATATATATGCATGCATAGGTCTTCTAATGTGTATTAAAAACATAAGTATAACCCCTGTCCACCTTATAAATACAGCAAAATCATGTTTGATAACCTGATGTAATCGCTCTTCTTTCTGCCCAAGGGGCGGCGTTTCAGCTCCACATGGGCACACACACGCGCCCCAACTGCCGTTTTCAAGCACCACCCAGCTCATCAATATTCACTTTGCTGGGCGGCTTCTGCTGTCCCCGATGTTCCGATATCTTTCTATTGGGCATGCGCAGGATCTCGGAACGTCAGGTTCAGCAGAAGCCGCCCAGCGAAGTGAATATAGATGAGCTGGGCGGCGCTTGAAAACGGCAGTTGGGCTGAAAGATGCCCCTTGGGCTGAAAGAAGAGTGATTCTATCAGGTTATCAAACATGATTTTGCTGTATTTATAAGGTGGACAGGGGTTTTACTTATATGTTATTAATACACATTAGAAGAACTATACATGCATATATACATAGCTAAATATGCTATTGGGTCTGTCAGTGTCCCTTTAAACTAAAAATTAGATCTGCGTTAATATTTTTTTTCCTTTTTTGCAAAGTGAATTTTTTATTTTAGTAATAAATATCTTGTGGTATGCTGCTAAAACTTTCTATCAAGCCTTTCTGATTGTGCAGTGACTACTTCTATCTCATCAGAGACGCACTGGTAGATTAATTACGAGCACAAGTAGATCTATCAAATAGTTTGAAGCAGTAATTAATCTAGCTGCACCTGTGAGTGGAAACATAAAACATTCTCTGACTACATAGTTCAAGAACAAGTTAAAAAAAAATCTGATCTGGCACTCTTCATGTGGATTCCATGCTTTGAAATATATTACTAAAATCTTATTCTACTCAGAAACTGTGGAGGTTAGCCTTGTGCACATAGTGGCAGGAGAAACTGAATTCTACAGGTATTCTGTATACAACATATAGTTACTGCAGTTTAGGAGACTATGATGCACAAAATGACCAATTGAATTCTAGCTTCATCATAGGTCTGTCATGGCATGTGCCGTGATGTTCAGGTTATTCATGACAGATCAGACTATGGCTCTATAGATAGGGACCTAATATATTCATATGTAACAAACTGCTGGCCATGAGCATAATTTGGCATCAGTTAGCAATCATCAAAAGATATACTAAGAAAAATAGTTTGGATGTACCCACACATTACAGTAGTTCTAAAAGTTTTATAGAAGTTTTATAGGTCTGACAATATATTCATGAAGCACCTAGATAATTACAGAAAAATTTAATTTTATGGTAATTTTACAATTATTTTGAATATAAAAAATATCAGCTACTGCATATTTAACTCTATAGGTGCACTCAGGAATAGGTCTTAAATTATCTATAACTCTAAACACATTATTGTGTAAAATAATTGTCTTAGTAATAGTGAACATGGAATCTAGTCAATACGAAGATTGACTGACTAGTTTCAGTTTCAAGCTCGTTGGAAGAACGAGTGAAACGTTTTCAAGAAATCTACAGTAAGTCCAGTTGCCTTGATTTATTCTTTACAGAAATACGAAGATGTCACATTCATATTAATAATATATTTTGATCTGTCTTCATGCACGTTCACATAGTGTGCAGTCTGACATTAAGCATCAACCATTGGTGTCAAATAAGTTCTTTGTAGTCTACTTGTTTATTGGTCAACAGGTCGTACATATGTGATTGAGTATACACGATTGATTGGTAAAACTACAAGAATACAAATAAAATGTATAAATATTAAGCATGGATAGCATGTACTATAACATTTGCATTGACAGTGAAAGCATATGATAGAATGGATGCCTATAGATAGGATTACATGTCTAATTAACAGTAATAGCAACTGCCTAAGTAACAATTACAACTGACTGAACAGCTCTGCATCACACAATATCCCTGAAACAAAGGTAGATCTCTCACCAGACATGCTTTTACAAGGACGGTGGAGTTAGAGAAGGAGACATGCAAAGGAAAGCTCTGAACTGTATCCTGGAGACTTCCCATTCCCAGAATGCTTGGCACTCCCACAATGCAGTAGTCTTTGTAACAGGAAAAGTGTAATACAACTTAACACCGCTAGATGGTGCTATAACCACACTAATCACTACAGAAATACCAAGACGGAGGCAGACGTGATCTGTAATGATTCTCTAATCCTGCTGGGCAGAACATATTTCGAAACATCTATATGTTTATAGGTTATGCATACAGTGGCGTTGCAAGGGGGGTGCGGGCCGCACCGGGTGACACCAGCAGGGACGGCCAGCAACTTGCACACTTCTCCTTTACGAATCCCAGGCATAGTCATCTGTATTGCCATCCTAAGCTAAGCTAAGTGTACATCATATATAGAGATATAGCAGAGCTGAGTGTGCTGGGACAGCTGTCATATAGAAATATAGCAGTGCTGGGTGTGTTGAGGCAGCTGTCATGTGTATATATGTACACTTAGCCATCTATAACAGTAGAAATCTCATATTTTTTTCAGTCAGTGGCAATGCAGCTCTTATGGCTGTGTGAGTAAGTGCTTTGGCTCTGATACAGAAAGTCGTGGGTTTGAATCACAGCAGAAACTTTTCTGAAATACAGGCTAAATTAGAATACACAAGCACTGACTCCATATATGGACCTACAGGGCGGGACACAGGAAGAGGCTGCATCGCATCGCTGACATGGAGGTAAGTATAAGTAGTTTTTTTTATACCTGACTGTTACTGCCATGGGGGGAGCAGTGAGGCACTTGAAACTGGCACATGAGGGGAGGGGGGTTGGCACCTGATACTGGCACATGGGGGGTTGGCACTATGATACTGGCACATGGGGGGGTTGGCACTATGATACTGGCACATGGGGGGAAGGAGAGAGGCACCTGATACTGGCACATGGGGGGGATATGGCACTATGATACTGGCACATGGAGGGGTTTGGCACTTGATACTGGCACATGGGGGGTGGGAAGGAGAGAAGCCCTTGATACTGGCACTTTTGAGGGGAGATGGCACTATGATACTAGCACATGAGGGGTGGGAAGGAGAGAGGCACTTGGTACTGGCACTTTTGGGGGGGGGGGAGATGGCACTATGATACTGGGACATGGGGGAGATGGCACTATGATACTGGCACATGGGGGGTTTGGCACTTGATACTGGCACATGGGGGGTGGGAAGGAGAGAGGCACTTGGTACTGGCACTTTTGGGGGGAGATGGCACTATGATACTGGCACATGAGGGGTGGGAAGGAGAGAGGCACTTGGTACTGGCACTTTTGGGGGGGGGAGATGGCACTATGATACTGGGACATGGGGGGTTGGCACTATGATACTGGCACTTTATTTTGGGGGGGAGATGGCACTATGATACTGGCACATTGGGGGGAGATGGCACTATGATACTGGCACATGGGGGGGAGAGAGGCACTTGATACTGGCACTTTTTTGGGGGAGGGGAGATGGCACTATGATACTGACACATGTGGGGGGAGATGGCACTATGATACTGGCACATGGGGGGGTTTGGCACTTGATACTGGCACATGGGGGGTGGGAAAGAGAGAGGAACTTGATACTGGCACTTTTGGGGGGAGATGGCACTATGATACTGGCACATGAGGGGTGTGAAGGAGAGAGGCACTTGATACTGGCACTTTTGGGGGGGGAGATGGCACTATGATACTGGGACATGGGGGGGTTGGCACTATGATACTGGCACTTTATTTTGGGGGGAGATGGCACTATGATACTGGCACATTGGGGGAGATGGCACTATGATACTGGCACATGGGTGGAGAGAGGCACTTGATACTGGCACTTTTTTTTGGGGGGGGGAGATGGCACTATGATACTGGGACATGGGGGGGAGGAGAGAGGCACTTGATACTGGCACATGGGGGGTTTGGCACTATGATACTGGCAAATTTCTACTAGGGGGGCATTATTGTGGGCTTTATTACTCCCCCATGGTATGACCCCCTAGTAGCAGCATCAGCTTCTCCCTGCTCTGCTATCCCTCTGCCCTTTCTCCAAATCCTTATTATGAATTCTTTTTCATTAGGATAAAGCACATCAGCTCCACCGAGCCCCCCAGCCAAGTGTGGAAGTGGCGTCCGAGATCCCCAAGGGCCAAGCCAAGAAATTGTAAGTTTTCATATGAAATATTGTTATACACATATAGCCTACACTGTGCCCCACAATATACAGTATACCACTACACTGTGCCCCACAATATACTGTGTAGTCTGTTCTATAAGCACCATTGTTTTGTGGCGGCGGACAGAAAATAATCTGACCAGGCTCTGACTGCTAGCGGGGGTCTGCTGAGCTAACGGATGCCCCCTATGGCAGTAGCACCACCATACCCCCCATATATGGCAAAGAAATTATTGCTTCGGGGGGGGGGGGGGTGACACTATTTTCTACCGCACCGGGTGACACCAGCCCTAGCAACGCCACTGCATGCATACTTTAATCTGCATCAGAGGCTAACAGAGGTTAGGAGACGCCATCACAGAATACATTATTTTTTTATGTAAAGATTGCACTACACACAGCACTATTCCCCCCCCCCCCCTTCCCCCATGAAAATAGAAGACACCTGGACACATCACAAGTAAAATGGGTCCATTGGGCATCTTTATTGTCTGCCATATGACAGATATGGTACTGCTATGCAGCCTCCATTTGTAATGGAAACCACTATACAGATGTGAAAAAAGCCTAAGACATGTAATGATGACTTCTGTGTCAATTCTTATTTAGGATAAGCAATATAAATGTATCTGTTGTGGACTTTTCTAGTTAGCTCACTGGTCCGAGCAAGTCCAATGCTAGAGAGACCCAGACTAACTTTAAAGTTTCAAAGTGCAGTCCTTTCCAGCATTTATTGTTAGTGTAAACAAGCAGCAGATGTACAGCATGCACGGTTCAAAAAGAAAACATGACATAAGGAAACTCCTGCTCGTCCGAAGGACCTGGGTCTCAGTGACAGTAAGAAGACTTGAAGACAAATTGACAACCTGGGGGCCTAGGGGTTTTGAGGAGGTAGTTGGGCTCGGTTGCATAAGGGATAGCCTTGTGGGGGATTGGGTTAGCCTGAGTAAGGGGTACCCCCTAAAAAACAGCGGTCCCTCCCGCGTGAACCTCCTCTTTGTCGACCCCGGCGGTTTCCGTCCCGGGGAGATTGTCTGTTACCTTTGCGTATGCTGTCAGAGTCAGAATATTCCCAGTTGAAGAGAGGTCGGTTTGAACACCCCCAGTCTCGCCTCGGTTGGCTATGGAGGAATAAATCCTATTTTCCTTGAAGTCCGCCAGATCCCTCACAAATTGGCGATGTTTGCACTCTTTTAGATGGTATTGATATTTATCAAGATAGTTCTGGAGTTGTTTCTCCTTGGTGGCAAAATCCGCCTCTTGTGAGAACGTCTGGGCGGCCTCAATACTTTCAGTAAATTTTTTATTTAGAGCCTCCAATTTAGTCTCCTTATCGGCTAGGAGGAGACCCATGAACCGTAGGGAGCTATTGGTAGCTTCCTGTTCCCATTTACTCAGGTAACCAGGGCTCCTGAAACACGTTGCAGGTAGCAAGGAGATGCGGAGTCCACGTGGGATAATGTTGTGCTTTAAATAACTCTCCAGGCTCTGCATCTTCCAACATTATCTATTAAATGCTAAGTTTTATTCCCTCTGTCCTCATTCAAGGAGATCAGTTCATTCGCTTTTGGCTCTTGGGAGTATCTAGGATAAGCCTTCACTGAGCTAGACCTAATTGATTTTCTGATATATCTGGCAGGCCCTAACCTCTCAATCTACTCGTCGACCCTTGGCATAGGATAGGCAGCAAATTTTGATATTTCATTTAACTTCCGGAAGTCATTAAAAAATCTTAGACTACCATCAGGTTTGGGAATGAGGACTATGGGGCTTGACCAGCCACTTTGTGATTTCTCTATCACCGCTAGAGACATTTTTTTTACTTCCTCTGAGATGGCCTGCCTCTGAGCCTCTGGTACCTGATATGGCTTCTGTCTTACCTTTTGTCCAGACTTAGTCACAATGTCTTTCTATTTCTTTGTAAAAACTCCCTAGCCTTTGCGATGCATCTCCCATCCCTCCCCAAAAAAAATAAAAAATAAAAGATAGAATGAGAATAATGAGAAAGTGAAGACTGGAATTATCCTCAGCGTTTCTTTGTGTATATATAAGATTTTTTTCATATCTTTTAATCTTATTAACAAAAGTTATCAATGTTTCTATATCTGGAGCATTAGATGAAAACCAAACCCGTGCAAACAAAAGTCTTGACAAAAATTTAAGATTACACTTACCGGTAATCACTTTTCCATAAGCCCATGACAGCACCCTTGAGAGACCGCCTCCATCCAGGACAGGAAACAGGAACTTTCGTGGAGAGCTCATAAGGAGGAGCATGGCCCCGAGACCACCAGTTAATCGCAAGAACTTGTCCTAGACCACACTCTTCTCCCTTTTTTTTTTATTTATATATATATATATATATATATATATATTATATTTTTTTTTTTTACATTAATTCTATACAAGGTGGGAATAAACCCGGGTGCTGTCATGGGCTTATGGAAAAGTGATTACCGGTAAGTGTAATCTTAAATTTCCCTTTCGCCCATGACAGCACCCTTGAGAGACGATTAGAATAGAAATCCCTTTATTTCTTAGGGTGGGACTACCGCCTGGAGGACTTTCCTACCGAAGGCTAGCTGTTCTCTATTGCCTAGGTCCAATCTATAGTGACGAAAGAAGGTGCCAGGCGACTGCCATGTGGCTGCTCTACAAATCTGTTCTAAGGTAGCGTCAGCCCTTTCTGCCCAAGTGGTGGAGACTGATCTTGTGGAATGAGCACCAAAACCCCCCGGGGGAGCCTTTCCAGCTGAAGAATAGGCCAAATTAATGGCTCTCACGATCCATCTGGAAAGGGTTTTAGAAGAGGCTGGGAGACCTATATTTTTCCCACTAAACTGAATGAAGAGTTTTGAGGTTTTCCTCCACTGACTAGTAACCTCTAGATAATGAGATAGGCATCTTTTTACATCTAAACAGTGCAGTTTTTCCTCTTTTTCATTTCTCGGATTTTGGCACAGGGAAGGAAGGATAATGTCCTGCGTTCTATGAAACATAGAAACCACTTTCGGTAAGAAGGAAGGGTCTGGTTTAATGAGAACCCTATCATCTAAGATGTTAGTGTAAGGAGGCGAGGTAGAGAAGGCCGAAATCTCACCAACCCTCCTTGCTGAGGTAATTGCCACAAGAAACGCTGTTTTGAAAGACAAGATCTTTATAGGTAACTGTTTAAGTGGCTCAAAGGGAGGTTCTGTGAGGCTAGTGAGGACCAAGTTGAGGTCCCAGGGGGGAATTGAAGGTCCAGATATAGGCCTAAGCCTGCTGATGGCTTTAAAGAATCTTCGGACCCACGGGTGGCTAGCGATGGGAGAATCAAAGAATGCACTCAAAGCGGATACCTGTACTTTAAGAGTACTTGGCCTCAAATTTTTTTCATGTCCAGCTTGCAGAAAATCTAAAATCCTACACATAGGTGGGGGATTTAAAGGATTCACCGGATCCTTGGCAAACTTCTGGAAGGTGTTCCAAATCCTGAGATAAATAGAGGAGGTGACATCCTTTCTGCAGGATAGTAAAGTGGAAACTACATTCTTGGAGAGTCCTCTACTTTCTAGGATTTCCCCCTCAAGAGCCATGCTGTTAGGTGTAACTGCTTCACACTCGGATGATTGACTGGTCCTTGGGATAGAAGATCTTGCCTCTCCGGGAGAATCCAAGGGTCCGTCAAGGATAGCTTCCTCAACCAGGTGAACCAGGTTCTTCTGGGCCAGAAAGGAGCAATTAAGATCACTGTCGTTCTTTCTTGTCTCAACTTCTGTAAGAATCTTGGAAGAAGTCTTAATGGAGGAAAGGCGTAGAGGAGCTGGTTCGGCCAGGGAAGGGAGAAGGCATCTATCCCTGTTGGTGAATCTCTCGCGCTGAGGGAAAAGAAAAGCTGACACTTTCTGTTTTCTCTGGTGGCAAATAAGTCCAGATGAGGACGACCCCAAAGTCGAATTATTTGATCGAACACCATTTGGTTCAGACACCATTCCCCCTGGTCTAGTGTATTTCTGCTTAAGAAATCTGCCACCTTGTTTTCTGTACCTTTTAGATGTATTGCCATAAGGGACGGAACAGAAGGAATTATAAGGGAAAAGATATCCGTTGTTAACTGCATAAGATTTTCTGATCTGGTTCCTCCTTGTTTGTTCAGATAGGAGACAACTGTGGTGTTGTCCGAAAAAACCTTTATAGATTTTCCCTGTAGTAAAGGAAGAAACTCTTTTAAGGCGAAAAAGACCGCCCTCAGTTCCCTCATGTTTTGGGAGTCTAGACTCTGCTCTCTTTCCCAAACACCTTGTCTTAAGTACCCTTGGCAACAGGCCCCCCAACCGGAAGGACTTGCGTCGGTGGTAAGGGTAACAAAATTTTGTTGGATCCAAGGGAGCCCCTGGGACAGGTTTGCAGGATTCAGCCACCAGTGAAGAGACTGGATCACTTGGGGGGTGAGTGTGAAAGGTGTATCTAATGGGCGGAGGGAACCCTGCCACTCCTTCAGAATTTGCCACTGTAGGGGTCTGGAGTGAAGATGGCTCCAACTGACTGCTGGTATAGTGGAAGTCATTCTGCCCAAGACCGCCATTGCTTGTCTGATAGTAGGGTTCTCTGTCGATATCAGGGACTGAACCTGTTGTATTAATCTCTGAATCTTGTCCTGGGGTAGAATACAGAGTAGTTTCTTTGAGTCCAGCATCATCCCCAGAAAGACACAAACTTGGGAAGGTATTAAATGGGATTTTTCTCAGTTTATTTGCCAGCCGAGGTCTTCTAGGATCTGCACTACTTTTTTGAGGTGTACTTCTAGAATGGATTTTGACTCTGCTACCACCAGGAGATCGTCTAGGTAAGGAATCACTAAAATGTCTTTTTCCCTTACATGAGCCATGACTTCTGCCATGACTTTCGTGAAAAGTCTGGGAGCTTGAGAAATCCCAAAGGGAAGGGCTGTATATTGTAGGTGCTGAATGTGACCTCCTATAGAAACAGCGACTCTGAGGAATTTTTGACAGTCTAGCCGAATAGGAATGTGGTAGTACGCATCTCTTACGTCTATCGTAGCCATGAAGCAGCCCCTGAATAGATGTCTTACAACTGATTGGATCGACTCCATTCTGAATTTTTTGTAAGAGAGGAATTGATTTAAATCCTTTAGATTTATAATAGTTCTGAATGTTCCATCCGGTTTGGGGACCAGAAAAAGGGAGGAGTAAAAACCCTCGCCCTTCTCTGCCTCCGGCACCGGAATTAGAACATTTTTTCGAAGTAGGGATGCAATCTCTTGTTGTAAAGCTAGATTTTTTTCCCGGGTTTCCTAGAAAATTCGTGATTTTGAATCTGTCCGGTGGGTGGGAGACAAACTCTAGACAAAACCCTTCCTTTATAACGCCTAAAATCCAGGGACTTGAGGAGATTTTTTCCCAGGCGTAGAGGAAGAGAGAAAGTCTGCCCCCCACGGGAGAGAAACCGTCATTGCTGTGATGGTTTAGAGGTTGAGGAGGATTGGGAACTGAAGAGGAACCCCTTGCTTTTCCTATTCTTGTTGTCAGCTCTGAAGTCTTTCCTCTGCCCCCTAAAAAAATCCTTCTTGTTTTTGCGAAAAAAACGTTGTTTTTTCGGGGGTCTGGAGACAGGGAATCCTTTTTTATTGTCCGAGGCTTTATCCAAAAGGTCGTCTAAGACGGATCCAAAAAGATAATCGCCCTGACAAGGAATTGCGCAAAGCTTATTTTTAGATCCAGTGTCTCCCGACCAACCTTTTAGCCAAATAGCTCGTCTGGCTGAATTTGAAAGAGCAGCTGACCTAGCATTTAATTTTAAAGCATCTGCCGATGCGTCAGAAATAAAATCTACTGCTTTAAGTAGAGTGGGGAAAACGGTTAACAATTGATCTCTCGGGGTCTTATTCTGAATGTGAGATTCTAATTCTTCTAGCCATAATTTCAGAGACCTAGCAGTGGATGTGGCGGCAATATTTGGTTTGAACGCTTGAGCTGAGGTCTCCCAAACTTTTTTTAGGTAAACCTCTGCTCGCTTATCCATAGGGTCTTTAAGAGAACCCAAGTCCTCAAACGGAAGGGCCGATTTTTTTGAGATTTTTGCAACAGGTGCATCCAATTTAGGAGGTCTGTCCCAGTTTACTGAGTCTGCCTCATCAAAGGGATATTTCCTTTTCACATTTTTTGGAACAAAAAATTTTTTATCGGGTCTTTTCCATTCCTTCTGTATTAAAAACTTTATATTCTCGTTTACGGGAAATACTCTAGATTTTTTCTGCCCGAGATCACCAAACATGATATCCTGAACGGATCTTGGGTCTTTGGGTTCGTCTACTTTCATAGTCGCACGAACTGCTTTTAGTAAAGCTTCCGTATCATCCGGGGAAAAAAGTGGCCTGCCCGTGGATTCTTCATCCTGGGACGAGTCTGGGCTATCTAGGATTTCTCCTGTATCACTATCCTCTAAAGGATCCGAGTCAGATTTATTAGCCGTGCCTGATCTGGTTCCCAGGGAGGTAGAGGCTACAGAGGGAAAGCTCTTTTTGAAATCTTTCAGGGAATCCGAGACCTCCGTCTTCACCATCTCCCTAATACTCTGCATAAGGGATGGGGACTCCTCCTCCACTAGTTTCTCAATACAACATTGACATAGTTTTTTCAACCAAGAGGGGGCCAGTTTCTTTTTACAGACGGCACACTCCTTCCCTCTGGTCTTTGAAATTGCCTTTCTAGGGCCCTCTTTTGTAGTCTAAATGCAGGAAGAAAAAAAAAGAGGGAAAGGAGATTTAGCCTAACTAAAAAGGAAATAAATGGTGGGGAATGATCCCCCTTACCCCACCAGGAGTACCGGTCTGCTCTCATGACCCTCCTGTTGATCGGTGCGTTGGGCACTCTCCTCCTCCATACTGCTGTGGGATAGAGTGACTCCCCGGATCCAAAAGAAACCTGGCTTCCTATAAGGCTGGCTGGCTGGCTGGGCTGCTGCTGACCGTGCGCCTGTGGGTCCAATCTCCTCGGTCGGGTCCTGCTGGAAACCCTCTGCGGCCTAAGTAGGAGAAGGCACTTCCTACTTCCGGAACGCACGCTACGTGCGTTCCAAAAACCGGAAGTCTCTACTGAGACCCGGATCTCGCTGGGATCGCGAGATTTTGGTTCCCCCCGCGCGAGGTGAGAAGGAGGCCCCGGCCCGCCTGAACACTGTCAGGAAGGACCGGCGTGCCGAACGCACCTCTCGGTGAGCCCGGGACTGCAGAGTAGCGGCCAGCGCAGCGTAAGCCAGACCCCAGCAGCAGACACCAGACTCCGGCCGGCGGCTCCTAGAGGAGACTTATGCCGGAACAGGTAACCCCACTTAGATAAATTCCTCCGGGGCCCTGCAGCCTAGCTTTTCTCCTCTTCTCCACGAACCGTCTTCTGTCTAGGAACTGGTGGTCTCGGGGCCATGCTCCTCCTTATGAGCTCTCCACGAAAGTTCCTGTTTCCTGTCCTGGATGGAGGCGGTCTCTCAAGGGTGCTGTCATGGGCGAAAGGGAAAACATTATTTTAAGCAAAATTAATATTTTTGTATTTATGTCACCCAACCCTGGAAAGATCACCCAAAATCCAAGACTCTACCATAAATGGCATTGCCACTTTAAATTTTTGAGTAATATAATTATGTATTGCCCCCAATATTCTTTTAATTCTCTACAAGTCCAAAACATATATAAATAATCTGCCTCAGGCATATCACACCGTGGACAATTGGAAGTGTTTCTCAACCCCAATTTGTTGAGCCATAAAGGTGTAATATAAATTCTGTGTAGAATATTAAATTGAACCAATATATGATTAAGGCTGCTTTCACACTAGCGTTCGGGTTTCCGTTCGTGAGCTCCGTTTGAAGGAGCTCACGAGCGGACCCGAACGCAGCCGTCCAGCCCTGATGCAGTCTGAATGGAGGCGGATCCGCTCAGACTGCATCAGTCTGGCGGCGTTCAGCCTCCGCTCCGCTCGCCTCCGCACGGACAGGCGGACAGCTGAACGCTGCTTGCAGCGTTCGGGTGTCCGCCTGGCCGTGCGGAGGCGTGCGGATCCGTCCAGACTTACAATGTAAGTCAATGGGGACGGATCCGTTTGAAGATGCCACAATGTGGCTCAATCTTCAAGCGGATCCGTCCCCCATTGACTTTACATTGAAAGTCTGGACGGATCCGTCCCAGGCTATTTTCACACTTAGCTTTTTTTAGCTAATATAATGCAGACGGATCCGTTCTGAACGGAGCCTCCGTCTGCATTATTATGGGCGGATCCGTTCTGAACGGATCCGCCCGAACGCTAGTGTGAAAGTAGCCTAAAATTGCGAGAAACGAATCCCAAATATCCAATTGAATCATTGGGCAATCTCTTCTCCTAGCCTTTTTCCCAGGTAGATATTTGTAACATTGAGAAATCTTAACCCTCTGTGCTGGCTTTACTATTAAATCATGCAAAACTGTGGAAGTATCTATATCAAAACATGATTTTTCTTTTATACTAGAAAGTGCTGAGTGTAAATGTAAATACCAAAACCAAGAAAAATTAGATATATTTTCTCTTTGTGCTAACTCCAAAATAACTCCAAAATAGAAAGAATATGACCATTTCCAACAAATATTATTCTTTTGCCAATACTGATCCCCAACCAATTCATCTAAAACCTGTAAATAATAATTATGCCAAAGGGGCATACAAAAAAGGATCCCTTTATCCCCAACCAATCTTTAATAGTACTCCAAGACTTGATAAGGCCCCCTGCACACGAACGTGTGCACCCCGTGGTTGTGCTACGGCCCTCAAAATGCGGGCCGCAATGCACGAACACAGTCCATGGGGCAGCCGCAGCGGATCGCGGACCCATTCATTTTAATAGGTCCGCGATCCGCTGCGGCTGCCCCATGGACTGTTCATTTTAATACTTTGCAGATTTTCCCAATCAAGAATATTATCTCGAATATATGACTAATATTCTACAAAATATTCACAAAATATTGCGAATTTGAATATTGCCCCTGCAGCTCATCACTATTTATCAGGGCTAGATCTATCCTAGACATTGATTTCCCAGATATAGGAGTATACTCGTTTCCCCTTTCCTAAATATCCCCATATATCCACAAATAATAAATTAAAGCCTATGTAGGCAGCACTGCAAGAAAATGTAGAAAACTGGTTCCAGCGGCTGTAGAAATAATCCAAGTTTCTGGAAATATAGTGCAAAAATTTCACAGCACTCCTACCAGTAAAGGAATTATGTGTTTAATTCACCAAGCAGCTATTTGCCATGGAATTTTTGCACCATATATCCACAAACCAGATTCCTGGCAAAAACGGGACAAAGGAGACCGTTGACAGGCTATATACGTATCTCTCTCCATAGAGACTCTATCCTTTTCTGGATCAATAAGGCTACTTTCACACTAGCGTTCGGGTGTACGCTTGTGAGCTCCGTTTGAAGGGGCTCATAAGCGGACCCGAATGCTTCCGTCCAGCACTAATGCATTCTGAGTGGACGCGGATCCGCTCAGAATGCATTAGTCTGGCAGCGTTCAGCCTCCGCTCCGCTCAGAAGGCGGACACTTGAACGCTACAATGTAAGTCAATGGGGACGGATCCGTTTGAAGATGACATACTATGGCTCAATCTTCAAACGGATCCGTCCCCCATTGACTTTACATTGAAAGTCTGGACGGATCCGTCTGAGGCTACTTTCACACTTAGAAATATTTTAACAATATAATGCAGACGGATCCGTACTGAACGGAGCCACCGTCTGCATTATATGAGCGGATCAGTCTCAGACGGATCTGCTCTGAACGCAAGTGTGAAAGTAGCCTAACACAATTAAAATCCCCTGTCACAATGACAGGGCATTAAGACCACTGGTCCATAAAGGTTAATAAACAGTTAAACACATAGAGAGAAAAAAGGGGAGGCATACAGACGTGGACAAAATTGTTGGTACCCTTTGGTCAATGAAAGAAAAAGTCACAATGGTCACAGAAATAACTTTAATCTGACAAAAGTAATAATAAATTAAAATTCTATAAATGTTAACCAATGAAAGTCAGACATTGTTTTTCAACCATGCTTCAACAGAATTATGTAAAAAAATAAACTCATGAAACAGGCATGGACAAAAATGATGGTACCCCTAACTTAATATTTTGTTGCGCAACCTTTTGAGGCAATCACTGCAATCAAACGCTTCCTGTAACTGTCAATGAGACATCTGCACCTCTCAGCAGGTATTTTGGCCCACTCCTCATGAGCAAACTGCTCCAGTTGTGTCCGGTTTGAAGGGTGCCTTTTCCAGACTGCATGTTTCAGCTCCTTCCAAAGATGCTCAATAGGATTGAGGTCAGGGCTCATAGAAGGCCACTTTAGAATAGTCCAATTTTTTCCTCTTAGCCATTCTTGGGTGTTTTTAGCGGTGTGTTTTGGGTCATTGTCCTGTTGCAAGACCCATGACCTGCGACTGAGACCAAGCTTTCTGACACTGGCTAGTACATTTCTCTCTAGAATTCCTTGATAGTCTTGAGATTTCATTGTACCCTGCACAGATTCAAGACACCCTGTGCCAGACGCAGCAAAGCAGCCCCAGAACATAACAGAGCCTCCTCCATGTTTCACAGTAGGGACAGTGTTCTTTTCTTGATATGCTTCATTTTTTCGTCTGTGAACATACAGCTGATGTGCCTTGGCAAAAACTTCGATTTTTGTCTCATCTGTCCACAGGACATTCTCCCAGAAGCTTTGTGGCTTGTCAACATGTAGTTTGGCATATTCCAGTCTTGCTTTTTTATGATTCGTTTTCAACAATGGTGTCCTCCTTGGTCGTCTCCCATGTAGTCCACTTTGGCTCAAACAACGACGGATGGTGCGATCTGACACTGATGTTCCTTGAGCATGAAGTTCACCTTGAATCTCTTTAGAAGTCTTTCTAGGCTCTTTTGTTACCATTCGGATTATCCGTCTCTTAGATTTGTCATCAATTTTCCTCCTGCGGCCACGTCCAGGGAGGTTGGCTACAGTCCCATGGATCTTAAACTTATGAATAATATGTGCAACTGTACTCACAGGAACATCTAGTTGCTTGGAGATGGTCTTATAGCCTTTACCTTTAACATGCTTGTCTATAATTTTCTTTCTGATCTCTTGAGACAGCTCTTTCCTTTGCTTCCTCTGGTCCATGTCGAGTGTGGTACACACCATATCACCAAACAACACAGTGATTACCTGGAGCCATATATATAGGCCCAATGGCTGATTACAAGGTTGTAGACACCTGTGATGCTAATTAGTGGACACACCTTGAATTAACATGTCCCTTTGGTCACATTATGTTCTGTGTTTTCTAGGGGTACCATCATTTTTGTCCATGCCTGTTTCATGAGTTTATTTTTTTACATAATTCTGTTGAAGCATGGTTGAAAAACAATGTCTGACTTTCATTGGTTAACATTTATAGAATTTTAATTTATTATTACTTTTGTCAGATTAAAGTTATTTCTGTGACCATTGTGACTTTTTCTTTCATTGACCAAAGGGTACCAACAATTTTGTCCACGTCTGTATAAATGACAGCCAAAATACATAATTTTCCTAATAAATTCCCATAAAGAAAGACATTTCTCCCTTGCTTATCGATGGAGGAGGCCTGACAGACAAAATCAATCCCTTTATGAATTAATACCGTTACTCCTCTTGAATAGCTGGTGAATGTGGAGTGATATTTCAGCACGGCCCATCCCCCACCGAGTCGAGGAATCTCTCCCTCAGTAAAGTGGGTGTCCACTAAGCAGACAATTTGGAAGGTGTCTCCAAACCCGATCACAAACTGCCTGTCTTAATTTATTACCACCCCCCGAACATTCCAGGTTAGGATTCTAACCAACATCAATCAACCAGAAAAAATAAAAATAAAAACTGGGAGACGCATTGCAACACACCCCACAAGCTACATAACTCCCCACTGCCCCCACCCACCCCTCCAACTCTTGATCCGCCACCATCTTAGGACAGATCTCTCAACTGAGACCACCTCTCCCTATAAAAGATGAAGATAAGACCATTTCTGTTTTTATTGTCACATGAACAGGTACAGTGATGCATTTCGGCTCAAGGCATGAGCATTTCTCAAACAAGAATCATCATAACAGAGACAAAATTTAAATAGCCTGCCAATTACAGGATGTGACGTCAGGTTACCATGGAGATCACGTACACAAAATTCACATAAAGAACTGCAGGTGGACAGGTGGAAACACGAGGAAAAAGCAAAGAAAAAAAGAAAAAACTTACTATCGTTTGATGATTCTACATATGCATATATAATAACCTGCATTCAACATAGGTATATACAGTACAGACCAAAAGTTTGGACACACCTTCTCATTCAAAGAGTTTTCTTTATTTTCATGACTATGAAAATTGCAGATTCACACTGAAGGCATCAAAACTATGAATTAACACATTTAATTTTGAACAATGTCGACATTACATATATATATATATATATATATATATATATATATATATATATATATATATACACTACGTGCAGAATTATTAGGCAAATGAGTATTTTGACCACATCATCCTCTTTATGCATGTTGTCTTACTCCAAGCTGTATAGGCTCGAAAGCCTACTACCAATTAAGCATATTAGGTGATGTGTATCTCTGTAATGAGAAGGGGTGTGGTCTAATGACATCAACACCCTATATCAGGTGTGCATAATTATTAGGCAACTTCCTTTCCTTTGGCAAAATGGGTCAAAAGAAGGACTTGACAGGCTCAGAAAAGTCAAAAATAGTGAGATATCTTGCAGAGGGATGCAGCACTCTTAAAATTGCAAAGCTTCTGAAGCGTGATCATCGAACAATCAAGCGTTTCATTCAAAATAGTCAACAGGGTCGCAAGAAGCGTGTGGAAAAACCAAGGCGCAAAATAACTGCCCATGAACTGAGAAAAGTCAAGCGTGCAGCTACCAAGATGCCACTTGCCACCAATTTGGCCATATTTCAGAGCTGCAACATCACTGGAGTGCCCAAAAGCACAAGGTGTGCAATACTCAGAGACATGGCCAAGGTAAGAAAGGCTGAAAGACGACCACCACTGAACAAGACACACAAGCTGAAACGTCAAGACTGGGCCAAGAAATATCTCAAGACTGATTTTTCTAAGGTTTTATGGACTGATGAAATGAGAGTGAGTCTTGATGGGCCAGATGGCTGGATTGGTAAAGGGCAGAGAGCTCCAGTCCGACTCAGACGCCAGCAAGGTGGAGGTGGAGTACTGGTTTGGGCTGGTATCATCAAAGATGAGCTTGTGGGGCCTTTTTGGGTTGAGGATGGAGTCAAGCTCAACTCCCAGTCCTACTGCCAGTTTCTGGAAGACACCTTCTTCAAGCAGTGGTACAGGAAGAAGTCTGCAAGGTAAGTAAAACATGATTTTCATGCAGGACAATGCGCCATCCCACGCGTCCAAGTACTCCACAGCGTGGCTGGCAAGAAAGGGTATAAAATAAGAAAATCTAATGACATGGCCTCCTTGTTCACCTGATCTGAACCCCATTGAGAACCTGTGGTCCATCATTAAATGTGAGATTTACAAGGAGGGAAAACAGTACACCTCTCTGAACAGTGTCTGGGAGGCTGTGGTTGCTGCTGCACGCAATGTTGATGGTGAACAGATCAAAACACTGACAGAATCCATGGATGGCAGGCTTTTGAGTGTCCTTGCAAAGAAAGGTGGCTATATTGGTCACTGATTTGTTTTTGAATGTCAGAAATGTATATTTGTGAATGTTGAGATGTTATATTGGTTTCACTGGTAAAAATAAATAATTGAAATGGGTATATATTTGTTTTTTGTTAAGTTGCCTAATAATTATGTACAGTAATAGTCACCTGCACACACAGATATCCCCCTAAAATAATTAAAACTAAAAACAAACTAAAAACTACTTCCAAAAATATTCAGCTTTGATATTAATGAGTTTTTTGGGTTCATTGAGAACATGGTTGTTGTTCAATAATAAAATTAATCCTCAAAAATACAACTTGCCTAATAATTCTGCACTCCCTGTATATATATACAAACCGGGTTCCCAAAAAGATAGGACACTATACAAATCGTGAATAAAAACTGAATGCAATGATGTGGAGGTGCTAACTTCTAATATTTTATTCAGAATAGAACATAAATCACGGAACAAAAGTTTAAACTGAGAAAATGTACCATTTTAAGGGAAAAATATGTTGAATCAGAATTTCATGGTGTCAACAAATCCCCCAAAAGGTGGGACAAGGCCATTTTTACCACTGTGTGGCAGCTCCCCTTCTTCTAACAACACTCAACAGACGTCTGGGGACCGAGGAGACCAGTTTCTCAAGTTTAGAAATAGGAATGCTCTCCCATTCTTGTCTAATACAGGCCTCTAACTGTTCAATCGTCTTGGGCCTTCTTTGTTGCACCTTCCTCTTTATGATGCGCCAAATGTTCTCTATAGGTGAAAGATCTGGACTGCAGACATTCCATTTCAGTGCCCGGATCCTTCTCCATGATGTTGTGATTGATGCAGAATGTGGTCTGGCATTATCTTGTTGAAAAATGCAGGGTCTTCCCTGAAAGAGATGACATCTGAATGGGAGCATATGTTGTTCTAGAACCTGAATATATTTTTCTGCATTGATGGTGCCTTTCCAGACATGCAAGCTGCCCATGCCACACGCACTCATGCAACCCCATACCATCAGAGATGCAGGCTTCTGAACTGAGCGTTGATAACAACTTGGGTTGTCCTTGTCCTCTTTGGTCCGGATGACATGGCGTCCCAGATTTCCAAAAAGAACTTTGAATCGTGACTCGTCTGACCACAGAACAGTCTTCCATTTTGCCACACTCCATTTTAAATGATCCCTGGCCCAGTGAAAACGCCTGAGCTTGTGGATCTTGCTTAGAAATGGCTTCTTCTTTGCACTGTAGAGTTTCAGCTGGCAACGGCGGATGGCACGGTGGATTGTGTTCACTGACAGTGGTTTCTGGAAGTATTCCTGAGCCCATTCTGTGATTTCCTTTACAGTAGCATTCCTGTTTGTGGTGCAGTGTCGTTTAAGGGCCCGGAGATCACGGGCATCCAGTATGGTTTTACGGCCTTGACCCTTACGCACAGAGATTGTTCCAGATTCTCGGAATCTTCGGATGATGTTATGCACAGTTGATGATAGATGCAAAGTCTTTGCAAATTTTCGCTGGGTAACACCTTTCTGATGTTGCTCCACTATCTTTCTGCGCAACATTGTAGGAATTGATGATCCTCTACCCATCTTGGCTTCTGAGAGACACTGCCACTCTGAGAAGCTCTTTTTATATCCAATCATGTTGCCAATTGACCTAATTAGTGTTAATTGGTCTTCCAGCTCTTCGTTATGCTCAAATTTACTTTTTCCAGCCTCTTATTGCTACTTGTCCCAACTGTTTTGGGATTTGTTGACACCGTGAAAATTTGAATAAACATATTTTTCCTTTAAAATGATACATTTACTCGGATTAAACGTTTGATCTGTCATCTACGTTCTATTACAAATAAAATATTGACATTTGCCATCTCCACATCATTGCATTCAGTTTTTATTCACAATTTGTTTAGTATCCCAACTTTTTGGGAATCCCGTTTGTGTGTGTGTGTGTATATATATATATATATATATATATATATATATATACATATATATATATTATTTTAAAAAAAATAAAAACATGGTGTCCCCTGTATTTTAATATTTATATACTATCTATCTTTTGCTTGACAGAGAACGTGATGAAACTTTGATTTTTTATATTGAGTCCTGTATCAAAAGGATTTCCTCTACACATTCATCCATATACATACAGTACAGACCAAAAGTTTGGACACATCTTCTCATTCAAAGAGTTTTCTTTATTTTCATGACTATGAAAATTGTAGATTCACACTGAAGGCATCAAAACTATGAATTCACACATGTGAAATTATATACATAACAAAAAAGTGTGAAACAACTGAAAATATGTCATATTCTAGGTTCTTCAAAGTAGCCACCTTTTGCTTTGATTACTGCTTTGCACACTCTTGGCATTCTCTTGATGAGCTTCAAGAGGTAGTCACCTAAAATGGTCTTCCAATAGTCTTGAAGGAGTTCCCAGAGATGCTTAGCACTTGTTGGCCCTTTTGCCTTCACTCTGCGGTCCAGCTCACCCCAAACCATCTCGATTGGGTTCAGGTCCGGTGACTGTGGAGGCCAGGTCATCTGGCGCAGCACCCCATCACTCTCCTTCATGGTCAAATAGCCCTTGCACAGCCTGGAGGTGTGTTTGGGGTCATTGTCCTGTTGAAAAATAAATGATGGTCCAACTAAACGCAAACAGGATGGAATAGCATGCCGCTGCAAGATGCTGTGGTAGCCATGCTGGTTCAGTATGCCTTCAATTTTGAATAAATCCCCAACAGTGTCACCAGCAAAGCACCCCCACACCATCACACCTCCTCCTCTATGCTTCACGGTGGGAACCAGGCATGTAGAGTCCATCCGTTCACCTTTTCTGCATCGCACAAAGACACGGTGGTTGGAACCAAAGATCTCAAATTTGGACTCTTCAGACCAAAGCACAGATTGTGTTCTTTAGCCCAAACAAGTCTCTTCTGCTTGTTGCCTGTCCCTAGCAGTGGTTTCCTAGCAGATATTCTACCATGAAGGCCTGATTCACACAGTCTCCTCTTAACAGTTGTCCTAGAGATGTGTCTGCTGCTAGAACTCTTGTGGCATTGACCTGGTCTCTAATCTGAGCTGCTGTTAACCTGCGATTTCTGAGGCTGGTGACTCGGATGAACTTATCCTCCGCAGCAGAGGTGACGCTTGGTCTTCCTTTCCTGCATGTGAGCCAGTTTCTTTGTAGGGCTTGATGGTTTATGTGACTGCACTTGGGGACACTTTCAAAGTTTTCCCAATTTTTCGGACTGACTGACCTTCATTTCTTAAAGTAATGATGGCCACTCGTTTTTCTTTACTTAGCTGCTTTTTTCTTGCCATAATACTTATTCTAACAGTCTATTCAGTAGGACTATCAGCTGTGTATCCACCTGACTTTTCCACAACGCAACTGATGGTCCCAACCCCATTTATAAGGCAAGAAATCCCACTTATTTAACCTGACAGGGCACACCTGTGAAGTGAAAACCATTTCAGGTGACTACCTCTTGAAGCTCATCAAGAGAATGCCAAGAGTGTGCAAAGCAGTAATCAAAGCAAAAGGTGGCTACTTTAAAGAACCTAGAATATGACATATTTTCAGTTGTTTCACACTTTTTTGTTATGTATGTAATTTCTCATGTGTTAATTCATAGTTTTGATGCCTTCAGTGTGAATCTACAATTTTCATAGTCATAAAAATAAAGAAAACTCTTTGAATGAGAAGGTGTGTCCAAACTTTTGGTCTGTACTGTATATACACACCTTGCACTTTTCATTTGATTACTACGTATGTAGCGGTTGTCCGCACATATGTTACCATCATTGGCAGCCTCTCTATATCCTGATTACCTTGCCATATGCTGTTGAACCAATCATTACTACTAATTACTAAAAAGATTTACCCTTTGGCGCCCGCTAGTTACTCTCTGACCCCCCCCCCCCCCCTGAATTTCATTCAGGGTAGTCTTAATTAACCCTCTACCTTTTTTCTCCTTATCCATACCAACAAGGCATTGCCACCACTAAAAGTATACAGCTTGGTAAAAATTAAAGGGACAGAGCAATATGGCCCCATCAACAGATGAATAAATGACCATCACAATCCACCATCGATTGATAGATGTCCTAAAGGTAGACCATCTATTTTGAGGTCTGTGATTACCTCTTTAAAGCTGTATACTTCTTTGTATTCAGTGGTTGGAAATCCAACAGTTTATTTAAAAAGTAACAAAAAATGAATATGTAGTAGTGCACAACTGTACAGCACATGTTCACATATATATTTTGCATCAGTACAATGGTTAAGTGTCTGGTCCACTTCAAATAGTTGAATGTACTATGTTCTGAAATGTTTCTCAAACCTGAACTGTCCCGCGGCTCTTTTCTATATCCTGTTGAAAGTTTAGAATACAGTAGTTTAATGGCAGCAAAATCCATATTTTTAACAGCAAGGAGTAGAAAAATAACACATACCCAGTAAATCTCTGAAGAGCCATTTGAGGTGACACAAACTAGTAAATCCTTCAACAACAATTCTCCACTGCAGTGATTTGAAAGCTGATAGAAAATTCTGAAAAATAATATGAAATGACAAAGGATAAGTCTTAAGCTTACATTTACTTTATTGGTATAAAAGTTGATAATACTCCAGTAATGTATTATCTCAATAGCAGCAATCATATTATAGTGATTCAATTTTGTTTGTAATTTTTTACAAAAGGTATAGTAAGTATAAAAATCCATTTACAATTGTTATAAATTGAGAAAAAAAAGTCCTTGTAATTCAATGATATTTGAAATATTAATTTATTCATATATAATACTATAAAAATCAGGCATATTATAGTCCTATTAGCAAAATAATTGAGCCTGCTACTGACTTTAATTCACTGCATACCCCAAAACATTTAAAATGGTCATCTCTACTTTAAATACAAACTGTATATGGACACACAATTTGACAATGTGAGCTTCCTCAAACTTAAATGTGCCTAAAATTTTAAATAAATCCTATTAAATGTGCTAAAATAACTTTTTTAATACATTTGATGATGTTTCATTTTTCAAGTAAATTAGGAAGCTGAAGTTCATATTCTGTGCATCGGAGTACAGATTTCCCTTGGCTGCACTAGGCGTTGTACAGGCTATAGCATCGCTGGTCCTATACCACCGCTGCTATGCCAGAGCCAGGCATACATGGGCTATGTCAGGCTTTATCAGAACAGGCATAAGCAGGAGAGTAATGTGCTATGTGAACTCCTTCCCTGACTGAGAGCCAGTAAGCCCCAAAGTTGCTTCATATCTGTTGGATGGCTTGGGTGGACCTGTGCACCTAGATCATTATAATTAGGGTGACAAAAAATGTTCTGATTGTCCTAACATAATATTCAATAGCCTTTCTATACAGTTTTGTAATGTAAACCAATTTGCATAAACATGGGAATATAGGAAAGACATGCAAATTAGCATAATCTGCCTTGTATTTCAGCTGGAAAACCATTTGCATGGAAAATTTGCGATCTACACTACTTATGAACAGCACCATCTATTGGTTTCATAGTCTTGTCATAAGACTATGAAACCAATAACATATAAAGCATCATCAATCCTTACATAAAGACGCACTACTATGAGACTACACGACAATAAATCCACATGAGCTCCGAAATGAGACACTGTACACCTCCAGGAATACCTATAATACAAAGAAAACTTTAAACCTGTATAGAATGGGGAAGGAAATGTTTAGGGAAAGGATTATTGCACTGTTTATATTTGTTCTATCTTTGTTTTCACTGCACACACCTGTAAAAAAGGAATATGACCTGTAATTTGATCTAATTGTACGTTTGAATGTAACTGTGCAAATTATATTGAAACCTAATAAAATGTAAAAAAATAAAATAAAAGACAATGAAACAAAAAATGTGCTGTTCATGTGTCATGAACAGCGCCATCTATTGGATTCATAGTCTTTTTATAAGACTATGAATCCAATAAATGGGGCTATTTATGAGTAGTGTTGATAGTGAATATTCTAATCGTTAATTTTTATAGTAAATTTTCATGCCATTGGTGTTTCAGCTGAAAAACAAGCAGATTCAGCTAAGGCCTCATGCACACAGCCGTTGTTTGGGTCTGCATCCGAGCCGCCGTTTTGGTGGCTGGAATGCGGACCTATTTACCTCAATGGGGCTGCAAAAGATGCGGACAGCACTCCGTGTGCTGTCCGCATCCGTGGCTCCGTTCCGCGGCCCCGCTAAAAAAATATAACATGTCCTATTCTTGTCCACGCTTTGCTGACAAGAATAGGCATTTATATTGCCGGCGCCTGTTCCGTTCTGCAAAGGCAACACAGACGGCTTCCTTTTTTGCGGCTCCGCGGATGCGGACTGCAAAAAACGGCAGTCATGTGCATGAGGCCTAATTTGCACATGCACATGATTATGCAAATGAGTTTGCATGACAAAACTGTATAGAAAGGTTATTGAATATTATGTTAGGACAATCAAAAAAGTTTTTGTCACCCTAATGATGATGATCTAGGTGTGCAGGTCCACCCAAGCCATCCAACAGTTATGAAGCAACTTTGAGGCTTACTGGCTTTCAGTCAGATGAGAGCTGGCTTTGAATGTCTCATAGTGCACAAGGTGGCTATTGTAAGGTATGCTGACTGTATCTGTCTCATGGATAGAGAGTTAGCTTGCACATATCCGGCTTTTGGCATATAGCCTTTGTGTGGTTGTCTATTGTATGTCATAGGTAATGGGAGTCCAAGATGCAGCCAGACATCCTCCCCATGCTGTTTCCAAACCATTTCGGTGGTGTTTTCATCAATTCCTAACCTTTTTCTGTGAACCAGACACAGGGCTGGTGCAAGAATTTTTGCCGCCCTAGGCAAGATAAACATTGCTGCCCCCCCCCCCTTATCAGATGATCTGCCCATATCATGACATCACATATGTTCCACCCCTTTCTTTGTCACTCCCCCCCTCCCTCCCTTATCACTTTCCCCCCTCCCTTGTCACTCTCATCCCCCCTCCCTTGTCACTCTCATCCCCCCTCCCTTGTCACTCTCATTCCCCCCTCCCTTGTCACTCTCACTCCCCCCTCCCTTGTTACTCTCATTTCCCCCCTCCTTTGTCACTCTCATTTCTCCCCTCCCTTGTCACTTTCATTCCCCCCTCCCTTGTCACTCTCATTCCCCCCTCCCTTGTCACTCTCATTCCCCCCTCCCTTGTCACTCTCACTCCCCCCTCCCTTGTCACTCTCACTCCCCCCTCCCTTGTCACTCTCATCCCCCCCTCCCTTGTCACTCTTATTCCCCCCCCACCTCCCTTGTCACTCTCATTCCCCCCCCACCTCCCTTGTCACTCTCATTCCCCCCACCTCGCTTGTCACTTTCATTCCCCCCCCATCTCTAGTGTAGCGTAGCTGAGCTCTGTTTGGTCCGCGGTACAGGATCATTTTATTCCAGTAACCGGCCGGACTGAAAGGAAGTGCACACTAAGTGAGCACTTCCTGTCCGTCTGGCCGGGTACAGGAAACAAAAGCTTCCTGTACCGCGGACCGAACAGAGCTTGGCCACGCTACTTTAGAGGCGCTTTCCTCCTGTCAGTCCCTCTCTTCAGGCTGCGCCCGGGCGGTGCATGCGCAATTATAGACGCGCCAGCCCGGGCAGTGTGGCAGCTGCCCGGTGTGGGGTAGGGCCCGCCGCCGTACTTTAAAAAAAAACTTGTGGCAGGACTGGGCCGGCCGCCACTTAACCAACGTTTTTGTTTTAAACCACGGCCGGCGCCCCCTGATAAATTGCGCTCTAGGCGGCTGCCTAGGTTGCCTTACAGGTGGCGCCGGCCCTGACCAGACACCCTCTCTTCAGAGCAGGGGGTGCCTGGTTTAATGCTCGGGTCTCCCATTGATTTTCATTGTGTTCAATTGTGCTCAAGCATACACAGTATTTGGTCGAACACTGCGATGTGCCAAGCATAGCGATGCTAGAACCGAACTGCTGTTCGGCCGAGCATGCTCGCTCAACACTAATGGCTCCCACTCCATGCAAGTCAACTTGTACTTTACATTTAATGGCCATTAAGATAGAATGGCTTTGATGAAGGTCTTAACTTCAACTGTGCTCTCCTGCATATAAATGAGTGGATAACATTTGTTGACATTGGAATAACTGTTTTTTTTTTTTTTTTTTTTTTACACAGCCATGCAATTAAGGTACATAAAACACTGCAAACAAAGTTTCAACTGGCTTCATAATCCTTCTGCAACATACTAATGAGGAGACACTTGTTAATGAGACTGCACATATTATATATTTTCTGTGTCTTGATTAAACACAAACATAGTGTTATAACAGTCTGCAAGCATTACAGTATAGTAATAAAACCCATAGAGAGGGATACACCAAATGGAAAAGGATTTAGGAAAACTAGAGGAATGGTCAAAAATCTGGGAACTAAAATGTAATGTTGATAAGTGCAAGATAATGCACCTGGGGCATAAAAACCCAAGAGCAGAATATACAATCAGTGATACAGTCCTAACCTCAGTATCTGAGGAAAGGTATTTAGGGATCATTATTTCAGAAGACTTAAAGGTAGGCAGACAATGTCATAGAGCAGCAGGAAATGCTAGCAGAATGCTTGGGTGTATAGGGAGCGGCATTAGCAGTAGAAAGAGGGAGGTGCTCATGCCGTTCTACAGAGCACTAGTGAGACCTCATTTGGAGTATTGTGCGCAGTACTGGAGACCATATCTCCAGAAGGATATTGATACTTTGGAGAGAGTTTCATAGAAGAGCTACTAAACTAGTACATGGATTGTAGGATAAAACTTACCAGGAAAGATTAAAGGACCTTAACAGGTATAGCTTGGAAGAAAGACGAGACAGAGGGGATATGATAGAAACTTTTAAATACATAAAGGGAATCAACAAGGTAAAAGAGGAGAGAATATTTAAAAGAAGAAAAACTGCTACAAGAGGACATAGTTTTAAATTAGAGGGGCAAAGGTTTAAAAGTAATATCAGGAAGTATTACTTTACTGAGAGAGTAGTGGATGCATGGAATAGCCTTCCTGCAGAAGTGGTAGCTGCAAATACAGTGAAGGAGTTTAAGCATGCATGGGATAGGCATAAGGCCATCCTTCATATAAGATAGGGCCAGGGGCTATCCATAGTATTCAGTATATTGGGCAGACTAGATGGGCTAAATGGTTCTTATCTGCCGACACATTCTATGTTTCTATGTTTCTATGTAATGCAGTGAATGGCCGCATCAGTGCACATAACCCTGTCTGGAAGTTTACAGGCCATGGACCATAAGGAGCACAGATTGAGCTGTCAGCATTGGAATGGAGAGGCAGAGAGCATATTTTTTAGCTTAGGTAATTTAAAAGGGGTTTAAAGTTGAAATACCCCTTTAAGGATCTGTGACATATTTTCCCTCTGTTACAGAGGTCATAACTGTTTATTTTTCATTCAATGTAGCTTTATGAGACCTTCAATTTTGTTGGAAAAGCGGTAGTTTTTATGGGAATCATTTTGGGATTAATTTTTTTGGGAGGAGATAAAACACAGAAGTGTAAACATTGTCTTTTGGAGTTTATTACTATAGCAGTCACTCTGTGGTATAAATAAAATGATAGGTTTATTCTGAAGGTCAGTATAACTGCAATGATAGCACATTTATATAGTTTTTATATATAGTTTCTATTGTTTTTATTATGCTATTCTTTTTTTTTTTACTGTGCTATCTGTGACTGACATTTTATTAGGTTTACAGTATGGGTCATTACAGATGCAACATATCTTTTCATGTATTTTGTCAATAACAAAACATTGTATAGTAGGTCTTTATTTAATCTTATTATGTAGACCCGCTTAGGTGCTACGGTCAGCATTGACAGCAGTATCTGAAGTTTTAAATCACTAATTTGATGTAGAGGAGTAATAAAATGAGCAAGGGCCCATCTTTTCACTTCTTTTCTGGAAAAAAGACCCCCATGTGTGACAACCACAGTCTAAGTACCCTCTCTGATTGATATGGAACAACATCCTGTAACATAAAAGATTAATGTCTAAGACAACTTAGGGACAGGATCAAGGTCCTTGAGCCTTCTTCTCTCCCTCCATGCTGTCTCCTTATCCCTATCTAGTTCCCCTCTCCTCCACCGCACAGACTGAAGTGAGATTTGCAAGTACCTATATCTTCATTCAGCCTATAAAACAGCCTTCAGAAATGGTAACTCCTCTGCATCCACATAACCTGATCTTCACTTGTGCAAAACAGTATTGTTTTGATTGTAAAGTGCTACAGAATATGTTGGCACTATATAAATAAATAAATATTATTATTATTATTATTATTATTATTATTATTATTATTATTATTAAACAACCCCTTTTCAAGTTAATCAGAGGTGAGGTTAAAGATGTTACTTGTGCAGCATGCTGCAGGGGAAGCACAGAGAACCTGTGAGTGTTCATTGTAGTCCTGAGAGGTGTAGCAGTACTCACAGTTTATGGTGGCAGTCTTCATTCTGGCATCTTCTGGGCCATGCCTACTGAATGAAAGGTACACCCTTTCTTCCCTAGGGGCACTTCCAGACTCTCTTGCCTGATGGTTGTTTGGGTGCCCTTGATGGTGAATGTTTGGAAGTTTGCAAAGCAAGAGGGCAGATGCAAAGGCTGGCGGATGGTGGAGACAATAGCCAGGCCTGTTAGTTCTCCCCGTGTTTGCGTGGGTTTCCTCTGGGTACTCCGGTTTCCTCCCACACTCCAAAGACATACTGATAGGGAACTTAGATTGTGAGCTCCGTTGGGGACAGTGTGATGTTAATGTCTGTAGAGTGCTGCAGAATATAGTAGCGCTATATAAGTGCATAAAACAAATAAACTTTCCAAGATAACTACAGGCATGCTATTCACAAGCTGAGGGTGTGCAGAAGTGTCTCAAAGTGTGTTGGTTGTTGAAGGTAATTAAGCCCACCCAGAGCAGCAACGGCTTTTGCCATAAACAAATGGTACCATTTTGACATTATTTTGCACAGCCTTAAAGGGGTTGTCCGGGTTCAGAGCTGAACCCAGACATACCCTTATTTTCACACAGACAGCCCCCTGAGGCTAGCATCGGAGCATATCATGCTCCGATGCACTCCCTTGCCCTGCGCTAAATAGCACAGGGCACAGGCTCCTTTGTTTTCAATAACACACTGCCAGGCGGAAACTTCCGGCTGGCAGTGTGTTCGGTGACGTTACCGGCTCTGAGGGGCGGGCTTTAGCTTTGCCCTAGCCATTTTACTGGCTAGGGCAGAGCTAAATCCCGCCCATCAGTGCCGGTGATGTCACCCGGGTTCCTGGCAGCCCCATGGAGAGCCCCGATACGTCACCGGGTTTCCAAAAAATGCCTTTGCCCTGTGCAATTTAGAGTAGGGCAAAAGAGAGCATCTGAGTATGAACTGCTCCGATGCTCATGTCAGAGGGGCTGCCGGGGTGAAAATGGAGGGATGTCTGAACCTAGACAACCCCTTTAATGGTCCTGGCTAGTCTCTTCCCCTCAATGGTATTCTGATGATATATCATCTCCTTTAGCAGTTGTAGCCTCAGAGATAAAAGTTCTCTTGACTCTGGCCAAATTTGCATGATATTGCATGTGTAGGTCTTCTTTGTAGCTCTGCTTAGCTCCAACTCACCAACTACTTAAGTAGGGGGTTGAACAAGTCTATTACCTTTGTAACATAACCAGGTATGCCAATTAGTTATCCATTTGTTGTCCATACTTTGCCATTAGGTATGGATAGTATACCAAGAAATAAGTGCTTTAACAGTTAGTCACAACATTGAAATCAGCAACCATTTTAGCAATAATTAACCCTTTGTAGTGGTCCTCTAGGGCACTGCTCTTGGTTTAAAAAAAAAAAAACATTTCAACTTTTTGGTTAATTCGGAGCAAATAATATGGGGTTCCTTATACTTAACCATCCAATAGGTTTTTGTAACAAATACACATTTTGCAAACCAGACAAACCCAAAGAAAATAACATTTAAGATACAAACATATCAACATTTATCATTTTTGTAACCAAAATGTTAACATTTCTACCTTTTAAAGGTGATGTCCAATCTTTCATATTGATGTCCTATACCCAGGATAGGATATTTAATTTCTGACCAGTCAGGGTCCAACACAGGGTTTATTGGTGGCTTGAGAGTAGCTCTGGTGCCAGAAATGACATCAGAATTACATAGCTCTGTGCATTGTATAGTGGACTCAGTTAATTATTACACCGATGCTCCCATTCCCAAATTCCCAAAGGTAAGGGTAGCAAAAAACATCAATATGTGTTAGGCAGTTATGTGTCAAAATGAATGGAGCATGATGGTAAGACTAGACCACATATGAGGGGTGTTCAATAAGTGATCTACCCCCCAAATATTCTGTCAGTGTTAGAAAACTGAGCTTGTCTGTACAGGTTGAGACATGACTGGACATGCAACACACACAGTAGCAGTTCAGCTTGTTGAAAGCACTGGAAGTCACAGGATGGCAAGTGCAGTACAGTGGGGGACTACAAAGAAAGTGAGGAATTCATTGAAAATGAAGAAAGGAAACCTAAAGAAATCCATGAAAGGGTGACTGTTGTATATGGTGATGATACTCTTTCCTACTACCAAGTAAAGTTTTGAGCCAATCAGTTTAAATAGAGTAGGGAATCAATTGAAGATGACCCCTGTTCAGTGTGACTTCTCCAAGAGGAAAAGTGCAGTATAGTGGAGGCCATGATTTTGGAAGATCGTCAGGTCAAAGTTAGTGTCAGAGCTCATGATTTTTTAGGCATTTTAGTTGCCGCAGTTTCCAGTATCATTCATGATGTTTTGATGATGTCAAAGGATAGTTTCTGGTGGGTGCCACAAATGTTGATGCCTGAGCAAATAACTTGTCACCAGCAATTTAGCCAAGAGAATTTAGGAGACTTCTATTATCAAATTAATATGGGCGATGAAACATGGGTCCACTACCATGATCCTAAGACCAAACAAGAATCCATGAAATGGAAGCCCAAGGGGTCACTAAAAAAAAAAGGATTCATTTGGCTCTTTCAAACACGCTTTGTTGAGCATAGAAAAAAATCACTGCTTTGAACAGTCTTATAAGACAGTGTTTTATAATGTCATGCCTTATATCATTTATATTTCTTTATTGACTGACTTCTTTCTTTCTGAAATACAATTATTCCTCTCTGCTGTGTTTCTATTGAATCCAATCTTCTGTTCTTTTTTTGAATACACTATAAGGGCTCTTTCACACAATCGGATGCCGTGCGTGGAATCCGCTGCGTGAAAGAGTGCTGGACAGCAGAAACATGGAGCATTAACATGACTGATAATGCTCCGTGCCTCTCTCTGATCTTTTTAATACAATATCACAATGACAACTTTATCTCACTGTGATTTTGTAGTAAAAAGATCACAGAGAGGCACGGAGCATTGTCAATCATGGTAATTTTCTGTGTTTCTACTGTCCGGAGCGGGGCTTGGCACTCTTTTACGCAGCGGATTCCACGCACGGCATCCGCTCGTGTGAAAGAGCCCTATGGGTGAAAGTAGTTACTTTCACTTGTCATTAAAATGTTGTGTGTTAAAAGAAACATCAAAGAGCCTGTAAAATGTGCATACTGCTTATCCAAAGCTAAGACTACATTATAGAATATGACTGGAGGCTTCCTGAACTCCAACTTCCCCTATACTTTAAATGTGTACTGTATATGTATGTGACTATTGTTTCATTATTAGATGAGATGAATATGTTGCTGTGTTTAAGCTGATTTGCATATTCATTAAAACCAATATAACCTTTTCTCTAAGGCTACTTTCACACTAGCGTTTTCAATTCCGCTATTGAGATCTGTCATAGGATCTCAATAGCAGAAGAAAACTCTTCAGTTTTGTCCCCATTCATTGTCAATGGGGACAAAACTGAGCTGAAGGCGTTCTGTTCCGTTTGATTGCGGCCCCATCGCGGACAGAATAACACTGCAAGCAGCGTTTTTCTGTCCGCAATGTGGTGCGGAGCAAGACAGATCCGTCCTGACACACAATGTAAGTCAATGGGGACGGATCCGTTTTCTCTGACACAATAGAAAACGGATCCGTCTCCCATTGACTTTCTATGGTGTTCATGATGGATACGTCATGGCTATTTTAAAGAAAATCCAAACAAATGCATGCGGTTGTATTATTGTAACGGAAGCAGTTTTGCAGATATGTGACTGATCTGCAAAAAATGCTAGTGTGAAAGTAGCCTAAATATGGTCCCATATATTTTTCATATAAGACAATGGACGGCAAAACACAGATCATTAATTGCCTTAAATAGAAGAAAATTGCTTCCACATCTGTTTATTGCTATAATAAGTACACTAAAGTTAATTTTGACTCCTGGAGTTGCAGCAATTATTTTTCCTTTTAATATCCAGTTTTTTGGGGTCAGGATGCTCAATTGCTCTTTTATGATTTGCTGACAGTTTTTTTTGCTGGTCAATTTTTCCATTTCTCTTACCATCATCCAAGCACAATTGGGTCTTATAACTGTATGTCCAAAATAAGACTCAAAGATCCTAATTTATACAGACCATAATTTGCTACACTGGTCTGGATGGGTCCTGAGCCGTTGGAGGAGGTATTTAATACATGACAAGACATAGGCCTTGTTATAAATTAAAAGCCTCCTCTGGCAGTCTGTGAAACAAACTGAAATCTAATCCAGCTTGTAGTTGGCATACATTTCAGTCATCATTTACATAAGTTTCTGGCATAAATAATGGTAAATGTGTTGGGGCCAATGGCCGACCCATGGATCTCTCTCACAACACCCACTTTTTAGAAAAACTGGCAAGGGCAGCATAAAAATGCCACTTGATTTACTCAAAAAGTAACAAAACCAGGTTTTCCACCAAAAGCAAGGCGTAGGTGGATGGCAAATCACCCAAAGTGTTTTCTTCATTTTTTTTTATTCATATCAACTATTCAAAAAACAAAAAGTGAAATAAATGTGAATTGGAAATTTAATTTCCTCAATATACTGTACTACACATTAATTGTTGGAGAAATTAATATTTGTCAAATATTATGGTTGCTGCAATGTACTATGATCTAACATACATTTATACTACTGTACTCTAGAATATAATTGTGACCTGTTGCTGAACCTAGCATGGCATGCCCAGGGGCTCCACTGGCATTCTCTATTTGGCACTAAAGTTCGCCCAGGATTCCTCTTGCCCACCATATTGTCCTAATACATCAGACAAAGGTGACATATGTTTACACTAAAGTTGCTGATAAACCACTTAAGGACCTCTTCTGGGTTTTACAATACTAATCACTCATGTTGGATGGCATGTTTTCATGAGGATACTATACTCTTAGGGAATTTTGTTGCCTCCCGGCATTCTTTTATTTGAAGAGAAATATATGTTTTAGGAAAGAAAACTGTTTTGAAAAGAAGACATACTGTACACAAGTTTTCTAGAGAGCAATTCCCATACAAAGCCAAGAAGTTGTTGCTGTGAATTAGAGATACATGTAGCCTACTATATGTCTACAGAATATTTATGCAAACCATGAAAACTCCTAGGTCTTGGCTAGAGATGAGCAAATTGAAAAATTTGATACGCAAAGAATGCAAATTTCCTCACGCTTCGTGGTAACAAATCACAATTTTTCCCAAAATGGCGGCTACACGTGTGAGGACATGGGGCAAGGAACTCTGGGAAGGTGGGCTGACCCATAATGCCATGCATGCAGCCAATCATCAGCCAGCCCTGTGATGTCACAGCCCTATAAATACGGTGGCCATCTTAGAGTCAGACATTTTCCAGTGTTCTGACTGCAGGGACAGAAGTGAGAAGGCGCTAGGGACAGCAATAGGAAAAACCTCATTGTGAAAAAACAAACAAAAACAAAACGATTTATAAGTGCAGGGATAGGATAGGATGGAATCATTTCACAGCATCTTAGTGCAGGAAGAGACTTCTGAAGTCACTAGGAACAGTGTTAGAAAAACTTCATTGTGAAAGAAAAAGCAATTTACAAGTGCAGGGAAACATTATTTGGGGATCCAAATAGCCTTTATACAGCTCTGGCATTCCAGCAATCTGTTCTTGTTATTCAAGTGCAAGTGCTGTGTTGAAAAGCCTTTAGTGGCTTATATCTATGGAAAAAGAAAAATAGATACGCATTTCACTTCTGCAGTTATTTGTGTTGAAAGCATTTAATGGCCTATTTCAGTACAGAAAGAAAAATATATATGCACTTCACTGGTGCATTTATTTCTGCTAAAAGCGTTTACTGGCCTATTTCAGTACAAAAAGAAAAATATATTCTCAGTTTACTACTGCAGTTATGAGTGGAAAGTGTTTACTGGTTATTTCGGTAGAGAAGGAAAAATATATACGCACTTCACTGGTGCATTTATTTCTGCTTTATTTCAGTACTAGTGTTGAGCGAACCCGAACTGTAAAGTTTGGGTCCGTACTGAATTTTATGATTTTTGGTACCCGAACTTTGCAGAAAAAGTTCAAGTTCGGTGTTCGGGAATTTAATAGAGCTTGTTGAAAGGCTGCAGGGCAGCCAATCAACAAGCTTTTAAGCTGTGTGCCCTTAGAAGCCATCACAGCCATGCCTACTAATGGCATGGCTGTGATTGGCCGGTGTATCATTTGACCCAGCCTCTATATGAGCTGGATCAATTGTAGCACCGCCCACCAGCTCTCAGTAGTGAAGGGACAGAAAGCAGGCAGCTGAAGTGAGGGACAGTGTTAGTGTGATTTCTTGTGGGTGCAATACACCATCTTTGCACCCCTGACACAGAAAGATAATCATAAATCTGGCTGTGGAAGGCAGATACCCATTTATTGCGTGAAGTACACCTGCACTGCATACGAGACAGGGAAAATAATATAGTTATTCTGTCTGTTAGTTCAGTGGGTGACCTCAAAGAATGAGGGCAGCATCAAATAAGAGACATGTCCCTGGTCGTGGTGCTGCTGGGGTGGTGGAGCTCCTGTTGCAGGGACATGGTCGATCTGTGCCAGCTATACACCCAAATGAAGCACCTTCCTCAGGTGCAAGTAGGCGACAGAATGTTCAGCGTTAGTTTGTAGGCCCTAATACCGGTGTACGAATCGTGAGGCCAGAACAAGTAGAGGCGGTAGTAGATTGGGTGGCTGACAGTGCCTCCAGTTCCTTCACATTGTCACCCACCCGGTCCCCTGGTGAAAGCACAGAATTGGCACCTGCAGCCCATGGGCATCTGTCTTTCACCTCACCACCTTGCAACTCAGCCAAGCAGTCTGAGCCCCAAGTCATGCAGCAGTCTCCTATGCTTTTTGATGACTCTGCAGGCAGGGTTTCCGAGGGCCGCCCTGCTCCAGGAAGTGGAAGAGATTGAGTGCATTGATGCCTAACCACTTATGTTTCAGGATGTGGACGTAGGAGGACCACCCCAGCACATCTCTGATGACGAAACACAGGTGCCAACTGTGGCGGCTTTCTGCAGTGTGCAGACTGGCAAGGAGGGCAGGTGCAAAGAGTGGGTGGAAGATTATGTGGAGGATGATGAAGTCCTAGAACCCACATGGAATCACGGTCATGCGAGTGACGTGTGTAGTTCGGAGGAAGAGGATGTGGTCACGCAGCACCAGCCGCACAGCAAAAGTGGAAGCAGTGTGCAAAAGCAGAGTGGCAGTCTCCTAGCCAGTACACCTGCTACTGCTCACCGCACCCAGGGACTGAGCACACCAAAGCCAGCTCCAAGAAGTTCCCCGTCATGGCAGTTCTTCAGACAATGTGCTGATGACAAAACTCGACTGGTTTGCAGGCTGTGCAATTAGAGCCTGAAGCGAAGCCTAAATGTTCCAAACCTGAGCACCACCTGCATGACCAGGCATCAAAATGCAAAGCACAAGCTGCAGTGGAGTAAACAACTCAAAAACCATGAAAGATCTCAGGCTCTTCCTGTTCCCTCTTCTGCTGCAGTTTCTGCCTCTTCCTCCTCACTCCCTCTGGAATGACAGTGGCACCTGCCACCCCACAAACAGAGGATGTGGCAGCAATGCCACCAAGTCCATCACCATTACAAACATCACCATCACCAAGCATCTCTACAATCTTCATCGGTAGCGTTCAGCTGTCCATCTCCAAACACTGGAGAGAAAGAGTACCCCCTACCCACCTGCGATCCCTGGCCCTGAATGCCAGCATTTCAAAATTCCTGGCCTTTGAAATGCTGTCATTCCGTCTGGTGGAGACGAGACTTTTGAAAAACTTGTGGCGGTGGCTGTCCCACAGTACGTGGTTCCCAGCCACCACTACTTTTCCAGGCGAACCATCCCCACCCTGCACAACCAAGTGGCGGACAAAAAAAGGTGTGCACTGTGCAATGCCATCTGTGGCAAAGTCCACATAACCACCAATACGTGGACCAGTAAGCACGGGCAGCAATGTTATATCTCCCTAACTGCACACTGGATAAATGCAGTGTCGTCTGGGCCTGAGGCGGATAGCAGTTTGGCGCATGTCCCTCCGCCACCGAGGATTGCAGGACGTTTCTCTTTTGTCTCCTGTTGCCTCCTCCTCCTACTCCGCTTCCTCCTCAACCGCCTCTTCCTCATCTGGTCAGTGTAACACCTTCACCACCAACTTCAGCACAGCCAGGCAGAAACGACAGCAGGCTGTTTTGAAACTCATTTGTTTGGGGGAAAAAACCCACACCGCGCAGGAGCTGTGGACGGGCATGGAACAACAGACCAATGAGTGGTTGGTGCCAGTGCACCTCAAGCCCGGCCTGGTGGTGTGCGATAATGGGCGAAATCTTATAGCAGCTCTGGGCATAGCCAGTTTGACGCACATCCTTCGCCTGACGCATGTGCTGAATTTGGTGGTGCAGAGGTTCCTGAAAAATTACCCTGATATGTCAGAGCTGCTGCAGAAAGTGCAGTCCATCTGTGCTCGCTTTCGGCGTTCTCACACTGCAACTGCTCGCCTGTCTTCGCTGCAGCGTAACTTCGGCCTTCCCGCTCACTGCCTCATATGTGACGTGCCCACAAGATGGAACTCCACCTTGCACATGCTGGAGACTGTGCGAGCAGCAGCAGGCGATAGTGGAGTTTCAGCTGTAGCACGCATGGGTGAGTAGCTCTGCGGAACAGCACCACTTAACCACCAACGAGTGGGCCTCCATGCTGGACGTGTGTGCCGTGTTGCCGTGTTTCGAGTACTCCACCAACATGGCCAGTGCCGATGACTCAGTCCTCAGCGTTTCTATCCCACTTCTATGTCTCCTTGTGAAAACGCTTCGGGCGATGATGGAAGAGGATGTGGCACAGGAGGAAGAGGAGGAGGAAGAGGGATCATTTCGTAGGGTTTCCGGCCAGTCATTCCCAAGTGAGGAGGAACCGTGTTCACAGCAGGGTGGCACCCAAAGCAGCTCATGGGCATCACTGTAGCATGGCTGGTGAGATACAGAGGACACAGACGATACACCTCCCACAGAGCCTCTGGCACACATAAGCGACTACATGCTGCAGTGCCTGCGCAACGACCACCGAGTTGCCAACATTCTAACCAGTGCTGATTACTGGGTGGCCACCCTGCTGGATCCCCGCTACAAGGACAATGTGCCATCCTTAATTCCGTCACTGAAGCGTGATAGGAAGATGCGCGAGTACAAGCGCATGCTTTTAGACTCGCTGCTGATGGCATTCCCACCTGACACCAGGGGATCAGTGAAAGCACAAGGCGAATGCAGAGGAGAAGAAAGAATTCGCCAACACAGCTGGGGCACCGTCATCGCCTCAGAAGGCAGGGTTAGCATGGTCTAAATGTGGAAAAGCTTTGTCAGCACGCCACAACAACCAACACCACCAGCTGATATGGAACGTCTTAGCAGGAGGAAGCATTTCAGCAACATGGTGGAACAGTACGTGTGCACACGCCTACATGTACTGACTGATAGATCTGCCCCAACTTCTCGGTCTCCAAATTGGGCACATGACCTGAGCTTGCCCTTTACGCTTTGGAGGTGCTGGTCTGCCCTGCGGCCAGTATATTGTCCGAACGTGTGTTCAGCACAGCGGGGCGGGGGGGGGGGGGGGTGATCACAGACAAGCGTAGCCGCCTGTCCACAGCCAATGTGGACAAGCTCAAATTCATTAAAATTAACCAGGCATGGATCCCACATGACTTGTCCGTACCTTGTGCAGAATAAGACAAGTATACCGGCCGCACCCAGCCATTGTTATACTTCAGCGCACTTTCTCTTTGTTTTTGTTTTTTAAATTTCACAATGTAAATAAAACAATGTTATAAAAAAAAATAAAAAAATTGGGGGGGATACCTCCTTCTCCACCATAGCTTTCACCTACACTGCCGCATTCACCGCCTTTTCAACCACTTTTTTTACATTTTTTTTAAATTCTATGTTATTTATTTCATTTCCCCATCCACATTTGTTTGCAGGGCAATTGTCCTGCTCTTACTCCTATTCTGCTTCCTTTTACAGCCCTCTAGCCCTTTCTATGACATTTTTAGCCACATTTTAGTGCCCCAAAGTGACTTTAATGGAGTTCGGCTTCAAGTTTGGGTCAAGTTCGGGTCCCGAACCCGAACTTTGCAGCAAAGTTTGGCCAAACCCGGCAAACCCGAACTTCGAGGTGTTCCCTCAACCCTATTCAGTACAAAAAGAAAAATATATTCTTAGTTCACTTCTGCAGTTATATTTGTTGAAAGCGTTTACTGGCCTATTTCAGTACAGAAAGAGAAATATATACGCACTTCACTGGTGCATTTATTTCTGCTAAAGGCGTTACAAAAAGAAAAATATATTTCAGTTTACTTTTGCAGTTATATGTGTGAAATTGTACAGAAAGAAAAAAAAATATTCACTTCACTGGTGCATTTATTTGTGTTTGAAAGCGTTTTGTGGCCTATTTCAGTACAAAAAGAAAAATATTTTTGTCGTTTTTAGGGGCATTTTAATTTGCTTTAAATTTATTTAGTTCAGCTAAAAGTATGTCAGACAGAGAAGTGCCAGTCCATACACAGAGGAGTGGCAGAGGAATAAATGTTTCTGGCGCAGGCAAATGTCGCAGCAGGAGTCACAGCGAGAAGCCTGAGCTCCCAGTGTCATCTAGTGGTCATGTCTTGACCAGCAACCCAGCGGTTCTTGATTGGTTAACTCTGTCCTCCACTTCACCCCAAGTGACATCAGACACCCGCAGCCAACAGTCGGTGGGTTCGTCAGATACAACCCTCAGTTGGCATGGCCCGGGAGCAGGCAATGTGCCCTCACCTGTCCTCAACCTACCTCTGTCCTTTTCTGTTCCCTCACTGCAAGAAGTATTATATACTGTAGTCTCAGCTCCACTATACAGCGAGGATGAGCTACTAGAGGACAGTCAGCAGCCACTGGCCAGCCAAGATCTGGAGGAGACATCCGCCGTTTCCTCCGCTAGGAAGGCAAGTAGTGATAAGGAGGTGGTGTTGCGAGCGGTCAGGAGCTCCTGACCCAGAGACCGTTGCGGAGGACATCAGTGATGTGCAGACACTACTCGATGATGATGAAGCCGATCACACTTGGGAGCTGGGTGCAGAAGGGGCTTTATCATTATCATCAGAATAGGGTAGCAGCTTGCCTGTGAAGCAGCGGCTGAGCCACCAAGGTGGTAGCATGGCCTGGAGTCAGCAGGGTGGCAGCAGTTGCAGGTCAGCAGCCAAACGTGACCGGGGTAGACAACCTGCTTCGCAGCAGCCTACCTGCCCGGGAATTAGGGAGCAGGGGTTCATGGAGGCAGCAGGGGTTCATGGAGGCAGCGGCGGTAGCAGTCAGTTAGTGCGGACTGTTGGGGGGGTAAATCACCTACTCAGTGATGTGGCAGTTTTTTGTTAAGCCACCGGAGGATGTTAACATGGCCATATGTAGAATATGTGGGCAGAAAGTGAAGCATGGCCAGGGTGCCAATGTTTGCACCACGGCCCTGCGTCAACATATGCAGCGTCACCATAAATTAGTCTGGGAGAACCATGGCTCCGATGTGGTGGTCCAGCCTGCCGCAGCAACTGCTGCATCACCCAGTGGCAAGCACCTGGTTTCAGCCAGTTAAGGCTCCACCACCTCAGCCGAAGGGAGCTCTGTCATTCTCATCTTCTGCTAGTCCAGATGCTCCTGCTCCTCCTACTCCTCGGCACTCATTCCGTCAGCAATCAATCACTGAAGCAGTTGCAAAGAGACAGCAGTATGCGTGCACGCATCTAACGGCGCAGAAGCTGAACGCCCTCCTGTCCAAGTTGCTGGTGCTGCAGTCCCTCCCTTTCCCAGTGGTGGACTCTGCACCTTTCAGAGAACTGATGGCTTGTGCCAAGCCGAGGTGGAGAGTCCCAAGCCGTCATTTCTTTGCAAAAAAGGCATTACCAGCTCTGCACAAATATGTAGAACAGAAGGTGGGCCAGTCCTTGAGCCTGTCAGTGTCTGCAAAAGTGCATGGCAGTGCTGACTAGAGATGTCCCGAACTATTCGCCGGCGAATAGTTCCCGGCGAACATAGCTTGTTCGCGTTCGCCGCTGCGGGCGAACATATGCGATGTTCGGTCTGCCTCCTATACGTCATCATTGAGCAAACTTTGACCCTGTACCTCACAGTCAGCAGACACATTCCAGCCAATCAGCAGCAGACCCTCCCTCCCAGACCCTCCCATCGCCTATCAAAAAGCAAGGACAGCATCCATCTTAGATTAATTCTGAAGCTGCAGTGTCACAAAGTTATAATCGCAATGCGATTAATACAGGTTATAATAATCGCATTGCGATTACAACTTAGACCTCGGTTCCTAATGGTTATATTGATAGAATATAACGAAGATTGAGAATATAGTGCTATATTTGTTGTCAATTCTAGCAATACAACCATTAGGAACTCAGATCTAAGTTGTAATCGCAATGCGAATAATGCAGGTTATATTAATCGCATTGCGAATTCAAGCTAGCGATTGCAAGCTAAGTTCCTAATGGTTGTATTGCTAGAATTGACGAATATAGCACTATATTCTCAATCTTCGTTATATTCTAGCAATACAACCATTAGGAACCCAGCAGCTCTAAGTTGAATTCGCAATGCGATTAATACTACCTGCATTAATCGCATTGCGATTACAACTTTCTCAAATCCGACAGTACATTCTATCATGGAGCCGTTCCCATGGTGATGGGGACGCTCCATGAGCACGGAAGTTGGCAGAAGCTCTAAGTTGAAATCGCAATGATTAATTCAAGTTCTATAAATCGCATTGCGATTTCAACAGAACTTCTGCTGACTTCCGTGCTCATGGAGCGTCCCTATCACCATGGGAACGACTCCATGCTAGAATGCACTGTCGGATTTGATAAAGTTGAAATCGCAATGCGATTTAATTCAAGTTCTATAAATCGCATTGCGATTTCAACTTACCACACTCTGCGTCAACTACGTAATTTTCCATGGGTGTTTTGCCATGGATCCCCCTCCGGCATGCCACAGTCCAGGTGTTTGTCCCCTTGAAACAACTTTTCCATCACTATTGTGGCCACAAAGAATACCTGTGGGTTTTCAAATTCGCCTTCCTATTGATGTCTATTGCGGTTCGCCCGGTTCGCGAACATTTGCGGAAATTTGCGTTCGCCGTTCGCGAACGGAAAATTTTATGTTCGCGACATCACTAGTGCTGACGTGTGGAGCTGTAACTACGGTCAGGGACAGTAGATGTCCTTTACAGTCCACTGGGTAAATGTGGTTCCTGCACAGTCACACCCAACTTGGCCAGGTCATGCCACTTCCACCTCCAGGTTGTCACGCCGTTGATCCGCTTCTGCTTTCTCATCCTCCACCATGTCCTCAGCCTCCACTGCAGGGACAAGTCACAGTGCCCCTCCAGCATATAACACATGCAGGACATGGCGGTGTCACGCTTTTCTGCACCTCGTTTACCTGGGCGAAAGGAGCCACACAGGGGAGCAATTGCTCTGTGGACTTTGTCAAGAAATCGAATCCTGGCTTTTTCCCTGACAACTCAAAATCGGAACAATGGTGACCGACAAAGGGAAGAACATTGTGTCGGTGCTGTGTCAAGGAAGGCTTAGCCATGCGCCCTGCATGGCACACATGTTCAATCTGGTTGTCAAGCAGTTACTGAATTCTTCCACCCACCTAAAAATGGTCAGGAAACTTTGCATACACTTTAGCCACTCGTACACCACAAAGCACACCCTTATTGAGCTGCAGCGGCAGAACGGCATCCCCTAACATATGATATGCTGATATGCAATGTTTCACCCGTTGGAATTCCACCCTCCATATGTTGGACTGACTATACGAACAGAGGAAGGCCATCAACGATTTATTGATGATGCAAGCGGATAGGAGTACTCCCCTGTGTAACTTCAATGTCAGCCAGTGGCAGCTCATGCGTGACACCTGCCGTTTGCTCAGGCCCTTTGAGGATGCCACGTTATTTGTCAGTCGCGAGGACAAGGGGATGAATCACGTCATTCCACTGCTTCATGTCCTGGAACAGATGGTGGTAACAATGGCTGTTTATGGGACTGGAGAAGTGGTGCCTTGATCTCACAGCCACGTGAGCCCTGTGGCGGCTTAACTGGAAGAGGAGGAGGCGGAGGAGGATATTGAAACACAGGCAATGTGTAGCGAAATGGATGTTTTTTCTACTCAGATGACAGGAGTGGAGGAGCTGGAGCAGACATAGGAGCTAAAGGGTGAAGAAGACGAGACAGAGGACCCAGACACACCGTGGCAGTATTCAGTGGAGATGGAGACAGGGAGTCCCTCCAAATCACTTGCACAAATGGTCCAATGCATGATCGCTTGCATAGTGACAGCCAAATTGTCACCATTTGGCAGAGGGATGACTTCTGGTTCTCCACCTTGTTGGACTCTTGCTACCAGTCCAGAATGGGGGCCTTTTTTACACCCACTGAGAGGGAGGACAAACTGAGCTACTACAGAGACATCCTATGTAGTCAGTTGGCCGCTGCCTATATGCGTCATCGTCCATCCTCTCGCAGGTGTGACCGGGGGGCACTCTGCGTTCGCATTCTACTGCCATGGCTGCTGGGGAGGGGTGGGGTTGCAGGAGCAGTACCAGCTCCATCAGGAGCAGCCTGAGTCTACAGTCGCTGATGAGTAGCTTTCTTCACCCACATAGAGAAGAAACTACTCACCTGAACCAGCAGGTAGACCTGGAGCAGGACATGAACCAGCAGGTGGTGGCATGCTTGGACAACACCCTGCCAACCCCCATTGAAGATCCGCTGGACTACTGGGCAGCCAAACTGGATTTGTGGCCTCAACTAGCAGAGTTTGCCCTGGAAAAGCTGTCCTGCCCAGCCAGTAGTGTGGAATCAGAGCAGGTGTTTAGTGCAGCGGGAGCCATAGTTACCCCAAGGAGAGCTCGCCTGTCCACCCAAAGTGTTGAGAGACTTAACCTTTGTCAAGAGGAATCAGGCATGGATCAGCCAGGATTTCCAACCACCAGTTCCTGATGCATCAGACAAGATCATCCATAGTGCCACACCAACACTTTGATAAAAGAGACTGGTTTCTTCTGACTGCCTGCCTCAGCTACTACTCTGATACTGCAAACCGCCTGATGCCACACATCTGATGTCAAGTGCTCCCTTTTTCATCCACCTTTGTCAGTGGGTACTGGTATTGCCACCCACTGCCCCACTCTATCACCGGGTTACTTAGTGGTCTCCTTTGGCAGCTGCTGCTGCCATCTCCACACTATGTCACCTTGCCACTCTGTAGTATCCTCTTTCTGCTGGTGCTACTGCCATCTCCACACTATGTCACATTGACACTGTGTGGTCTCCTGATGCTGCGGCCATCTCCACACTCTGTCACCTTGCTACTCTGTGGTATCCTGAGGCTGCTACTGCTTCATCTCCACACTATGTCACCTTGCTATTGTGTGGTATCCTGATGCTGCTGCTGCCATCTCCACACTATTTCACCTTTCCACTTTGTAGTATCCTCCTGCTGCTGCCATCTCCACACTATGTCACCTTGTTACTCTGTGGTATCCTCCTGCTGCTGCTAGTGCCATCTCCACACTATGTCACCTTGCCACTCTGTGGTTTCCTGATGCTGCTGTTGCTACTGCCATATCCAAACTATGTCACCTTGACATTCTGTGGTCTCTTGATGCTGCTACTGCCATATCTACACTGTGACCTTGCCACTCATTGGTATCCTCCTGCTGCTGCCATCTCCACACTATGTCACCTTGCCTCTCTGTGGTCTCCTGATGCTGCTGCAGTCTACACACTGTCGCCTTGCCACTCTGTGGTATCCTGATGCTGCTGATGCTACTGCCATCTCCACACTATGTCACCTTGCCACTCTGTAGTATACTGATGCTGCTTCTGCCACCATCTCCACACTATGTCACCTTGCCACTCTGTGGCATCCTGATGCTGCTGCTTACATATCCACACTATGTCACCTTGCACACTCTGTGGTATCCTCCTGCTGCTGCTGCTACTGCCATCTCCACACTGTCACCTTGCACTTATTTGGTAATTTGATGCTGCTGTTGCTATTGCCATCTCCACACTGTCACCTTGCCACTCTGTGGTATCCTGCTGATACTGCCTCCATCTCCACACTGTCACCTTGCCACTCTGTGGTATCCTGCTGCTATCCTCCTGATGCTGCTGCTGGCACCACCTCCAGACTGTCATTGTGCCACTCTGTGGCCTCCTCCTGATGCTGCTGCCACCACCTTCACACTCTGTCATTGGGCCACTCTGTGGTCTCCTCATGCTGCTGCCAATATCAGACTCTGTCATTGTGCCACTCTGTGGCCCCCTCCTGATGCTGCTGCCGCAACCTCTACATTCTGTCATTGGGCCACTCTGTGGTCAACCTCATATATATATATATATATATATATATATGTCATAGGTCCACTCTGTGGACTTCTCATGCTGTTCCCACCCTCCCCACTTCATGACTGAGCCACTATTTTGCCTTTCGGCCTGGCTGACATCATCATTTATTTGACCTTTCTTCTGATCTATATAACCGATTGAAGGAGTAAGGTGAATAAAATATAATTTGATTTAAAGAACATATACTACAATAGTACAAAAATACTCAATTTTATTAAGAAAATCACAAAAGACACATGATCAGCACTGGTCACAAATAAGACAATACATACAGGTTACAATACATGTTAAAAACCAAGTGAACCGATGGTAGGCTGCCAATACAGATATCTAAAGTAAAGTGCAAGTGCATAGTTATACCCAAAAGGTCATAAGTAGTGGACATATAGTATCCAAACGCTGTAGCTATTGGACACCACTAATATCCACATGTATATATGTGTCAAAATTTGCCACTAGCCGGTGTAAATATATACACCAAAGTTATCAAAATTAGGGCAATACCAATATCACAATTGTATTTGACACATGATGGAAGCTATTATATATACTGACCAATTGATTCAATTGTATCCTGCAGCAATACCACCGGTCCACTCCCCAACGCACGTTTCGCGTACAGCTTTTTCAAGGGGTGTTGGTTGGCAGAGAGGAGGGTCACCCATAAATAGGTTAAGTGGAGACATATGATTGGTTGTTGGACTAGATTTAATTACATTTAGGGCTCACCTGAGTGTTAACACATGGCGGACATTACTGGTGCCTGGCCCCTCATCCGCATGCCACCACATCCGGTGGCGCCGCGCCGGTCCAGAGAAGGCAGTCACGCACATCCTGTGCGACACGCGTCACTCTGGAGCGGCCGGCGGCACACGAACGCGGCGCATGCGCAGAACACCAAGGACACCTATTCCGCCATATTAAGTAAGGGCGCATGACATCACATACGGATATATCAGGAAAATCTGATTGCTTTACATAAAATGATGGCATCTTATCGTATATAAGCCATACTATAATAGACACAGTTCTTATCCTAAGGCATGAACACATATATGCTGACAATCCACATGCCAATATTTATCAGTTTGTCAATGTATGTATACACGTACACAGAACCTCATTTCAGTTCAACTTCAATGTAAATGCATATATATATATATATATGTTTATCAGGCAGCAATACCAGAAGTGCACTTGCACTAGACGGATATTATACACCTGACCACAATAGTCATACACATCGAATAACATGTAATTCGATATGTTGTACTAGGGTGGTAACGCATGCGCAGGAGAGGGTAAAGGCCGAGCCTATGCCAAAAAGTGTAAAAGACAAGTGATAAGACATTGTTGTATTTAGAAACAAATTACAAGCAAATTATCATAATAATTAGTTTTACAATATACTGAGGCCATAATTTGACCAGAACAATATTATCACTTGGCCTCAATGGGGGGCCTTGAACTACAAATTACGAGGATGCTAGGCGTTGTTGTTCCTATTAGCCTCTTTTTCCTGACATACACATTTAGCCATGGCAGGAGTAAGTAGTAATAAGGTCTCCCAACTCAGAGGCCTCAAAGTACAAAGTGAGGTGTGAAAGGAAGAGTTATTAATTATAGAAAACAAAATAAGGTGAATAAATAACAATATAAGTTACATCAATTTTACATATTAATAGTGTCTAAAGTGCCACCATTACATGTAATTAACTATATATGCCATAAATCAGAAAAATATATATATTAGTATCCCAAATTGTTCGAACATAAAGAAAGAACAAATGAGGATATACCCTACCAAGTCGTGAATATTTAGCATACACCCCTGTCTACGCACCAATCACCTGTACACCGGTATAGCCGATGTTCAGACTGATCACATGCCCAGTCATACTAAAGGTATAATGCAGCCTATTGTCATGCCCCGAGCCACTATATGGTAAAAAAATCAACCATCCTGTCCAGCACCCATAGGTGAGTGCCCTACCATCATCGCCATACACATAAACATAAAGAAACCTGGACAGATCACGGAAATTCAAGGAGGAGGCATTCACAAGAAAGATGCAAAAGGCACCTTATCATTCAACCCATATGGCACCTGGGTTTGAAGTTTAATTATCCATTTAATTTCCACTTGTTCGAGTCGTCTAAAGAGATCGCCTCCTCAGGATCCTAGATTTACCCTATCGATGCCACGAACCCTCAGATCCTGCCATCGATTATTATGTTTCAACCGAAAATGTTGTGCGACTGGTTTAAGTTTCAGTATTCGTTCCCTATCATCAGCTGGCACCTTTGACGCCATCCGAATATCACTCTGATGTTCCTGAAGGCGTATACGCAATTCACGTGTTGTCATGCCAATGTAGATTAACCCACATGGGCATGTTGCGTAGTAGATGACGCCACAGGTACTACAGTTGATAAAATGCACAATTTTGTATACATCTTTGCCAGATGAATCGCTAAATGACACACTTTTTACCATAGCCTTGCAAATGCTACAATGTCCGCACGGTGTCGAGCCCCACTTTGGTCCCTTAGACTGAAACAGGAATTCCTGGTTGTTAGGTGGGACATAATGGCTAGATACCAACATGTCACTAAGATTCCTGCTACGTCTAGAGATCAGAGTGGGGGCCGAAGTAAGAACCGAATTCAGGACATGATCACTTTGCAATACAGGCCAATATTTTACAAACGTTTTTCTGATGTTATTCCATTGTGGACTATAATCCGTAATCATGCAGACTGGTCGAACTTCATCCACCGCTGCATTATGAACTTTTTTAGGCTTTGTTGTAAGGAGGGTCTGTCGTGATGTATTGACAGCTCGCTGATACCCCCGTTCAATAACCACAGGGTGATATCCCCTTTGTGCAAACCGTTGTCGAAGTTGAGTCGATTCTTTTTCAAAGTCCTCTGTTGTGGTACACAATCTTTTAGCTCTTAGAAACTGACCAATCGGTATGGATCTTTTTTGATGTTGTGGATGAAAGGACGATGCGTGCAACAAAGCGTTTACAGCGGTATCCTTACGATGAATTGCCGTCGATAGAGTGCCATCCGTGGTCATCTTGATGTTAATATCCAAAAATGTCATTTGACTTTGGGAAATGGTTTGGGTCAATCTTATATTCCAGTCGTTCGCGTTCAGTTGTGCCAAAAATGAATCAAGTGCCCTCCTGGATCCCTGCCAAACAAACAAAATATCATCTATAAAGCGGATCCAGGATATAACCTGTCCATCCGCCCCATCCATGATCTGTTGTACGTATTCACGTTCCCAAAGACCCAAAAATAGGTTAGCGTATGAGGGCGCACAAGTCGCCCCCATCGCCACACCTCGTAATTGGAGATAGTGTCGGTCTTTAAAAAGGAAGTGATTGTGTGTAAGTACAAAATCCAACAGAACTAGTATGAATTCCACCAGTTCCGGCGATAGATTCCTTGTCCGCAAAAAGAAACTGGAGGCCTTCAAACCAAGTTCATGCTGGATACAGGTATACAGCGATTCTACATCGCATGTCACGAGATACATATCGTCTTCCATATGGACATTCTCCAGCCGCTTTAACACATCGGTGGAGTCACGTACATAAGATGGAAGACATTGGACACATGGCTTGAGGTAGAAATCCAAAAAGCGACAAATGGGTTCGCTCAGTCCACCACACCCCGACACTATCGGTCTACCCGGAGGTCTCGTTGAAGATTTATGCACCTTCGGTAGTAGATACAGTGTGGGGGTTATTGGATGCTTCACTATCAAGCCGTTGTATACAGTCCTATTAATGACTGATGACTCCACCGCTGTCAGCAAAACGGCCTGTATCTGCATTTGGTAGTTGTTGGTAGGATTAGAGGTCAATCTACGGTAGCAGGCGGTGTCACGTAATTGACGATGGGCCTCCGCTATCCTTCTGTCAGAAGGAAGGAAAAATGTGATCCACAACGGATCCTGTCTGTTTAGCAGCTGTAAGGCCTGTATGGTCCGATCAGAATTGGCTTATGATTTGGTAGCCAAAAGCAGGAGTGGGTACAAAAAACAAACATGCAAATATTCCATTCATGTATCATCTCTGTTTTAGATTCACTCCTGTTTTTTTGGGCATTAGTAATACTGATGGATTTTTGAGTAAATGCTGACCGAGTGAAGGCGTATGCTCCACAGAAAGGATCTGTTTTTGTGGGTTATTGTTCTGATGGATCAGAGGAAGGGCAAATTAATCAGTGACGTCAACACAACCTTACAGCTAACACCCTCTCCACTCTGTCGGGTGGGCTCTACTTGTATAAGCTTTTAATAGAACAGGTTCTAATAACATGTGGAATCAGCTGGCAACGGTGTAAAAGGAGTGTGCTTCTTCTTGGCGCTTTTTAAAAAATTCACTCATCTCTAGTCTTGGCAGACAAACCATAAGTCATCTGCCCATACCTATTAGTATGTACTATAAACTAATATCTTCCAAGGACTACAATAACTTTTCACTAAGCTCGATTATGCACTATATGAACATAAAGGGGTTATTTAGTACTAGTACATTGATGATCTAACCTCAGGTGCAGTGTAAATACGCCTTCCTCTATTCAAGGAAATGGGATGAGCAGCAGTAGTTACACTTCACTGCAACTACAAGTTAGAGGACGTGCAATTAAACAAAAGGTGCTTGTATGAGCGCTGCAGCCTTCTCAAAGAGTTGATAGGTGGTAGTGCTTGAAGTCTGACCCCCGCCGATCTAATATTAATGACTTATCCTGATTACAGGGTGTCGCTTTTTTTCTCTATATTATCCTGAGTAAAGGTCATCAATAAATTTGCACTGGAGAAATCTTTAATATGCCTAAGCCTGTCACCTTTCCTTGCTATCTGTTCCTCCCCTACTCTCCGAAGGCTTCCTCCCCTTTCCCCTGACATCACGGTAATAATGAGGAGGAAGCCTTGGGAGGTTAGCAGAGAAGTATACAGGAAGGCAGTAGGCTTGGGCACTTTGAAAAGGAAAGCTTACCGTACTGGGCACTTGGGAGCAGTTATTTTTATAAGAATAAAAGTGCTTTTCCTGGACATGAAATAAACACCCAGATAACATAAAGGTATGGTTGTAATGATGATAAGGTATGATGCCCATTGTTAGTAGTTATGTTAGGGAATTTTATGTGACAGACTCCCTTTTAAATCAATCTAAGGGAATAATTTGGCACATTTTACTAAAACAGACAGTCTACTACTGATGCATGAAATATAAATCTTTAGTAAATGTGCTCCATAGTACCCAAAAGCAGTGTACTAACGTGAATGTACATAGATTTTGGCATTTGTTGTGCCAAATATGGCACTATTTGGTGTATGTAGACTTAAATGTTTTCTGCCATTTAAAACCAGATAGTAGCACATCTACTTTTTTCTAATCTCTTTTTATTTTCTGATTGTACAAATATTTTTAAAATTCTATTTTCTGAACATTATTATGGGGGCGGCCATCTTGCCTAAGCGGTCCTGAACAGCATTTACAAAGCATTTTAAAAAATTGCTTTACGGCAGCCCCATGTGCCATAGACACAATGGTCAGGAGAGGACTTCATTGAGTTCTATGGGAGAGTTTCTTAGGCATGCTCTGTGACCCGTGCAGAGGTCATCGTGCAAGAAAAGAATAGATAAGATTTGACAATCGCCTATTGTGAATAGAGGATCCTGTCTTATCTATACACCGAGGTGATATCATTACAGGCAGGGTTAGAATGACTTAACTGCAGTAAAGTAATCTGTATAAACCAAGAAGTGGAGCCTATTATTAGACATAGTAGCCAGTGCAAAAACTGCAGGCTTTTTTGTTTTAGTTTAAATATAAAAAGTGACATGTTCCCTTTAACAGAAAAGGGGCCTGGATTCATAGGAAAGGGGCATGGCCTAAATGTATCATCTTAAGCCAAAATTGCAACATGATAATGGTTTAAAATTCTGTTTCAAGCTAAACCAACCAATAGTTAGTACTTGGGAGCAGCAGCAGTACAATGTGAATGTCAAAAAGGTAGGGTGTTACAGGCACGTGGCTACAATATTAACAACAGCAGAAGCAGTACAGCATGGAACATACAAGGCTGTCTATGGGTAGTATTAGTTGTAGTAGTAGTAGTAGTAGTAGTAGCATCAGTATATGCATAGCGTTGGTCGTAGGGGAGTAGCAGCTACAGTGGCAGTAGCAGCCATATGGTACATTTTGGGTGATGCTAGGGAGGCTTGTCCCCATCCCCGCCTGCCATTGGCTGCTTCCCCCCTACATCGGATGTTTTTATCCTTGTACAGGGAGAAGCAGCAGCGGCGGTGTGGGGACAAGGAGCGGAGCCGGGAGCAGGGGAAGTATTTTCCATCTGAGGGGCCCGGGGGGCTGTTCTATGATATTGGATAACCCCTTTAAGTACTTTTCTCACAGCCTGAGCTGGACTCGGGGAAAACAGTTAGGTGGTTAAAAGGTGTTAGCACCCGACAGGCATCTCAGATGAGCTGTCACTGCCTAACCTTGAAATCACACATGCTCCTTGCTGCCAGGTGGGAACTTAGCTTGCACACCAGTGGATTGCAGGGCTTGTAAAATTGTTTCCTGACCATGCATTCTGTTATCGATGGTGACGATGAAGCAGAGGAGAAGGAGTCTGAGGGGGAGAGGCAGAAGTGAAGACGACTATGTGAAAAACAAGGTACCGCCCATGGATGCCACCTCTGTTTGCCCACGGAATGGGACGATGCCACTGCGTGTGGTTCAATAGGGCTGCCTACATCTGTGTTTGACTGCCCATGGCTTATTTTACACTTGCAGAGCTTGATCAGAGCAATGATTCTGTCCTCCAGCAGTGTGGAGAAAAACGTAAAGACATGAGATACTTGCACAAAGCTAGAGGTAGCCAAGTTTGCTTTAGGTCTGGCACATTTTGGGCCTAATGCACCCACAGTGTCAGCAGCATCACCAGTTTCTGGCCCTGGCAGTTCTTTGAAAGGTATGTCACCTCTGCTCTTTAATGATGCTGCTGCCACCACCCTCCTCTGATGTTACCTCCTCCTCAGCACCCTGATCCAGCTCCCAGGTCTTGACCAACACACAATCATCATTTTCCATGTCACTTTTACCAGACTTTGAGATATTATGGTGAGCAGCTTGGCTCCCCTCCTGATTCTCTGCTGTGCATTTGCCCCAACTGCCACTGTCACTGCCCCCCACCGTTAATATCTAGCTACGGGTTCCACTATTATCATGACCACAGCTATGCATGAGGTTCTCCACCTCCTCCTCAACCTCCCCTGCAGGGAAGTTCAAGCACTAATTGCTCTCACACAAGTAAACAACAGGGAGACTATCCATCATAGCTTGTTGTGGGGTTTTGCTGCCACTTCTTAGTAAAAAAAAAAAGGTGCCTCACAGGGGTCTACCTCGCCTTTCTGCTGCCTGAGGCAAAAACTGAAATGGTGCCCCCCCTCCCCAATGCCAATTTCTTAACATTCAGTTCATGGCCCTTCGGCTGCTCCTCTCTTGCCCCTACCTGGTGCTGCCTGAGGCGATTGCCTCACCTGGCCTCATTGGTGATGCACCCTTTTCACTAGGAAGGGGCAGTGAAGACACTGAAAGCCTTCTCTGGGACTCTAAGGAGGAAGAGCAGGATGAATGCTGTGAACCATGGCTCCAAGACACAGTGTTAGATTCTGTCTCACGTCATCCTGCTGTGACTGAGGAGTGAGCCATTCAATCTACAATCTCATCCTCTTTCTCCTTAATGATAATGTTGCACCTTTCCAAGGCCAGGGAGAACTGTGCCCTACTATTACTACTACTTTTGGCTGGATAGTTGGTGCTGCTACTATTCACATTCTGGCTCTGGGAGGACAAGGCTTGGAATAGTATGGAAGTTATGGAATGGTTTGCAAGTCTGTTTTCTGGGAACTTCTAGACAGAGAGGCACAATTAAATGTCCTTTCCTTTCTACAAACACACTGAAGACACACTGCTATGGACAGATTACTTTGGGAATAATGCAGTAGTTGCTCCACTAACAGATCTGGGCCAAATGTCTTTTGTGTGTTCAAATATGCAGATTCAGAAAAATTGCAGTGTAAAACACCAGTTGTCAACCTACTATGGGATTATCTCCCTCACATACCAACACTTGAACTGTCTGGGGATGCTTTGTCAAATTATTAGGCCTACTATTGTCACAGTAGGTAGGTGAGCAGGGAAATAACCAAACACAGGGAAAACAAACAGAACAAATGACTGGGCCCAAAAGCTAGGGAGAAAGGGGTCATCTCCTAGTAATCCCTAAGGCTTTCCCTATATTGCTGTGCACATGTGCATACCCTAATGGTGGATATGCACATGCCCTCGTGCCTAAGTCTATATTCCCTGGGAAAACCCTGAGCAGTAGGGAAAAGGGAAGAGGCGACCTGTTTCTTCAAACAGGAGGAAGCACCCTAGAGGCCTAGATAAAAGACACCAAGGGAAGAAACAGAGAGGACTTATCTTGAGCTGAGCTAGAGCAGACGATCCACAACACATCCAAAGCCCACAGGAATAAACTATAACCTGCACAGGCCACTGGGGGAAGGAGGAATAAATTAACCTCACTAACAATCAACCCAGTACACCTAAGTGAAGGTGGATCCAGCTCAAACCCAAACCAAAACAAAGAGAGGAGTCAGACATGTGCAGCCAGTCTGACAGATCTCTGTACATTCACAGTGTGCAATTCACAGGTACATTCACAGGGCAAGGTGTGACATTCCTGTATTTTCACTTAGAAATGTAAAACACTACCCTCTGTATTGTAAAACATGCATTGCACACTTGTATTGCTAGTTTTTAAAGTATAAAACCCCTTGAACTGTCTGGAGATGCCGTGTCATAGATTTTGGACTAGTATTTTGAGTGTTTTCACTCAGATTTAAAATGCTGCCCTCTGTTTGGTAAGAGTTTAAATATATAGGTATAGTCAGCTCACCTGAATGAATTTTTCATAATGAGCCAATAAACTAATTCACTTATCTGTGGTCATATTGTTTAAAATTTGTACTGGTATAAATACAGTAATGACTCAATCTGTTACACTTAAAAAACTATTTGCTGAAAGAAAAGTAAGCAACCTCCTGCTGTGAGTAGTTTTTACATAACTTGCATTCTCCACCCTTTCTTTGAATTATATTTTTCAAGGAAAAAATGTTTAGTCTGCCCTACTCTCATCCAGGCAGGTAATTTCAATGAAACACGATAGAAGTTAATTACTTTCAAGTGAAAAACAATGATCAAAAGTACAAAATTATAATGACTTTGACTAATTACCATAATTAAAGGGGAAAAGTAATTAGCTTACCCGGTAAGTAAGTTTTAAAATAAATAGCATAGAAAAAATCATGTTATCCTAGTAATGGAAAGTTTTTTTCTGACAGAGCCAAATTTAATATATGCAATATATTCATGTATGTACAGCTACACCATCTTAAAAGAGACTAGAAAAGCATTCATCAGTACTTATTAATTCTCGTGACTTTATATAATAAACACAATCTTTAATGAGAACTTATTAACCCCAAATATTTTTGCATGAGCTCTAAACTAAATTTGAGAAAAGGTACTAATAGTGTAGTCCAAGCATTGCTGGGGCAGAAGGGGGGAAGGGGGGAGACCAGCTATAGTTATTTAATACCCTGTATGAACCCCAAAATGGTTCCTTAAAAAATCTACAACTCATCCTGCAAAATCCAGTAAGTAAGTCCCTAATTTGCAAAATGTTATACAGTACTTTCTAATATTAAAACTTATAATAGTTAAAGGGGTTGTGCAGGATATTGATGACTTATCTTCAGGATAGGTTATCATTATCAAATCAGTTGGGCCAACATCTGACATGAACCCCAATGAGCTGATTTGGGCAGCTGTGGTACCAGAAACTATGCGATGTACAGAGCTGGTAGCAAACTGTTCCATACACTTTTTAGTGGCCATGTCAGGTTACTGCAGCTCAACTACCATTCAAGAGAATGGGAGCTGAGGTGTAGAGTACAGTGTTCATTTTAGGACATGGTCAGATATCATAGTCAAGTATCAAAATAATGCCAATGTGACACTTGCACCTGAAAACTGACTTTGACCTATGCTCTTCATAGGTCAGGGTCAAAGTGAGAAAAAGTTATAGATATACTATGTATTTGTATGCTAAATCACACAACCAAAGAGCATCTATTGCTGAGCTTATAGCTCTGTGCCTAAAATGCTGTAAGCTAACACATTACAGTGTTATATGAGTGCATAGCTGATAGCTCAGTGGTAAAGCGATTGCCTCATATCCAGTGTTTCTGTATACAAAACCCCTTTCAGCCTCTAAGATTTTTTTACATTTTATTAAAGGGAACCTGTCACTGGGATTTTGTGTATAAAGCTGAGGACATGGGTTGCTAGATGGCCGCTAGCACATCTGCAATACCCAGTCCCCATAGCTCTGTGTGCTTTTTATTGTGTCAAAAAAACGATTTGATACATATGCAAATTAACCTGAGATGAGTCCTGTCCCTGACTCATCTCACCTACAGGACTCATCTCAGGTTAATTTGCATATGTATCAAATCGTTTTTTTGACACAATAAAAGCACACAGAGCTATGGGGACTGGGTATTGCAGATGTGCTAGCGGCCATCTAGCAACCCATGTCCTCAGCTCTATACACAAAATCCCGGTGACGGATTCCCTTTAAGCCCTAGATAAGAGGCAAATTCAAATGCTGTGTGACGCTGATATCTGACTTCCTTCACTTGTCAGGGTCACAAAGACTTTTAGGTTTACTGTGTTTTTGTATGCTACATCACATCGATGAACACAAATCCCAAGCTCTTTCAAGGCAAGTTGGTAGCTCAGTGGTAATGCCGTTGCCCCATGTCCAGGGTTTCTGTGTTCAAAACCTCTTTCAGCCTCTCAAAAATGTGACATTTTGTTAAGCCCTAGATAAGAGGCAAATTTAAATGCTGTGTGACATTGATATCTCTTTGGGTCACAAAGACTTTTAGGTTTACTGTGTTTTTGGTATACTACATCTCATAGATAAAAATAAAAAATAAAAATCGCCACCATTGGTGTTTGAAGCTATCGCTCAGTGGTAAGACACTTGCTTTGCTTGTAGTGTTCATGAGTTCAAAACCCCTTTCAGGCTTTAAATAAAATTCATATTTTATTGAGCTCTAGATCAGAGACAAATTCAAGTGGTGTGTGATGCAAGTAGTCCTTTTTTATTTTATTAAGAGTACATGGGCAGCACTATAGTAAAGGGGGCACTAATTTACTGTATCTTCATCTATTTCCAGGTGACTGAGGGTTTTTTCGTTTTTTGTTGTCTTGAAACAGTCACTGTACAATATAATAATGTATTCTTATTTCTTAGGAAGGAGTCTAATTATCAGATCTGTAAATCACTTTAGTGCAATTATTTGTCAGCATCCACCCAAACATAAGCTGCCAAGATATGACCACTCGGGGTCTCACTAGTCCACTGTGGTTAGGCACGGTCCAGCTCTCCCAGCAACTACAAGCAGGAGGAAGTTTGGGCGTGTTCTGGAGTAGCTGATGAGGAGACTTGCCAGATTCACTGCCTCTTCACAGCAAACCAAATTATCTTACTGTAAGTCTGCTCTCCCTCCGCTGTCTTACATGGATTATACATTGATTCACCTCTCTCAAGTGAGTATGCAGTTCCATATTAGCTAGAATCACTGTATTTCAGGGACCCCTGAAAAAGGTGATTAGTCACTGTATGCAAAGCTGTGTCCTGGATTATGCATATCTACTGTATATGTGTGTATTATACCCACAGCGTGCTATAGCTTCACCGCTGATATACATAGTACTGCTTTATCCACAGACACAATATATGATCATACAGATGGCAGTACTATGTGATAGCTTCTAAGTATAGAAAAACCATATGGTAATGTTATAGCTTGGAGGTTACATTAATTGCAATGCAGATATCCCAGGTTGAAGTCCCCAGAAAGACATATCTTTTTTCTTTAATAGCATATACTATAATAAATAATATGTCATTAACCCATAGGATACCAGCGCTGTACATGTATGTCGCTGGAAACACGGTCACAAATCCCAGCGCCGTACAGGTACAGCGCTCTGATCGGGCGGCCACAGTAGCTACTCCCTCCTGATCAGCTGCAGGGGTCCGGCAGTCACTGATAGTTGGACCCCTGCTGTATGCACCGGCATCGGTGAAGACACTGATGCCGGCTCATTAACCCTTTCACTGCAGCGGTCAACGCTGACGGCTGCACGTGCAGTATCCTGCTGGGTGCAGGGTGTCCATCGGGTCCCCGTGGTGCTGTGACGTCAGCCTGCTGTATAGCACTGTCAGTCAATGGGGGAGGGGTGTGTGTGCAGAGCACAGGGGGTGTTACAGAGCATTGCTCAGAATATTCAGCCCCGCCTCTGAGTGCTGGAATTGTTTATTTGCATATGAATAAAAACACAGCTATCTATGCAGCTATTTATCATACATAATCAGCATAATGAGCCATACCAGGCAGTATTTATGGTCTAATAGGGTTGATTTCTTGAAGATTCTTCATTTTTTATCTTTTTTTTAAAATGTTTTAGCATATATCTTTATAATTTTATCAATGAATTAATTTTTTTTTAATAGCTACAGTTATGGTGTGATCATTATATACCGTTATATGCCACTGCAAGAACACAACCCACACCTATACCACCAACCCCTCAATATTTCCACAAACCACACATATTCAACCCAGATACCCAGTGCTTCCCTACATCTTGCATATTATAGGTATATCACACCTCTCAATCAGTATTTTTTGGAGGCAACAGGTATATCACACCAATTGCAATTAGTTATTCCAATAGCGTTTGTCCCTCTATATACCTGCAGTATCGCAGCAGTACCGCACACAACTGCTGCACAATACAATTGCACTATAATATACTTTCTATGTTAGAAAGTATATTATAAGTATATGACACCCCTCAGTATGTCACACCTATTTATAGCACACCTATACCAGTCTTTAAAAGGACTTTTGTGGTCCTATTAGCTAGCGTTTAGTGTCCCTAACAGCCTGTCCCTGCTCCACACAGTGACCTCTCCCTACACTGGCAAAACATAGAATGTAAAATGGCGGCCAGATCAGGTTTATTTATAAGGTAGGGGGTAGGTCCATGTGCTGAAATGTCTCAATTGGCTGTCATGTACCACCTGATGGATGTGTCATGGGTGAAAGTTTGGTGCAATGCAAAAGAATATGGCGCGTGCGAATATCACCATATGTTCACATGTTCGGCAAATCGCGAACGAGCTAAATTTGCAGCGAAACGACTGCCGGGCAAACCACAAGGCCATCTCTGTTTGACACTGTAGACCACCATCTTGTACTCATCATTCTCCAATCTATCGGACTTTAGGACACCGATCTCTTTTGGTTTTCTCACTATTTCTCTTACTGCTCCTTCACTGTAACATTTGCTGGCTCTACTTCCCCTCTTCTCCCTCTTGCGGTTTTCTTGGTGTTCAGTCCTAGGTCCTTTGCTTTTTTTTTTTCTACACAGCCCTTATCAGACTATCAGCAAATCTGGGTTTCAGTACCATCTTTATGCCAATGACACCCATGAAATCACCCCTGCTGTACTAGACAACACCAGTGACTGCCTGTGTACTATCTCTAATATCGTGTCCAACTGCGTCTGAAACTCAATCTTTCAAAAACGTAACGTCTTGTGTTTTCTCCATCTACTGACCTACCTAAACTTGATATCTCCATTTCAGTGTGTGGCACCACCATAATGCCTAGGCAGCATTAGCAGCACGCTCTCTGTCTAGGTGTTATGTTTGACGCTGATCTTTTCTCTACACTCACCTAAAGAATTATTAGGAACACCATACTAATACGGTGTTGGAACCCCTTTTGCCTTCAGAACTGCCTTAATTCTACGTGGCATTGATTCAACAAGTTGCTGATAGCATTTTTTAGAAATGTTGGCCCATATTGATAGGATAGCATCTTGCAGTTGATGGAGATTTGAGGGATGCACATCCAGGGCACGAAGCTCCCGTTCCACCACATCCCAAAGATGCTCTATTGGGTTGAGATCTGGTGACTGTGGGGGCCATTTTAGTACAGTGAACTCATTGTCATGTTCAAGAAACCAATTTGAAATGATTTGAGCTTTGTGACATGGTGCATTATCCTGCTGGAAGTAGCCATCAGAGGATGGGTATATGGTGGTCATGAAGGGATGGACATGGTCAAAAACAATGCTCAGGTAGACCGTGGCATTTAAACGATGGCCAATTGGCACTAAGGGGCCTAAAGTGTGCCCATAAAACATCCCCCACACCATTACACCACCACCACCAGCCTGCACAGTGGTTAAAAGGCATGATGGATACATGTTCTCATTCTGTTTACGCCAAATTCGGACTCTACTATTTAAATGTCTCAACAGAAATTGAGACTCATCAGACCAGGCAACATTTTTCCAGTCTTCAACAGTCCAATTTTGGTGAGCTCGTGCAAATTGTTGCCTCTTTTTCCTATTTGTAGTGGAGATGAGTGGTACCCGGTGGGGTCTTCTGCTGTTGTAGCCCATCCGCCTCAAGGTTGCACGTGTTGTGGCTTCACGAATGCTTTGCTGCATACCTCGGTTGTAACGAGTGGTTATTTCAGTCAGCGTTGCTCTTCTATCAGCTTGAATCAGTCGGCCCATTCTCCTCTGACCTCTAGCATCAACAAGGAATTTTCGCCCACAAGACTGCCGCATATTGGATGTTTTTCCCTTTTCACACCATTCTTTGTAAACCCTAGAAATGGTTGTGAGTGAAAATCCCAGTAACTGAGCAGATTGTGAAATACTCAGACCGCCCGTCTGGCAACAACTACCATGCCACGCTCAAAATTGCTTAAATCACCTTTCTTTCCTATTCTGACATTCAGTTTGAAGTTCAGGAGATTGTCTTGACCAGGACCACAACCCTACATGCATTGAAGCAACTGCCATGTGATTGGTTGACTAGATGATCGCATTAATGAGAAATAGAACAGGTGTTCCTAATAATTCTTTAGGTGAGTGTATATTCAATCATTTGCCCACTTAAGCTACTTGCACCTCAAAAAAAGTCTAGAATCTGTCCTTTTCTTACTATAGAAAACAAAAACTCTCATTGTGACTCTGATCTATTCGAGTCTCGATTACTGTAACTCATTACTAATTGGCTTCCCCCTCACCAAACTTTCTCTTCTCTAATGTATCGGTAATGCAGCCACCAGGTTTGTCTACCTGTCTAACCTCTAGTCTGATGCCTACGCCCTGTGTCAGTCATTGTACTGGCTGCCCATACAGTATAGGATTCAATTTAAAATGTTCATTCTCACTAACAATCCATTCACAGTGCTGCACCCCCCTATAATTCCCCCCTTATCTCTGTATAACATCCTACCTGTGCTTTATGGTCTGCAAATGATTTATGACTAACATCCACCATAATCTGAACCTCACTCCGTCTTCAAGCCATATCCCATGCTGCACCAGTGCTCTGGAATTTCCTACCCCAAGCAATTAGGTTAATTCACAAAATACACCATTTTAGAGGTTCCCTGAAAACACATCTTTTTAGGTTGGTCACATTCCCAAATCTAATTGTTCCCTATTCACCCCCTCCCCACATTCATCATCATTTTTCTGAACCTGATGCATTATCAAACACCCATGCACTAAAATACACTACAAATATCGGTTGTTGACTGGTTCATGCAGCTTTACATATACTCTCCTATTTTGTTGAGATGGCTGAACCATTGTACAAAACACACACTTTTTACATTTTGTGTCACCTCTGTCTGCTCATAGATTGTTTTACTTGTTGACCTGTTTGTTGCTATGTTATTTATGACTCTTTTTGCAAATAAGCCCTCTGATTGTAAAGCGGATATATTGGCACACATTGGGTTTAAGCTGCCAAATGAAAAGTCCTCTTTTGTGTCTACTGTATGTACAGTAGTATATATGTGGAGCATCTTTTTTTGACAATTCAGCTTGTCCTAAGGTATTTGTAGGTCCATTTAAAAATGATCGAAAAGTGTTGTTAAAATCCAGGTTCGTATTCCTCCTGTAAAATGACAATATGTATCGGGAAAATGGATGCAAGAATTAGGTGTTAAAGGGGTTGTCTCACTTCAGCAAATAGCATTGATCATGTAGAGAAAGTCAATACCAGGCACTTACTAATGAATTGTGATTGTCCATATCGCCTCCTTTGCTGGCTTGATTAATTTTTCCATCACATTATACAATGCTTGTTTCCATGGTTACAGCCACCCTGTAATCCAGCAGTGGTAGCCGTGGTTGCACACAATAGAAAAAAAGCACCAGCCTTAGAGAGCTCCCACAGTTCTGGCCACCAGAGAGGCCAGCACTTTTTCCTATAGCGCGCACATATGGCCACCGCCGCTGAATTCCAGGGTGGTCGTAACCATGTAAACTACAAGTGTATAATGTGACGGAAAAATACATCAAGCCAGCAAAGGAAGCAATATGGACAATCAAAATACAGAAGCAAGTGCCTTGTATTAACTTCATGAATTTGCTGAAATGAGACAACCCCTTTAAGTATCCTCTATATTACGTCCATAATTATTATTTCAGCACTATCAAGTGGCACATGTTGAAGTTTGTAAAAGTAATAGCATTCACTTAGCAAGACTTTCTATTCTTTTCATTATTGATTTTTTTTTGTACAAAAACCCTTTTACATTTACAATAAATTTTTATAAGCGTTACTGTTCAATCGAAAAATTTACATCTGAATCGCTTAAGAAGATAAGGTCATATGCATACTGTAGTAATACTCTACCTGTGTAATATTAGGAAAATTGAACATAAAACATAATGGATTGTTCAAACATATTTCAATGCTCTGAAAATGGAAAAATTAAACTAAATTGTCTTTTTTACATTTGCGTTTCAGCTGCCTGCAATTTTGTAAAAATCATATGCAGTGAAGTTTATTTGCAATAGTAGACAGGGTGCCAGGTGGGATGAAAAATAAATGTAATTGTTTGAAGAGTATTGAATCAGATTAGCATGGATTAACACATTTATTCTAAAATACATAGTGTGAAGGGTTTGAGAGGCACTGTTCATCAGTCTTTGATACTGCTCTCTAGAGAATGTTACAACCATTTGACCTTGATGGAAAACGGATCCAGTGTACAAATGTCTGAATTTAAAAGCATCTATATAAAACTTCTAATACATATACAGACGTGGACAAAATTGTTGGTACCCTTTGGTCAATGAAAGAAAAAGTCACAATGGTCACAGAAATAACTTTAATCTGACAAAAGTAATAATAAATTAAAATTCTATAAATGTTAACCAATGAAAGTCAGACATTGTTTTTCAACCATGCTTCAACAGAATTATGTAAAAAAATAAACTCATGAAACAGGCATGGACAAAAATGATGGTACCCCTAACTTAATATTTTGTTGCGCAACCTTTTGAGGCAATCACTGCAATCAAACGCTTCCTGTAACTGTCAATGAGACATCTGCACCTCTCAGCAGGTATTTTGGCCCACTCCTCATGAGCAAACTGCTCCAGTTGTGTCCGGTTTGAAGGGTGCCTTTTCCAGACTGCATGTTTCAGCTCCTTCCAAAGATGCTCAATAGGATTGAGGTCAGGGCTCATAGAAGGCCACTTTAGAATAGTCCAATTTTTTCCTCTTAGCCATTCTTGGGTGTTTTTAGCGGTGTGTTTTGGGTCATTGTCCTGTTGCAAGACCCATGACCTGCGACTGAGACCAAGCTTTCTGACACTGGCTAGTACATTTCTCTCTAGAATTCCTTGATAGTCTTGAGATTTCATTGTACCCTGCACAGATTCAAGACACCCTGTGCCAGACGCAGCAAAGCAGCCCCAGAACATAACAGAGCCTCCTCCATGTTTCACAGTAGGGACAGTGTTCTTTTCTTGATATGCTTCATTTTTTCGTCTGTGAACATACAGCTGATGTGCCTTGGCAAAAACTTCGATTTTTGTCTCATCTGTCCACAGGACATTCTCCCAGAAGCTTTGTGGCTTGTCAACATGTAGTTTGGCATATTCCAGTCTTGCTTTTTTATGATTCGTTTTCAACAATGGTGTCCTCCTTGGTCGTCTCCCATGTAGTCCACTTTGGCTCAAACAACGACGGATGGTGCGATCTGACACTGATGTTCCTTGAGCATGAAGTTCACCTTGAATCTCTTTAGAAGTCTTTCTAGGCTCTTTTGTTACCATTCGGATTATCCGTCTCTTAGATTTGTCATCAATTTTCCTCCTGCGGCCACGTCCAGGGAGGTTGGCTACAGTCCCATGGATCTTAAACTTATGAATAATATGTGCAACTGTACTCACAGGAACATCTAGTTGCTTGGAGATGGTCTTATAGCCTTTACCTTTAACATGCTTGTCTATAATTTTCTTTCTGATCTCTTGAGACAGCTCTTTCCTTTGCTTCCTCTGGTCCATGTCGAGTGTGGTACACACCATATCACCAAACAACACAGTGATTACCTGGAGCCATATATATAGGCCCAATGGCTGATTACAAGGTTGTAGACACCTGTGATGCTAATTAGTGGACACACCTTGAATTAACATGTCCCTTTGGTCACATTATGTTCTGTGTTTTCTAGGGGTACCATCATTTTTGTCCATGCCTGTTTCATGAGTTTATTTTTTTACATAATTCTGTTGAAGCATGGTTGAAAAACAATGTCTGACTTTCATTGGTTAACATTTATAGAATTTTAATTTATTATTACTTTTGTCAGATTAAAGTTATTTCTGTGACCATTGTGACTTTTTCTTTCATTGACCAAAGGGTACCAACAATTTTGTCCACGTCTGTATATATATATATATATATATATATATATATATTTACTGTCTGTCAAAATATCTTATCTGTCTATCTGTCGTCTAATTTCATTGTCATTTAACCATAATGCTTATCATTTATTTTCTATTCTGTGATACATTAAGAAAATACATTACAATGTATAATTTTTATTCAGCAGAGCAGAAACCATAAATTACTATCAGTCATATTGTAGTATTGCATTATCAATCCTTAGTGCTTCCCCGAGAGATTGAAGTTCCTGGAAACAATACAAAATCTATCATAGAGATTAAAGATGAGTGGTTTAAAAAAATTCTATTTTGAAGCTTCGCCAAATTTCCCCAAAAACGTTGCCTTGTTATGAATTAATTTGCCACGAAGCATGTTAAATCAACTATATCCTGGACTGCAGGGAGAGTGTATCTCGGCGTACTTCACTGTGCATTGCAGAAACATGTATAGCTAGTCCTTTCTGAAACAGTTACCATGTGTCAACATGACGGGCACGTCTCATACAGTATATGGATGTGTGCATCGTCATGCAGGCCACCAACAGTTCTAGCTAGCCTCTAGCCAAACCAAAAGACAAGCATATAGCAGGCTTTAGTAAAAACATGTCCCAATAACAGTTAAATGAGAGGGGTTATCCACCCCAATTAGAGAAGCAAAGCCTAATGGAATTGCTTATCTATTAAACAAGGTGGACACCCCAATAACAGTTAAATTGCACAGCTTATTCACCTCAACTTGAGAATCAAGGCCTAATGGAATTGCTTATATATTAACCCCTTCACAACTGCCATACGGCTATACCCTGTGCAGCTAGCATATGTATAGACGTCATGGCAGCTCTTTAATCCAAGCGCTGCAAAACGCTTGGATTAAAGCTTCTGTCCCTGCACTGCTGCTGTCACGGACAGCATACAGTGCAGTAATGTCGGTAAGGGACCAATCAGAGTGGTTCCTCGCCGGAGATCGACCCGATTGATTAGTCTGTGCAGACAACCAATCGGATTGCGGCAGTGTAAACGGGCCTGTTTCAGGCTCTTATCTGCATTCTGCAGATCAGAGCCTGAAATCAGGAAGTGTGTGCTCCGTGCACCCTGATCTGTTGGCCCCATCTGTGACCCTTGCGTCTATCTGTCCATCAATTTATTAATTTTTTCTCCCCAAATTCCACTGCCTCCAACCTATTCTGTCCCGGCAGTGCCCCATCCGTGCCCCCTCCATGCAGGCCATACTCCCTCCTTTCCGGCCCTGCCCCCATTTGTGCCCCCTGCCCCTGATGCATTCCCCCAGCTGTATTTCATTGGGCCGGTTTCATTCCTGAGCCGCTGCCATCAGCAGCGAGTGTCAGCTGTATGCTGACACTCTGCTGTAACCCCTTAGACTCAGCGGCATCCATGGGGTAAATAGAAGGAAGGGGGCTCCCTCTCTTAACCTTGCAAAGGTGTCCTGTGTTGCCATCTACAGGAAACCTAATAGTACTATACTTTGCAATGCAAGAGCATTACAAAGTATAGTACAGCAATCAGCCCCACTGGATCTTCAAGATCCAAGTGAGACTTGATAAAAAAAAAAAGTGAAAATAATAAGTAAAAAAATAAAAATAAAAATGTAAATAAAATAAATTGCCTTTTCCTATAAAAAAAAAAAACACATATAAGGTATCCCCGCATCCGTAACAACCGGCTCTATAAATATATCACATGATCCACCCAGTCTGATAAACACCATAAAAAAATAAAGTGTTAAAAAAGCAATTTTTTGTCACCTTAAATCACAAACATTACAACACCAAGCAATCAAAAAGGCATATGCCTCCCAAAATAGTACCAATAAGACCGTCACCTTATCCCACAAAAAAAAATGAGCCCCTTGACAATCGGTCAAAAATGTAAAAGCTATGGCTCTCAGACTATGGAGACACTAAAACATAATTTGTTTGGTTTAAAAAATGCTATTATTGTGTAAAACTTAAATAAATAAGAAAAAATATACAGGGAGTGCAGAATTATTAGGCAAGTTGTATTTTTGAGGATTAATTTTATTATTGAACAACAACCATGTTCTCAATGAACCCAAAAAACTCATTAATATCAAAGCTGAATATTTTTGGAAGTAGTTTTTAGTTTGTTTTTAGTTTTAGCTATTTTAGGGGGATATCTGTGTGTGCAGGTGACTATTACTGTGCATAATTATTAGGCAACTTAACAAAAAACAAATATATACCCATTTCAATTATTTATTTTTACCAGTGAAACCAATATAACATCTCAACATTCACAAATATACACTTCTGACATTCAAAAACAAAACAAAATCAAATCAGTGACCAATATAGCCACCTTTCTTTGCAAGGACACTCAAAAGCCTGCCATCCATGGATTCTGTCAGTGTTTTGATCTGTTCACCATCAACATTGCGTGCAGCAGCAACCACAGCCTCCCAGATACTGTTCAGAGAGGTGTACTGTTTTCCCTCCTTGTAAATCTCACATTTGATGACTGGACCACAGGTTCTCAATGGGGTTCAGATCAGGTGAACAAGGAGGCCATGTCATTAGATTTTCTTCTTTTATACCCTTTCTTGCCAGCCACGCTGTGGAGTACTTGGATGCGTGTGATGGAGCATTGTCCTGCATGAAAATCATGTTTTTCTTGAAGGATGCAGACTTCTTCCTGTACCACTGCTTGAAGAAGGTGTCTTCCAGAAACTGGCAGTAGGACTGGGAGTTGAGCTTGACTCCATCCTCAACCCGAAAAGGCCCCACAAGCTCATCTTTGATGATACCAGCCCAAACCAGTACTCCACCGCCACCTTGCTGGCGTCTGAGTCGGACTGGAGCTCTCTGCCCTTTACCAATCCAGCCACGGGCCCATCCATCTGGCCCATAAAGACTCACTCTCATTTCATCAGTCCATAAAACCTTAGAAAAATCAGTCTTGAGATATTTCTTGGCCCAGTCTTGACGTTTCAGCTTGTGTGTCTTGTTCAGTGGTGGTCGTCTTTCAGCCTTTCTTACCTTGGCCATGTCTCTGAGTATTGCACACCTTGTGCTTTTGGGCACTCCAGTGATGTTGCAGCTCTGAAATATGGCCAAACTGGTGGCAAGTGGCATCTTGGCAGCTGCACGCTTGACTTTTCTCAGTTCATGGGCAGTTATTTTGCGCTTGGTTTTTCCACACGCTTCTTGCGACCCTGTTGACTATTTTGAATGAAACGCTTGATTGTTCGATGATCACGCTTCAGAAGCTTTGCAATTTTAAGAGTGCTGCATCCCTCTGCAAGATATCTCACTATTTTTGCCTTTTCTGAGCCTGTCAAGTCCTTCTTTTGACCCATTTTGCCAAAGGAAAGGAAGTTGCCTAATAATTATGCACACCTGATATAGGGTGTTGATGTCATTAGACCACACCCCTTCTCATTATAGAGATGCACATCACCTAATATGCTTAATTGGTAGTAGGCTTTCGAGCCTATACAGCTTGGAGTAAGACAACATGCATAAAGAGGATGATGTGGTCAAAATACTCATTTGCCTAATAATTCTGCACTCCCTGTACATATTAGGTATTTTCATGTCCGTAAACGATCTGTTCTATAAAAATGCCACATGACCTAACCCCTCAGGTGAATGCTGTAAAAAATAAATAAATAAAGCTGTTCCAAAACAACCCATTTTTTAATCACCTTGCCCCAGAAAGTGAAATAATGAATGATCAGAAAATCCTATGTACCCAAAAATGGTACCAATAAAAATTTCAACTTTCTGCAAAAAACGAGCCCCCGCACAAGACGAAAAATAAAAACAAATATGGTGTTCAGAAAATGGAGACACCAAAACCTATATTTTTTTTTCAAAAATTCTTTATTATGTAAAACTGAAACAAACAAAGAAAGTAGACATATTTGATATCATTGGGTCTGTAACAACACCCTATATCAGGTGTGCATAATTATTAGGCAACTTCCTTTCTTTGGCAAAATGGGTCAAAAGAAGGACTTGACAGGCTCAGAAAAGGCAAAAATAGTGAGATATCTTGCAGAGGGATGCAGCACTCTTAAAATTGCAAAGCTTCTGAAGCGTGATCATCGAACAATCAAGCGTCAACAGGGTCAAAAGAAGCGTGTGGAAAAACCAAGGCGCAAAATAACTGCCCATGAACTAAAAGTCAAGCGTGCAGCTGCCAAGATGCCACTTGCCACCAGTTTGGCCATATTTCAGAGCTGCAACATCACTGGAGTGCCCAAAAGCACAAGGTGTGCAATACTCAGAGACATGGCCAAGGTAAGAAAGGCTGAAAGACGACCACCACTGAACAAGACACACAAGCTGAAACGTCAAGACTGGGCCAAGAAATATCTCAAGACTGATTTTTCTAAGGTTTTATGGACTGATGAAATGAGAGTGAGTCTTGATGGCCAGATGGATGGGCCCGTGGCTGGATTGGTAAAGGGCAGAGAGCTCCAGTCCGACTCAGACGCCAGCAAGGTGGAGGTGGAGTACTGGTTTGGGCTGGTATCATCAAAGATGAGCTTGTGGGGCCTTTTCGGGTTGAGGATGGAGTCAAGCTCAACTCCCAGTCCTACTGCTAGTTTCTGGAAGACACCTTCTTCAAGCAGTGGTACAGGAAGAAGTCTGCATCCTTCAAGAAAAACATGATTTTCATGCAGGACAATGCTCCATCACACGCGTCCAAGTACTCCACAGCGTGGCTGGCAAGAAAGGGTATAACAGAAAAAAAACTAATGACATGGCCTCCTTGTTCACCTAATCTGAACCCCATTGAGAACCTGTGGTCCATCATCAAATGTGAGATTTACAAGGAGGGAAAACAGTACACCTCTCTGAACAGTGTCTGGGAGGCTGTGGTTGCTGCTGCACGCAATGTTGATGGTGAACAGATCAAAACACTGACAGAATCCATGGATGGCAGGCTTTTGAGTGTCCTTGCAAAGAAAGGTGGCTATATTGGTCACTGATTTGTTTTTGTTTTGTTTTTGAATGTCAGAAATGTATATTTGTGCATGTTGAGATGTTATATTGGTTTCACTGGTAAAAATAAATAATTGAAATGGGTATATATTTGTTTTTTGTTAAGTTGCCTAATAATTATGCACAGTAATAGTCACCTGCACACACAGATATCCCCCTAAAATAGCTAAAACTAAAAACAAACTAAAAACTACTTCCAAAAATATTCAGCTTTGATATTAATGAGTTTTTTGGGTTCATTGAGAACATGGTTGTTGTTCAATAATAAAATTAATCCTCAAAAATACAACTTGCCTAATAATTCTGTACTCCCTGTATATTGGTTTATGACCACATGTGGGGGTTTTTATGTAAACCGCAGAATCAGGGTAATAAATAAAGGTTTGTTTGGCTGTTAACCCTCAATGTGTAAAATAAAAAATGGATTAAATGGAAAATCTGCCAAAAAAGTGAAATTTAGACAATTCGAATTTGCAATATTTCACTAATATTTGGTAGAATACTCATCATATATTCGAGAATTCACAAATTTGAGATTATTTTCTCACAGCACTTCATCATCACAGCACTATGTATGTATGTGGCATACATACATACAACACTATATATGTAGCATTTATGTATGGACAGCAGAACCTATCAGCTACACTATATCACTATCTAACTTACACTGACTCCCACTCCAAAGCATAGAGCACAGCAATAACACTGCTGTCTCTCTCAGATCTGCAAAATACTGCATACAAGGGTTGCTGGGGAGGTTCTTATATAGTAAGGGGTAGGCAACTTTCCTATTGGTCCTAGGGATGTTGCTAAGCTCTGACAAAGACATTGCAGCCTTCTCATTGGCTCTCAAGCAAGAAGGGAGGTTACTGTTGAAAAAAAATCTAGAATATTCAAAATTACGAATATATGTCACTATATTCTAAATATTTGCGAATTCTCGAAGTGCCGATATTCGCAAATAATATTTGCTATTCGAATTTTCGAGCCCAACACTACAAAATATCCTCACATAGCTAAAGTAAGGCAGCACATGTACTGGTAATAACTAAAACTCACCCTGCAATAAAACATTGACAGAAAAATAAAAAATGTCTCTTGGAATGCAATATTTACAAAATTGCTTGGTTGTGAATGCCAAAAATTTAAACGCACTCTCTCACCTACAAAAACTGTTGTGAACTACAGTAACAGCTTAAAGCAGGGATGCTCAGCCTGCGCTCCTTCAACTGTTACAAAACCACAACTCCCAGCATGCCCTAATAGCTGTCCAGGCATGCTAGGAATTGTAGCTTTAGGGCTGCAGACTGGGCATACCTGGCTTAAAAGATGCTGATTCTGAACCTGAAATTTTTGTATTTCTCCTCACTTGCATTCCACAACTTGTTCATGATCATGCAGGTCCTTTTGTGAATGCACAGCTGGGAAATGCATGTGCAGAAAGAATTTAACATAGGAAAGTCACAAATTTTGTCTCAAGTGCCATTTTGCAACCAACTTTGTGACTTTTTAGCTTTTTCTGTCACCCTTGCTACTTCTTAAAAAGTTATAGGGAGGAAGGAAGTGGATGGGAGAGAGGAAAACTGGAATACATTACAGAAGAAATCTACTCCAGCTCTTAACTGGAGTACATTTCTCTTCCAGCACATAAACAGCAGAAGATGCAACATGTACAACGTGCGCCTAGTCAGATATTCTGCCAGAGTTGTTTAATAAGACCATCATGGGAAACGCTGGTCTTTAGTAACTGGCCCCCAATGACACTGATTTATCCAACTATTTGGAGTAAAGTAGATTTTTTCTGGTGCGCGACTCTTATGTCTAATTTATCAATCATTTGCCACTGTCATTATGTGCGATATGCTCCTAGTAGTATAGTTTTTGTCACCCAGCTGTTTTGTTGGCATTACAATTAAGGACAGAGGGGTTCTTTCACTAGCAGATATATGCCACTTTTTGGTGTATATCTGTCGCACATTTTGGTGCAAATCAGTGTATCTGTCACAACTTTATCCTGCCCTCAGTGACAGGGGTATAAAGGATATCCCACTTTCCCTTTAACCCTTAGACGACCACTACAGTCATCTGTTTAAATATAGCGGCCGCTCATGGCAAACAGCAGACTAATGTCTACCATTGATAATAGCACTGATCAGACATTTAAACCTTCCGATACCATGATCAGATGTGTAAAGCTGGAAGCCCAGAAGCACAGCACTTAAATGCCTGGAACAGCTCCTCTTAGCAGCAATCAGGGTAACCATTCATTCCCAGTGGCAGCCCCAGTCTTCCTGATAGACAGGGCTCCATGGGAACATAGTGAAATACTGATAGACTCCAATGCTAATGCATTGGAGTCTATGCTAGAAGAGATCTGATGATTGCATGTTCATGTTTCCTAGGGAAACATTTAAAACATACAAAAAAATAAGGGAAAAAGGGTTTTAATATAAAAAAATAAATCTAAAAATGTAAATCTCTCCTTTTCCCCAAAATTAAAAAAAAGAATTAAATAATAGACATCATAGGCATTGCTGTGTCTAAAAATGTCTGTACTATAAAAATATAATACAAAGAAAACAATTCCGGCACTGCAATTTTTTCTCAATAAAATCTTCCTCTTTATTTCCATAACGATATAAGATGCGGACAGGTTCAAAAAAGAAGCAACTGTTTGCGCGTTTCGGAAACCTTCTCCTTAGTCGCAACAATGTAGTCTGCGGGTTTGGAAAATGTAAAGACCCATGTACCCTCCCCCAACAAGTGGGTGGTGGTAACATAATATCACAACTTAACCAACCCGCAGACACACACCTGTTGTCTCATACATAGTAAACATATTGAATTAAAATACCCAGACATGATGAGTTCCACATAGCTCTCAGTTGAGTCTGGCTTCACCATTGTAGCCAATAATGAACTTATAGACATTGGAAAACCGACTCAAAGTAAAAGAAAACGCATCATGTCAACTGGGACAATACAAATACTATACACCACACATTTTTTGTTATTATCCCCAACCTTAGGACCACCTTGAAAAACAAAAAAAAAAAAAAAACTGGAACCTATTTGTAAAAATACATTAATTCCTTCCTTTGGTTCAAACCTGTGGTACCCTAGTATTTAGTCTAAAGATCCAGTATGCCTCTCTTAAAAGTATTTTTCCTCTGATGATATCCTCCCCTTGGGGGCACTGTTACCTTCTCAACTACAAATGCACGGAGGGATCCCGTCTTACAATTATGAGTGTGGATAAAATGTTTGGCCGCATTAGCTATATTTAGAATCAAAGGATTTGAAACATAATTTAAGTGTTCCAAAATTCTATTTTTGAACTTGCGTAAAGTGCTGCCAACATACATTAGATCACATTCCACACATTGGATGACATAGACAACCCCCGTGCTATTGCAGTTGATATAAGTTCTAATAGGAAAAGTCAGAGAGTGGTCGGCATTCTGGAAACTTTTTGTGACTGTTACACAATTGCATGTTTTACACGGGTGATTCCCACATTTTGTAAATCCTCTATATTTGATCCACATATTATGCGTCTTCTTATTTTTGTTCGCTATATACAGCAAGGGGGAATGGGTACTTGCCAAGGTCGGTGCTTTTCTAGATATTATTCTGCAGCTGTGTTTTAAAGCATTATACAGGATATTATCGTCATATATGATGGGTAAACATCCGGCTACATGTCAAAACCAAAGTTGGTACGTCCTTCTGTTCCCTATCCCTTTTTTTTTCTCCCTTCAACTCTAGCTTGTTTGTATTTATACCTACATCACTTTCTTCATTCTTTTCTATCTCATTGTCCTTTATACTAGCTTTATTTATGTTATCTCTTGGGTGGTTGGCACTTTTTTTCGGAAGATTTCTGGGGCCAAATAACATATCATGTCTGGATTTATTAAACACGATATCGATACCTCTTTCCAGCATCCACATTGGATGCCCCCTCCTTTTGAGTCTCATTTTTGTTATCTCACGCTCTTTTTGGAAAGCTGACTCATATCATGCATGGGTATTTTAATTCAATATGTTCACTATGTATGAGACAACAGGTGTGTGTCTGCGGGTTGGTTAAGTGGTGATGTTATGATGTTATGTTACCACCACCCACTTGTTGGGGGAGGGTACATGGGTCTTTACATTTTTCAAACCCGCAGACTACATTGTTACGATTAAGGAGAAGGTCTCCGAAACGCGTAAACAGTTGCTTGTTTTTTTTAACCTGTCCGCATCTGATATTGTTATGGAAATAAAGAGGAAGATTTTATTGAGAAAAAATTGCAGTGCCGGAACTGTTTTCTTTGTATCATTGACTCATCCAGGGACTTGCTGGTTGGACTCCGAGCACACGGTATAGGATATACAGAACAGGTTAGCTGGACAAGCGAACTGTCATATATAAAAATATAACAATATTTATCCCATACGGTGAAGGGCAAAAACATAAAAAACATCAGAATGGCCAGTATGCCATTTTTCATCACTTGACCTCCCAAAAATCGAATAAAAAATTAGAAAAAATCATACACATGCTAAATTGGTATCAATAAAAACTACAGATCTCCATGTAAAGAATCAGACTTTATACAGCTGCCCTTACATAGTTCCATATAGGAGTCAGAATATGATAATGAGAAGAAACTATTTTTTTTCACTATTAAAACACAAGAATAACTACATTAATGGAGTATTCTTGTAATCACACTGACGCAAAGAATGAAGGTAGCAGATTAGTTTTAACGCATAGGAAACGCAGTAAAAACAAAACTCATAAAACTGTGACAAATATTTTTTTTCCAATTGCACCCCATTTGGATTTTTTTCCCGCTTCCCATTACATCGCATGCAATATTACATGGTGACCGTAGAAAGTACAGCTTGTCACGTAAAAAACAAACAAACCTAATATGGCTAGGTCAATAGAAAAATAAAGAAGCTATGGCTCCTGATAGGCCAGGATAAAGAACAAAAACTCTAAAACAAAAAATCCTCTGAGGAATCAAGAGATTAACCTATTTACTGTAACTTAAGGGTTTTGAAAGGGATAGAATCTCCTTGAAGGCTAAAGTTATATTCTTTTTTGTTTATTTTCAGTACATTGGTCATAATGGTAAAACTTAAGAGTTCAAAAATACAGGGATGTGAGGCTCAACACCTGGACGGATAGATAACAGTGGGTGTACTACTCACTGGGTCACCTACCCAGTACGAATAAGCAATTGAATAAAAGGAAAAGAGCAGGCACAACCACCTTCTGGGGTATAAATCAGCAGTTTAATTCAATAGTACAATCCAATACCAGCAGTCACATTCAATCATATAAAACATTCAATAAACACAGCATCAACATAGCAGCAATACAAGATAGGTAATAAGGTAGCAGCAAAGATAAAATGGCAGCAATATGTCCAATGGTAGAATTGCAGCAAAATAATCCAATATTCAAATAACTCAGTGGTCAGAATAACTCGGCCCATATGGAAGAGTGATACGCATATCAGGATCACATAAAGAACAATATCTTTGAGTATGGATGTATTTGGAATGAGGTCTCCTTAGATGATGAAAAAGTGAAAGAAGTCCCACTCTTAAATATGTACAGTTGTAGTGGGGGGATCACCGCCAGTAATCTACTAGACTGCCCAGTATGTGTAGATAATAGTATTTGTTCAGTGTGTCACTGAAAACTCTTACCGCTTGATGGCTTCTGGAGTGTCCTGTGAATTGTCTTGGCAGATAACTGCCTACTCACATGTGTACTCAGGCACAATCCAGGAAGCGGAGCGCAGAGGCCATTCACAGGGACGCTGACTTCACGAGGTCGGAGCGCTCCACTGCGTAGCTTAGTGGGTGTGTCTCGTGAGTCGTGACCTGACCTACAGGTCAAAGATATTGTTCTTTATGTGATCCTGATATGCGTATCACTCTTCCATATGGAGAGTCATTCTGACCACTGAGTTATTTGAATATTGGATTATATTGCTGCTATTCTACCATTGGACATATTGCTGCCATTTTATCTTTGCTGTTACCTTATTACCTATTGTGTATTGCTGCTATGTTGATGCTGTGTTTATCGAATGTTTTATATGATTGAATGTGACTGCTAGTATGGGATTTTACTATTTAATTAAACTGCTGATTTATACCCCAGAAGGTGGTTGTGCCTGCTCTTTTCCTTTTATTCAAAACTTAAGAGTTGTCGGACCTCATAGCAAACTTAAGTAGTACCCATAACATGTGGCCTAGGAAAAGAAAAGCACCACTTATCTATTCAGAGTTCGGCAGTTCCAGCACTGATTCTCCTATCCTGGGCTGTTCAGGGTGCCTAACAGACCGTAAGTCTTGAGATCCCTTGACATACCATTCTAGAAAATTTTACCGCTGAGACTAGTGACTGGCAGCATCCATCATGGGACTTCACACTTACAGTCCAGGGTGGACCCACAATGGCTGGGACGGGAGCCTTGAAGCGGTGCAAATGTTCTGTGGTGCTGATTACATTTGCTGCAAGGACGGACAACACCTTTAAAACTTCTCTAGTGCACCAAAATGTAATAAAATTATAAAAGAATGCAAGCTTACCATTTCCAGCACTGCCGCTCTGATCCTTACCTATATAGTTACCATTTACAGGCAGTAGTGGTGATGTAGCTGAATAGAGCACCTGACTGCTATACCGCCAATCGCTTACCTTAATTGTTCTTAATGCCTTATACTTTACCTCTGTGACCAGTGAATGGCTGTAGCAGTCACAAGATGTAATGTCACCACTGCAGCCTGTAAACATATACATGGAAGTGAGGACTAGAGCTGCAGTGCTGGAAGTCAAAGGGGAGTCTGGGGATGCTCACTGGTAACTTACTGCTCTCACACTGATCTCTATGATCCATGTACGGAATAAAGAGTGATTCTGCCATTAGGTTACAACATTTTCCTCTGTTTCCAGGTATTAAACTGTCCTTAATAATAATTATGATCTGGCAAAAGATGCCTGAAGGTAAAACCCCCTGGCTGAATGATTTTGTAGTAAAATTGTGCAGTCTCGGGCTACTGTGGGTTGACGTGGCTTAGTCTTATTTGGCTAGCCATAGCATGGGGTCATACGGTGGGGTTGCTGCCCCATGGCGCAGTTTTTATGCAGTTACTGCTTTAAGAAACATGCATTCACAATGCATTTAAAGAATTTAGCCAGCTACAATTAATGAAACCATTGGAAACAATAGGTCCACAAATAAAATGTGGACAGCATACAGACAGCATTCGTATTTTGTGGATCTGTGATTTTATGGACTACAAAACAGATAGTCGTGTGTATGAGGCCTAATTAAAAGTATTTAATTGTACTGAAAAGTAAATGGACTGGATGGAGGCATTGACTTAACTTAATCACTTTATGTTGCACATTGGAAATTAACCAGTTATTGTGGGATTTTTTTCCACTGGCAAAATATAGGAAATGTCTTAAATTTGTGCATTTTTTCCAGGCAAAATTTACTTGACGGATACTTGCACTAAGAGTAGCTCACCAAAGCCCTAGTATATTATACTAATGGGATGCACCAATCCTCTCAATCTACAGAACAGTCTGTGTTCATTTGCAAGAGACAAAATGTCAAATTGATGCAGAAAGTCACAACCCTTACGACTAGGCAGCTGCATAATATCATAACTTAGATGAGGAAAGTCATTTTTGGCCTGCTCAGCTCCATCATAAATTATTTCCTCTAACTCCATTTTCCTCTAGTGTCCAGATGATGTGGTTAAATGTGAAGTAGTTCACCTATGACAAGTTTCCTGTACAAACCCATCACATATTCTTAGCTTCTTTACGAGCCCCTTATGAAAGTGCAGAACATTTAATATTCCATGCATGAAATGAAACATTTTCACTCCGTCTTCAATAGCCCTAACCTACCTAGGAATCCATTACTGATTTCTTCAGCTTCTATACAGCTTAACTTTTCATGTGTAACTATAACTCATGTTTTACAACACGCATAAAAGTTCACTTCAGCATTTTTTCATTTTCTAGACATGGCTTTGTATTTTCATTATTCATTTCAAGAAAGAATTGTTGCCTCTGTTTATCACATTCTTACAAAACTGAATGCTGTAACTGTCATCTTATTAATAATAAAGTTGAAAATAATATGAGACGAAAAAAGGGGAAAAAGATGAAGCGGCAATATAACTATCACATAGCAGAAAAAGTAGAAAAAGAAATTGAAAAGAGGTAAAAGTGTACTTTACAGTAGACTTCACAGGAAGAAGAGTCAAATATAATGTATGAACGCTCTGTAAAGAATATAATAACTTTTTTCACAGGCCATTCCATTGTATAAATTAATTGTTGTTCCTATTAGCATGCAAAAATGTATGTTAAATAGGAAAAAAAAAGACATCTAAATTTCCTGATTACAATAGCACTTCTATTTATGAGATGTGAGACTACTCTGCAATATTTTGGTACACTTTAATTTTTTTTAGCTTAGAAATTATATCTTGGATTTATTTTCCAAGTGAAGGCTGCACAAGTATATTGAATGCCTTCGAGGAATACATGCAGCCGTAGGTGGTATCTAAAGTCTGCTAATGCCACCTTCAGTGAATCAGTGTGTAATTTGATTTCCTTTAAAGGGGTTGTGCCACAAAAAATATTCTGCATTTTTCAAACCAGTTCCTGGATCTGAATGCTTTTATAATTGCATGTAATTAAACATTTAGTAAAGCTACTGAGCTATTCGATAAAATGGAACTGTACAGCGCCATCTACTGTTTGTTCTTTTCCTTATTTCTTGTCCACCTCACTGAGCTGGCTGTGAGTGCTCAGTTCAAATCTCCAACTGTTACCAGCACAATCTGTTACAGTTACATGGAAAGAGCTGCAGCAGAAACACTCACCCGAAGCTGCCAGCTTGAAATAGATCTAGCTGAACAGTTGTAGTAATAAATGGAGATCTCTGGATCCGTGTACAGGGCTTATTCTAGCTTTGTTACAAGGAGATTGTCACGTACTATATAATGTCTGACTTTAATTTTTATATCAATCTTGGCATAACCCCTTTAAATAAAATCCTTTATACATTGAAAAAGTTGATATCATTAAACCATGAAGTTATAATAAAACACCTAATACTAAAACTGTTTTAACCTTGAGTATTATCAGCTTCAGAATATTGATGGCCTATATCAGATTGGTGGGGTCTGACTCTCACACTCCGGTCAATCTGCCTAGGTGATCACTGCAGTCTGCATGATGTCTAAATATACTACTACTTATAGCTGCACCTTATTTGCTTACATGGGGTAATTCTGAAATTACTGCAGGATTACTGGAGTTATACATTAAAGGGGTTCTTCCAGGGGAACATTTTTTGGGGGTGAAACTGTGGGATTCTATAACTTCAGTATGAAAAGGGAGATTGAGTGGAGGCATGGGGGGAACACAATATACATTGCTATCATGCATGGAGCTGAGGTGAAGTGGGTATGTTCCTTTGGAATACTCTGCCCAGTTTTTTTAATGTATATACTGTACTTTCATTTACTTTATTTTATCTCCAGCCTGAACTAACGGGAGACGTTGCAGAGAGAAACAGCTGTTATTACGCAGCATTTAAATTGAGACACAAACTATGTTAGGCTACTTTCACACTAGCGTTCGGGCGGATCCGTTCTGAACGGATCCGCCCATAATAATGCAGACGGAGGCTCCGTTCAGAACGGATCCGTCTGCATTATATTAGCAAAAAAAAGCTAAGTGTGAAAATAGCCTCGGACGGATCCGTCCAGACTTTCAATGTAAAGTCAATGGGGGACGGATCCGCTTGAAGATTGAGCCACATTGTGGCATCTTCAAACGGATCCGTCCCCATTGACTTACATTGTAAGTCTGGACGGATCCGCACGCCTCCGCACGGCCAGGCGGACACCCGAACGCTGCAAGCAGCGTTCAGCTGTCCGCCTGTCCGTGCGGAGGCGAGCGGAGCGGAGGCTGAACGCCGCCAGACTGATGCAGTCTGAGCGGATCCGCCTCCATTCAGACTGCATCAGGGCTGGACGGCTGCGTTCGGGTCCGCTCGTGAGCTCCTTCAAACGGAGCTCACGAACGGAAACCCGAACGCTAGTGTGAAAGCAGCCTTAATTCGAAAATGGACTGACCTTTTCTACTTGAATAAACAAAGTTTGAGGAAATGGGCGGAAGATAACCACACCTTTATCCAGCAAAAAGGCAAACTGGATATCATAAAGGTTTTTCTTAAGATAAAAATGTATTTTCCAGATAAAATATTATAAAAAATTACAAATTCTGGTTTAAGCCAGGTCTGGACCACGAGGAGGCCCAATAGGTCCAATATGAGTATACTTTACAACAATTACAGTAGCATGCAAAAGTTTTTGGCTACCCCTGGTCAAAATTATTGTCACTGGAACCGTTAAGCAAGTTGAAGATGAAATGATCTCCAAAAGACATAAAGTTAAAGATGAAACATACTTTTCAACAGTCTACAATTAGTGTATTATATTGCTTTTGTACAATTTTAGAGTGAAAAAAAGGAAAGAAATACATTGCAAAAGTATACTAGGGGGGTTTTAGTGCTCAGATAACTTTGACCGTGTTCTCAAACCTTAAATAGTCTGTTGCGGTTCAGACTTGCTCACAATCATCATTATTAGTGGTGAACAAAGTTATAAAAAATTTGATTTGGCTAGTTCGCCAAATTTCACCAATTCGCCAATTCAATTGGTCATGAATTACTTCATCATGAATCGTATTCTATTGTATGCAGTGGATGCAATAATGAGAAATGGTGATCGCGTCTTGCCCCACCCCCCTGTCATTGAACCACTCAGATGCCACATTAATCGTCGATAGCAGAATCTGACAATGAAATTGAGGCATTTCAGGAGATAATCAGTGTAAAAATATATACTTTATCCATTTGCTCGCAGAAAGGCCGTCATGGCCATCTTGATTGAAGAAACCATGTGAAGTTTCAAAAGGCACACACCGTAGGTTTAACCAAGGTCCTCAAAGACCCCTGATCTGAACATCATTGAAAATCTGTGGATAGACCTCAAAAGAGCTGTGCATGCAAGACGGCCCAGGAATCTCATAAAATTGGAAGATTTTTGCAAGGAACATTTGAAATACTTTTGCATGGCTAAAACAAAAAGTGTTTACAAGCTGTGATACTTGCCAAACAGTTGCTACTAGATACCACCAATACAGGGTGCCTAAAGTTTGGCTTCAGGCCCTTTTCCTTTTTTGTTATTTAGAAAATATAAAAGATGAAAATAAAAAAAGTATTTGCTTAAAATACAAAGGGAATGGGTCATCTTTAATTTTATGCCTATTGGAAATCATTTCATCTTGCTTAACTGTTCACAGTAATTTTGACTAAGATTAGATTTCATTTTCCAAGAAGCACTTGTTAAAGATAATTTGACCTTTGCAAGAAATAAAAATGAATAAATATCTGATTACTGCACGTTACTAAAGGGTATCATATAGTAAGTCCCCTAATAGTTTCATATTACTCTCTGTAGCTCAAACATTTATGAACCTTTCAGATCCAATGAAAACAATAGAGTATACAGTACTGTATAAGACATAACGATTGTACTGCACATGTGATGGATGCTATCCACCGCAGAACTTTGTAAAATGGCAAAATGAAAAAAATATTAGACCATTTTAGAAGAAGATAACATATCTTGGGTTCTCTTGGGCAAAACATGATTCCATAACCATATTCTATGTCAAGAACAATTCTAACCACTTTTATTGATGAAAGAAAATTGGTTTCTTACAAATGACTGAAAATGAACAATAGATTTGGATAAACTTTAAGTCCCAGCTGCTACACATGAAGTGATAAACCTAAATGGCATAAATAAGGGACATAAGTTTGTTTTTGAAAGGGTACCACTATTTACTACAATTTCCTTGTCTGTTGATTGGGAAGGTTAATTATTGGCAAAATTTGCATAATTTATAGAATGACTCATAGCCACTTAAAAGATTGATCCTCCAAGTAATATGGTTATGAATATAAACAGCTATATTAAACCTTTTTTCACTGAGAAGAACATTTATGAGATCATTCAAGTCAAGTAAAAATAAAAATGTATTAATTTTAAATGGCATAAATTAATTTAAATATTTACCCAAAAATGATATAATTATTAATAATAATAATAATAATAATAATAAAACAAGACTGTCTAAAATAACATGCTAGGAATATATTCCTCTTACCGAGCTGCAGCGCTGATGTAGTTGTACAAACTGCTGTGTAAGTAGGAACAACTCTTTCAAGTTTAGCAATCCCCTTAGATTTTACCATGGTAATTTTCATCTTTGAAACACTTTTATTTTGAGGCTTACATTTGTATAAAGAGAAAAATATCCTTTGGGTGTTACAATGAAAAGTATTCTATATACATTTTGTAAGTTAAATAGTGCCTACAATAAAGCTTACAATCAGTGGGAACTTTATTTAAATTAATAAATGTGTGGTATGTATATGATGAACACTTTTCATTGTGCTATAGTAATATCAGAACATTGGAAACTGAAATAGATTTTGCCCAATATATGCCTAGGGCAAATTATCTTAATGAGCCTAGAGTATTTTATTGTTCCCATCATCTGAATAGAATATATTGTTCATGAATAACTACCGATTTCAGTCTGGATCCCAGGAGTCAAAAGTGTTCCCTTGTAAACCCAGCCACAGCAACGTTTCTTTTAGAAAGAGCCTAATTTGCAGACTCATTAAAATACTGAATGATGCTTTAAACCTGCGCTATGAGTTTAAGAGTGAAGCACTTTTCATTGGAGAAAAATGCGACAGAAAGAATAATCCACTGTACCTAGCTGCCTCAGTTTTCCCACTTTATAAGTTATGTGGGAAAGTAAGTCAACCAATAAATTATGTATAGTTAGACAATTTATTAAGACCCGCGTTTTAGACACCAGTATTACTAAAGCTCCTGCACTGGCAGTGGATCGCCAGTGGATCGTGCACTGGCGCAGGCTTCTACATGACTTAAGCGGATCCACCGCCGCTTGTAAATGTAAGAGAGCTCCCTAGCTGGCTTATATTTAGACCATTTTCTACACCCGCCATCCCATCCCTTTTCCCACCCTGACCACTTTTTTAGACTTGGCATGAGCGGAGAAAAGTTGCAGATTGCAGCGCAACTAACCATTGCACTGTAATCTGCACCTGAAATACACCTAATATAGGCATATTTCTGCTTAATAAATGACCCCCAATGCCTTCATCAGCCAAGCCTTATCTACCAGAGGGCAAAAGGATCAGGCATGTTAAAATCTATTATGCCTAATCTTTCTCTTCCCCAGGGGCATAACTGCAACTATAGCAACCATAGCAGGTGCTGTGGGGCCCACAGTCAATAAAAAGAACGGTGGATTTTCAGTACTACCTACAGTGTATGCAGCGAGTTATTCCTAAAGTCTCACGAGACTTAGGTGAATAACTTCAGTATTCTATATTTAAACTGGAAAACCATTTTAAAATGGTTTTCCAGTTTAAAAATCAAATGCCGAAGTTATTCACGAGGTCTCATGAGACTTCGGGAGCAGCTTGCTTCGCCTCGTCAGAGGCCATACATTTTAATGCTGTACAGCGATGCATTAAACCGAAGTTTTGAGTGTAGCGACTTCGGATCTAGGATCCGAAGCTCATTTTTCTCATCCCTAATAATTTCTATGGTTGCAGTGCAAACATCTATTTATGACATGAATTTTAGAAAATAACACATTAATTATGATAAGTAGCATTACTATATATCTATAACTTCACATTCTAAATACAACTTGAGGCCTATGAGAAAAACCCACATTCTAGATGTTATACAATAGACTATGCACAGTTTCTTGGATAAAGGGATCTTGACAAAATAATAATATATGGATCACTTCTGACCCATATGACAATAGTGTATACATTTTCAACATTTTGTAGTTTGATTCATTAAAGGAAATGTGTCATCAAAAATGTTTTCTGCCAGCTAAAACCAGATAGTGACACACATATTATTATTATTTTTTTCTAGTCTGTTTTTATTTTCTGATTGAACATTTCTAGTGTGATTATTCTATTTTCTGAACATTATTATGGGGACGGCCATCTTGCCTGAGCTGTTCTTAACAGCATTTACACAGCATTAAACAAATTGCTTTATTGCAGCCTCATGGGCCATAGACACAATGGTCAGGAGGGGACTTCATTGACTTCTATGGGAGAATTTTCTGGGCATGCTCTGTGACCTGTGCAGAGGTCATTGTGCAAGGGAAGAATAGATAAGCTCTGACAATTACCTACTGTGAATGGGGGATCCTGTCTTATCGGTCATTCTAATCCTGCCTGTAATTATATCACCTCTGTGTATAGATAAGCAGGTGACTTCAGTAAAGAGATCAGGAAAAACCAAGAAGTGACACCTATTATTAATCTTAGTGGCCAGTGCGAAAACTGTAGGGTTTGATGGTTTTTGTTTAAATATAGAAATTGACATGGAAAATTAAAAATAACTTTAAAAATTCTAAAAAAAATATGTTAAACATAAAAACATGATTTAAACAATAGGTTATTTTCTGATGATACATGTATTTAAAAAAAAGTGATCTTAGGCTGCTTTCACATCTGTGCTGGAGACTCTAATCGGAGCATCTGTCACAGATTTCGTCCAAAATATCGAAGAGAAAAATCCTGCATGCAAGATATTTTTCACAATATATACACAATAATTGAAAACTAACAGATCCCATTATAGTCAATAGGATCTGTTTGGCTTCAGTTTTGTTAGTTATGTGCTGAATCCAGAACTTCCGTTATTTTCGTTCTTCTGCTCCTATAACAGAGCAGAAGAGCAGAAATAATTGCAGAGATGCGAAAGCAGCCTGATCCAGGATGTGGGTGCCCACAGAAAGGGCTCTGAGTGCCGCCTCTGGCACACGTACCATAGGTTTGCCACCACTGATATACTGTATATTGTGTATATAGATATATATATTTTATGCACTTATATAGCACTACTATATTCCACGTTACTTTACAGACATTAGCATCAAACTGTCCCCAATAGGAATCACAATCTAAGTTCCCTATCAGTAGGTCTTTGGAGTGTGAAGAAACCCACGCAAACACGGGGAGAACATACAAACTCCATGCAGATGTTCTCCATGCTAGGATATATATACTAGGGTAAACTGCCTGATAAAATGTTTAAAAATAATAATTAAATGAATTAATTTTAACTAGTATAACAAAATTTCCCTACAAAAGTTTTCAAACACATTCCAAACATACCTGTGTGTACTATGTCCAGGGCTTTGCTGTTCCAAATGCCGAAAGCAAAGCAGTTGGCAATATTTTTTTCTAATCCAGGGCCAGAAATCGGCTACAGCCTTAGGGGTGTGCGACCTGTGTAGCCATACAGGGCACTTAACCCTTCACTCCCGAAGGGGGGTTCCACGAGGTCCCCTCTCCTGAGCACCCTGTACCTCTACCTTCAATTATATCTGTGCCCACTGTGTTTAGTAGTAATGAGCGGTAGGGGCAATATACAAATTTGCAATATTTTTTGAATATTTGGGCGAATATTCGATATATATTCGCAAATTCGAGAATTCTCAATTATTTTCTTGGTTGCAAAAATGTTGTCAATGTAATATGCGCTTACTGTGCATGCAATACAGGCGTGGGTCACTGTTGCTACATTTTTCAAGCTGCTAGAAGTTTCCTGAGACTAGAGAAAATGGTTGGCACGGCAGAACATTACAATAGCTTTGTAGGCAGATAGAGTGCTCCAATATATTAGCAAATTGGCAATTAATAATGCACATATTTTTGCACAATACGTGCAACTTCACATTTTAGCAGGTCTGACTACATATTACTGATTTTGTATTGTTGTGAACTTGTGACATCACAGCACTATTTATGTAGCATGTATGCATGGACAGCAGAACCTATCACACTACCTATCAGCTACACTATGTCTCCCACTTACTATCTGTAATATATATATATATATATATATATATATATATATAAGCTAACTAACTATCTAATGTAATTAAACAGTAAAGCACAGATCACAGCAATGACACTATCTCCCACTAACTATCTGTATTATATATATAAGCTAACTATCTATCTAATGTAATTAAACAGTAAAGCACAGAGCACAGCCATGACACTGCTCTCTCTCCCTCAGAACTCCATAAAACTGTAGAAAATGGCTGCTGGGGAGGTTCTTATATAGTAGGGGGTAGGCAACTTTCCTATTGGTTGCTAGGGATGTTGCTAATCTCAGACAAAGATATTGCAGCCTTCTCCTTGGCCCACAAGCAAGAAGGGAGGTTAGTAATGAAAAAAAAAATCTAGATTATTTGAGAATACCAATATATAGCACTATATTCTAAATCTTTGTGAATTCTCGAAGTGGCGATATTCACAATTAAAATTTCGTGATTTGAATATTCGCGCCCAACACTAGTGTTGTGCTTACTAGACAATGTGTCAGTTTGTGTAACTGACATTGGGTCTACTCTGCTCCTTTTCTTATAAAGGGTGGCCCACGAAAAAGTAGCTCATTTCCAATATCTCCAAATCAAACTATCTAATAGCAATCTTAGTTGTCCATAGTAACCAATCAGAGCTTAGCTTTCATTTTTCAGAGCCCTGTAGGAACTGAAAACTGAGCTCTGATTGGTTGCTATGGGCAACTAAGACAGATTTACTATTAGGCAGTTTGATTTGGAGAGATTGGAGGTGGGCTACTTTTTCGTGGGCCACACTGTACTTTACATCTGAACTGCAGCATCTAATGGACTGCATGAGAACCAAAAACTGAGCCAACTCCCAAACAAAGGGACATTAGAAAGCAAAAATAATAGTCTGCTCTTGGCTAGTTGAAAATTAATGTAAACCTGCGCTGAGTGAACAAGCAAAAACCAGGCTTGAAACCTAAAGAGAGTATGGGATTAAATAAAAATGTACAGTACAGACCAAATGTTTGGACACACCTTCTCATTCAAAGAGTTTTCTTTATTTTCATGACTATGAAAATTGTAGATTCACACTGAAGGCATCAAAACTATGAATTAACAAAAATAAAATGACTTCTTTTTCTATACCTTAATGATAATTCAGAAGTAAAAAACATGCCAAGCCTACGCTGGTCTTATAATTATGGCATGAGATCTTGTCTGTAAAGTCCTATAATTACTTTGCAAAGGTTTAAATGAAAGCAGTATACTCCATTGAATAGTAATATATCAACCTAATATGTACATTTTGGACACACCTTCTCATTCAAAGAGTTTTCTTTATTTTCATGACTATGAAAATTGTAGATTCACACTGAAGGCATCAAAACTATGAATTAACACGTGGAATTATATACATAACAAAAAAGTGTGAAACAACTGAAAATATGTCATATTCTAGGTTCTTCAAAGTAGCCACCTTTTGCTTTGATTACTGCTTTGCACACTCTTGGCATTCTCTTGATGAGCTTCAAGAGGTAGTTACCTGAAATGGTTTTCACTTCACAGGTGTGCCCTGTCAGGTTTAATAAGTGGGATTTATTGCCTTATAAATGGGGTCGGGACCATCAGTTGCGTTGTGGAGAAGTAAGGTGGATACACAGCTGATAGTCCTACTGAATAGACTGTTAGAATTTGTATTATGGCAAGAAAAAAGCAGCTAAGTAAAGAAAAACGAGTGCCCATCATTACTTTAAGAAATGAAGGTCAGTCAGTCCGAAAAATTGGAAAAACCTTGAAAGTGTCCCCAAGTGCAGTCACAAAAACCATCAAGCGCTACAAAGAAACTGGCTCACATTCGGACCGCCCCAGGAAAGGAAGACCAAGAGTCTTCGGAGGATAAGTTCATCCGAGTCACCAGCCTCAGAAATCGCAGGTTAACAGCAGCTCAGATTAGAGACCAGGTCAATGCCACACAGAGTTCTAGCAGCAGACACATCTCTAGAACAACTGTTAAGAGGAGACTGTGTGAATCAGGCCTTCATGGTAGAATATCTGCTAGGAAACCACTGCTAAGGACAGGCAACAAGCAGAAGAGACTTGTTTGGGCTAAAGAACACAAGTAATGGACATTAGACCAGTGGAAATCTGTGCTTTGGTCTGATGAGTCCAAATTTGAGATCTTTGTTTCCAACCACGTGTCTTTGTGCGACTCAGTAAAGGTGAACGGATGGACTCTACATGCCTGGTTCCCACCGTGAAGCATGGAGGAGGAGGTGTGATGGTGTGGGGGTGCTTTGCTGGTGACACTGTTGGGGATTTATTCAAAATTGAAGGCATACTGAACCAGCATGGCTACCACAGCATCTTGCAGCGGCATGCTATTCCATCCGGTTTGCGTTTAGTTGGACCATCATTTATTTTTCAACAGGACAATGACCCCAAACACAGCTCCAGGCTGTGTAAGGGCTATTTGACCATGAAGGAGAGTGATGGGGTGCTGCGCCAGATGACCTGGCCTCCACAGTCACCGGACCTGAACCCAATCGAGATGATTTGGGGTGAGCTGGACCGCAGAGTGAAGGCAAAAGGGCCAACAAGTGCTAAGCATCTCTGGGAACTCCTTCAAGACTGTTGGAAGACAATTTCAGGTGACTACCTCTTGAAGTGCATCAAGAGAATGCCAAGAGTGTGCAAAGCAGTAATCAAAGCAAAAGGTGGCTACTTTGAAGAACCTAGAATATGACATATTTTCAGTTGTTTCACACTTTTTTGTTATGTATATAATTCCACGTGTTAATTCATAGTTTTGATGCCTTCAGTGTGAATCTACAATTTTCATAGTCATGAAAATAAAGAAAACTCTTTGAATGAGAAGGTGTGTCCAAAATGTACATATTAAGTTGATATATTACTATTCAATGGAGTATACTGCTTTCATTTAAACCTTTGCAAAGTAATTATAGGACTTTACAGACAAGATCTCATGCCATAATTATAAGACCAGCGTAGGCTTGGCATGTTTTTTACTTCTGAATTGTCATTAAGGTATAGAAAAAGAAGTCATTTTATTTTAATAACCATATATTCTCTGGTGTGCTCTCTTTCAAAATTATATTAAAGAGTATTCACTCTACAGAATATGGACTTTCCTCATTGGGACTCATAACCATCTTTAGCCTGGTAGTCAGGAGGAAAGACCTATTCTGGCCTGTTTCAATTTTATGTTTTTATCACAGTATTTTTTTTTATTCTAAATTTATTTCTATTCATTTTTAAAATTTTATTAAGCAATATTGTTTAAAAGTTTAGCTATTATTAAAGCATGACATAAACATATTTTTGCTTTTAAGCTATATCAGTTTTAGAAGATCCTGACACAAGACAAAAAGCTATTAGCAGTGTGGATCAATAGCGTAACAAAGTCTAGCATAACAAGAAAGATGAACCAGACAGGAAAAGGTAATTAAAACGCTATAGCATCAATTAAAACCCCCAGTAGATGCTACAGTAAAACATGCTTCAGGGTTTTTTGTAAATTCATTACTCAACGCTTAATTTTTAATATGTTCTGAAACAAGAGTATGGCATTTTAATTGATTTTTGTTTTTCTATTTTGTCAGTTTCTCATTCAGTTTAATATTAAACAAAAAAATATATAAATATATAATGAAGGTTTACTAGGTTTTCTAGTTTTACTAGTAAATTTGCTAGGAAAGTCCTTACAGTCATAACAAAATTGGAAAAACCCTCCTGAAAATGTCACATTTTTATTGTAAATTTTTAATATGTGTCTGAAGTAAATATTATAAACCAGTAGAAGGATCCACAGCACTCACACACACAGCACTTTGAAGTAAATATTGGCACACAACTCAGAGGACATTTTATTTTTTTATTTTGTAAAATGAGTTGTCGGTGTATATATAGTGTAATAAAAAAATTCTCATTATTTTATTTTTATGGGGAAAGATAAAAACACGGCCATATTAACATTATTTCGTGGAATTTATTTACAGCGTTCACTGTGTGGTATAAATAACATTACTTTATTATGTGGGTCACTACAAATATGGTAATGAGAAATGCATATGTTTTTAATACTTTTTCATTCCACCTGTAGGTTTTTAGCTCCCAAACTGCCCCCTCCTCCATACTGAAGGGGTGGGGGGCTGTTTAGCTGCTCGTATCTCTGGATAGGTAGAAGCTAGAGATATGGGCATTCCAAGCTTTAAAACAATACCAGAACAGTGATATCTCTACATTGGAAGATATATCTGGATGGCAATGAATGCAGAAAGTGAGAGTAAAAGCAGGTTTCACCACTTTCACTCCTGAATCATTTTCTAATAGCTATATCCCCTACCAATTTGGAGATATGAGCACCTAAAGCAACTCATATCGCGACCCCCCAACCCACCCCTCTGTGAACTGTTAAGTGCTTTTCTCAAAGTGAAGGCCAAAACTGGAAAGTGGTTAAGTATGGTCAATCTAGCATTTATTGTTTTTGAATGCTTCCCTGGGGGCAGCCAAATTGAAAATACACAATTTCTTCCTGTACTGCCTATATAGACCAAAGTGAACCAAAGTAGGGCAGCTGCAGTGAATGGAAGTAAATTGACAGAACAACGTTACAGACAGTTACAGTCCACAGAAAGTGAAGAAGCAAAACCTCTCCCTCACAGACCGGGGACTGACAGGGTGTATGTAGAGCTCTAGTGGCGGTATATAGTGTTGTTCTGCCATATTTGGGCCTCCAGCAGTGTAGCAGTGCTATCATTAATTCTCCTAGACTCTGCCAATTCTGCTCCTGTCTATACAGCAAAGCTGACAAGTGAGCTACATAAAATATTGTGGCTGCTGTAGTGGGCAATGATAAAACAGGAATATTTCAATATTTCAATTGTTCTTGGTTGTTCTATAACTTATACAGACATGGAGAAAGCTCTAAAAATGCAGGCCACATCACTATTCATCTTCTGCTTGGATACCACATCCTGCATCCGCAATATCAGATGGGTTACATGTCAGGAGATCCCCACCCCTGACATATGAAAGTCCCAGAGGTTGTACTTGCAAGTAACACACATTTAGGGTGCATTCTGTGGATATGCCATAATTGTCAGGGATGGGCCTGCACTTTTAATTTCTGCACTTGATGATGCATTGTGTCAGAGAAAATGGATCCGTCCCCATTGACTGATCCGTTTGGCTCAGTTTCGTCAGGCGGACAGCAAAACGCTGCAGACAGCGTTTTGGTGTCCACCTCCAGAGCGGAATGGAGACTGGACGGAGGCAAACTGATGCATTCTGAGCAGATCCTTTTCCATTCAGAATGCATTAGGGCAAAACTGATCCGTTTTGGACCGCTTGTGAGAGCCCTGAACAGATCTCAGAAACGTAAAGCCAAAACACGAGTGTGAAAGTAGCCTAACCAGTATATATGTTCTAATATCAGAATTGAGACCATTTTAACAGTTTGTAATTATTAAATTGTATTTATGTTTGAATTAGATTATAATACACAGATTTCTATCCCAATTAATGAAAATATCATTTTAGAACTCAGGGCAGTTCATATATAATATGTACATACAGACTTCTCATCTAGTTTTATTACAAACTATTATGGTGCCACACATGTTCATTTCACACTTGAATATCTTAAGTGCCACTTGTAAATGGTCCCTAGCTAGCCTTGTATTATTTCAGTTATAGCAGCAATGTTCTCAAGCAAAACAGTCTCATTATGAGTGCATCAATTATTAATAGCTGTATTGTGGGACTATTACTGTTAGCCATATGTAGCATTATATATAAGCAATGCCAAAAATATTAAAAGCAATGGTGATTTGTCACTTCTTAAAACAATTTCTAATATCTTACTTGATGGTCTTCACAGAGGACTATACCTTTTTTGTTTTTAAAGATAAACAAAAATATTTTAATGTTTTAATATTAAAACTAGCCCATGATTATATGTATATATTTTTTGTATTTACTCTACTTTTAAAACCTTTGCAGAAATCAGTACAATAGGATATAAAAAAAAGTTTGGAATATATCATATACGAGAAACATGCCTGTTTCTCCACTTTTCAGCAGTTTCTTCTCCCACCTTCTGCACAGATCATTCCCTTTCAGATCACTGCTAGAATCTATTTAAGAAAATGTAATGGACTATCAGCTTAGATAACATGCTGACCATAGAAGTCTATGGATGGGAATGGAGGGAAGAGGAGCCAAGTAAGCACGAGGCATTGAAAGTGACATAGTCATGCTACAGCAGCTAATAGCTTTATTTATATCAATATTGCTCAGTACATTTCTATAATATGCTCCATTCTGCTCCTAAGTGAGTGACAGTGGAGGAGCACAATCTCCTGCTTCCTCCATGTGCTGTGTATAGGAGACATCATATTAGATAACCTCTACAAACTAATGTAGTAAAATTATAGATGGAGCCTGCAAGGGAGAAAACTTTTAAAGAAATGTAGATTGCAAGTCATATAATGGACAGAAATAGTGTTATCCGCTGGATCTAGCAGGGCAAGGGCTTTTTCATTTGCAATAACATACTGCTAGCGCAAGGCAAAGGAGACCATTAAAGCATGAAATGCTCCCAGGTTCATACCAGGGGGGCTGCCTGTCTTAAAATATGGGTATGTCCGGGTTCAGCTCTGAACACCAGACAACCCCTTTAAGGACGAACAAATACATAGAGGAATGAGACATATCCTATCCATTATCCAACCCTTCATTAATTGGGCCCGTCTCACAGCTATCTGATATTTAACTTCTCCTGGACAGCCCATAGACTACAAATGTCCAAGTAGTTAAACTCCTATAATATTGATGACACCCTTAATAACCAAGCATTTAAATTAATTACACCTATATATTTCTTGGTGTACAAAAATACATGAAAACGCTTGTATTAATTATAAATGTACTTTTATTAATCACAAATCATGATACTGACATAGTCACCCAATTCCATAAAAACTATTTTAAAAAATTACAATAGGGACCATACAAAAATATAGCTTATTAATCAGAAAGGGATCCAAATGATTTAAAATAATTAATATAAGGTGCAAGTGCAAAATTCTAATATTTATAGTACCAGAGGCAGTATTCATAGACTGGAGCCAAAATACATAAGCAGAAAATAAATAATAAAGCAAAGGTGCTATAATGTTACTGCTATTACCAATCAGTCTAAGTGATGCTATGCTAATACTGTCTTCAGTACCTCACAGCTCACATTACAATAAAGACCATTCAACAATATAAGTTGAATGCGCAGATAAGCACCAAAAATGTACTAGTATAATACTATGTATTTAAATAAGGATCCATTTATGATTGAAAATAATTACTATAAAGTGCAAGATCTAAATAATAATATTACCAAAGGGGCCAAAAACCAGTATTAGTAGTAACATACAGACTGGAACCAAGATACATGAATAAGATATAAATAATAAAGTGCAAGTGCTATAACATTATTGCTATTAGCCACTGTCTGAGGCATACTGTGCTAATATGGTCCTCAGTACCTCACTACTCAATGCGTATTGCCATGCAGGCTTCCTCAGGAGGTATGGATTTATTTTGTCAGTATCATGATTTGTGATGAATAAAGGTATATTTACAATATAATACAAGAGTTATCATTTATTTGTGTATGACCAGAAATATATAGGTTTGTCTACAAATGTCAAAGTGGTCCGCATTTTCTTTACAAAGACGTTTCCAAATGTCTTTGCTGAGAAGGCAGCTGCATGGAGACTGTGCAACTGCAGGAGCAAGGCGGACATTGACAGTGACAGCCAAGCTCCCCATAGAGAAGACAGAGACATCTATTATATGTCCCTGCATTCCCCGTTGCTCTATACACAGTGAGTTATGTGTGTAGATATTAGAAGTGGCTTTGCTGCTCCAGTCCTAGAATTTACATGATCGCCCGTCCCAAATAACTGAGAAAGGTGCTGGGTTGTAGCATACCCAGATCAGTTCTGCAGTGAATGTCAGGAGTTGTTTTCCACCTGTGACTGGCGCTAATATGTCAAGCTCAGTTGCAGGAAAAAGCAGCCATTAAATACAATGTTAAATGTCCCCAAAGGTTTTGTGTGACCTTATGGTGGCACAAAGTGTGAAATAATAAATAAATAAAAAATAATGAATGCCATCACTAGCCTACGCCGCAGCTTCTAACCCTGCTCCTATCCGTCCGCCATGAACTACAAATACTTTATACCAGAACAACTGTAACAGAAAGGGGGCACAAAATGTTTTATTTTAGGGTTCACATTACCTTTTTTGCCCTATGTTTAATGTACATGTTAAGAAAACAAGGATGCAAAAGCATAGCACACTACACCTCTCCATCCTGCAGAGTCCTGCAAAAAATGTATACATTAGCGAATATTTTTTTTCTTTTTTACAATGGAACCACTGTATACATTTTTGTATACGTTAAACATAATAACTCAGACTTAGGCCTCATGCACATGGCCATTGCTGTATTGCGGCCCTCAAACAGCGGGTCCGCAATATGCAGCCACCGGCCATGTGCGCCTCACATGACAGATGCTGAATGGGTCCGCAATACAGAGCTGCGGTGTGGAATGGAAGCACGGAACCCCACGGAAGCACTACGGAGTGCTTCTTTGGTGTTTGTGTCCATGCCTCCACGCCGCAAAAAAAATTGAACTTGTTCTATTTTTTTGGTGTGCGGACTGATCACGGACCCATTCAAGTTGAATGGGTCTCGATCCGTCCTGGCCACCACACGGACGTTGCCCGTGCATTGAGGACCGCAAATTGAGGTCCCCAATGCACAGAACGGCCACACAATGGCCTCTTGCATGAGGCCTTAGTTGCACTTTGTGCTATTGCAAGAAAATGAAAATATTGTAAAACATGACATTTTTACTGTTTGTTGTACATTTTCCTAAGTTTAAAAACTAAAAGCAAAAAGTACTAAAATAAAAATTGCATAAAAATAAAAACCCATGTATCATGGAAAAAGATATGCAAAAATTATTTCAGTCACAAAAAGCCATTTAGCAAGGACAAGGAACAGGACTTAAGGAGATTAATATAGGTCACCAAAACTTATGACATACCCTTTTCCTGAATTAGTTTCATGTGTTGTTATTCTTCTTGTTCATTTTTTTTTTATTGTTACACCATTCTTACTGTTATTTATGAAAAGAAAACTCCTTCTCCATCTTTGTAAACCAGTCTGTAAAGAATTATTCCCAACATCTGTGTGTGACTTCTTTTTTTGCCCACGTACCTAATCACTTTGATGTGCCTTTGCTACAAGACATGGAACTTAACAGCTTAAGTATTTGAGTTATGGGTTGTTGCCTGGCTCCTTATAAATTGGAAATCTAACCATCAATAATTGATAACATCCTTTGTCTGTTCAGCCGTCATAAATCTGTAATATTGAGACAACAAAGCAGATCCGTCATCCAGTATGTGCAAGGATGCAACATATAACACAGAACTTTGCAATTTCATTTCAAGTGTTTAAAAAGTAATCATACCTTGTCACTTCTGGAACACCTGTAAATCCATGGTATTGGCCTGCCGCAAGTATGAATGGGGATTTATTATACTAGAAGTGCATTACTGACTCATGGTGACTCTCACAATGCATAATTTAGCACAAAATTGCCTTTAGTTTGAGAGAAGTAGATTGATATTAGCACTTTCTCATGTCATCCGACCCTGATTTAATTTTATAGTAACACTAAAACATTGAAAGAATGTAGTAAGGAAGACAAAAATGCAATAGATCTGCTCTGCTCCAAAATTTCCATTAATAGTTACCATTGACACAAATGACTTCGATTTCAAATAGGCTGCTATATAAAAGAAGCATAAATTGCGAGAAGCCATGGATGTGTTGTGATGGTGACTATAACAAAGATGAATACCTGCTTGGAAGGGAGTTTCCTTCAATGGGTGCTAAAAATAAAAACAAAATTGTAGAGGAATCATTTTGTCAGTCTGCTCTATAAAATGCTCTAAATATATACAGTACATGACAGTATCCTCATTATTAAAGTTCAAATGCTACAGATTGTGAATGTACTCTAGACCACAATCTCCCTGATGAGTGGCTATAATTCAAACCTTTAAATGGGTTCTCCTGTGTTGTTTCAGTGATGGCCTATCCTCACGATAGGACATTACTAGTTGGCACCCCGCACCCCGGCCAATCAGCTGTTCTTTGTAGCTCCGTCACCGGAAAATAGTAGTGTAGAGGGCTCTTCACTGCACTGCTGCTCCGACTGATTTCAATGAGAGCAGCTTTTCAGTGATGAGTGCTGTCCACTACAATGTTGACAGAGTAGTGCAGTTCTGGCATCAATTTCTGGTGATGGGTCTACACAAAATATCTGATCAGCGGGATGCTGGACCCCCACCAATCAGCTATTGATGGCCTAACCTGAAAACAGGTCATCACGTAAAAAAGGCTAGACAACTCCTTTAAAGGGGCTATCCAGTACTTAAGCTTTTTTTGTAAAGTCTGTGAGAGCTTTAAGTAATAAAATAACCAATACTCACCCATTTGATATCACCACTGAGACCACATATTCAGCTGCCTGTTAGTTCACGGAGTCCAGTGCGGACCAGAGCAACAGCACTGGAGAAGTGGTTGCAAATAGTTGTGTATTAGATATTTTATTATTTTAAAGTGCTTCTAGCCTAAACATAAAATATATGCTGTATAATCCATTTAATATACAGTGCTTAGTTAGAGTAATATGCTTGTATTAGCCACCATTTGGTCCCTTATATCTAAGAGGTGATTATGCAAGTCACTACAATATTTATTTGTTTTACCCTTAGTCTACCTAAAATTAATAGTAATATGTGTCACATATACCTGCTGAAATGCGCTATGATTCTAAAGGGGTTGTCCCACAATGATCTTTACTCTCCAACCCTCCCAAATTGCTATAAATGGTCACACAATAGGTAAAGACTCCATCTTCCTCCATGGTCAGCCAGCAATTACTAAAGACAGTGAAGGGATCCAGAGGAGGCACTAGACAGGCTGTTAACTACAAATCCCATAATGTCTTGCATATGCCTCTTTCCAATTGGAATCAATGTGCCAGTAGTACAGAGATCTGTTCTGTTTACTGTGCATGTGTATGAAAGCCTCACTGGGTGGCCATGCAGGGAACCATATTTAAGTAGCAGAATGGGGCACCAATAAGCGCTTATACAATGAACATCCTGGGGTGTGCATTTGCATTCTGAGCGACTTTGTGCATTTCAGGAACTTTCCGTTAGGCACAGTTGCAAACAGTCTCAAATTTGCAGGGACAGTCCCTAATTTTCAGAGACAGTCTGCGAGAATTTGGGCTGTTCCATTACAAAAATGAGTGGGGAATATGTAAGTCTTAACCATAAATTGACAGTTCCACACGGTTTGGGGGTTTTCCCAAGGACCTGGCCTATTTGTCGCAAATTTACCCACTGTAAAATTGGTAATGTCTGGCAGTGACTCTCCTAAGAAGTTGGATAATTTGCATTATATGCATCCGCCAACTACCCTGATTATTTCAATTTTTTTTTTATTCAACCCCTTAGTGATCACCAATACTCCTTTTTATGGTGGTTACTTATGGTTCCTTAGGTAGATGCTGCCTTTTCAGGGCAGCTAAGTCTAAGTGTTGCTTGGGTGTCCCATATCAGCTGGGCTGATCCTGGCCTTCAATGCTTTGGATAGCAACTGCGACATATGTGGTTTCAAAGGGAAGGGGATTTCCTCTTTCACCCCCATTCTCCCCAGCGGCAGGTTGACTGTCAGTGTAAAATACAGTTTTAGGGCTCATTCACATGAACGTGTGATGCCCGTTGCAGTATTGCGGACCACATTTGCAGATCCGCAATACACGTGCACAGTTCCGTGGCCATTCCGCATTACGGATGCGGACCTATTCAATTCAATGGGTCCGCAAATCCGGAGATGCGGAACGGAAGAACGGAACACTATGAAGCACTATGCAGCGCAAAAAGATAGAACTTGCTCTATCTTTTTGTGGAACTGAAGGATCACGGACCCATGCACCTGCTCTTCGGACGGTGCCTGTGCATTGCAGACCACAATTTGCAGTCCACAGCATGGGCACGGGCTTCACACGTTTATATGAACGAGCCCTTTCTGTTGGAAAAATAAAAATGTATAGCTCTTGGAATGTGACAATGTAGTTAATACCCCATAATGACAAAGTGAAAACCGAATGTTCAAAATCTTTGCTAATTTATTAAAAAGAAAGAAATACAATCTTGCATTGACATACAGTCATGTGAAAAAATTAGGACACCCTTTGAAAGCATGTGGTTTTTTGTAACATTTTTAATAAAAGGTTATTTCATCTCCGTTTCAACAATACAGAGAGATTAAAGTAATCCAACTAAACAAAGAAAACTGAAGAAAAGTCTTTTCAAGATCTTCTGTAAATGTCATTCTACAAAAATGCTTATTCTAACTGAGGAAAAAGATAGGACACCCTTGCCCCTAATAGCGAGTGTTACCTCCTTTGGCTGAAATAACTGCAGTGAGACGGTTCTTGTAGCCATCTACCAGTCTTCGACATCGGTCTGAGGAAATTCTACCCCACTCCTCAATGCAGAACTTTTTCAGCTGTGAGATGTTTGAGGGGTTTCTTGCACGTACAGCCCTTTTCAAGTCACCCCACAGCATCTCAATGGGATTCAAATCTGGACTTTGACTTGGCCATTCTAGGACTCTCCATTTCTTCTTTTTCAGCCAATCTTTGGTTGATTTACTAGTATGTTTTGGGTCATTGTCATGTTGCATGGTCCAATTCCGCTTCAGCTTTAATTTTCTAACTGATGGTCTCACATGTTCTTCAAGCACCTTCTGATACACAGTAGAATTCATCGTGGATTCTATGATGGTGAGCTGACCAGGTCCTGCTGCAGCAAAGCAGCCCCAAACCATGACACTTCCACCTCCATGCTTCACAGTTGGTATGAGGTTCTTTTCTTGGAATGCTGTGTTTGGTTTACGCCAAACATGTCCTCTGCTGTTGTGTCCAAATAATTCAATTTTGGACTCATCTGTCCAAAGAACATTATTCCAGAAGTCCTGGTCTTTGTCAACTTTATCTCTGGCAAATGTCAGTCTGGCCTCGATGTTTCTCTTGGAAAGCAAAGGTTTCCTCCTTGCACACCTCCCATGCAAGTTAAACTTGTACAGTCTCTTTCTGATTGTAGAGGCATGTACTTCTACATCAACAGTAGCCAGAGCCTGCTGTAGTTCTCGAGATGACACTTTAGGGTTTTTGGAGACCTCTTTTAGCATCTTGCGGTCTGCTCTTGGGGTGAACTTGCTGGGGCGACCAGTCCTGGGCATGTTGGCAGTTGTTTTGAAAGCCCTCCACTTGTAGACTATCTTCCGGACAGTGGAATGGCTGATTTCAAAATCTTTTGAGATCTTTTTAAATCCCTTCCCAGACTCATAGGCTGCTACAATCTTTTTTCTGAAGTCCTCTGACAGCTCTTTTGCTCTCACCATGGTGCTCACTCTCACTTCAACAGTCAGGAGCACACCAAACTAAATGTCTGAGGTTTAAATAGGGCAAGCCTCATTCAACATGCAGAGTAACGATCTACTAATTATGTGCACCTGGTGTGATATACCTGTGTGAGATCTGAGCCAATTTAAGAGGGAATACATGTGACGGTGTCCTATCTTTTTCCTCAGTTAGAATAGGCATTTTTGTAGAATGACATTTACAGAAGATCTTGAAAAGACTTTTCTTCAGTTTTCTTTGTTTAGTTGGATTACTTTAATCTCTCTGTATTGTTGAAACGGAGATGAAATAACCTTTTATTAAAAATGTTACAAAAAACCACATGCTTTCAAAGGGTGTCCTAATTTTTTCACATGACTGTAAGTATTCAGACACTTTACTCACTACTTACTTAAAGCACCTTTGGCAATGATTACAGCTTTCAGTCTTCTTGAGTATGATGCCACAAAGTTTTCACACCTGGAACTGGATTTTCTGCCATTCTTTCCTGCAGAGTCTCTCAAGCTCTGTTAAGTTGGATGGGAACCGTTGATAAACTGCCATTTTCAGGTCTTTCCAGAGGTATTCGCTTAGGTTTAAGTCAAGGCTTTGGCTGGGTCACTCAAGGACAATCACAGAGTGGTCCCTAAGCAACTCCTGTGTTGTCTTGGCATGTGCTTAGTATCATTGTGTTGTTGGAAGGTGAACCTTCAGCCCAATGTGTGGTCCAGAGTACCCTGGATCAGGTTTTCATTAAGAATATAATTATACATTGCTCCATTCAGCTTTTCCTCAACACTGAGCATTTCTTTGTCCCAGTTACTGTAAAAAAAAAAAAAAAAAAGGCATGATGCTGCCACAACCATTGTTTACTGTAAGGATGGTGTTGGGAAGGTGATGAGCCATGCCTGAACAGTGCCTGTTTCCTTCCAGACATGCTTAAAATGTAGGTCAAATAGTTCAATCTTGATTTCCCCAGACCAGAGAATCTTGTTTCTCACAGTCTGAGAGCCCTTTAGGTTTTTAAAATTCAGGTGGGCTTATACTTAAGAAATGGGTAAGGGCAGATCCTCCGACAGTGAGACAATGGAGGAAAGCGGTGGATAACTTGATTAAGGAAGAACGACTGATGGAGGGCCACAGAAAAATAGTAAAAAGTATTGCTGAACTTTGGAAAAAGTGGCTACTTTTTCCAAAGTTGGTGGCATCTGAACAGCATTCACCATAAGGACCTTCTAACGTCACAGGGTCATTTATACCCTGCATTGTGCCCTCTTACCACACCCTGTGCAGTGCCCATAGTCATTCCCTGTACTGTGCCCTCTTATACCCTTTTATCCGGTCACTGTATGGTGGTTTTATCATTGTATGGCGGTGTTATCACTATATGGCGGTGGTATCCAATAACTGCATGGCCATAACTGTATCCCCTTCCCTGCCCACACCACTTTTTTTAGACCTGGCATGAGCAGGAAAAGATACAGATTGCGGTGCTAAGGACCTTTGCGCCACAATCTGTGTCAGAAATATGTCTAATATAGACGTATTTCTATATAATAAATGACCCCCTAATTGTATTATCATTCGGGGGTAGGGCTAATATCTTTATATTATATAGATTCTAGTGTATTATACTGTGCCCTGTATTTCCCAGTAGAAAATGATCCTTGGGCAGCACAGTCCTCACCACTGACCACCAGGACCAGGTAGCGCTCTGTCAGTACATGGCGGCCTCCCCTCTCCACCACGCTGCTCCGCTGTGTACTGGTGCTTATTCTGACACTAGGGCTGGGTTCACATCCCATTTGTGCCATCCATTTAATGTATACCAAAAATGTATGCGTTAACAGATGCCTCAGACTGATGCCGTACAGTGGCGTCTGTTCACCATACAGTTCCATTGTAAAAAAACATATACTGTTAATGTATGCATTTTTTACTTGACTCTGCAGGATACAAAAACGTGGCGTGCCGCACAATTGTATACATCAAACCGATAGGAAAAACGTGATGTGAACACACATTGGGGGGAGGGGGGCGTACTAAAATTTGCTGTGGGGCCCAGTCAGTTCTAGCTACATCACTGCACATCTCCTTCTCTCCTCCAGGCCTGGCTCACTGCTGCAGCGGGCCGCCGGAGAGAAGGAGCGCAGGTAGCTGCGGTTAGTGAATGACAGGACCACCGGCTCATCTGCAATGATAGGTATGTGAGGGGGCCACTGGGGGGTCATTCATCATACTGTGAGGGCCCCTTACACAGTATAATGACTCCCAGTGCCCCCCATTTAGTATAATGATCCCCATTGACCCTTCATTTAGCATAATGACCACCAGAGCCCCCATTAAATATAATAACCCCTCGTGCCCCCTCCATACAGTATAACCCCAAGTGTGGGGGCGACTGGGGGTCATTATTCTGAATGGAGGGTCACTGTGGGGTCATTATACTGTGAGGGCCCTTTACATAGTATAATGACCCCCAGTGTCCCCCATTTAGTATAATGATCACCAATGACCCTCCATTCAGTATAATGACCCCCAGAGCCCCCTCCATACAGTATTCCCCCAGTGTGGGGGCTACTAGGGGTCATTATTCTGAATGGGGCGACTGGGGGTTATTATTCTGAATGCAGGGCCACAGGTGGTCATTATACAGTGGGGGGGGGGGAATTGGGGGTTCATTATACTGTGTGAAGGGCCACTAGTAGTCATTATACTGTATAGGGGCCACTGGGGGTCATTATACCGTGTGGGAGCCACAGGGGGTCAATGTAAAAAAATGCCTCATGGGGGCCCACTGGGATTTATCGCCCAAAGGCCCACATGAACCTGGAGCCGGCCCTGGGAGGGTAAACGGAAAAAAAGTAGTATAAAATAATTGGTTAGGGTAAGATGGAAATGTATTACATTTTTTGGAGATATTGAAATATTTTATATGTTTGGAATATATATGTTTCCTTTTATGTAATAAAAATAAAGAGTTAAATGACAAAAAAAAAAAATTCAGGTGGGCTTTCATGTGTCTTTTATTAAAGAAAGGCTTAATTCTAGCCACTCTGTCATAAAGCCCAAATTGGTAGAGTTCTGCAATAATGTTAGACCTTCTAGAAGCTTCTCCCATCTGCATACAGGATCTCTGGAGCTCAGCCAGAGGGCGATTGGGTTCTTGGTCACCTTTCTCCCCTGATTTCTTAGTTTAGTGGGGCAGACAGCTCTAGAAAGAGACATGGCTGTTCAAAAACTTCCTTCACTTAAGAATTATGGAGGCTGCTGTCATGGGAACTTTCAGTGCTGCATACATTTCTTTGTACCCTTCTCCAGATCTGTGAGACAATCCTGTCTCTGAGCTCTACAGGTAGTTATTTTCTCCTCATAGCTTGGTTTCTGCTCTGATAAGCATTCTTATCTGTAAGACCTCAAATAGATAGGGGTGGTGTAGCTTTCCAAATAATGTCCAATCATCAGAATTTACCACAAGTGGACTCCAGTCAGCTTGTTGAGACATCTCAAAGATGATCAAGAGAAATGGAAGCTAAACTTCAAGTGTCTGTCAGGAAGCAGGGGGTGTTACCCCTACTCTGGGACCACGGGCACGGCGCAGGGCACGGGTTCCCCTTCAGCTCGGTAGAACACCTGGTGCCCGAGGTGCGGGTGCGCGGCATGTGCGCAGTACACAGGCTGCTCGCACATTTCCGGGTGCATAGCGTTCCTGCATTATCCGGCTGTCAGGTGTGAGCCTTGCTGAGGGAGATTCCCAGTACACACCTTCCACCTTCCTCGCCTGCCATTGGTTCCTGGGGAGGGTGGTTCCTACCTTCCCTGGCTATAAAGACCTGGCCTGAGCTCTGGCTCATTGCTGAGTTATTCTACCTTATGGTGAACACCTAGCCTCCCTGCAGATCCTTCTATTGCCTGTTGTTTCTTTGTATCCTTCCCAGCTACTGACCCCATGACTGTCTTCCGCCTTGAACCTTCGCTGCCTGCCTCGACCCGGATTGGACATTGACTACCCCTCTTGGATTATCCCTAAACTTGTACCGCGTTCTGGGCTGTCAGCTGCTTACTGCCAGTGGGTTCCTCATCCCACTACTGGCTCCCTGGGAGGTTCTGACAGTGTCATAGCAAAAGATCTGAATAGTTAATTCCAAGCAAAATTTAAGTTTTCCCTTTTTAAGAGATTTTCAAAATTTTCTAAAATTCTGTTTTCACGTTCTCATTATGGGGTATTGGGTGAATTTTCATTTATTTATTTTAGCACAAGGCCACCACATAATAAAATGTTCAAAAAAGTGAAAGAGTCTGAAGACTTTCCGACTTGTACATCTATTGACTCACCCCAAAAAAATACTAAATCTCTGTTTTTTTTTAATACAGTTCCAGACATATCCAAACTGAAAAAGAGACCCTTTGGCCAATGTTTCCAATTAAAGTCTATGTATATGCCAATAGTTCACCACACGTGGTGTGACTTTACACCTCCTGAGGAAACTTCAGTGAAACACTATCATAGTCACACACCTATCTATTGGTTTTACTAATGCTATGTATTGAATGCTTATGTTTTGGTATATGGTCCCAGGTATTGCTAGTGCAGGTTACTAAAGAGATCATAGATAGTGGGGTCATGTTTATTTAAGCAATTTTTTGTGTGAAGGGTTCTTTACCATTTTTTGAGAATTACTAAATATTTGCTGAATATTTATCTTTGAATGAAGTTTGTCATATTCTATGAGTAAATACCTATATATTTATTATATTTAGGTGTTATGTTATTGGAAATGGAGTCTCATGGGGACTCTTATTTAAAGGGGCTGTCTGGTTTTCCTCCTGAAAACCAGGCAACCTCAGGATCTGCTTGAAATAAAGAACAGGTAAGTACTTACCTCACAGATCTCACGCTGCTGCTCCAGTTCTCCCAACCAGGTTTTACTTACCCAGCTGCTGACAACTTGTGACTACTGCATCCAGTCACTGGTCTCAGTGATGCATCGGAAGGGGCCAGCGATTGGCTGCAATGGTCATGTGTTGTCGACATGACATCAACCCTGCAGCCATTGGGGGAACCGGAATGGCAGCATTGTGAGCTAATTACAAAACTGTTCTTTATTTCAGGTTAATTCCGGGGATTGTCTGGTTTCCTCCTGTATTTTCATTTAATAATGTGATGTGAATTTAATTCTAATTTTCATATTAATCTTAATGGAAAAGATGAAAAAGTACTTTGGGGCAGATGCACTAACAAGGTACTAGCGTGAACTAGCATTATTTTTTTGTAGTTCTGAATATATGATACTCTACGAAATATCCCTAGATTATATGTTTGTTTTGGGTATTTTTTTCAAGCTAAATGTACCAAAATTTATGTTTTCAAATCCCGAAACAACATAAAAATTGCAAAACATTTCTCCAGATAATCCATGTATTGGATAGTCCTTAAAGCGAGAATATTCTAATCACTATTACTTTATCTAATTCATATTTATGTATCCTCTAGTTTGTCTTTTGCTTCTGTATGAAGGAAAACATTTAGACATTTTATGAATATCATTTTAAGAAATGTGATTCCTTTCGCTGGATGAAGTGTAGTTTGTAGTCTACTGACTGCCTTTCAGATTAGTCAGAACAACCAAGTATTTTAGTATAAAATTGCTATGAATGTTAATCCAGAGTTTGCCAGCCAAAATGTTTTCACAAAACTGTCTTAGATAATAGAGTTTGGTCTGAAAATAGCTTGGAATATATAAACTGGCTTGAATGCAGCACATATGGTAGAGGCTGTGTGCAGTATAAACAGGCAGTTGACAAATAGACACTTAAAGACATTATATTGTATTAGCAAATCCAAAAATCACAGTGCTGCACAAAATCTACCTGGTACCAGAGTACTCATTACTATGCTAATCAGGAAAATATTATTCAACTGACTGTGCATAATTCTGAACCTATGTCAATATAATACCCCTTAAGGTACTGCTTTCATATAATTGACAACATCTAGTTATTTTTACTGATTTATTCTATTTTTCTTTTTTTAAATGAAATCTCATTTAACAATGTAACCATACCAGCATTTAAAGTGGTTTATTGGTATAACACCCCTTTGGGCCGACCTCTGTAGGCATGGTGTATTGTAGTTCTCCCTATAGTGCAGTGCTAACACCCAGATCTTGATGGAAGCTGTGTACGAATGCAGGAGGGTCTTCCTCTTCTGCCAGGGTCTGACTCAGGGAACCCCTGCCTAACTCAGTACACACTCGCCAGAGAGAGGTGTAAAACTAAAACAGGTTTATTTGGGGAAGGGTAAACAATGGCGAGCTGAGTAATAATGATGCAAATAGAGAAACACAGCACAGATAACATAAGAGCACAGTTACAGTTCTGTATGATGGAACCTCCTAGTGGTGGGAATGAACTATATGCCAGGCCTGGCTGGTATAACTAATAGTAATGTACCCTGAAATAATGTGTTGTGTGCCCAAGTGCAGGACCCTCCGATCTCTGCCACGCACTCATAGTCTCTGTGCTTCCTGGCCATTCAGCGCCTTTCTCTGTCTTTCCTTTCCAGCATTGTCCCATAATCCCCTGCTCAGCCAATCAGTCCTCTCCTCTGCTACTCCTCCTCCAGGATGCAGAGGCAACGAGAAGCAGGGGGGGCTGAGACATGTAGTTCACTTCACTTCAGAAGAACTGCTAATGTCTGCTGATGTGAGTCTCTTCTTGGAATAAACTGCATCACTCACTGTACACAATGCTTTCCCTGCAGGGGTTATACTGGGACCCAATGGATTCCGTAATCCTACCTTATAGAGCATCTGTCAGTAGATTAGTTCCTATGAAACCTGACCTGTTGCATGTGAGCATGGCATCTGAAGGCATGTGTATTGGTCCCATATTAATATGTGCCCGCACTGATAATAAAAGTGATGTAATGGGCCTCTAGGAGAAACAGAGGCATTGCCATTATATCTAGAGGCTCTGCTCTCTCTGTAACTGATGATCCCTCTCCACTTTGAGGGAGGAAGCTATAAACTAGCTGGGTGGTGTTAGAAATGGTGCTGGAGTGGCAGAAAAAGAAGTGCATTATGGGTTTGGTTGGATATTGCAACAGGAAGTGCTACACACAGCATATCTGTTAAAAAAACAATGCTTTAAAGGGGTTATCCTATGATTAATGTAAAAAATGTTCATAAAAAAATCATACAATGTGACAATCTCTTTCTAACAACCAGACCTGTACCTAACATGGCTTCAGGGATCTTCTCACTCATTGCTCAAATTATGCTATACATTTATCTAGCGTTAAGCCCTGAATAGCAGAAAAAATATTACAATAACTTCCTGATAAAGGTGGTATAGGCTTTCTGTCACTCTACAAGATCTATAGAGCTATCCACTTAAGCAGAATAGTAGACTGGTTCAGATGCTCTCTACATAGAAACTGAATACCCCTGGAGGATGGTATAACGAGACTACTCTTAAGACATCTAATTCTCTCTCAAGGGCGCAACATGTCTCTTTCTTCCTTAGGGATTTTGTCCGTTGCCTTTAAGATATGGAAGGACCTTGACACCAGAGACCTCTGTTCAAAATTATCTAGTGAATATCAATGACCCCTTCTGTGGTTTGTACAGTTATGCAACCAAACTAAAACCCCATCTAAAGTAATCTCTATAATATGCAAACACACTATCTCCTTAGACAACCAGTCAACTGCTTACTTTATAAGAGACTGGGAAAAGGAGCTACATGTTAAACTTTCATCTTTGCGACTCGCTTGTTTACTATGCAGCCCTAAGTGTATCTCACATTGTGTCAAGGTACAAGATAATTCATATAAAATTCTCTCCAGATGGTAGCTAACTCCAGATAGATTGAGCGAAATGTATAATACTATATGCTCAGGCTGCTGAAGATGTGAAAAGAATAAAGACACCTTCCTTCACATTTGGTGGGAATATTCTTTCTTTTTGGTGACAGTTTTTTAAGACTATTAAATGTTGTGGAATACCACTCAGAAAACGCATTCTTCAGGAATAATAAGGTTTATAGTGGCTAGCTAGGAACATTAACAGCTTCAATCGCACAAAGGAAAATGCTTAAAGGGGGAGAGGTCCACACTTATATTATACATAACCATCCTAAACCATACATACTGTACGTGTCTTATCCTTATTGGATAGGTTGAACTCTCTCTAATACCCCATTGGACATATCCATGCATAGACAATGCTTGCTTGCTTCATGTTCTTCTTAGCCAACATCTGCTATCCATTACCAATACTTTCTTCATCCTGTCTAATCTATAGCCCCTTCTAACCCCACCTTAGGAATGTGTACAGACACATAAGATTTGGGAATGTAGTGTCTGGCATAATCAGGCAGCATTATACTATATAGTTTTTATTTTCTCCTTCATTCCCCCTGTTGTTGGTTTCCCCAACACACACACACACACAGATTCTGACATTTATACCACACACACAATGCCTCTCACATTCTGCAATTCAATATATGATGTTCTCCTCATCTAAGGAAAAAAGTTCACACCTCTGATTTCTTTGGTAGCAACATGCGCGTAGGCGAGCATCATGGTGGCTTTCAAAAACAGTCTTTTGCAGCATAAAAAAAAACAGGCATACAAGACACAATAATAATACTGGAGCATATACAGGCATGACAGTCCTCAGTAATGTCAAGAAGCCAGATAGAAGATTCATAGACCACCTTGAGAACCAGTCACCAATAACTCCAGCCTCGTCAGTCTCGGACCTCTTAGCTTCTCCTTGATGGCATTCAAGGCCTCGTCTGATCTTTATAAACTTTAATAGTTCATACTTGTTTTTACTAGATTCATTTCACATTTGCTGCTACTTGTACACCAGGAGTCAGCCTACTGGCAAAAAAGATTCCAGGTTCTGAAAAGATTTTAAAGTCATCTAGAGTATGGACTCTTAGTTCACACACTCTCAGCTGGAACCCACGCATGCTTAGGGATTACCAGCAAGAGTTGGATTAATATAAAACCATTGAGCACACACCTGACCAGTCTCCAGGGAGTATGGTATATGCCATACTACCACATTGCCAATACACAACCAGTACAGCAGTCCCTTGACTCAAGCATTTCTCATATTTGACCATCTTATATCAAGTGTTTGTCCCCAAACATTATTCTTTCCCATCATTAACATACATCACATTCCATCTTATTCATGGTTTGAGACCTTTTTCTTCCGGATTTTCACTTTAAGTTAATGATGTTTCAAAATCTCTACAAACTTTTTACAGCGGTCAGTATTGTTTACCAAACTGAAGTTGGAATTGAAGTTCCAAAGAGTCTGGCCTGCATAACCACAATACTTCTACGAAACCTATTTATATTCATAAATCTACATGCAGATAAACCTGAAAATACATATGTTATATAGACATCATTGAAAATCAGTAACACTAGTAAGCCTAACACCCACTTATTCACATTGTATAGTATAAAATTCCAGCAATATGGTGTCATGGAGCTCCTTATCAGTAACAGGAATAGAAAACATAACATTGGAATCATTTGAACAATATGTACAGTCACCATACGATGATTAATAAATATATTTTCCCAAAGGTCCTTTAAACCTCATAAGTCCAATAAGCAGCACAATGCAGAGACTGAAGACTCTCCAGGTGTTTCCCTTTAGTTACAGATGTATTCGGAATGGTCGGTGTTTCTCCAAGTGGTTTCTCCTTCAAACGCTTCACTGATTTTTAAGTGATCAAATCAGTGATTCAAACTTTTCCTTATGTCTCTTAACACATGCCCAATCATCAATGCTCACAGGGTTTATGGAATGGTAAAGCTACTGAATTCACCTCTAGAAGGGAATCAGACTCTTAGTTATCTACAGCAATTATTTGGTTTTGTAGGACTCCCATACAGCTGTCACACTAGCAGCTTGTCTCCACTGCTCCTCTCTAAAAGAACTATTACAGATCTCCACAAACTCGTCCAAGAACACAACCTCTCTCCTGACTATGAGTACAGCCTATATCAGTGATGGCGAACCTATGGCACGGGTGCCAGAGGCGGCACTCAGAGCCCTCTCTGTGGGCACCCGCACCCTGGAAAAAGTCTACGGTGTACCAATATACTCTGGACTTTACCAGCCATTCATCAGCGCTGGGCACACTATGAACAGCACAGACAGCACATTAAATGTAGGCACGTCATTATACTTAAATGATAAAGTACATGGAAAATATACTACAGTATACTGAACTGGAGTATTACGGTTACATTGCCGTGTTGGCACTTTGCGATAAATAAGTGGGTTTCGGGCTGCAGCTTGGGCACCCGGTCTCTAACAGGTTCGCCATCACTGGCCTATATCGTGTACAAAGTACAGCCTACTTTCCCACTTTGGTATTCCAGAGCAATAGGTAGTAAGATAAAAAAAAAAATACAGCATCTGGCTCTGTTGGAGATAATATAGCCCTGTACTAGATAATATAGCCCAAGATTATCTCATATGGTGACAAGATGTTCTTCTAAGACATGATCCTTACTGATTACAGAACCATGGAGAGACATTCTGTATAAGGCCTTTTTTTTTTCCCTTGCCTTGATCTTTCAATAACATGTCATTATTCTATCTTTCCACCATACCCAATGTTCTTCTGTGAAATCCACCTCAGTCAGTATCTTTGTAGCTGTAGCCTTTGCTGTTGCCTTTGCTACAGGCCAGGTCTTTGAAAATTCTAGAAAAAGATCTATACAGACAAGGACATATTTACACTGTTACACCTTTGGTAGCTGAATGTAGTCAATCTGCAGTCTCTGAAATGGGTAAGATGACCTGGGCATATGCCACCCTGGAACTCCGCTACTTCTCCCATCATTATTATAACACACATCATTCAAACTTGGACTACCCTGGTGGCAGCATTGTTGAACCCAGGAGCATCCACCACTGAACCAAATCACATATTCCCTCTCTTGATTTGCCCATGCTCTAAATCCATCCTCATAGGGTAGAGTGCCCTCTGAAGGTAAAGTTTACCAACCCTCAAGAGTTCATTCTCACTCATCACTTCTACTTCTTGCTTACATTTTTCCCTTCAGCCTCTGTATCCTGTATCAGACTCACATTTTGGAAGTCTACTGACCCTAAACCAGCCTGTATCACATAGACCTTCACTTACAGTAGGCTTCAGATAATGGTTTAGCCTTTGCCTCCTCAGGTAGCATCAGGGCATCAAACACCTTTCACACATTCAACATTCATTATTTATGGGCTTACTCATAGATCCAACAAAATCTCTGCTACTCCAGATTACAGTACACTATAATAATGGGTGATACCAAAAGCATACCTAGAATCTTTATTAATGTTAACAGTCTTACCCTGAGCCATCTTACAAACTTCAGCGAGTGCCTTCAGCTCTGCCTCCTGCACTAACATTGCTGAAGAGATTGGTTCTTACTTGACAACATCAGTTTGGGTAGAGGCAGCATATCATGTCAAAGATGATCCATCTTTGAAGTACCTGAAACCAACCAAAAGAAACTCAGTCTGGATTATTAATTGGAAAGGTTGCAATCCCCCTATATTCTGTTGATGCAAATACTCTGGTAACCTATCCTTCCACCTGATTATTTTCCCTTTAAAATGCTGCTAAGGAGGGACGTTTCCTACCTGGAGAGAGACTTAAATTAAGCATATGCTTACAGTGAGTTTGTTGAAGTGTTTCATCACTGCATGTGATATCATTAAATGTAAAGAAGGACTCTTACTGCATTAGAGAAATCCCAGTGTTTGGGTTAGGTACAATTGATTGTTTGAACATCTCGTTCTTCAGTTGTTAATAAGAAGGCTCTTTCTGCCTATAGGATCATGTATCAGTAGAGGGGAGGTATTGGAAGTCCACTCATTACAATATCCCACATTTGCTTCTCCCCTTTGCATCACTTTTCCACACCCCTTGGGGTCTAGTGAAATGTACCATGTTTCCTAAGTCAGTTCTGCTTTGGTGTTTAACAGTGCACTGGTCCTAATCAGATGCCCCAACACATAACATATGTAACAAAATAAAACTCATAAATCCACGTGGATTTTCTATTATTCAATATATTTTTATTTTTTAGTTTTAGGATATCCGATCACGATGTATAGTTATTAGGAGAGCACTCTTCACATTCTCAGTTACAGAGGTACCACACACCACACCCTACATTCCATGCATTCTTCACACAATAAAGCAATAGCAAATCTCACAGAATCTTTATCTCATAGAAAAGAGGACAAACATCTTAATATCATTACATCAAATTCATAAACCTCACATTATGCTGGATTAACCCCTTCGTTGTTATCACATACCTCGACCCATATCACTTACTTTCATCCATCTCATATTTTGACTCCCTGCTAGAGAACAAAGCCCTGATTTGATCTTTTGTCTCTTTAGACTTTCCATCTGTTAACTATTCTACAACCAGCAGCACATCTCCCCGCCTCCACCTTCATTTGGCATTTTCCTATGTCATCATTTCAAAACCTTTAGCACTCATTCCCCAGCTTCCTTCTTCCTCTGTCTATGTCGGCCATACCCCATCCTCCAAGGAGGGGAGGGGGGTGCATCCAGACTACACAGAGGCCCCTCTAGCTTCACCTGACTAACTCCATAGACACTCTCACTCACAATTGTAAACTGGGAAATCTACTATCAGGTCTTATACAGTATCATATGCCAATCATCATACCCTTAATCCTTCCAAGAGTGTTATAACATAACATGCAGTTTATGGAATTAGTTTGCTCTCACTTACATCTACGCTCATCATACCTCCGTAGTATAGCGTACTCTGACCTTAACTCAACCTCAGACTCACTTCATAATCCACATACATTCCCCATTCTACATACACTGCTGTGGTTTTGCTGTTCCTTAACACACACATTGTATTACTTATTATTGCTAAATTCATCAAGAGGCCAGTTTCACCTTAACCCCTTAAGGACCGGGCTCATTTTCACCTTAAGGACCGGGCCATTTTTTGCAAATCTGACCAGTGTCACTTTAAGTGCTCATAACTTTAAAACGCTTTGACTTACCCAGGCCGTTCTGAGATTGTTTTTTCGTCACATATTGTACTTCATGACACTGCTAAAATTGGGTACAAAAAAGTTATTTTTTTTGCATAAAAAAATACATTTTTTACCAAAAATTTAGAAAAATTAGCAAATTTCAAAGTTTCAGTTTCTCTACTTCTGTAATACATAGTAATACCCCCAAAAATTGTGATGACTTTACATTCCCCATATGTCTACTTCATGTTTGTAGCATTTTGGGAATGATATTTTATTTTTTGGGGATGTTACAAGGCTTAGAAGTTTAGAAGCAAATTTTGAAATTTTTGAGAAATCTTCAAAATCCCACTTTTTATGGACCAGTTCAGGTTTGAAGTCATATTGTGAGGCTTAGATAATAGAAACCTCCCAAAAATGACCCCATTCTAGAAACTACACCCCTCAAGGTATTCAAAACTGTTTTTTCAAACTTTATTAACCCTTTAGGTCTTCCACAAGAGTTAATGGCAGATAGAGAAACAATTTTGAAATTTCTATTTTTTGGAAAATTTTCCAATATAATCAATTTTTTCCAGGAGTAAAACAAGGGTTAACTGCCAAACAACACTCAAAATGGGTTGCCCTGATTCTGTAGTTTGCAGAAACACCCCATATGTGGTCGTAAACTACTGTTTGGCCGAACGGTAGCACATAGAAGGAGGGGAACACCATATGGGTTTTGGAAGGCAGATTTTGCAGGACTGGTTTTGTTTATACCATGTCCCATTTGAAGCCCTCTGTTGCACCCCAAGAATAGAAATTTCAGAAAAGTGACTCCATCTAAGAAAGTACACCCCTCAAGGTATTCAAAACTGGGTTTACAAACTTTGTTAACCCTTTAGGTGTTCCACAAGAGTTAATGGCAGATGGAGAAACAATTTTGAAATTTCTATTTTTTGGAAAATTTTCCAATATAATCAATTTTTTCCAGGAGTAAAACAAGGGTTAACTGCCAAACACCACTCAAAATGGGTTGCCCTGATTCTGTAGTTTGCAGAAACACCCCATATGTGGTCGTAAACTACTGTTTGGCCGAACGGTAGCACATAGAAGGAGGGGAACACCATATGGGTTTTGGAAGGCAGATTTTGCAGGACTGGTTTTGTTTATACCATGTCCCATTTGAAGCCCCCTGTTGCACCCCTAGAATAGAAATTTCAGAAAAGTGACTCCATCTAAGAAAGTACACCCCTCAAGGTATTCAAAACTGGGTTTACAAACTTTGTTAACCCTTTAGGTGTTCCACAAGAGTTAATGGCAGATGGAGAAACAATTTAGAAATTTCTATTTTTGGGAAAATTTTACAATATAATCAATTTTTTCCAGGAGTAAAACAAGGGTTAACTGCCAAACAACACTCAAAATGGGTTGCCCTGATTCTGTAGTTTGCAGAAACACCCCATATGTGGTGGTAAACTACTGTTTGGCCGAACGGTAGCACATAGAAGGAGGGGAACACCATATGGGTTTTGGAAGGCAGATTTTGCAGGACTGGTTTTGTTTATACCATGTCCCATTTGAAGCCCCCTGTTGCACCCCTAGAATAGAAATTTCAGAAAAGTGACTCCATCTAAGAAAGTACACCCCTCAAGGTATTCAAAACTGGGTTTACAAACTTTGTTAACCCTTTAGGTGTTCCACAAGAGTTAATGGCAGATGGAGAAACAATTTAGAAATTTCTATTTTTTGGAAAATTTTCCAATATAATCAATTTTTTCCAGGAGTAAAACAAGGGTTAACTGCCAAACAACACTCAAAATGGGTTGCCCTGATTCTGTAGTTTGCAGAAACACCCCATATGTGGTCGTAAACTACTGTTTGGCCGAACGGTAGCACATAGAAGGAGGGGAACACCATATGGGTTTTGGAAGGCAGATTTTGCAGGACTGGTTTTGTTTATACCATGTCCCATTTGAAGCCCCCTGTTGCACCCCTAGAATAGAAATTTCAGAAAAGTGACTCCATCTAAGAAAGTACACCCCTCAAGGTATTCAAAACTGGGTTTACAAACTTTGTTAACCCTTTAGGTGTTCCACAAGAGTTAATGGCAGATGGAGAAACAATTTTGAAATTTCTATTTTTTGGAAAATTTTCCAATATAATCAATTTTTTCCAGGAGTAAAAGAAGGGTTAACTGCCAAACAACACTCAAAATGGGTTGCCCTGATTCTGTAGTTTGCAGAAACACCCCATATGTGGTGGTAAACTACTATTTGGCTAAACGGCAGGACATAGAAGAAGGGGAACGCCATATGGTTTTTGGAAGGCAGATTTTGCTGGACTGGTTTATTTACACCATGTACCCTTTCAAGCCCCCTGATGCACCCCTAGAGTAGAAACTCCATAAAAGTGACCCCATCTAGGAAACTACGGGATAAGGTGGTTGTTGTTTTGGGACTATTTTAGGGGTAAATATGATTTTTGGTTGCTCTATATTACTCTTTTTTGAGGCAATGTAACAAAAAAATTAAATTCTAAAATTGTTTCTACATTCGCTATTTAGTTTTGTGGAACACCTAAAGGGTTAACATAGTTTGTAAAGTAACTTTTGAATACCTTGAGGGGTGTAGTTTCTTAGATGGGGTCACTTTTTTGGAGTTTCTAGTCTAGGCTACATCAGGGGGGGCTTCTAATGGGACATGGTGTCAAAAAAAAAACTGTCCATCAAAATCTGCCTTCCAGAAACCGTATGGCGTTCTCTTCGTTCTATGCCCTGCCGTGCGGCTATATAGCCATTTACGACCACATATGGGGTGTTTCTGCAAACTACAGAATCAGGGCCATAAATATTGAGTTTTGTTTGGCTGTTAACCCTTGCTTTATTACCGGCAAAATGGATTTAAATTGAAATTTTGCCCAAAAATAGGTGTTTTGGCACAGTTTTTATTTTATATTTTTAACACCGTTCATCCGAGGCGTTTGGTCAAAAGTTATTTTTATAGCGACGACTTTTACGCACGCGACGATGCCCAATATGTATGGCTCTCAGACTTTGGACACACTAAGCAGGCATCCTAAAACTGCGGCCCTCCAGATGTTGTAAAACTACAATTCCCACTATGCCCTGATGATGGCTGTAGGTTGTCTGGGCATGCTGGGAGTTATAGTTTTACAACATCTGGAGGGCCGCAGTTTGAGGATGCCTGCACTAAAACTAATATTTTTTGGGGAAAGAAAAATAGTTTTCGTGTCTCCAAAGTCTGAGAGCCATAGTGTTTTATGTTCTCTAGTGAACTGTTGGGGATTATAAAAATGTATTACTCCATGGAAGTGTGATACTCCCTGAAGCAATTGATAATGCAGAGGCCCGGATGATCGGGGCACGTGTCACACTGAGTTGTGGTGTCCTTCCGTATCCCCCTCTTGTGACACACTCTGCACTTTTTTTGGGTTCGTCCCTTCTTTCCAGTATGGGGGACCACACCTGAAAAGTGTTGGCCAGGGACGATCCGGGCGCCTCCAGTTCCCGAGGTACTCCGGCCTGCTCTTTCCCGGTCCGAAAAGATCAGGTCCTTGAGGACTGCCTCATAGAATTGGAGGAATGTCCCTGTGCTGCCAGCGCTTCGGGATAGTACAAAAGAGTTGTACATGGCAACCTGCACCAAGTAGACCGCAACTTTTTTGTACCATGCCCGGGTTTTGCGCATGGCGTTATATGGCGTGAGGACTTGATCAGAGAGATCAACTCCTCCCATATACCGATTGTAGTCGACGATACAATCGGGCTTGAGGACCGTTGCCGCGGTACCTCGCACAGGGACTGGGGTGGTGCCGTTACCGTGGATTGTGGACAGCATAAGGACATCCCTCTTGTCCTTATACCTGACCAGCAACAGGTTTCCACTGGTAAGTGCACGGGTCTCACCCCTGGGGATAGGTACCTGGAGGGGGTAGGCAGGGAGGCCGCGCTGATTTTTCCGCACGGTCCCACAAGCGAACGTGGATCTGGCGGCAAGGGACCTGAACAAGGGAATGCTGGTATAAAAGTTATCCACGTACAAGTGGTAACCACTATCCAGCAGTGGGTACATAAGGTCCCACACGAGTTTCCCGCTAACACCCAGAGTGGGGGGACATTCTGGGGGTTGAATACGGGAATCTCGCCCCTCGTACACACGAAATTTGTAAGTGTACCCTGAGGTACTCTCACAAATTTTGTATAGCTTCACGCCATACCTCGCCCGCTTTGTGGGAATATATTGGCGGAAACTGAGTCTCCCCTTGAACGCAATGAGCGGGGGGGGGGGGGCAAGTGGCAGGGGGGGGTGTGGGTTAGGGTTAGATGGATAGATGGAAGTTTGGATAAGTTTTTTTTTTTTTTTTTTTTTCCTAACTTACTTTTCCCTTCTTTCCCTGCCTAACGGTGCCTCTCCCTCACTGACCCTAACCTACCTGGGTGGCGATGGGTGCAGGAGGGTGATGGATGCCGATTAGGGGGACACAGGAGCTGGTGCTGGACGATGCTGCCGGGTGCTCGTGCAGAACAGGAAGAGGAGGGGAGAGAGGAGCGCAGGAAGTTTGAATCTCGCGCCTCTCTCCCCTGCACCAATCAGCACCCTGGACAGCAGTGTTCAGCACCAGGGCCAGCACCGCCTCCTCAAATCCTCGGACTGCGATTGGTGGTGTATAATTACGCCACCGATCGCAGTCTTTTTCCGGTTCATCGGGTCACAGGACACCCGAATGGACCGGAAACGCAGAAAACCGCAGGTCTGAATTGACATGCGGTTTTCTGCGATCGCCAATACGGGGGGGTCAAATGACCCCCCCCTGCGTTGTTACGGGATGCCGGCTGAATGATTTCAGCCGAAATCCCGTTCCGATTAACCCCCGCGGCGCCGGAGTTACGGTTTTAAGTCAGGACGTACCGGTACGTCCTCGGTCCTTAAGGACTCGGGAAATAGGGCGTACCGGTACGTCCTCGGTCCTTAAGGGGTTAAGGGTCCATTCACACGTCCTGTTTTTTTTCATCCTGAAAAACGGTCCGTTTTTTGCGGATCCGTTGTTCCTGAAAATGTTTCCGTATGTCATCCGTATGTCATCCGTTTTTTGCGGATCCGCAAAAAACGGAAACATGTATACATTTCAATAATCAAATAAAGTTGTTTGGATTTCTTTGAAAAAAAATTGAAAAAAAAAAAATAAAATAAAATTTGTTATGTGTTTCCAGGAACGGAATCCGCAAAAAACGGATGACATACGGAATGACATCCGAATGTCATCCGTTTTTTGCGGATCCATTGACTTTGTATTGTACCAGGATCCGATTTTTCAGGACAAGAATAGGACATGTTTTATATTTAAACGGACATGCGGAACGGAACAACGGAAACGGACAGCACACATTGTGCTGTCCGATTTTTTTCCAGGACCCATTGAAAATGAATGGGTCCAGATCTGGTCCTGATCTGTTCCTGAAAAAACGGAACAGATCAGGAAAGAAAAAACGGACGTGTGAATGGACCCTAAACATTACACAGTAAACCAGCTTCTTCAAGATAAATTATGCAATTAGTGTTTACAATTATTTATTCCATACATGACCTGAATTCCTGGATCTCCCCACTGACCACATACACAATCCTTAGCTGCCTAGATTGTTTCTTGTCTAAAGAGTCCTTCCCCTAGAAATATATGTGGAAACTGACTTCTATATTGGTTAGGCCATCCAGATCATCACAGAAGGGGTTGCATTAATATTCTCCCTCTTTCTCTCTAATTATCTATCCAAGAGTCTGTTTTTTTTTTACAGCTGTTACAACCATTAACCTTTCAGCTTCCCTTACTTCCCCCTTCTCCTCCTCTTGCTGGTCTCTTTGTTTATCTTCAAACTCCAATACAGATCTATCCCCCTAGCTTAATGCAAATGGATAAGGGAGGTCAATTGGAGGCAGATTAGGGGGTAAGGTAGAACATAGAGGGTGCTTTGATATTTTAGGAGACTGAGTAACTCTAAACTAGAGATGGCTTTGTGGTTTGCCGACCGTTCGTCTTGCGGCGAACTTAGCTTGTTCACATTTTGCCAAATAGGAGAACATATGGCGATGTCCACTTGCGCCATATTCTTAGCATTGTGAAGAACTTTGACCCATGAAACATCCATCAGGTGGGACAGGACAGCCAATTGAGACGTTTCAGCACATGGATACACCCCCTACCCTATAAATAAATCCAATCTGGCAGCCATTTTACTTTCTGTTTTTTGTCAGTGTAGGGAGAGGTTTCTGTGTGAAGCAGGTACAGACTGTTAGGGAGACTAAATGCTAGCTAATAGGGCCACAAAAGTCCTTTTAAGGACTGGTATAGGTGTGCTATCGATAGGCGTGACATACAGAGGCGTGTGATTTACCTATAATATACCGTCTAACAAATAAAGTATAATATAGTGCATTTGTATTGTGCAACAGTTCTGTGCGGTTCTGCTGAGATACCGCAGCTAGATAGAGGGACAAACGCTATTGGAATAAGTAATTGCAATAGGTGTAAAATACCTGTTGCCCCCCAAAAAAACAGATTAAGGGGTGCGATATACCTGCTTCCACAAAATACTGATTGAGTGGTGTGATACACCGCCTTCCACCAAATATTGATTGAGGCCTGCGATACACCAGCTTCCACCAAATATCGATTAAGGGGTTTGATTTGCCAGCTTCCAGCAAATACTCATTATTTGGTTCTATATACAGATTTAGCAGGGGTAACACACACACACTCTTAACTCAAATTTCTTAACTCATTGTGCTATCTTGCGACAAAAGAAATTGAAAAGCAATTGCCTAATGCATTTAGTTGCATTTAGTTTAGATAACATGTCTCATAAAGCATGTGTGTTAACCCTGGTACATCCGTACCTGTTTCCACAAAATACTGATAGAGTGGATTGACATACTGACTTCCACAAAATATTGATTGAGGCCTGTGATTTACCCGCTTCCACAAATACTGCTCTTCTATAGATACTTTGTCACAGGGTCATTTTTAAAATGACAGGCAGAGGAAGAGGCAGGCCATTCTACAGGGTTGGTAGGGGTCGGGCAGGTGCACCAAGCTGGAGCCTAAGTGGGAAGTTGGAGAAGATGTGTGCGATTACGTCAAAGGACACACCAGAGTTGGTTGAGTGGCTTACTCAGCCTTCCGCATCTGCACCATCTTCATCCTCTGTATCAGCACCCTCCTCACTCTCTGCTGTGTGCACCCCCAAAGACACCACCACCATAGCCTCTCCACTCGAGTCAGAGGAATTATTTTCCCATCCATTCCCAGACCTTACCAATGCGGAGCCATTCTTGGCATCGGATTAGGAAGAGGAGGTAGCAACAACCGCCACCCAGCTATCTGACGACATTACCCAGATCAGCCCAAGGAGGGTGGTCCCTGCTGTTGCTGCCTACTCCGAGATCTCTAATGTCAGTGGTGGTGAAGGTGACGATGATGACGTGTTGATGGACGTCACGTGGGTGTCCACAAGAGAGGAAGAGGAGGGGAGTTCAGAGGGAGAGACGGAGCAGCAGATAGGGAGGAGAATGAGGAGAAGCATGCAGAACTTGCAGCGCAGAGGAGGCAAAAAGCAGACTGCAAATGTACCTGGAGCGAGCCATCCACCACGCACGGTCACATCTGGTGCTCCCAGGACGCCGGCACATGGCTCCGCAGAGTGGGCTTTTTTTAAAGTGTCAGCTGCTGACAATAGTGTTGCCATCTGCAGCCTGTGCTGTCAACGCATAAGTCGCAGTAAGCCCAACACTCACCTAGTGATGACCGCCTTAAGAAGGTACCAGGCCTCCCATCATCGAGCCCAGTGAAAGCAACACCATAAGAACCTACAAAGCCACACTCCGGCGCTCCACATCCTGCCTATTCTCCTTCTCCTCCCATTTGTCCTCACTACACCTTCCACCATGCCATTGTCGTGTTCATCTGGCAAAAGGCAGGCTTCCATGGCCCAAATGCTTGAAGGTAAAAAGTTGATGATGCCGGAAAACCCTCTTGTCCAACGGCTGACCGCCAGCTTGTTGGAACTGCTAGTCCGCCAACTACTGCCATATAAACTGGTGGACTCGGAGGCCTTTAGAAAATTTGTGGCCATCAGCACACCGCAATGGAAGGTCCCCAGAAGGAAATATTTCACTCAGAAGGGCATCCCAGAGCTATATGGCCATGTTCAGCGGCAAGTGAATGTATCTCTGGCACACAGTGTCGGTGCCAGATACATCTGACCACATACACATTGTCTAGCAAACACGGGAAGGGAAGGCACATAACTTTTACTGCCCATCAGGTGAACCTCCTGACGGCTGTCAAGCATGCAACCCGTGGCACCCATGTGGATTTGGTGTTACCGCCACGGATTGCATGCAGGCCTGCCTCTTCTTCTTCTCCTCCTACTCCATTCTTCATCAAATCCTCGACTGACTCCTCCTTTTCCACTGCTACTGCCTCTTCTGCGGCACCCCCCCAGCTCCCCAGAACCTAATCAACGTGCCAGGTGAGACGTTGTCATGCTGTGCTGTGGCTGTTGTGCATGGAAGACAAGAGCCACACCGGTCCTGCACTCCTCTCAGCCGTTCATAGGCCGATCAGTGGCTAACCCCGCTCAATTTGACAGTTGGTAAAGTGGTGTGCAAAAACAGTGCCAATCTGATTAGCGTGCTGAAACAGGGCAAAATGACACACGTGCCATACATGACACACGTCCTGAACTTAGTCATGCAGCAATTTGTTGCCAAATACCCAGGGGTCCAGAACGTCTTGCAGCATGCCAGGAAAATCTCTGGGCATTTTAGAAGATCTTACACGGCCTTGCTGACGCTCAGCGGCGACACCACCTGCCCGTCAGACATCTAATTTGTGACTGCCTGACACGCTGGAACTCCACGTTGTATATGCTTGATAGGCTGCTCCAGCAGAAATGAGCCATTAACGACTACCTGTACAAACTCTGCAGCAGGACAGGTTCTGGGGAGCTTGTTTTTTTTTTCACCACGCCAGTGGCTTCTCATGTGCGGCTCATGCAGACTTCTGCTGCCATTTGATGAGATCACCAAACCGGTCAGTCACAGCCAGGGCGCCATCAGTAAAATTGTACCTTTCGCCTACTTTCTGGAGCATGCATTGTGTTGTGTCATTGATCAAGCCGTCGAGGAGCAGGAGAAGGAAGATGAGGAAGTCACAATGCTGAATAAATTCCCAGGGGGAACTACTCCATCTGAGACAAGTCAGCAGGAGTCTGAATAATAGTCAGAGGAGGATGGTGCCTGGGAGGAGGAAGAGGAGCAAGAAGAGCAGGCTTTAAACTTTTCTAGGATCCCTGGTGTTGTCCGTGGATGGGGGAGGAGACCGAGGACGACATTCTCCTGGGCGATGAGCAGGAGCCAGGGCGCTCCACCACTTCCAATTTAGTGCAAATGGGGGCCTTCATGCTCCAGTGTATGAAGAGGAACCACCGTGTAAAAAGCAATAAGAGCAAGGACCAGTACTGGGTTGCAACGTACATAGACCCCCGGTACAAACACAAAATGGCAGACATGTTACCAGCATCACAGAGGGGTGTCATAATGCAGCATTTCCAGGCCTTGCTTCGAGAGATGCTGCATTCTGCTGTTGCGGGCGCTGGCAGAGGAATTTCCACCCACAGAGAAACTGTTGCAGGTACCAATCCTACAGCGCATGCAAGAAGAGGGCAGTTTAAAGATGTGTCCGTCACTTCGGATATGAAATCATTCTTGCAGCCAACCCATCGAAAACTTCCCTCTGGATCCAGCCTCAGGGAATGCCTAGACAGATAGGTGTTCGAATACATCGGGTTTACGGCCATTGTGGACGTTCTGAGAAGCGTGGAACCCCTTGACTACTGGGTGTGCAGGCTTGACCTGTGGCCAGAGCTGGCACAATTTGCCATGGAACGCTTGGCTTTCCCCTTGTCGAGTATCCTGTTCGAAATGACGTTCAGCGCAGCAGGGGGGATTGTGACCAATAAGCTCACTCGCCTAGCTCACGACTAGTGTGGACTACCTCACATTTCTAAAAATGAATGAGGCATGGATCTCGGAGGAATTCAACACCTGTGATGACCACGTTTAATTGAATTTCCTCATGCCTGCCCACACATATCCGCCACCACTCAGAACAAATAATGGTCCCTGTCTTATCTAAATATAGCGGCATAAAAGGCCTTTTCTGTCCGGTGAATCCCTAATGTTTGGGGCCACAGAGGAATTTAAGACCTGTGACGACCACGTGCTATCGAATTTCAACTATTATCATTTAGGGTTTTTTCAAGAGGGGGGATTTTGTTAGCCATGTTTTTAATACAATTTTATATTTTTAGTACTTTTAAACATATATTTGACATGTATTTGTACTGGCCTGCAGTAAAATTGATATCCAATGACCGTCTAATATACCTCCAGCCTGCATAATTTTTGGGGCCTGTAATCTAACTGGCCAACAGTAAAATTTTTATACTGTGACCGCCTTATGTAACTCCAGCTACATAATCACCTGATGTTTTCTGTCTGGTGAATGAATAATTTTTGGGGCCTGTAGTCCACTGGCCTGCAGTAAAATTGATATCCAATGACCGTCGAATATACGTCCAGCCACATAATCACTTGATCTTTTATGTACGGTGAATGCATAATTTTTGGGGTCTGTAATTTAACTGGCCAACAGTTACATTGTTATACAGTGACTGCTTAATGTACCTCCAGGCACATTATCAATTGTTCTTTTCTGTATGGTGAATTAATAATTATTGGGGCCTTTAGTCCACTGGCCTGCAGTAAAATTGATATCCAATGACCGTCTAATATACTGCAGCCACGTAATCACTTGATGTTTTCTGTACAGTGATTGCCTAATGTTTGGGGCCTATACTCTACTGGCTTGCAGTAAAATTGATATCCAATGACCGACTAATATACCTCCAGCCAAATAATAACCTGTTTTCTGTCTGGTGAATGCCTAATGTTTGGGGCCTGCACTCTTGTAGTCTAAAATAAAAAATTTTAGTCTTTACCATTGTCAGGGGGTCTTTAGGATTTTGTGATATGGGGGTGAGGCAGATAGGGCTACATCAGGCTTTTGGTCTTCCCCATCTGTAGATGGTACACATGAAGTCTCTTGCTGTTTCCTATTCAGCAGCTATATTTGCAGTTGCTGATCTTTACCTGACGTGGTGGCTTCACTATATGTGTGCAACTAATTGAAATGGACTTTAGAAAGGCGTCCTGTCTCTGTCCTCTTATGCCACTACCCACACTACTAACTCCTTTCTATCGTCAGGGTATTCTTGACACATGACTTTTAGTGGAGATGTCATGGTCTTATCACAATCTCAAATCACAAAAGATATTAGTCATTTATGTCTCTAATGGAAGTGTAACTCAAGGTCACAGACACTCTAGCAGAGTGGTGTGCAATGCTTTGCTAGGTACCAATCCCAGTAATACGGCACCAGTTAGTACAATGGTTAGTTTCTGTCACCTCACTTGCTGTTCTCAGGGTAAAGTCTACCGACACCACTCACTACACAGTAAGTGTCCCCTTACCTTAATGCAAGCTGAGTTAACAACGCAGTAGCGGATTCTACTGCTCCACAGTGCTCACAGTAAAGTCCAAAACACCACACCAAAGGTGTGTCTGCTTACCAAAACATGGAGTTTTAATAACTCAGCATATGTAACAAATGGTTAGCACACACATTTGACACAACAACCAAGACACAATTACAATGACATATACGAAAGAATACTACATCACTCAACTGATTTTTGCACGCTTTCTGGATCTTTTGCACTGGTTTATATAACCAATGAGCTGTGCCGCTAACCGAAACTGACCCTTTCCTACTTTGGCCAGAAACCAGGTTTTAGTCCACAACCATTAGGGTATCTCTTTCTCTCATACAGGTCTTTTGCAATGGTTTATGTAACCAATGAACCGTGCCGCTAACCGTAACTGACCCCTTCCTACTTTCGCCGGAAACCAAGTTTTAGTCCACAACCAATAGGGCATCTATTTGTCTCATATGGAAGGTCTTTTGCATTGGTTTATGTAACCAATGAGCCGTGCCGCTAACCATAACTGACCTCTTCTTACTTTTGCCCGAAACTGAGATTTTGGTCCATAACCAATAGGGTATCTCTTTCTTTCATACAGGATTTTAGAACCAGGCCTGGACAGTAGTGGATCACCCTATTTGCTACCCGTTTCTTCTTCTCTTTTGGGATTTAGAACCAAATCTAATCTAAATTGGATTAAACATTATTTTAATGAATTAATAATTAATTAATTAACCACTTCACATCCACCCATAGGGTATAAACGTACTTGGGTGGAGGTTTATCTCTGAATGGACGTTCTGGAATGTCCATTCAGAGATTGTAGCTGCACGCTAATCATGCAGCTGCCGAGCGGGGGGCCCGCGGTCTGTGACAGCAGGGCAACCCAGTGGGAAGGCAGGGACAGTTCCCAGATGTCCCTGCCTTCTAGATCGCTGTATACACAGTGCTCGATGAGTGCTGTGTATACATATCAGGAAGTGCTATGCGCTTCCTGTCCCGGTGTTCATGTGGGAGAGTGCAGGAGCTGTCTACAGACCTCGATCAGCCTGCACTGAGGCTGTACAGTGTTGTATTCCTCTGTACAGGGGCTGTATTTCCCACTATGTCATCCCCGTTACAGGAGAAATCAATGGTGAAAAAAAAAAAAAAAGGGAAGGTAAATATCGCCCAGAGGTCTTGTATGACCTTATGGGGGCCGAAAAGTGTAAAAAAAACAATAAAAAAACAAAAACAATAAAGGTTTCACATTTAAAAAAAAAAAAGATTCCCCAATTAAGTAATTTAATTTTTTTTAAAAAATTTAAAAAATTAATAAAATAGACATATTTGGTATTGCTGCATCTGTAGCGACCGGCTCTATAAATATATCACACGATCAACCCCGTCCGATAAACAACATAAAAAAAAAATTAAAAACTGTGTCAAAAAAACTATTTTTGTCACCTTACATCACAAAAAGTGCAGCTCTAAGTGATCAAAAAGGCGTATGTCCCACAAAATGGTACCAATAAAACCGTCACCTCATCCTGCTAAATTTTAGCCCATAAGAAAATTGCTCAAAAAATAAAAAAAACTATAGCTCTCAGAACAAAGAGACCTTAAAACACAAATTGCTATTATTGTGTTAAAGTGAAATAAATTAAAAAGTAGCCCTATTAGGTATTGCCGCATCCGTAACAACCAGCTCTATAAAAATATTACATGACCTAACCCCTCAGGTGAACACTGTAAAAAGAAAAAAACTGTGCAAAAAAGCAATTTTTTGTCACCTTACATCACAAAAATTGCAACACCTAAGCGATCAAAAAGGCGTATGTCCCCCAAAATAGTACCAATCAAACAGTCACCTCATCCCACAAAATAAGGAGATTCTACCTAAGACAATCAGTCAAAAAAGAAAAAAAAACTCTCAGACAATGGAGAATGCATTTTATTTTCTATCGCTAACTGCTATTATTGTGTTAAAGTGAAATAAATAAAAAAAAGTAGACATATTAGGTATTGCCGCATTCGTAAAAACCAGCTCTATAAAAATATCACATGATCTAACCCTTGAGGTAAACACCGTAAAAAAAAAAAAATTTGTTACCTAACATCACATAAAGTGCAACAGCAAGCAATCACAAAGGCATATTGCCCCCAAAATAGTAGCAATCAAACCGAGACCAGTGATGAGCAGCAGGGGCAATATTCAAATTCGTGATATTTCACGAATATTTGGGCAAACATTTATTTATATATATATATATATATATATATATATATGATTTACAGTCATTATTTTCTTGACTGCGAAAATCGGCAATCGGAAAATTTGCGATAAAATTTGCGATCAACACTACTCCTATAGGTAACTTTCCTATTGGTTGCTAGGGATGTTGCTAAGTGCTGATATTCACAATAAATTAACAGTAAATTTGCGATAAATTTGCAATTAGAATATTCGTGAATATGAATATATAGCACTATATTCTAAATATTTGCAAATTCTCGAAGTGGCGATATTAGCAATTTAAATTTCATGATTCTAGTATTCATGCTCAACACTAACCGATACCTCATCCTGCAAAAAATGAACCCATAACTAAGACAATTGGTCAAAAAATAAAAAAGCTATGGCTCTCAGACTATGGAGACACAAAAACATTTTTTGGGGTTTAAAAAATGCTATTGTGTAAAACTTAAAGAAATAAGAAAAAGTAGACATATTAGGTATTGCCACGTCTGTATCGATCTGCTCTATAAAAATGTCCCATGACCTAACCCCTCAGGTGAACGCTGTAAAAATAAATAAAAACGGCGCTAAAACAACCAATTTTTGGTCACCTTGCCCCATAAAGTGAAATAATAAATGATCCAAAAAATCATATGTACCCAAAAATGGTACTAATAAAAACTTCAACTCTTCCTGCAAAAAAAGATGTTTATAAATGGAGACACAAAAACATAATTTTCTTTTAAAAAATGCTTTATTATGTAAAACTGAAACAAACAAAGAAAGTAGACATATTTGATATCATTGCTTCTGTAACTACTTGGTCTATAAAAATAGCACATGATCTACCCTGTCAGATGAATGATGTAAAAAATAAAAACAGTGCGAAAACAGCCTTTTTTTGTACCCCAAAATAGTACTAATAAAACTGACACCTTATCCCCTAGTTTACACAATGGACTCACTTTTTGGGACTTTCCACTGTAAGGGTGCATCGGGGGGCTTCAAATGGGACAGGAGCAGTACCAGCTCCATCAGAAGCAGTCTAAGTCTAGAGTCGCTGATGAGCAGCTTTCTTCACCCACATAGTGAAGAAACTACTGACCAGCAGCTAGACATAGAGCAGAACCTGAACCAGTAGGTGGTGGCAAACTTGGAGTACACCTGTCATGATACCTTCTGTGACAGAGGTTTGAAGATCGGAGAGACTGACTGCATGTGAGGTTAACTGACACTCTCTTGATTCTCAGTGTTGTGGTTTGGTAATGACCACACCTCTTGTCAGGTGCATCCCGTGGTCATTACTGCATTCCCTACTTAGTTTGGTCTCACACATCATTCCATGTGGTTGATATTCTCTGCTGGGATTTGGAAGAGTTGGTGTGTGGACCTTACCTGTGTTCCTGCTCATCCATTTTCTATAAGATAAGTTGTACTGCTCTTTGTATTTGGCTGTTACTAAGCCTCAGGGAGACTATGGTTCGTTCACCTGGGAAGGAACCAGTAGTCTCACTCCCTGCCACTACCTAGGGCAATTCAGGGCTCCTAGGGTCTTTTGGTATTTTACCACTATTAGGGTCTATACATACTGACAGGAGTCAGGGCCAGGTTTAGGGGCTTCCTAGTAGGTGACCTTTTCCATCTCCCTAGCCTTGAGGCCTAGTTCTGTTTCCCTCCCCTCCCTGTATTTGTGACATTATCAACCGCCAAAAACCGCCATTTTGTTCGGATCAGTGCAGCTATGGATCCTATTTCTGCACTGGTTGGGCAGCTGCAGGATCTGTCTTTGGAGGTAGCTGACCTCCACGCAACCATCTTGAAGATCTAGAGACCACAGGTGGCTTGTTCCGGTGGTGGACACCAGGCCTGCCCTGAACCTAAGATTGCCCTCCCGGACAGATTTTCCGGGGGTAGTGACAATTTTATTTGGTTCAGGGAGTCGTGTAAATTGTACTTTAAGCTGCGTCTGTACTCTTCTGGGGATGAGAGTCAACGTGTTGGTATGATCATTTAATTGCTAAAAGGTGACGCCCAGTCTTGGGGCTTTTTCTCTGCCAACCGGATGACAGTCCCTACAGTCGGTAGATTAATTTTTTAGAACCTTGGGTCTTATTTACGATGACCCGGATCAGATCTCTCAGGCCAAGACCAAATTATGCGGTTTACGGCAGGGAGAGCGCTCCGCTGAGACTTATTGCTCTGAATTTAGGAGATGGTCTACGGATACGGAGTGGAAGGATCCTGCTCTCTGTAGCAAATTCTGTCAGGGGCTATCTCAGAGGCTGAAGGACGTACTGGCCTTTCATGAAAATCCTGAGCTATTGGAAGCAGCTAAGTCCCTTGCTGTACGTCTTGATAGACACCTGAGAGAGAGATCTAGGGTTCCTCACCCTGAGGACATACTGTCGAATAATGTGACAGCTTGCTTTGACACTTATGGTGGAGAGACACCTGTGGTTATGCCTTGTGACGAGCCTATGCAGTTAGGAGGAGCTACTCCTGGAACTGCTGGCAAGAGCTTTGGTCATATGAAGGGAGTCTGTTTTTGTTGTAGAAAGAAGGGACATTTTGTGAATATATGTCTGTACGTTCAGCGTCAAGGTGAAAACAAAAAAAATTGTTTTATCCCTAACTTACTATTGGTGGTGTGGGTGGGAAGCCAGAAAACGTACTTTTTTTATTTACTGGTAGTACCCGATTTCTCCTGTTGGCACTCTAAAACTGTGGGAATTGAGGTGTTTATTGACAGTGGGACAGGGGTTAACCTAGTTGATGGGCAGTTTGTTCGTATGCATGGTTTTACGACCAATGCATTAGACAAAAATATTTCGGTGTCTGAAATTGATTCCGCTCCACTCACTCAAAAATGTTTATCACAAATTGTGCAGGACATCCATTTAAAAGTGGGTGATTTTCATCAAGAATCCATTTCCTGTTTTATGCTGGAGGGTCTCCGGCGGTGCTTGGTTTACCATGGTTAAGTAAACATAACCCTACCATCGATTGGCAAGTGAGACAGATTGGAGTGATTATTGCATAGACAACTGTCTTAGCACATCGCTTTCTGTTGTAACCACTAAAGCTGTACCTTCCTTTATTTCTGATTTTGCTGATGTATTCTCTGAAAGTGGAGACTAGAGGTTACCCCCGGAGCAAAATTGCCCAAATATCGGTTGTATAATCTTTCTGAACCTGAAAGAGCAGCCATGCAAAAGTATATCACCGAGAGTTTGGCCAAGGGACATTTTAGACCATCCAAATCCCCAGTTGCTGCAGGGATTTTATTTGTTAAGAAAAAGGATGGAACTCTTAGGCCATGTCTGGATTTCCGTGAGCTTAATCGCATTACTGTTCATGATCCCTATCCCCCTCCTTTGACCCCAGATTTGTTCAATCATAATTTCGGTGCCAAGGTGTTCATTAAGTTGGATTTGAGGGGGGCATATAATCTGGTAAGGGTCAAGGAGGGGGACGAATGGAAGACGGTCTTTAATACCCCTGAAGGTCATTTTGAGAATTTGGTCATGCCTTTTGGGTTGACCAATGCTCCTGCTGTTTTTCAACATTTTATCAATGACATCTTTCATCATCTGGTAGGCAGGTTTGTGGTGGTGTATGATATTTAAATGTATTCCCCTGACATGGAGAAGCATCAGGATCACGTGAGACAGGCATTACAGATCCTAAGGGAGAATAAATTGTATGGTAAGATGGAGAAGTGTGCATTTGCAGTTCATGAAGTGCATTTCCTGGGTTACCTACTCTCATCTTTGGGTTCTCGTATGGATCTGGAAAAAATCTGCACTGTGTTGGACTGTGATCGACAAAATCTGAAAGCGCTCATGCGATTTTTGGGGTTCAGCAACTACTACCGTAAATGTATCTTGAATTACTCGACAGTTTTTAAACCATTAACAGATATGACTAAGAAAGGTGCAGATTTCTCAGTCTGGTTTGATGAGGCATTACATGCCTTTTCATCGGTAAAGGAATATTTTGCTTCTGCTCCAATACTGGTGCAGCCGGTTGTGTCACAGCCATTTATTGTAGAGGTTGACACATCCGAGGTAGGGGTATGAGCTGTCTTGTCGCAGGGTACTTCACCAAGTGAATGGCGCCCATGTGCTTTCTTCTCTAAGAAACTCTCTGCTGCTAAAAGAAATTATGACATAGGCAATAGAGAATTGCTGGCCATTAAGTTGGCTTTTGACGAATGGCGTCATTGTTTGGAAAGAGCGGTTCATCCCATTACGGCAATTATCAATCACAAAAATCTGGCCTACCTGGAGTCGGCTAAATGTCTGAACCCAAGGCAGGCCAGATGGTCGTTGTTTTTTACCAAATTTCATTTCATTATCACCAATTGCCCTTGGATTAAGAACATCGATGCAGATGCCATGTCGCATAGCTTTCCTGGGGGGGGGGGGGGGGAGGTGATTCGGAAGATCCTGGTCCTATCTTGTCTGAAGGGGTAGTAATATCCACTTTTTATCCCGACCTTGAGAAGGAGTTGTTGGAGGCCCAGGGAGATGCACAACATCGTGAAACAACATGGTATTCCCTCGATGTGGTGTCTGATAGGTGGACTCAGTTTGTTTCCATATTCTGGAAGGCGTTTTGCACTCACTTGGGGGTACAATTGTCCTTCTCTTCGGCTTTTCACCCTAAGTCAAACGGACAGACTGAGCGCACTAATCAGAATCTGGAGACTTATCTGAGATGTTTTGTCTCAGAGAATCAGGATGAGTGGTCTTCTTTTTTGTCTTTGGCCGAGTTCGCCATAAATAACCATAGGCATGAGTCCACTCATAAATCAACGTTTTTGGGGGCATATGGGTTCCATCCGCAGTTGGGCACATTTTATGGTACTGAAACTTCTGGTATACCTGAAAAAGAAAGATTTTCCTCTTCTTTGTCATCTATTTGGTGGAAAATTCAAAATAATCTGAAAAAGATAGGCAAGAAGTATAAACGAATGGCTGACAAGAAACGTATGAGTAGTCCGGACCTAAGAGTGGGTGATTCTGTGTGGCTGTCCACAATAAACATTAAGTTGAAAGTAACTTCGTGGGCCCAAGGTTTATTGGTCCATATAAGATCTCTGCCATTATTAACCCGGTAGCCTTTCGTCTTGACCTTCCGCAGGCTTTAACCGCTTCCCACATTATCACGTACATGTACGTAAGCGAATGTGGCTCCTTACACTATAGGATCGGGCGAGTGCAGGAGCTGCACCCGCCCGATCCGCAGCGCGGACCCGGCTGTTACTGATAGCCGGACCCCTGCTCCATTTGCTGGCATCGTTGTGTGTGGTGATACGGGCAGATTAACCCTTTCACGTGTGGCGTTCAGCGCTGACCGCTGCGGGGTATACAGAGGGAGGGGGCCCCCCTCTGACTCCATCGACCCCCCCCATGCTGCGCTGGCAGGGGGTCGATGGTTGCCATGGCAGCCCCGATGCTTTACACAGGCATCGGAGCTGCCAGCCTATGGAAGCCCAGCAAATCCAGCCTGAGCGCTGGGTCTCCTAGGCAACTCTCAGTGTCTCACTGTGTGAGATGCTGACAGTTCAATTCAATACAAAACAGAATGTATAAAGTAGACATATTACATATCGCCGTGTCCGTATAGACCGGCTCTATAAAAATATCACATGACTAACCCCTCGAGTGAAAAAATGTGCTAAAAAAAAACATTTTTCTGTCACCTTACATCACTAAAAGTGAAACACCAAGCAATAAAAAAGGTGAATGCCCCCAAAATAGTAACAATGTAGCCGTCACCTCATCCTGAAAAATGAGCCCCTACCTAAAGCAAGCGCACAAAAAATACAAAAAACTATGGCACTCAGACTAAGGAGAAACTAAAACATGATTTTTTTGTTTCAAAAATATTAGTGTTAATTAATTTAATATAAATCTTTAATAAATTAAAAAAAGGATACATTTAGGTCCCGCCGAGTCCATACTGACCTGCTGTATAAAAATATCACATGACCTAACCCCTCAGGTGAACAACGTAAAAAAAAAAGTTGTATAAAAAGCCTTACATCACAAAAAGCGTAATACCAAGCGATCAAAAAGCCATATGCACCCCAAAAGCATACCAATAAAATCGTCATCTTATCCCGCAAAAAATAGGATCCTTACTAAGACCATCTACCAAAAAATAAAAAAACTATGGCTCTCGGAATATGAAGACATTTATTTTGTTTCAAAAATGTTATATTGTGTAAAACTTTAATTTAAAAAAAAAAGTATACATATTAGTTATCGCCACACCCGTAATAACTTGTTGTATAAAAATATCACATGACCTAACCCCTCAGGTAAACACCGTAAAAAAATAATATAAAAACGGTATAAAAAAAGCAATTTTTTGTCACTTTATATCACAAAAAGAGTAATACCAAGCGATCAAAAAGTCATACACAATCCAAAATTGTACCAATAAAACAGTCACCTCATCCCTAAAAAGATGAGACCCTACAAAATACAGTTGCCCAAAAAATAAAATAAAACTATGGCTTTCAGAATATGGAGACACAAAAAAAATTTAAAAAATTAATCCTTTATTATGTAAAACTGAAAAAAACAACCCAAAAAAGTTGGCATATTCGGTATTATCGCGTCCGTAATAACCTGCTCTATAAAAATACCACATGATCTAACCTTTCAGAAGACCATTGTAAAGAACAAAAAATAAAAATGGCAATGCCAAAACAGCTATTTTTTGTTACCTTGCCTCAAAAAAGTGCAATATAGAGCAACCAAAAGTCATATGTACCCTAAAATAGTACCAACAAAACTGCCACCTGGAGTTTCTACTCTAGGGATGCATCAGGGGGTCTTCAAATGTGACATGGCCCCCCTCCAAAAAACATATGGCATTCCTTTCCTTCTGTGCCCTGCCATATGCCCATCATAAATGGGGTGTTTCTGTAATCTACAGAATCAGGATAATAAATATTTTTTTAAGATTTGTTTGGCTGTTAACCCTTGCTTTGTTACTGGAAAAAATAGATTAAAATTGAAAATCTGCCCAAAAGGTGAAATTCTGAAATTTCATCTCCATTTTCCTTTAATTCTTGTGGAACACCTAAAGGGTTAACACATTTTAATACCTTGAGGGGTGTCGTTTTTAAAATGGGGTCAATTTTGGGTGGTTTCTATTATGTAAGCCTCGCAAAGTGACTTCAGACCTGAACTGGTCCTTTAAAAAGTGGGTTTTGGAAATTTTCTTAAAAATTTCAAGATTTGCTTCTAAACCTTTAAAGGCTAGTTTCACACTAGCGGTACGGGAATCCGGCAGGCTGTTCCGGCGGGTGAACAACCTGTCGGATACGTTCTGACGCTAGTTCACGTGTGCCCCTGGACTGCCACTCCATCCCCATTGACTATAATAGGGGCGGGGGCAGAGTTCCTGCGGTGGCACAACAGCGTACAGTGAGAGGCACCTCTGGACTCCTGAATTCTCCGTAGATCCCTCTAGTATCTTGTTCACTGGAAGAATTACAGTCCAGAGGAGAGAATGTAGGTTCCAACGGCCGATGTTAATGCCAGTCTCCTTGTGAAAGCCTTTCACAGGGCTAATCCAGATAAGGTCGGTCCTGGTTGTCCTGGTTGTCCTGGTACTGTCACGTACCTTCTGTGACAGAGGTTAGAAGATCGGAGAGACTGACTGGATGTGAGATTAACTGACAGTCTCTTGATTCTCAGTGTTGTGGTTTGGTAATGACCACACCTCTTGTCAGGTGCAGGCGGTGGTCATTACTGCATTCCCTACTTAGTTTGGTTTCACACTTCATTTTATGCAATTAATATTCTATGCTTGGATTTGGAAGAGTTGAAGAGTTGATGTGTGGAACTTACCTGTGTTCCTTCTCATCCATTTTCTATAAGATAAGTTGTACTGCTCTTTGTATTTGGCTGTTCTCCTGTGCTTGTTACTAGGCCTCAGGGAGATGCTGGTTTGTTCACCTGGGAAGGAACCAGTAGTCTCATTCCCTGCCACTACCTAGGGCAATTCATGGCTCCTAGGGTCTTTTGGTATTTTCCCACCTTCAGGGTCTATACATACTGACAGGAGTCAGGGCCAGGTTTAGGGGCTTCCTAGGAGGTGACCTTTTCCCTCTCCCTAGACTTAAGGCCTAGTTCTGTTTCCCTCCCCTCCCCTGTATCTGTGACAGCACCCTGCAAGCCATCATCAAACATCCGCTGGACTACTGGGCAGCCAAACTGGATTTGTGGCCACAACTGGCAGAGTTTGCCCTGGAAAAGCTATCCTGCTCGTCCAGTAGTTTGGCATCAGAGCAGGTGTTCATTGCTGCGGGGGCCATAGTTACCCTAAGAAGAACTCGCCTGTCCACCCAAAATGTGGAGAGACTGACCTTTGTCAAGATGAATAAGGCATGGATTAGCCTGGATTTCCACCCACCAATGCCTGATGCATCAGATTAGATCATCCATGCTGCCTCACCCAAACCTTGACAAAAGAGACAGGTTTCCTCTTGCTACCTGCCTCAGCTACTATTCTAATGCTGCCACCCGCCTGATGCCACACATCTGATGCCAAATGCTCCTTCTTACACCCCCAAGTTAATTAAACTTTATTCTTTTGTTACTTAAAACATACAATCTTTGATCACATCACTCAGATAGTGTAGCATATTCTGTGTTAAAGCTATAACAAACTTTGTTAATTATCACCCAACCACCCGCCCGCCACCCCTGGGATAGAGAGGGAAAAGAGAGAAACAAGGGGAGGGGAGAGAGAGAAACAAGAAAAAAAAAAAAAATTACCATCCACCTACTATGGCCATTTATTCCAAATCTCATCAAATCCCGCTGGATTTTGAGTATAGCACTCCGAAACCCGTTGGATTTTAATAAGATTGACTATTGCTTGATACCACTGCCCCACTGTGGGCGGATCTCCTTTTATCCATTTCTTAAGTATAAGGAGTCTAGCATGAAATAGTATTTTACCCAAAACCATTCGTACTTCCTTCTTTAATTTCAGATGTTCAGTTGCTCCTAGTATGCAAACTACTGGATCTTCAATCACTTGAACATCCAGAAATACCGATATTATCTCTGCTATCTCCTTCCAATATCTGAAAAGTCTGGGGTACCTCCAAAAACAGTGAATTAAATCTGCATTCCCTTCCCTACATTTTGGGCAGTCGTCCAATATTATAACCCCCATTTTCTTTAACATCTTAGGGGATCGGTGTAATCTATGTATTATAAAAAACTGTGATATTTTATTCAAACCCCTATCCGAAACCATTGAATAACTTCTAAGGGCATCTTTCCATTTTTCTTCGGAAAAAAAAGGCTGGAGTTCCTTTTCCCATCTTTTTTTTGCTAGTATTGTAATCCGTTCTTTCTTTCCTTCCATCAATATCCCATATCTTTTTTTTTGTTAAACCACTTTTTTCTCCTCCATCCGTAAATTTATATATTCGATCTGATTGTTCCTTTCTATATTTATCTAATTTTGCCCCTGACCTCAAGGCGTTCCTAAACTGGTAATATTTATAAATATCCTTTTGGGGGATCCCGAACTCCCTAACAAGTGTATTAAAATCCTTCAGTTTATCGTCTTCAAATACTTGAGCTAAATATTTATCCCCTTTTTTTCCCAGTCAATATAACTCCTGATCGTTTGAAGCTCCCTCAAATTAAAATTATTCCAAATAGGTGTGTATTGAAGAAAGCCTTTTATCCCGAGTAATTTTTTAATCTGTCCCCATATGTAATCCATTCCATTCAAAATTCTATTTTCTGTATTATTTTTATCAAGTGTACCCGATTACATTATCTCTAAGTAATTGTGTTCCCCTCTCCAACCCATTTTTGTTAAATCCTGTCTTCCCACTAAACTATTCAAACTTCCTCCTATCTGACTATATTGTGTTATCAAGTAATACATAAACCAATTGGGAACCGCCAAACCACCTTCTCTCACTGATAACTGAAGCACTTCTTTTTTTATCCTGAGAATAGAGCCCTACCATATAAATTCCCCCATTTGGCGATCGAATAATTTAAATATCTTCTGCGGTAGTCTTATTGGAGCATTTTGTAACACATAGAGTACTTTTGGTAAAAAAATTATTTTTATTAGATTTACCCGACCTTGAATAGAGAGTGGTAGTCTTTTCCAAATATGTATTTTAGTTCTAAGTTCTTTTATTACCGGGAGTACATTAAATTTTTCGTAGTCTTCTATATTGCCGGATATTTGTATACCTAAATATTTAAAACTCTCGTGTTTCTCAAGTACTTGAACCCTTAAATCCCTCCCTAACTGCCCATCACCCAATACCATCATATGGGATTTCGCCTAATTAATATTTAATCCAGAAAAAGTGCCAAACCTATCTATTTTATCTAATATTCTACTAAACTGATCTCCTGTGTTATGCATAAATAACAAAATATAATCGGCATACATTCATATTTTTTCGTCTCCTTCCGCATAGTGAAAACCTTTTATCTCCCCATCTTCTCTTATTATACTTGCGAGAGGCTCAATTGCTATGGCGAATAATAGTGGAGAGAGAGGGCATCCCTGACTGGTGCCCCGGTAAAGGGCAAAAGGCAGGGACAAGCTCCCATCCACCATCACCCTAGCTCTTGGATTAAAATATATGAGCAGAATCCATTTTATAAACCCCTCGCCGATACCAATCCTTTTTAAGACTGCCCATAGGTACTCCCATTCAATACAATCGAATGCCTTTTGAGCATCCAATGAAAGTATTGCTTTGTCACCTGGTTCTTTTCTATTAGCCTCAATATTAAGGTACACCCTTCTTATATTTGAATATATTGTTCTACCCGGTATAAAACCGGTCTGATCTTCATGGATTATACCTTTAATCACTTTGGAGAGCCTCCCTGCCAAAACCTTTGCCAGGATTTTGACATCCGTATTCAACAAAGATATTGGTCTATAAGATCCGGGATCTAGATGTTCTTTACCCTTTTTTGGGATCAAGGTAATAATTCCCTCTTTCATGGAATCTGGTAGATCCCCTATCCTTTGTGCCTCCTTCAGTGTTATTACTTATTCAGGTATTAAAACCCGGGAAAGGGCCTTATATATTTCAAAGGGGAGACCGTCGCACCCTGGCATTTTTTCGAGTCTTACTTTACCCAGAACTTCATTGATTTCGGCTATTGATATTTCTCTATCCAAATATTCCTTTTGGGACTTGGATATCTTTCTCCAGGCAACCTGGTCTAAATATGAATCCAACTCTGATCTTGAATATCGTACCCTAGTTTCATAGAGATCCTTAAAATACTCGCTGAAAACATTTTTAACTCCTTCCGGTGAGGTAATTATTTTATCCTTATTATCTTTTATTACCCCCATCCAAGATTTACCTCTTAGATTTTTTACAATACCTGCCAAAATTCTCCCCACTTTTTCTCCCTCTGAAGCCAGTCTAAGCAGCGGGTACTGTTAGTGTCACTCCTCACTCTGTCACCGGGTCACTCTGTGGTCTCCTCATGCTGCTGCCACCTTCACACTGTCACTTTGCCACTCTGTTGTCTCCTCATGCTGCCGCCTCCTCCACACTGTCATTGCGCTACTCTGTGGCCTCCTCCTGATGCTTCTGCTGCTGCCACCTCCACACTGTCATTGTGCCACTCTGTGGCCTCCTCATGCTGCTTCCACCTCACTACTATGTCATAGGGCCACTCTGTTGTCTCCTAATGCTGTTCTCACCCTACCCACTTCAGACTAGGCCACTATTTTGCCTTTCGACCTGGCTGACATAATTTATTTGACCCTTCTTTTGATCTGTCAGAAGGAAGGAAAAATAAGACGCACAAGGGATCCTGTCTGTGTAGGAACTGTAAGGCCTGTATGGTCCCATCAGAATTGGCTTATGACTTGGTAGCCAAAAGCAGGAGTGGATACAAAACACAGAAGACATGCAAATAATCCATTCACGTGTCATGTTTGTTTTGGATCCACTCCTGTTTTTTTGGCATTAGCAATACTAAAGGATTACGGACCAAATGCTGATCGAATGAAGGTGGATGCTCCACAGACAGGATCTGTTTTTTGTGGGTTATTGTTCTGACAGATCAGAGGAAGGGCAAAATAATCAGTGACATCAACAAAAACTTACTGCTGACACCCTCTCAACTCTGTCAGGGGGGTTCTACTTGTATAAGCGTTTAATAGATCAAGTTCTGTAGACGTCTATGTGGAATCAACTGACGACGGTGTAAAAGGAGTGCGCTTCTTCTTGGTGCTAACATCGACCTGTAAGGCTGAGTTCATACTTGAGTTATTTGGTCATTTTTGGCCCTGTGACCGCCCAAATATGTGAATTGTGCAATGATTCTAAGAGCGACACCTGTCATCTGCATGTCATACGGACAGTATTATTTCACTACCAAAGCAGACTCCTTATGCGTGTTACTGCAAGTGTTCTACACCACTATACAGGCTCTCTGCAGCCAGAAAATAGACATTTTTTAACAAAATTCGCCACAAACATATTTTGATCAAAACAAATTTTTTTAAAAAAATTTGGCGAACTGGCGAATTAAATTTTTGTAAAATTCGCTCATCTCTAGTGTTACACTAGTATGAAAATTTTTTTCCTTTAAAGTGGACCTGTCACCTCTTTTGACATGTTTGTTTTAATTAGTAATTGTATACCCCATAAAATAAGAATTTAGGAGCTTTTTTTTCTTATACCTCTTGGCTGTTCTGGTCCAGATATAGTGGCATGTGGTTGCAATAGTAGCAGCAGCAGAAGAAGCATACATGTAGAACATGATGGTTGACAGGTCAGAGCAGTCGCATGATTTTGGCAGTGGCATGATGAAAGAAGCAGCCTCACGGAAGATAAATGTCAGCAGGCCGCAGCCCTGGCATGATTATGGCAGTGGCATGATGGAGGGGCAGCAGCCTTAGAGAACATGATGGTTGGCAGATCACTACAGTGGCTGGATGAAAGCGGCAGCAACATCTGTAGAGAACACAATGGTTGGCAGGTCGCAGTGGTGGCATGATGGAGGCAGCAGCAGCCTCACGGAAGATGATGGTCGGCATGCCATAGTAGTGGCATAATGGTGGTAGTGGCATGATGGAGGTGGCAGCAGCAGCTGTAGAGAACATGATGGTTGGCAGGTTGTGGTGTTGGCATAATGGAGGAAGCAGCAGCAGGTGTACAGAACATGATGGTTGGCAAGTCACAGTGCAGCAATTGCATGATGGTGGTAAAATGGAGGCGGCAGCAGCAGTTGCCATGCAGAAAGTTATAGTTGGCAGGTCACAGCAGTGGCATTATGGCAGAGGTTGTATGATGGAGGCAGGCAGGCAGCAACAGTGACAAGATGGGGCACCGCCAGCAAGGCTAGATCTATTCATTAGCCTCAGTAGGAGGAGTGTGAAAATCCTCCAAAATCCAGGCTTGGTTCATTTTGACAGAAGGGATGTTTTGGACAATGACAGAGGACAACTTGGTCCATTTTTATGTCACCACGACCCCCCATCCCCCCAGGGGACTGAAAATCAATTCTGATATGACACTAGAGGCTGGCAAGAAAGGGAGTTTGCAGTGGATAAGTCTGGCAGAGTTTTGGTATCCTGAACCTCGTGTTGAGGTGGGAGCTGTCAGCTTGCTGACTGGCCTCAGCCTGGCACGGCACATGAAAAAACTGTTTCATCATGTTGAGGAGACTGAAATGGCTACTACTGCTCATGGCGGCCTGGCTTCCGCCTCGGTTTGCCTACGGGATTGGGTTTTGTTATTCATGTGGATCAATAGAGCTATGGTGCCTTAATTTGCGCTTGCCTGCCCTCATCTTATTTTGCTCTTGCACAGTTATCACAAGGTAATGCTTTTGTCTTTCAGTCTTCCAGCAGCGTGGAGAAATAATGCCAGATGAGGCAGCCGAGCCCAGCTCTGGCACATTTTAGACCTAACCCCCCCCCCCCCCCCAGCATCAGCGGCATCACCAGATGCCAAAGCAGACATGGCCTGGGCTGTTCTATGGGAGGTATATGGCCTCTGCTCTTTATTACTGTCGTAATCACCCTCCTCCTCTGATGTTGCCTCCTCCTCAGCACGCTGATCCGGCTGCCAGGTCCTGCCCAGCACACGATCATCCTCACTATCCCTGCCATTTTTATCAGACTGTGGGATATCATGTTGGCTTCTTTGGATGCCCTCCCCTGCTCTGCCCCAGTTGCCACTATTGTTGCCCCCAACATGGGTGACACTACTACCACTACCAACGCTGCTATGCTTGGGGTCTGCAGCCTCCTCCTCCACCCCCAGCTCAGGGAAGTACAAACACTGGCTGCTCTCCCACAAGTCATCAAAAGGGAGATTCTTTTGACTATCTGCCATAGGGTATGGTGGAGTTTTCTTGCCACATCTTAGGAAAAAGAAAGTGCTCCCCACTAGGAAGGGGAAGTGAATACTATGAGGACTCCACTAAAAGCCTTCTCTGAGGTTGCAAAGACAGGAAGCAGGAGGACCACTGACAATTGAGGCCAGGCGCTCAATTTCACTTTAACACTCACAGGTAATTTGTTGCCCTAGCCAGCTATATGCTGGTTTAATTAACCGGTCGAGGACATGTACGGCTCAGATGTCCACAACATGTACGGCACTGTGATCGGGCGAATGTAGGAGATGCGCCCGCCTGATTCGCGGCAGGGGTCCGTCAGTCACTGATCGCCGGACCCCTGCTGCATGCGCCGGCATCGGTGAAATCACTGATGCCGGCGCATTAACCCTTGATGTGCCACGGTCAGCGCTGACTGCGGCACCTGCGATGTCCTTGCAGATATCAGAGCTTTTATCGGTTCCCCGTGCTGCAAAAATGAAAATACAGCCACAAAATACAGAAAGATATTTTTTAAAGCATCATAAAATCTAATTGTGAGAGGTACATACCTTATGGGAATAAAAGGTTAACTCCTTCCAGACACATGACGTGCTATTACTTCATGGAAGCCACTGCGTTCCCTCAATTTGACGTAATAGTACGTCATGGTGATCGGGCGGGCCCGGCAATCTCTGGTAGCCCTGGTGATTAAACCCCTTCTATGCCTCGTTTTGCGCTGACAGCGACATACAGTTGTGTTCAAAATTATTCAACCCCCAATGCTGTAAAGTGTTTTAGGAAATTTAGTGTTCAGAATGAAATCTTACAAGGACATTTTAACCGCCTCCAGACCGCCTAACGCAGATCTGCGGTCCAGAGGCGGCAGTTCTGCGCAGAGTGATGCATATACGCGTCATCTTGCGAGAGCCATGACTTCCTGTGAACGCGCGCGTTCACAGGAACGGAAGGTAAGAGACAGGATCTCCAGCCTGCCAGTGGCGATCGTTCGCTGGCAGGCTGGAGATGTGATTTTTTTTAACCCCTAACAGGTATATTAGACGCTGTTTTGATAACAGCGTCTAATATACCTGCTACCTGGTCCTCTGGTGGTCCCTTTTGTTTGGATCGACCACCAGAGGACACAGGTAGCTGTGTAAAGTACCACAAAACACTACACTACACTCCCCCCTGTCACTTATTAACCCCTTATGAACCCCTGATCACCCCATATAGACTCCCTGATCACCCCCCTGTCATTGATCACCCCCCCCCGTCATTGATCACCCCCCTGTCAGGCTCCGTTCAGACGTCCGTATGATTTTTACGGATCCACGGATACATGGATCGGATCCGCAAAACACATACGGACGTCTGAATGGAGCCTTACAGGGGGGTGATCAATGACAGGCGGGTGATCACCCATATAGACTCCCTGATCACCCCCCTGTCATTGATCACCCCCCTGTCATTGATCACCCCCCTGTAAGGCTCCATTCAGACGTCCATATGATTTTTACGGATCCACGGATACATGGATTGGATCCGCAAAACACATACGGACGTCTAAATGGAGCCTTACAGGGGGGTGATTATCAATGACAGGGGGGTGATCACCTCATATACACTCCCTGATCACCCCCTGTCATTGATCACCCTCCTGTCATTGATCACCCCCCTGTCAGGCTCCGTTCAGACGTCCGTATGATTTTTACGGCTCCACGGATACATGGATCGGATCCGCAAACGGGGTGACACCTCATATACACTCCTGTCACCCCCTGTCATTTGATCACCCCTGTTCATTGATCACCCCCCTGTCAGGCTCCGTTCCGAAGTCCGTATTGATTTTACGGCTCCACGGATACATGGATTAGGATACGGCAAAACACATACGGACGTGCTGAATGGAGCATTTACAGGGGGTGTGATCGAAGTGACAGGAATGGTGATCACCTCATATGCACTCCCTGATCCACCCCATGTCATTGATCACCCCCCTTGTCAGGGCTCCGTTCAGACGTCCATATGATTTTTACGGACCACGGATACCTGGATGCGGATCCGCAAAACACATACGGACGTTGAAATCGGGCCATACAGACTCCATGATCAGCCGACCTTGTCATTGATCACCCCCTGTAAGGCTCCATTTAGACATTTTTTTGGGCAGTTAGCGGAAAGTTAGACTATTTTATTTTTATTTTATTTTTCTTACAAAGTCTCATATTCCACTAACTTGTGTCAAAAAATCAAATCTCACCATACCCCTCATGGAATCCAAATGCATAATTTTTTTTTGACATTTATATTCCAGACTTCTTCTCACGCTTTTGGGCCCCTAAAATGCCAGGGCAGTATAAATACCCCACATGTGACCCCATTTCGGAAAGAAGACACCCCAAGGTATTCCGTGAGGGGCATATTGAGTCCATGAAAGATTGAAATTTGTGTCCCAAGTAAGCGGAAAGGGAGACTTTGTGAGAAAATACAAAAAAAAAACAATTTAAAAAAAAAATTTCTATGAACTCGCCAGGCCCCTCATTGAATACCTTGGGGTGTCTTCTTTCCAAAGTGTCTTCTTTGCCCACCTAGGCTGCAAAAAAGTGTCACACATCTGGTATCGCCGTACTCAGGAGAAGTTGGGGAATGTGTTTTGGGGTGTCATTTTACATATACCCATGCTGGCTGAGAGAAATATCTTGGCAAAAGACAACATTTCCCATTTTTTTATACAAAGTTGGCATTTGACCAAGATATATTTCTCACCCAGCATGGGTATATGTAAAATGAGTACGGCGATACCAGATGTGTGACACTTTTTTGCCGCCTAGGTGGGCAAAGGGGCACACATTCCAAAGAGTACCTTTAGGATTTCACAGGTCATTTTTTACACATTTTGATTTCAAACTACTTCACACACATTAGGGCCCCTAGAATGCCAGGGCAGAATAACTACCCTACAAGTGACCCCATTTTGGAAAGAAGACACCTCAGGGTATTCCGTGAGGGGAATGGCGAGTTCCTAGAATTTTTATTTTTTGTCACAAGTTAGTGGAATATGAGACTTTGTAAGAAAAAAATTAAAATAAAAAATAAATCATCATTTTCCGCTAACTTGTGACAAAAAATAAAAAGTTCTATGAACTCACTATGCCCATCAGTGAATATCTTAGGGTGTCTACTTTCCAAAATGGGGTCATTTGTGGGGTGTTTGTACTGGCTGGGCATTGTAGAACCTCAGGAAACATGACAGGTGCTCAGAAAGTCAGAGCTGTTTCAAAAAGCGGAAATTCACATTTTTGTACCATAGTTTGCAAACGCTATAACTTTTACCCAAACCATTTTTTTTTTTACCTAAACATTTTTTTTTTATCAAAGACATGTATAACAATAAATTTAGCAGCAAATTTGTGGTTATTTCACTATAAATTTTATGTTATATTTGTCTGATTTACAAGTGCCTCTTTGATTTAATTGTAAACAAGATGACTGATATGATCAAAATCAATGTCAAACTGGCCAAAACACTCAATTTCAGTGGAGGTTGAATAATTTTGAACACAACTGTAGAAGTGGTTTGTGTCGGGTGAGGGAGCACATAGAGTCCTCGCAATGTGCATTGGGGGACTCGATGTGTCAGAAGGCAGCCCAATGCCGTGCAGAGGCTGCCTAATGCCTTGCACGGCATCGAGACCTGCCTTCTACGGGTGCCCAGGAGGAGATCCAGCCTCAGGCTGGGTCTCATAGGCAACCTGTTAGTGTACTACTCACTGTAGTACATGAACAGGCATTGCATTACAATACAGATGTACTGTAATGCATTGCAGAGGGGATCAGACTCCCAAAAGTGAATGAATGAAATAAATTAAAGAAAAAAAAGTAAAAAAAAAAGTGTTTTTAATAAAATTTATTAAGTTTTAAGTAAAAAAAGAAAACAACTCTTTCCCCTTATTTTATAATAAAAAACAGAAAGAAAATAAAACATGCATATTAGGTATCTCCGCATCCGTAATGACCGGATCAATAAATATATCACATGATCCACCAGATAAACAACATAAAAAATAAATAAATAAAAAACGGTGTAAAAAAATTGCAATTTTTATCACCTTACATCACAAAAAGTGCAACACCAAGTGATCAAAAGTCTGAGAGCCATAGCTATAAAACCGTAACCTCATCCCTCAAAAAATTAGACAATCAGTTAAAAAAGCTATGGCTCTCAGACTATGGATACACTAAAACATCATTATTTCGGTTTAAAAAAGGCAATTATTGACTAAAACTTTAATAAATAAGAAAAAGTAGACATATTAGGTATTGACACATCCGTAACAATCTGCTCTATAAAAAAGTTATGCTCTATGTAAACGCTGTAAAAAAAATAAAATAAACTGTGCCAAAACAACAAATCTTTTGGTTACCTTGCCAAATAAAGTGTAATAATTAATGATCAAAAAATCATATGTACCCAAAAATGGTAACAATTAAAATGTAAACTCTGCCTGCAAAAAACAAGCTCCTGCACAAGACAATCGGCAGGGGGGGTCAGAAAATGGAGATACAAAAACATCATTTTTGTTTTCAAAAATGTTTTATTATGTAAAACTGAAACAAACATAGAAAGTAGACATATGTGATATCATTGCGTCCGTAACAACCTGCTCTATAAAAATAGCGCATGATCTAACCTGTCAGATGAATTTTGTTAAAAATAAAATATTAAACGGTGCCAAAGCATCAATTTTTGGGTTACCTTGCCTCACAAAAAACTTAATATAGAGCAATTAAAAATCAGATGTACCCCAAAATAGTACCAATTAAACTGGTCACTTTTTTAATTTTCTACTGTAAGGGTGCATCTGGGGGGCTTCAAATGGGACATGACATCTAAAAACCAGTTCCAAAAACCATATGGCGTTCCTTTTGTTTTATGCCCTGCTGTGTGGCCTAACAACAGTTTACGACCACATGTGGGGCGTTTCTGTAAACCACAGAATCAGGGTAATAAATATTGAGATTTGTTTGGCTGTTAACCCTTGCTGTGCTACTGAAAAAAAATGGATTAAAATGTAAAATCTGCCAAAAAAGTGAAATTTTGAAATTTCATCTCCATTTTCCATTAATTCCTGTGGAACACCTAAAGGGTTAACAAAGTTTGTAAAATCAGTTTTGAATACCTTGAGGGGTGTAGTTTCCCCATTTTTGGGTGGTTTCTATTATGTAAGCCCCACAAAGTGACTTCAGACCTGAACTGGTCCTTTAAAAAGTGGGTTATCAAAATTTTCTTAAAAATTTCAAGATTTGCTTCTAAACTTTTAAGCCTTCTAACGTCCCCAAAAAATAAAATGTAATTTTCAAAACGATCCAAACATTAAGTAGACATATAGGAAATGTAAAGTAATAACCATTATATGAGGTATCACTATCTATTATAAAAGTAGGGAATTTGGGAATTTTTCAAAATTTCTTGCAAATCTGGAATTTTTTTCACAAATAAAAGCTGAAATATATTGATTCAAATTTATGACTATTATGAAGTACAATATGTCACGAGAAAACAATCTCAGAATGACTTGAATAAGTAAAAGTGTTCCAAAGCTATTACCACATTACCACCCCCACACCACCATCCCAAAAAAGGATTTCCATGAAAATTGGCAAAAATTTTTAGGATTTCCTTGCATGTAGCTGCTTTTAAAGTGTGCTAGCAGGCACAGCCAGCCTCAACTCCTCACTCCCTGACTTAAATTTTCCCTGCCTGCCTATTCTACACTCTCCTACTTTGTAATCCTAGCCTTTTTCTTCACTGTCCCTGGCAGTAGAATACAATCTTGATTGATTTCTGGCTGTTCCTGACTCCCTAAGATCATTTTTCTGGCAGACACTGCTACACCCAATCACATTCATTCACAGCCCAGCACAGAATGGTCTTCTGCTCGTTCTGCTGGGCACCTACCTGCCTGATGCAGTGCTGATTGGCTCAGGCAGGCTGTCTGTCGGCATGTGAACCAATCTGGGCAAGCCACCACCCCCCACACTTCCTCTCAAGGTCATGTGAGAACTCTTCTTATTCCTCCCTAGTGCTTTTTTTCTCACCACCATGTGCACTAAAATGGCACTACGGGCTGTTTTAGTGGATTCATCTGACACAAACCTGAAAATATTTGGGTTCGTCTGTCGTCCTGAAGGGCACATTATTTATCAAATAAATGTGAAGAATAATCACTTTAGTAGTAAATGGAAGTTTCCCAATCTGTATTTTCCCAAGACATGATCATCACATTAAACACTATACACAACATACAACACAGATACTGATTAATAACAGTTTATAGTAGTCAAAATTACCCCAGTCTTAGAAAGGTCAAAGGCATTTTAAGAGCTTTCCAGATTTCTTTGCCACATTTTCTTGTCAAGATTAACAATCTATAACTCAAAATGCAAGGGAAGCACAATTTACTTTCAGGAGTACAATCTGTACAAACAATGTGGTTTGAAGAGCTTTATCTATTTTTCATGCTCCACTGTCATGGTTTAATGAAAGGATATATCTAACTGTTCGAAAGGAAAAATGTCAACACTATTTACATGCAAATATCTAAGGAGTGTGTTTGAGGCAATGAGGCTAGCCTTATATCATGCTTATATCACTGGAAGAATGCATAAAAGTCTCAGAAGGTAAAAACTAAATCTAAGTTACCTTTCCATAGTGCACATAAATCTGACTGCTTTAATTCCAAACCTGTTTGAAATGACGTTTCTATTCATCCTGAGAAAATGCTTGTTTCATAAGTCATGTTAAGCTTGAGCCTTGCATTCTGTTTGTAAAAGTGACTGGGAAGACTTTACAGTTTGCATACATCAAGGCCTAAAAAAAACTGAATAATCTACTGTAAATTCACAATAAATCTGTTTGATTAAAAGGGACCTTTCAGCATGAAAATGTAATGCAATCTGTAGGCAGCATCATGCTACTCAGCAGAAGGAGCTGAGCAGATATGTTGTTTTATCGGGGAATAAAATATTCAGTATTCCCTAATTTATCGATCTCAATCTCTGCTACTTCTAGGTGTAGACGTCCAGTGGGTGGTCATAATAAATGATTGACAATCACTGGATAGGATCAGTCTCTGTACTCCTAACCCTAGAAGGAGTTATACTGAATCTTTTCCCACAAAACTATTTATCAATCTGCTCCCTGCACTGTCACATAATGCCTATAGATTGCATGGCATTTTCAATGTGACAAGTTCCCATTAAGGTCACAAATGGCCTTCTAGTTGTGCCAGGTTAGAGTTTGGTGGTGCTATAAAATTTGTAGTTTATCATGTTTTAAAATTCACTCCTCAACCTTGAAATGGCAACACCAAAAAGGAAAAGTCATGGCATTATGGAAATCACAGGATTGGTAGACAGGTAAATTATATGGAAATGATAAAAAATTAAACAAAATATTCAAGTTATCAGTTCAGTATCGAGTATAAGAGTAAGGCCTCATGCACACGGACTAGTGTATTACTGTACAGCAGCGGCTGCATGAAGCGCACGGTGTCATAGCAACCAATGACGCCATGTGCTCATGCTGTCAAGAGGAATCCCGTCCGGGTTTCCACGGTCCACTCTCGGCCGCGGAACACGTCCGTGTGCATGAGGCCTAATACTTATGCACTTAGAAAGGTATCAGTGTGGTGATTAATAGTTGTTTCAGAAATGTTCTGCCACACTGATTGCCCTTGGGCATGCAGATCATCAAGATCCACTGCTGGTAGCTCCCTTTGAAATTGCAGACCAATGACATCTCTGATGTCTGATGTGCTCAATGGGAGATAAATCCGGAGAAACTGCAGGCCATGGTATCATATTTAGACTACGCAGGATGCCCACAGTAGCACAAGCAACATACAGCCTGCTGAAAAACAGCTCCTGGGGCACTCTGTGGAGAAATGGCCATACCACTGGTTCCATGACCAAATCAATGTAACCTGAAATGGTTACTGTACTTTATGCCACCTCATGCCATAATCCGGGTAATAGGACCAGTGTGATGTTTCCTTTTAAAGCCCTCTTCATGATATTGCTCACGTGGGCAATACCCACAAATAGAACAGAACTTCATTCCAGGCTTCATTGCTGTCTTGCTATGTACCATGATAGCCTTTGTGAGGTGTAGTATGAGGTCAATGGAACACCAGTTATGTAGACATTGCCACCCTAGGCTTAGGATGTGATGGCCAATTTCATTTGCAGTACAGAATGGATCGCTACGTGCAATATAATCCATCTGGGCAGAGGTTTTCCTTTGTGCACCCCTTGTCATTATTTCAATTTATTGTTGTTCTCCCAACCACTAGGACACATAGTTGAACATTGCTGACATGTCGATCTGCCAGAGTGATAAACCAAGGTCTTTCGGTTCAAGGATTCTGTCCCTCTCAGTTTGCAAAAAGTGGCAATAACTGGCACATCAACAAACTGGAGGCATCGCATAAACATCCTACATGACTTGACCAGATTTTTGAGGTTTCATATGGCTAAAAACTTTGCTATCAATCTACCTTTTATGTCCCTCACATATGCCACAGATTGAAGCTAGGTGAAAATGTAATTATCTGCAGATTTTAGTGACACTTGCTACTTCCTTGGTTTCTCTAACATTATGATTTGTCCTTCTTGGTGCTGCAATTTCAATGGTGAGCAGTGCAGGAATAGCAGTTCCACATTTTCAGATAAAGTTGAGTTGAAGTGTGCTAACATAAGATCCTGGCTTTTCATTAGCACTGATTAGTTATATTAGTCTATGTTATAGTGTGCATGTTGACACCATGGTCATTGTTTATGAGTGCCAACGTACAGTATGTTCAGCTAATAGTAGTATTTTCTAATTTGAAATCTCTGTATGTAGCCAGAATCTGGAGCATTTAGGATGCCTACTTACAGAAGACTGAAAATCAGTTTCATTTAGCTGAATGGGGACTGGCATATGCCAGTCTATGATGACCAGGCACACCGCCAGATGCTGCAACTAAATTCTGCCACTGGCTGTCATAGATTTGCTTTAGTTCTTTTATGCCAAAAAGTGGCATTGAAGAATACAAATGTGGAGGGGCTGCAGGGAAAATGTTTGCTTAAGTGGTGTTAAAAGAGTCACAAGCATGAAGTGCGTGACTTTTCCACACCCGATGACTGCCATATTCAAATGATAAATCTGCCCCAATTTGCTTTTAGTTGTGGCATTTTGGTGGCCTCCAAAATGCTATTAAAATGTATATTATAATTGTAGCAAAATAAAAACACCAAAAACACTTGGAAAAATGCTATGCAAAATGTTTGAAATGTATTTTAGAGGGAAAATAAAATGTGTGCGAAATAGGCCTAAGTGTTTCTATAGGATTTTTTCAGAGTACATTGTCTAGTCTGGGTTAAAAAAAAAATATATAAAAGATGAAAATCACTGATCAAATCCTGAAGCTTGAATCCATTCATAGGGAACATTTTTGCTGTTTTAACTCCTTCCAGGCAGCCTTTGTACATGTACGGAGCAGCAGGAAGTGACTTCCAAAGAGCCGCTATACAGGTATGGTGCTCAATCAGTGGCAGGGGTCTGGCTATTCCATCAATGCCAGCGCATTAACCCCTTGTATGCCACAGTCAATGCTGACTGCTGCATGCACAGGATTTGTAGAGGGGGCTCCCTTTCCAATCCCATCGGGTCCCCGTGCACTGGGACCTGATAGCTGGTATGGCAGCTTGATTCCTTCCACAGGCATCAGAGCCTGCCAGCTATGGAAGCCTATGAGATCCTGCCCCTTGGCAGTCTGTCAGTGCAAAAGTTGACAGGCAATGCATTACATTACATGGTGTATTGAATTAGTACATCCCTCAATAAATTCCTGGAGAGGTGTAGCTTCCAAAATGGGGTCACTTTTTGGAGTTTTATACAGTTTTTCTTAGTGTCCCTTCAAATGTGACAAGATTCCCAAAAAACACTTTAACAAAATCTGCTCTCCAAAAACCATATGGCCATCCTTTCTTTCTAAGCCCTACCGCGTGCCCATACAGCAGTTTACAGCCACATATGGGGTGTTTCTGTAAACTGCAGAATCAAGGTAATAAATATTGAGGTTTGTTTTGTTGTCAACCCTTGCTGCCTCACAGGAAAAAATTGATTAAAATGTAAAATCTCCAAAAAAGTGACATTTTAAAATGTTGCAGTTATTTTCCTTTAGTTCTTGTACAACATGTAAAGCGTTAACAAAGTTTGGAAAAATCTATTTTGTATAACTTGAGGAGTATAGTTTTTAAAAGGGGATAATTTATGGGTGGTTTATACTACGTAAGCCCAACAAAGTGACTTCAAACCTGAATTGGTCCTTAAAAATGTGGATTTTGGAAATTTTCTTAAAAATTAAAAAAATTGCTTCTAAAATTGTAAGCCTCCTAACATCCTAAAAAAATAAAATGACATAAAGTACACTGTACAGAATCATTTGGATAGGTAAAAGCATTCCATGCTTTTTACCAATATAAAGTATAAAGTGACAAATGTCATATTTGCAAAAATAGGTTCTGCCAGGAAGGTGAAAATGGCTATGTCCTGAAGGGCTTTAAGTGGCAAATTTTACAGTTGAAATGAATGGTAAAATTAGCCACAGTACATATTTTTATATGTATTTCTTAGTTTTTATATAGTTTTAGTACAAAATAATTGTACACTATTTATATTAATTATGTTCATTATTAATCATAATCTAAATTGTTATGTTTCTCACCAGTAGTATTTCCAATAAGGATAAAATGTAAAGCAAACACCGCAATAAAGGGCTCAGGATTTTGTTATGAAAAAATGTAAATGTGATCCAGTGGCGTTTGATGAATATAATATAACATCTGAGACATACTCCAGAATTCAGGATTCTTAGTGTAGCTAAAAACATTTGTATTTTTTACATTAGTCTTTTTAAAGTTCTGCATAAAATAAAGTTCTTCGTGAAACTCAATAAAAAGATTGAATTACAAAAAAAAAAGTTCTTGGGTGTCCTTGAAACATTTTACAAGGTGGCCGTGATCACCCAGTGTTAGAATACAGATGCAATAGTGAAAAGGTAGACAGATGATAAAGCAGAGGCAGCAGACAGCAATCCTATCAGCAGCTAGGATCAGAAGAATAACCCAAGTGATGGATACAACGCAGACAACAAGGCTGCCTCTACTTTTCATTAAGTCATTTTTTGCCTCGGTTTCTACCTTCACAATTAGCAATGACCCTTGGGTATTTCCAACAGCAAAGTCATTGAAATGGGATAAGTAGTAATTTGTTACCATTCCATGTGTCTTAATACAACTAAAGTCACTTCAAATATTCTTGACTTACAGTGAGATATTATTATGTCTGTTCTAACAATTCGATCTGTAATTGCATTGTCTATTCTGTAAAGCGCTCCTAAATTGTTCAGGATTTACTGTTCAAGCAATGGATTACAGGCACCAGCCTGGTAGATATCCCAGCTTTTAGTGTTAAAGGGAAGTTCAGTGGAAAATGATATTAGGTTATAGCTACAATAAATTCAAAGAAAGTGAAGTCAAAATATTTTTTGATGCTATACTTTATTGCACTGGGACATGTTGGGGGTTATGATTATTGTATTATGCCATTATGTAATTATCTGTTATATCTTGATTTGTTTGAAGCCATCACTCATACCTCAATTAGGCTTCCTTCACATAAAAATGTATTTATACGTTTTTTTTTGTTTACTCCCCATTCACACAGCCATAGGGCTGCCATGTCCTCGTTGTGGACCACAAACAGCATTCCCCATGAAATAACAATTCTAGAGCATCTATTCCTTTGGCTCTATGTTGTGCCATTCCTTGATTATTTCTACTAGGAGTGATCAGTGAATTGCTAGCAGTCTGCAGTAAGGGTACCGAGGGTTGTTCACCAGTTGGCGGTGTGTCCCTGCACAGTCTAGCAATTTACTCCTAACTTCTAGTAGAAATAATAAAGATATGGCACAACATAGAGCCATAAGATTAGACGTTCTGGAATTGTTATTACATAGGGAATGCATGTAGCTATTAAAACAGGCATGTCAGGAGTGGTGAAAGGTCCTCTTTAAAGCACTAGCACACTATATTTGAGAATTTGAATTATCTTCAATAATGATTGTGTAGTTTTACTGTACAGTTTATATGCAAAGGACAAGTTCTCATTGAGATAAGATAATACATATATCCCTTACCAAATATGATATTTCTGTTCTGTCTTCGTACACGTTCACACAGTGTGCAGTCTGAGATTCAGCATAAACAATTCCTGTCTTCCAAAATAAGAGGACTGTTCTTAGTAGTCTAACTTGTTTATTGGTAAAACAGGATTGTTTGACTGGCCAAACAGGATTGTTTGGTAAAACTACAAGAATACAAATAGCAAGTATATAGTACCTTGCAAAAGTATTCACAAACTCCAATTAACATGGATTGTTTGAGGATTTGCTTGATTTAATTTACAGAACATGCCCACAACTATGAAGATGTTTGTTTTGTTTTGTTTTTTATTGTGAAGCAAACAACAAATAGGACAAAATAACAGAAAAGGTAAATGTGCATAACTATTCACCCCCCTAAAGTCAATACTTTGTAGAACCAACTTTTGCCGCAATCACAGCTCCAAGTCGCTTTGGATAAGTCTCTATGAGCTTGCCACATCTCCTTCAAGTTGGATGGTTTGCGCTTGTGAACAGCAATCTTTAAGTCTGATCACAGATTTTCTTTTGGATTGAGATTTGGGCTTTGACTGACTAGGCCATTCTAACACATTTACATGTTTCCCCCTTAAACCACTCAAGTATTGCTTTAGCATGTGTTTGGAATCATTGTCCGGCTGGAAGGTTAACCTCCGTCATAGCCTCAAATCACGCACAGAGTGGTACAGGTTTTGCTTAAGAATATCCCTGTATTTATCACCATCCATCTTTCCCTCAACTCTGACCAGTTTCCCAGTCCTGGCTGCTGAAAAACATCCCAACAGCGTGATGCTGCCACCACCATGTTTCACTGTGGGGATTGTGTTCTTTGGGTGATGAGATGTGTTGGGTTTGCGCCAGACATAGCGTTTTCTTTGATGGAAGAAAAGTTCAATTTTAGACTCATCAGACCAGAGCACCTTCCTCCATACATTTTGGGAGTCTCCCCCATGCCTTTTCACAAACTCACAATGTGCCTTTTTGTTTTTGGCTGAAAGTTATGTCTTTCTTCTGACCACTCTGCCATAAAGCCCAACTCTATGGAGCTTACAGCTTATTGTTTTCCTATGTACAGATACTCCAGTCTCTGCTGAGAAACTCTGCAGCTCCTCCAGGGTTACCTTAGGTCTCTGTGCTGCCTCTCTGATTAATGCCCTCTTTGCCGGGTCTGTGAGTTTTGGTGGGCGGCCATCTCTTGGCAGGTTTGCTGTTGTGCCATGTTCTTTCCATTTGTAATAATAGATTTGATGGTGCTCCTGGGGATCATCAAATATTTGGATATTTTTTATAACCTTATCCTGACTTTTACTACTCAACAACATTGTCCCTTACTTGTTTGGAGAGTTCCTTGGTCTTCATGGTAGTGTTTGGTATAGTGATGCCTCTTGCTTAGGTGTTGTAGCCTCTGGGGCCTTTCAAAAAAGGTCTGTATATGTAATGACCGTTCATGTGACACCTAGATTGCACACAGGTGAACATCATTTCACAAATTATGTGACTTCTGAAGGTAATTGGTTGCACCAGAGCTTTTTATGAGCTTCCTAACAAAAGGGGGTGAATACATACGCACATGCCAATTTTATGTTTTCCATTTCTAAACAATAGTTTTATTTGTATATTTTTCTCATTTAACTTCACCAGCTTAGACTATTGCGTTCTAATCCATCACATAACAACTCTGCTCATGTGTCCTGGAGACTGGAGGCTTTTCTTTCCCAGGATGCTTTTCACTCCCACAATGCAGTGCACCACCCACCATGCAGTAGTCTTTGCTACAGAAAAACAAAGTGTAATACGACTTAACACGGCTAGATGGTGCTATAACCACACTAACCACTTGAGAAATACCATGACTCTGGCAGAATGAACTAGAATAATTTTCTAATCCTGCTGGGCAGAACAATGTCCATACTTGTAACTATATAACTGTATTGCAATATTTTTTTCTCTTCATGTTAAAAACAATAAAAATCCATTGAAAAGAAGAAATTGCAGAGTGTCACAAGATATCTATTGTATTTTTTATAAGTATTGATATCAACTTATTACCACAAAGCACGAGGAAATTCGGCTTCATGGCGAGTCAAATTTTTCCTGAAATTCAGATCAAAGTCCAATTTTTCGCCACTCTTGGCACTTTTTAAAAAAGTGGACAGATTTAACTTTGAGGCGACATGCCACCATAGTTCTGATGTGTTAGTTAACTTTTACACTAGTAAGTGGTCCTCACAGCTGGTGAAGATTACATTTTTAGGTGTAGAAACATCCTAAAATGCACCAAATTTATTAAGAGGCCACTTTGCAAATCTACTGTTTAGATTGCCATAGCCAAACACTGGCCACTGCGATGACATGCTCCCCGTGTTTCGCATGACCATTTGTCATGACAAAAGGAGATCAGGTCACCAACAATTGGCTGCAGCGGCATTAAACAGAAAGTTTACATCCAGCAAAGGTCATGGAGTGAAGAAGCTGTGAGTGAGTGCTGGAAAGCAGGTAAATATGTTTCACTTTGCAGGTCTGTCCTAGAGGTGGGGGTTGCTAAAATTGCTAAAATCCCTCAAAGGTGCACAACCCCTTTAATGTAGCATGCCCCAAAATGGCCTTGAGGTTTTTATTATGCCATACACAAAAAACAATAAACTACAATATGATGTACAAATTTGAAAACAATATTCAGCCACCTATCTAGTGACTGATCTTATAAATTCAAATCACAAAAACAAACAATTGTTTTCAGAGTAAGCGCGGCAAGGAAATCAAGGAAGGAGATTAGCTATCAGAAGGGCACTGAAGAAAATCAATAAATAAATGGTAATATGTTTCACAAGGTGAAGAAAGCAAAGCTGTACTTAATTGTCTAAAATAGGCTCATTGCTCATGTTACATCCTGTTATATACTAATCAAACCTAGATACGTTTTCAGTAAACAGAAAAAGAACCCAATATTCATTAACTCAACAAGAAGAATCTGTCCTCACTCAATGCAAATTGTATGTTATTCGTGGCAATAGTAACATAGTGTAACATTCATTCTGCCCTGAATAATGGTCACATTCTAAATGCTCCAGAGAAATGCTTAAAGTAGAGATAGATAGATACAGTGGCGTAACTACCGGGGAAGCAGGGGAAGCAGCTGCTTCGGGGCCCGGGCTGCCAAGGGGGCCCGGCGCCCCAGCAGCGTGTGTGACAGTTTATTTTCAAGTTAGTTAAATATCGTGTTCAGGGCCCCTTCACAGCCGCTAGTGTGATCTAATTTTACTGTCTGCTAAAGTCTCCTGGTCTGGGATTCGAACCCACAACCTCCAATCTATCAGTGAATCAGTGGCAAAGCATTTACCCTCACAGCCATAAAGGCTGCATTACAACTGACTGTAAAAACCTGATACTGGCACATGGGGGGGGGGGGGGGGAGAGGCACCTGATATTGGCACATGGGGGGGGGAGTGGGGTTGGCACCTGATACTGGCATGGGGGGGGAGGGAGAGAGGCACCTGATACTGGCATTGGGGGGGGGGGGAGGGAGAGAGGCACTTGATACTGGCACTTTTTTTGTGGTGGTGGTGGGGGGGAGATGGCACTATGATACTGGGACATGGGGGGGGGAGGCACCTGATACTGGCACCTGGAGGGGAGAGGGGGGGGTTGGCACTTGATACTGGCACATAGGGGGGGGGGAGGCACCTGATACTGGCACATGGGGAGGGGGGAGGGAGAGAGGCACTTGATATTGGCACTTTTTAGTGGGGGGGGGGGAGATGGCACTATAAAACTGGGACATGGGGAGGAGAGAGGCACTTGATACTGGCATGTGGGGGGGGGTTGGCACTATGATACTGGCACATGGGGGGGAGAGGCACTTAATACTGGCACTTTTTTGCGGGGGAGATGGCACTATGATACTGGCACATGGGGGGAAGAGAGAGGCACTTGATACTGGCACATGGGGGGTGGGAAGGAGAGAGGCACTTGATACTGGCACATGGGGGGGAGATGGCACTATGATACTGGGACATGTGGGGGGGGGGGGAGAGGCATTTGATACTGGCACATGATGGGGGGCACTTACTGGCACATTATTGGGGGGCATTATGGGGGACACTAGGCCGGCAGCCTATCAGAGGCCGGACACTGAGCGGCATCTACTGGGGCACTATATATGGGGCATTTTATACTGGTACATTTTGGGGGGCACTAGCAGGAAGGGGGGAGAGGAGCACTATGGGGGAATTTACTGGGGGCACTATATAGGGGTATTTTATACTGGCACATTATGGGGGCACTATGGGGACATTAGCTCAACTGGGGGCATTACAAGGGGGTATTTTTTGCACTGTCACATTATAAGGAGAATTATTACTACTGGGGGGGGGGCATTATGGTGGGTTTTATTACTGCCCCATGGTATGACCCCCTAGTAGCAGCACCAGCCTCTCCCTGTTCTGCTATCCCTCTGCCCCTTCTCCAAATCCTTATTATAAAATCTTTCTCATTAGGATAAAACACAACATCAGCTCCGCCGAGCCCCCAGCCAAAGTGTGGAAGTGGCGTCCGAGATCCCCAAGGGCCAAGCCATGTAACTGTAAGTGTTCATGTGGAGTATGTTTATGTTATGCACATATAGCCTACACTGTGCCCCACAATATACAGTATACCGCTACACTGTGCCACACAATATACAGTATACCTCTATACTGTGCCTCACAATGTACAGTATACCTCTATACTGTGCCCCACAATGTACAGTATACCTCTACATTGTGCCTCACAATATACAGTATACTGCTACACTGTGCCCCACAATATACAGTATACCTATACACTGTGCCTCACAATATACAGTATACTGCTACTGTGCCACACAATATACAGTATACCGCTACACTGTGCCCCACAATATACAGTATACCTCTACACTGTGCCCCACAATATACAGTATACCGCTACACTGTGCCTCACAATATACAGTATACTGCTACTGTGCCACACAATATACAGTATACCTCTACACTGTGCCCCACAATATACAGTATACCGCTACACTGTGCCCCACAATATACATTATACCTCTACACTGTGCCCCACAATATACAGTATACCTCTACACTGTGCCTCACAATATACAGTATACTGCTACTGTGCCACACAATATACAGTATACCTCTACACTGTGCCCCACAATATACAGTATACCGCTACACTGTGCCACACAATATACAGTATACCTCTACACTGTGCCTCACAATATACCGCTACACTGTGCCACACAATATACAGTATACCGCTACACTGTGCCTCACAATATACCTCAACACTGTGCCACACAATATACAGTATACCGCTACACTGTGCCTCACAATATACCTCTACACTGTGCCACACAATATACAGTATACCGCTACACTGTGCCACACAATATACAGTATACCTCTATACTGTGCCACACAATATACAGTATACCGCTACACTGTGCCAAAGGAGTGGGGTTTACACAGGAGGAGGGAGGTGCGAAGCGCGCTGAGGGGGGCCCTTACAAATATTTGCTGTGGGGCCCAGTCACTTCTAGTTACGCCCCTGGATAGATAGATAGATAGATAGATAGATAGAAATTTAGATTTAGGAAGGAGCCCAGCATATCAAGCTAAACTTAACATCTCATGCTCCGGGCTGTGAATGCACATTTGCCCACAGAATGAGAATGCTTACGATTTCTTTTCTTAATGAAAAGTATTTTTTAAATGTTGAATACTTTTTTTTTTTTGCAGAAACTATCATCACTATGCCTTTGTCCTTCAAATGACACTGCAAAAATACAACTTTGAAAGCATATATCAGTAAAAGCAGTCTGTTACTAAGATGCTTTTTAATAAATGAAATAACTTGCATGCGTCTGTCTACAATATATGTACTACTAGCTGAAGGACCAGGCTTCGCTCGGGTATATTTACTCTATTTGATTTAATGTTAGTGTGTGTCCTTAAAAGATATCAACAGTATACCCTATAACAGTGACATCTACAGCACCCCGCCCCCTTAACAGTCACTGTCCCTCCTATACCTGCAGCTGACAGAAGTTGATTTTTTTCAATCCCTATTGGCTGAGGAGTTGGGGAGGGGGGGGGGGGGTTAACCAGGTCTGGATGTGGCTTAGTGGGACCTAGAAGTAGATTTTTAACTTAATTTTTTCAATCTCTGTCGGCTGAGGAGTGGGAGGGGGAGTGGCCTAACCAGATTGGGGGCATGTCCTTTTGAACAGCTCACTCTAAGACAGCAGCACTGTACTATCTGAGTGTAAGCTGCAGGGGGAAAGTCACCCTCCCTTCCACCTTTGTAGCTGAAGAATTAAATTTTTTCAATCCCTGTTGGCTGAGGAGTGGGAGGGGGCATGGCCTAACCGGGACAGGGCATGGCTTAGTGTGACCTGGGGCGGGGTTTTAAGGTTGTCTTTAGAGGGTGGAGACATTGTGGCAAGGGGGCGTGTCTGGGCTCCTTCCTGCAAGAGTTGGGAGGGGGGGGGGGTTAACCAGGTCTGGATGTGGCTTAGTGGGACCTAGAAGTAGATTTTTAACTTAATTTTTTCAATCTCTGTCGGCTGAGGAGTGGGAGGGGGAGTGGCCTAACCAGATTGGGGGCATGTCCTTTTGAACAGCTCACTCTAAGACAGCAGCACTGTACTATCTGAGTGTAAGCTGCAGGGGGAAAGTCACCCTCCCTTCCACCTTTGTAGCTGAAGAATTTAATTTTTTCAATCCCTGTTGGCTGAGGAGTGGGAGGAGGCATGGCCTAACCGGGACAGGGCATGGCTTAGTGTGACCTGGGGCGGGGTTTTAAGGTTGTCTTTAGAGGGTGGAGACATTGTGGCAAGGGGGCGTGTCTGGGCTCCTTCCTGCAAGAGTGACGCCCCTCTGGGCACCTTACTGGCTCATTTGCACACCAAATAAACTGGATTTTCAGAGGATCAAAACATCTATTGCTGGAACAAAGGCACATCTTGAAACAAGGTACTAAGTGCTATTAGGCCATGGCTTTACTTCAATAGTCATTATCCTGGTGACAGATTTCTTTTAAAGCTCACCTATAGCAGTGAAGCGGTGAACGGCCTGCGAGCTTCTATTGGCTGATAAGGATCATGTGACCAAGCTTCTATTGGCTAATGATTATATCTCATGAACGGTACGTCCAAGAGAGCTGAGACCCGGTCTAAACCTTCCCGGACACCTGATGCAGCTGTGTGCCAAATTTCGGATTCCTTTAGCGGACATACATACACACATACACTCAGCTTTATATATTAGATAGGCTGAAAACTAAGCATAGATTAATCTCTGAAATGGGCTTCCTCCCTCTGTCAGGTGTTGGAAGGGTTAACTCCCTAGTGTTTTGTGAACACTGGGTTTTTGTGTTTGTGGGTGTGGGTGTGGCTGCTTGGGCTATTTAGTCGCTTCTGGAAGCCTGTAGCTGGGTGTTCCTGCAGGCTTGGTGTGTGCTGGTGGTTCACTGCTCCTGGCTTTACCATCTTTCCAGTGAGGGCCACCCTTGTGGTCATAGATGTTCTTATGGTGTCTCACGTTTATTGCAGCTATGGGTGTCCTGGGTTCCTGTGAGGTTTGTGGTGTGTGCTGTGTCCTTTAATGTTGGTTTGGACACCAGCACTTGTGCATGGGTTCCAGTCAGTTTCTGTGGCAGGTAAGTGTTTTATTGGTTTTGCTTACCTGCCATCTGCTTTAGCTGTATGTGTTTCCCTTTCCCGGCATTTAGGCCTTTAGAAACTCCTGTTCCTCCGTGTTGTGGATGAACAGGTCGTCTCTCCCCTGCTCCTAAGTGAGGGATTTCCAGGGTCGACTCAGGATATTAGGTATCCAGGGTATGAGCCGTCCCACCATCAGGGTCCGCTCATACGGTTAGGAGTTAGGGAGAGGATTAGGGATGCAATAGGAGGTGACCTGCTCCCTGATCCCGGCGTCCTGGCCTAGTTGCTACCATTATCCGTCTTGCATTGTATGGTGGGGGGTCCTCCCCGCCGTGACAGATTGGCTGGCCGGAACGCATCATCGGGTGCTATATAGCACCCGTTGATATATGTTCGGCTCAGTTTTAGTCAGGGAGAGCTGTGCTGAAGAAGGGACAGATAAGGTAGGGAGTTAATTGTAATATTTTAGTGAAAAAAATTGTTAGAGACCCAAAAGTCCTTTTAAGGACTATTTTTGTATCTGGCAGCAATATAATTATTAGCACAACCTGCGCTAAATTGCATAGAATTGTTAGAGACCCAAAGGTCCTTTAAAGGACTATACAGGGTGGGCCATTTATATGGATACAACTTAATAAAATGGGAATGGTTGGTGATATTAACTTCCTGTTTGTGGCACATTAGTATATGTGAGGGGAGAAACTTTTCAAGATGGGTGGTGACCATGGCGGCCATTTTGAAGTCGGCCATTTTGAATCCAACTTTTGTTTTTTCAATAGGAAGAGGGTCATGTGACACATCAAACTTATTGGGAATGGTGTGCTTGGTTTTAACGTCACTTTATTCTTTCATGAGTTATTTACAAGTTTCTGACCACTTATAAAATGTGTTCAATGTGCTGCCCATTGTGTTGGATTTTCAATGCGACCCCCTAAACTTTTATCTTTGGGGTCATCTGAAGGCAATTGTCTATGCTGTGAAGATACGAGATGTGCAGCACCTGAAACTACAGATACTGGAAACCTGTACTAGCATTTCTCCTGCGGTTTTGCTATCAGTGTGTGAAGAGTGGGAGAAGAGGGTTGCAAGGACAGAGCTGTCCAAAATGAAAGGTGGAATCTGATTGGTTTCTATGGCAACTAAGACAGTTCGACTTTACACCAGTTTGATAAATGACCTCTTAAGTATTTAAACATGGGCAACTTAGATGATAACAGTTTATCATTTGACTTAAATGTGGTGTGAGACAGTGACAGGTAGAGTGATTGATGGCAGGTATTTTCCCCCAGAATCCTGTCATATGCAGCTTGAGCTCCAGGAAATGCCCAGTATGTAGTGGAAAGCCCAAGCTTTCCTGAAGTGGCTTTGTAAACAGCCAACATAGGGCCTAGAGTTTTGGACTGGGGAAGAGTTGGGTGGGTTCCCCAATCCGCAGTCCACTTCTGGTAACAGTTCTGGCCTGCTGTCTCTGATTAGCTGCACCTGCAGTATTTTCATAAAAGTCTGGGCTGAGAGCTGGAAAAGAGCTGGGACTGATATGCTGGTACTTGTGAGTAACTTGTTGTGAAAGGAACTTCAAGGTTGACAGTACCGTGTATAGGATAGTTAGTGAAACACTGTTTAGGTAGTGCTCAGACGAGCAGGATTTGTTTTTGTGTTTTGCCTGAAATGTAAAGGCCCTTTCTTTTTGCTGTTCAAACCACAATAAATACTGTGTGTCACTGTCTCTGACTGTCCGCAAGCCGGTCAATCCTGCCTCTACGAGAGCTAATGTTGAAATCCAACTGCAAAATCCTTATCACCCCAAATATCTTCTGTGAGGAGATGTTGGAAGAACCCCTTAGTCCAATAGTCACTAGCCCACAAACAATCTTTCTGACCATTTAACAGTTATTCAAACATAAAACAACTTCTATTTGATGTCTAGGGCCATCTTTAGAAGAAACACCCCTATTTATAAAACCAGGGCAAGATCAGAGGCAAGGTGATCATGACAGTCAAGATCATATCGCCACTTGCTATAGTCTGAGTTAGTGGCTCGGCTCTGCGCTTCTTATTGAAAAGGCAAGCTGCGGTACTTGCCAGCATGAATCTGGGGCTGCCTGCCGCTAATTAATCATCATCAACTAGGCTAAGGCACACCAAGGATTTCCCCCGACTCCCCGGTGGTCCAGTCCGAGCATGTATAAAGGTACATTTCATAGCTGTTTCAGAATTTTATCATTATCAATATTCACCTCTCAATTATTGAGGGTGTCTATTTGTTTGTCAGCCTGTCCCAATTTTATGCTCACAATTAGTGTTGAGCGATTCAAAGCACCCGAAGTGGAATTCAATCCAAATTTCCTCACACTTTGTGGTAAAATGGCGGTTACATATCCTACAGTAAAAATAAGAAGCCCAGGAACGTGATAAGACTCATAATTCTATGAAGCCAGCCAATCAGCCATCCCCAGTGTAGGGAGAGTTTCTACACACTGTAGGGTGAGGATAGGGAGACTGCAAGGACAGTGCAGGCTCTGAAATCCAAAGCTGAAGGGACCTATAGGAGTCTCCCACTTTGCATCAATCTCTGTGTAGGGCACAGAGCTATCTAATTGAACAATGTTTACCGTGTTTAATAGCTAAGCAATTCGATTAGACATTGATTCACAAATTGGGGAGAATAAGCTGTGTACTGTAATTTAACTGTTATTAGGGTGTCCACCTTGTTTCATAGATAAGCAATTCTATTAAGCCTTGATTTTCAAATTGGGGTGAATAAGCTGTCTAATTTTACTGTTACTGGGATGTCCCCCTTGTTTAACAGATAACCAGTTCTATTAGGCCTTGATTCTCAAATTGGGGTGAATAAGCTGGTGAATTATCTTTCTAATTTTACTCGCATTGGGTTGTTCACCTGCCTGTCACAGTAACTGTTTCACTACCAGAAAGAACTAGCTATGCATGTTACTGCAATGCACAATGATGTATACCGAGATACACTCTCCCTGCAAGCTGGGATATAGCTAAATTAACGCACTTCGTGACAAATTAATTTGGAACAAAGGTAATTTTTGGGAAATATTCAGCGAAGCATCCAAATCAATTTTTTTTAAACTTCACTCATCACTATTCACAATGACTGGTGACCAGTGAGCTAATCTTCGAGGAGGCAGCTGCCTCTGTATTAGTGCATAGAGTTTGTTAGGCACTTTAAGTCTACATTTGTCAAGGACAGTATTCTGATGTGAGGAAAGAACTCAGGTGAGTATGAAATTTGCTATTGTGTTAATATATGCAACATGCATAATCTAGAGTTTCTATCCCCATAGCAACCAATTAGATTTCATTTTTAAACCTGCCCTGGAGAAATAAAAACTATAACATGACTGGTTGATTTGGGTAACTCTGACACTTGCTCGTTTTTTTATGCATTAGAACTTATTTGCCTTTGTAATACTAGCCTATTTCCTTGCCTTTTGATGCAACATTTTTGTGACCTTGTGTATCAGTATTTTTAGTGGATAGATGCACAGAATAGGAATCATTGTCCAACAATGTTGAGCAGCATCAGCAAACCTTCTATATTTATAATTGTTAGGGCCCATACAGTTCAGAGGATTTCTCCATGCAAGATAAATATGTGCCAATCGACGTGCTATATTGTTTGCCAAAAAAGCTTCTCATGTAAAAGGACCCTTGGACTAGCAGGAACTGAGTAACCCTTGAACCAAAGTTTTTGGCAGAGCAGCCAAACCAGGGTTTCCAATCAGAAATGCTATTTTTTATGGACAAATTGAAAAAACCATAATGAATTATAAAAATTATAAGTAATGCATGTCTATAGCTCAATATACTGATAAGAGCTCATTGCCAGCATTTACTGTGAGCTTTAAAATGATGATAATTATCACCAAAACAATCTAGTCAAGTACCACCAGCCCCCAAAAAATAATGTATGTGACCAACTAGAAATTTCTAAACGGTTGGCAACCCAGAGCCAAACACATACTGACTGATTGACCACAGATTTCTCTAGCTCCTCCTATTTTTGACTTACGTGTAGATCCACCAGGGATGCAACCCATTTGAGACAAAGCTACATTATACACACACATGACCTCTGACATCAGACAAGCAACATGCCCACTGCTACAGTCTTTGGCTACATTCACACGACCGTATGAATGAGTAGTGTTGGGCTCGAATATTCGTATAGCGAATATTAATTGTGAATATCGGCACTTCAAGAATTCGAGAACATTCAGAATACAGTGAATATATATTCCGAATTTCGAATATTCTAGTTTTTTTTTTTCAACAGTAACCTCCCTTCTTGCTTGTGGGCCAATGAGAAGGCTGCAATGTCTTTGTCTGAGCTTAGCAACATCCCTAGCAACCAATAGAAAAGTTGCCCACCCCTTACTATATAAGAACCTCCCCAGCAGCCCTTGTATGCAGTATTTTGCAGATCTGAGAGAGACAGCAGTGTTATTGCTGTGCTCTGTGCTTTGCTGTTTCATTACGTTAGATAGATAGTTAGCTTATACTGTATATATAATACAGATAGATAGTGGGAGATAGTCAGTGTAGGTTAGATAGTCATATAGTGCAGCTGGTTCTGCTGTTCATACATACATGCTACAGACATAATGCTGTGATGTCACAAGTTCATGACAATACTTAGTGCACCAATCACTAATAAGTAGTCAGACCTGTTAAAATTTGAAGTTGCACGTATTGCGCCAAAATATTTGCATCATTGGTGCCGATTTCTCAATCGCGAATATATTGGAGCACTCTATCTGCATATAAAGCTATTTGAATGTTCTGCCGTGCCAACCATTTTCTCCAGTCTCGGGAAACTTCTAGCAGCTTGAAAAATTTTGCTATAGTGACCCACGCCTGTATTTTGAGTGCATTACACGAATATTACATTGCCGATTTTTTTGCGATCAAGAAAATAATCTCGAATTCGCGAGTATATATGACAAATATTCTACCAAATATTCATGAAATATTGCAAATTTGAATATTGCCCCTGCTGCTCATTACTATGAATGAGTCCGCATCCGTTCCTCAATTTTGCGGAACTGATGCGGTCCCATTCATTTCTATGGGGCCGCAAAAGATGCACAGCATTTCCATTGCTTTTCATGGTTGCTACAACACTACCTTTCATGGGTCCTGACTTTACCGTGAACGACGATTGCCACTTCTTCCTTTATGACTTGAAGCCAGGAAACTCCTGGCTTCCTGGGAACGGCAATGTTGCTTGTGCTTGGCTTGTGCACTGCAGTACACATTGCAGTTATGAGAGGAGGAAGGTGAAAACACAGGAAAACACAAGCAGAAACAGAAGCTTGGAGACAATGATATAATTCAAAGGTTAAGCAGATGCAGACAAAGAGAGGTCAGGCAGACACAAACAGCAATCGCCATGGGGGCACCGGCATCTTCCTCCTTGACTTTAGCTTTTTCTTTTTCCACCTTACATGCACCTTTATCTTGACCTGACTGCTCTTGACCTCCATCTATATTGCTACACACCTTCCTCTTTTTACAAACTTAACTGTCAGCTTGTCAAAAGATTTTTTTTAAGAATAGCATTCTAATGTACCAACAGCTCATGTAATTCATTATCTCGTAGGCTTGACTACTTTCTTGTCAACTGCTACTCTTTAGAATCCCTGTAGGGAAGCCTAAAAATATAGTCACATCAATATATTTGCTACAGAAACTTCTTAGACTGAAATCTGTAACATATATCTGTATACAGGTATATCCCTTGGTTGAATTTGGTGGACTTGTATTTTTTCAACCATATTACCTATGTATATATAACTATACATGGTTATTTCACATATTTTCATCTTTCCGATGCATTGAACAGTTGCAGGCTTTTCTATCCAAAATCTGTAGTGGATGAATATACACAATTTTTCTGTGGTCTCTGTCCCTGATGTAAACAAATCGGGCACATTCCTATTTGCCTTGGTTAACATCTGCTCTTCTAAACTCCGGCAGTCCGTTTCGGAGAACTGGCCGAGATCCCGTGCATACACAGTTCACTGCCGGCCCAAACATGCACACTGCAATGCCAATTGTGTCGCTGCATGTAGTACGCACGCTTGGGAGGCCAGTGAACTGTGCATGCGCAGGATTGCGGATGGTACCCGAGAAGACTAAATGGCCTTAGAGGTGGGCCAAGCAAGAGGCTGGGGGAGGAGCAATGTAGAAAGAAGACAAAGCGGCCTGGGCACCTACACCATGAACTCTGCCCCTGTGCATTTGCTAGCCCTCATTTACATATGGATAATACAAAAAAAAAAAAATCAGCTGGTGAAAATCAGAACAAAAGAACAAAGGTACCATTTGAATCTTGAGTAGTTGTGCTAGAGTGCCATGTAAGCAGTATATATAGTCAAATTTTGGTGACAGACTTCATTTAAATCCTATTAAAATCATAGACCACTTTATCACTGTAGCTAGAGATGAGCGAATTGAAGTTGATTTAGTGGAATTCGATTCGATCCTAAAATGGCTGCTGCATGTGTTAGGACATGGAGCAAGGAACTCTGCCATGCATGCAGCCAATCAGCAGCCAGCCAGCCCCTGTGATGTCACAGCGCTATAAATAACCTCCGCCATCCTGGATTCAGCCATTTTCCAGTGTACTTACTGCAGGGAGAGATGTTAGCAGGTGCTAGGGAAAGTGGTAGAAAAGACTTTAAAACTTTTTTTGGGCTGAATAGACGTTCAGAGAAAGATCATTAGAAGTGTAGGGAAAGGATAGGGAAGAATTATTTCACAGTATTGAAGCAGAACAGAGTTCAGTAGGGGAGTTAATAGCCTGGGTAATAGGAGCAATCCTATTACACCTTGCTGCACTGACTGGGGATCTAAATTGCCATTATACTTCTGCTTTCAGGTTTGCAATAGATAATACTTCTGTAATTCCAGCAAATCGTTCTTGTTATTGGGGTGCAAGTGCTGTGTGATACAGCCATTAACAGGGTGTATTGCTAGGAAATATTTGTACGTCTTATTAGCCATTCAGCGGTGCAGTTATATGTTCTAAAGCCTTTTTTGTAGTGTATTAGTGGAAAAAAGGCTTGTTAGCTGTTATGCAGTAAAGTGACAAAATGACAACCTTTTTTAGGGTGTATTAATTTCCTTTTTATTTATTTGATCTAACAGTATCTCAGGCAGAGAAGTGCCAGGCCCTGCACAGGGGAGGGGAAGAGACCTAAATGTTTCTGGTGCAGGCACAGATCGCAGCAGAGTAAGGGGGCGTGGCAGCAGGGGTCACTTGCAGAGGCCTTAGCTCTCTGCATCATCTAGCGGTCGTGTCTTGACCAGCAACCCAGTGGTGCTTGAATGGTTGACTCAGTCATCCACTTCGTCCCAAGTGACATCAGACACCGCAGCCAAGAGTCGGTGGGTTCGTCAGACACAACCCTTAGTTGGCATGGCCCAGGAGCAGACCCTGTGCCCTCACCTGTCCTCAACTTGCCGCTGTCCTTTTCTGTTCCCTCAGCCAGACAAGTATTATATGCTGTGGGCTCATCTCAACTATACAGCAAGGAAGAACTACTAGAGGACTGTCCACAGCTACTGTACAGCCAAGATCTGGAAGAGACATCCGCCGCTTCCTCTGGTAGAAAGTAGTGATAAGAAAAGTGGCGTGGGAGCTGGTGTTATGAGCAGTCAGGCTCCTGGCTTAGAGACTGTTGAGGAGGACATCAGTGACGTGCAGACAGTACTCGATGTGATTTAGCCTATCGCAATTGGGAGCCGGGTGACGAGGGGTCTTTATCATCATCGGGAGAAGAGGGAGGCAGCTTGCGCATGAGACAGCGGGGGAGCCAGCATGTTGGTAGTGTGGCCGGGAGTCAGCATGGTGGGAGCAGTAGGAGGTTGGGAGCCTACCTTCCCGGAAAGTAGTGGTCCAAGAGTTCATGGAGGCAGCGGCCATATAATTTAGTCAGTATGGAGTGTTGGGGGTAAAATCACCTACTCGGCGATGTGGTAGTTTTTTGTTAAGCCACCGGAGGAGGTGAACATGGCCATTTGCCGAATCTGTGGGTAGAAGGTGAGGTGTGGCCAGGGTGCCACAGCCCTGCATCAACATATGCAGCATCACCATTAAGTGGCCTGGGAGAACCGATGTGGTGGTGCAGCCTGCCAAAGCAACCCCTGCATCAGCCAGTGGTACGCAGCCGATTTCAGGCAGTCAAGGCTCCACCACCTCAGCCGAAGGGAGCTGTCTGTCCTTCCCATCATCTACCGTTTCTGATGCTCCTGCTCCTCGTCAGTCATTTCGTCAGCAGTCGATCACTGAAGCGATTGCAAAGAGACAGCAATACGCATATGGTCATCCTATGGCGCAGAAGCTGAACGTGATCCTGGCCAAGTTGCTGGTACTGCAGTCCCTCCCTTTCCAAGTGGTGGACTCTGCCAAGCCGAGGTGGAAAGTCCTAAGCCGTCATTTCTTTGCTAAAAAGGCAGTACCAGCCCTGTACACACATGTAGAACAGAAGGTGGGCCAGTCCTTGATCCTGTCGGTGTCTGCCAAAGTGCACAGCTGCGCCGATGTGTGGAGCTGTAACTACTGTCATGGACAATACATGTCCTTTACGGCCTACTGGGTGAATGTGGTTCCTGCTCAGCCACACCAGCAACTTGGCCAGATGACGCTGCTTCCGCCGCCTTGTTCTCACGCCGTTGGTCCTGCAACAATGTCTGCCTCCTCATCTGCCACTGTGTCCTCAGCCTCCACTGCAAGGACAATTCACAGTGCTCCTCCAGCATACCACATATGCAAGGCACGGCGATGTTGCGCTGTTCTACACCTCGTTTGCATGGGCGATCAGTCACACAGGGGAAGGAACTGCTCCGTGACCTTCCTCAAGAAATTGAATCCTGGCTTTCTCTGTAACAACTCAAAATCAGAACCATGGTGACCGACAACAGGAAGAGCATGGTGTCAGTGCTGTGTCAAGAAGGGCTGAACCATGCGCCCTACATGGCGCACGTGTTCAATCTGGTTGTCTAGCAGTTCCTTAAATCTTCCACCCATCTGCAAGACATCCTAAAAATGCCAGGTCAGAAAACTTTGCATGCACTTCAGCCACACGTACACTGCCAAGCACACCCTCCTTGAGCTGCAGTGGCAGAACGGCATCCCCCAACATAGGATGATATGCAATGTTTCCACCCGTTGGAATTCCACCCTCCATTGGACTGACTATATGAACAGAGAAAAGATTTCTTGATGAAGAAGTCCAAGGACAAGAGTACTCCCCTGTGTAACTTTGATGTCAAACACTTGTAGCTCATGCGTGACACCTGCCGTTTGCTCAGGCCCTTTGAGGATGCCACATTATTTGTCAGGGCCAGGACTACAGGACGAACAATGTCATTCCACTGCTTCATATTCTGGAACAGATGCTGGTAAATCTGGCCGGTCAAGGGATAGGAGACGTGTCGCCTACATCTCAGGGCCAAATGAGGCCTAGGAGGACATTGGAGCACAAGCAATGTGTGGTGAAATGGATGGTTTTTCTACACAGGTGACAGAAGAGGAGGAGCAGAAGCAGCCGGAGGAGCAAGAGGGAGATGAGGAAGATGAGGCAGATGACCCAGGCACACCGTAGCAGTATGCAGAAGAGATGGAGGCAGGGAGTCTCACCGAGTCACTTGCGCAAATGGCCCACTGCATGCTCACTTGGGTAGTAACAGACGATTTTTCACCATTTAGCAGAGGGATGACTTCTGGCTCTCCACCTTGTTGGACCCTCGCTACCGGTCCAAAATGGGGTCCTTTTTTACACCCGCTTAGAGGGAAGACAAACTGAATTGCTATAGAGACATTCTATGTAGTAAGTTGTCCACTGCCTATCTGCGCCATCGTCCATACTCTCGCAGGTCTGACCAGGGGAGCCCTCTGCGCTCTCGTTCCACTGCTATGGCTACTGTGGGAGGGTAGGAGCAGTACCAGCTCCATCAGCAGCAGCTTGAGTCTAGGGTCAATGATGAGCAGCTTTCTTAACCCTCTTAGCAAAGAAACTACTCACCGGCAGCAGCTAGACCTGAACCAGCAGGTGGTGGCATACTTGGACAGCACCCTGCCACCCCACATGGAAGATCTGCTGGACTACTAGGCAGTCAAACTGGATTTGTGGCCACAACTGGCCGAGTTTGCCCTGGAAAAGCTGTCCTGCCCAGACAGTAGTGTGGCATCAGAGTGGGTGTCTAGTGCGGCGGGTGCCATAGCTACCCCAAGGAGCACTCGTCTGTCCACCCAAAATGTGGAGAGACAAACCTTTGTTAAGATGAATCAGGCATGGGTCAGCCGGGATTTCCACCCACCAATGCCTGATGCATCAGATTATATCATCCATGCTGCCTCACCCAAACCTTGACAAAAGAGACCAGTTTCTTATGGCTACATGCCTTAGCTTCTATTCTGATGCTGCCACCCGCCTGATGCCACACATCTGATGCCAAGTGTTCTTCTTACACCCACCATCGTCAGCAGGTACTGTTATTACCACCCACCTCCACACTCTGTCACTGGGTCACTATGTGGTCTCCTGATGCTGCTATCACCTCACCACTCAGGTCTCCTCATGCTGGTGTTGCCACATCCACACTATGTTATTTTGCCACTCTGTGGTCTCCTCATGTTGCTGCCACCTCCACCCTCTGTCATTGTGCCACTCTGTGGCCTCCTCATGCTGCTGCCACCTCCACACTATGTGACCTTGCCTCTCTGTGGTCTCCTCATATTGCTGCCACATCATTACTGTGTGGTCTCCTCATGCTGCTGCTACCTTACCACTATGTCAATGGCCCACTCTGTGGTCTCCTCATACTGCTGTTACTGCAACACTATGTCACTGGGCCCCTCTGTAGTCTCCTTATGCTGCTGCCACCTCCACACTATGTCATTGTGCCACTCTATGGTCTCCTCATGCTGCTGCCACCTCCACACTGTGTCATTTTGCCACTCTGTGGTTTCCTCATGCTGCTGCTGCCATCTCCACACTGTCATCTTGCCAGTCTGTGGTCTCCTCATGCTGCTGCCACTTCACCACACTGTGGTCTGCTCATGTTGCTTCCAAATCACCACTCTGTGATCTCCTCATGTTGATGCCACTTCAGCACTATGTGGTCTACTCATACTGCGGCCACTTCAACACTCTGTGGTCTCCTCATGCTGCTGCCACATCACCACTCTGTGGTCTCCTCATGCTGCTGCCACTTATACCACTCTGTGGTCTTCTTATGCTGCTGCCATATCACCACTCTGTGGTCTCCTCATGCTGCTGCCACCTCACCACTGTGACTGGCCACTCTGTGGTCCCTTCATGCTGTTGATACCTGAACACTATGTCACTGAGCCACTCTGTGGTATCCTCGTGCTGCTGCAACCACACCACTATGTTATTGGACCACTCTGTGGACTTCTCATGCTGTTTCCAACCTCTCCACTCTATGACAGGGCCACTAGTATCCTTGTTTGGCCTTGTTGACATCATTATTTATTTGACCCTTCTTCTGATCTGTCAGAAGAAAGAAAAAATTTGACGCACAACAGATCCTGTATATGTAACAGCTGTAAGGCCTGCATGACATGGTCCCTATTTTGCATCAGAATTGGCTTATGATTTGGTAGCCAAAAGCAGGAGTGGGTACAAAACACAGAAGACATGCAAATATTTCATTCACTTGTCATCTCTGTTTTGGATCCACTCCTGTTTTTTTGGGGGGCTTTAGCAATACTGATGGATTACTGACCAAATGCTGACCAAGTAAAGGTGGATGCTCAACAGACGGGATCGGTTTTTGGGGGGTTATTGTTCTAACGGATCAGAGGATGGGCAAAATAATCAGTGACATCAACACAAACTTACTGCTGACACCCTCTCAACTCTGTCAGGGGGCGCTACTTGTATAAGCGTTTAATAGAACAGGAATCAGCTGGTGACGGTGTAAAAGATGTGCCCTTTTTTACACTATATTGTAGATTCTTGGGCCTCTGCATGGTTCTGTATACCTGGCGCTAAGTTCACACTTGAGTTATTTGGTCGGTTTTGGCACCATAACTGCCCAAATGAGTGAAGTGTGCTGTAGTTCTAAGAGCGACGCCTGTCATCTATGTGTTATACTGACTCACAGTATTGTTTTACTACCACAGCAGACTCTCTATGCATGCTACTACAAGGCACAGTGTTTTATACCACAAATAAATTCGGATTGAATCAAACATTTTTGAGAAATTCGCTCATCTCTAACTGTAGCCACAAAAATATTGACTTGTTCAAAAAATCAAGGGAAAAATATACAGAATCAGGATACTTAATTGACAAAACTACATTGGTGACATCTATAGAATAAAGGTAATAACAAAAACTGAAAAATTAGTGACAGCTTTTATGTTTGTGTACTAAGGGACTGAAAAGTAATACTAGAGTGTGTTGAAGTATATTATGGGTATGGATTTTTCTGTGATGAAATAGATCTAATATTATCAGAATCAGGCTGACAGCTCCTGAATACATGATAGTTTGGTATCTGTTAGTTGCTGTTCTATAATAAAAGGAGTGAATGAGTTTGCTCAGTCGAACATTCTCAATTGCTTTCTAACAAGAACAGGCTTAGTGAAGTGTAGACAGAACACTTGATAAGAAATTCTCTATCTCCTGAAGCAAAAGTAAGCCTACTTAATATTTATAGGGACAAGAAATAGCTGTATCTTTAATTTAGACTAAGAAGAAAAATATACCTGGAAATGGAACAAAAAATAAATTGTTATGATTGCATGCCAGTTCAGAAATATCCAAAGGCAGTTCTTAAGGACTGGCATAAATTTATCTCAGGCAATCCGTGCCCTTAGAAATGCAGTATTGCAGGCTTATAACATGGGTTTAACCCTTTCAGGAAACAGCCCATTTATTTATTTTTTCATATTCATTTTTTCCTCCGTGCCTTCCAAGTGCCTCCATTTTTTTTTCTATTCACATAGCCATATTAGAGCTTGTATTTTTAATGGCACCACTTAATTTACTGTAGATTTTATTGGAAAACAGAAAAAAAACATTCTTTTGCGTGGTAAATAAAAATATATATATATACAATTGTGCCAAGGCTATTTGGGTTTTGTTTTCACTGTCCACTAAAATGACATAATGAACCTATAAAGTGGGTCAGTACTAGTGTACCCTCCCCTCTTCATTGATGGACTTCTGGTGACCCTAAAAAAATTTGGAGCAAGGGCCTGCTGATCTGACCATCTAAAACATTATGGGCGAGGGCCTGCTGCCGCTTTGGTGATTCTAGATATCCTGTTCGATTCCGGAGAGGGAGCCTGAGAAACGGCTACATCTACCACATCCAAGCAAGGCAGCATGTGCGCAAATTACCTATTAGGTATAGTTAGGTGAGGGCCTGCAGGTGAGCTTACCCTGTAAAAGATTTTAGGTGCAGGTCTGCAGGTGAGCTGCCCCTGTAAAAGATTTTTGGTGCAGGCCTGCTGGTGAGCTGACCCTGTAAAAGATTGTAGGTGAGGGCCTACTGGTGAGCTAACCTTGTAAAAAAAAAATTGTGAGGGCCTTCTGGTGAGCTGACCCTCTAAAACAGGCATCCTCAAACTGTGGCCCTCCAGCTGTTGCAAAACTACAACTCCCAGCATGCCCGAACAGCCTACAGGTACCAGCCTACAGCAGAGCATTGTGGGAGTTGTAGTTTTACAACAGCTGGAGGGCCGCAGTTTGAGGATGCCTGCTCTAAAAGGTTGTAGGTTAGGGCCTGCAGGTGAGCTGACCCTCTAATAAATTATATACGAGGCCCTTCAGGTGAGCTGACCCTGTAAAAGATTGTAGGTGAAGGCCTGCTGGTGAGCTGACTCTGTAACAAATTATATGCGAGGGACTTCTGGTGAGCTGACCCTGTAAAACATTGTAGGTGAGGGCCTGCTGGTGAGCTGACCCTCAAAAAAATTATATACGAGAGCCTGTAGCTGAGCTGACCCTGTAAATCATTATATGCAAAGGGCATATATGCAAGGGCATTATATGCAACGAATAAGCATGTTGATATGATGGAAGAGCAGAAGGAGGATGAGAAAAGGAAGATTCAACCATATACCGTTGTTTGTGGTGGAAAGGGTACATGGGAATACATTGTATTCAGTACATTATAAACAACACATTTAAAGTGCCTTTATGTTCAGCCTCTTTCCTCTGGTGGAGTCGAGAAGTCATGATCAATCCAGGACTTGTTCATTTTTATAACAGTCAAACTCTCACAATTTTCAGTTGACAGGTGGAATTGTGAGCAGCAAGCATTCGAGTAGACACAGAAGTGGGATGGTTACGTTGATAGCGTTATCGCCGCTCACCATCTCTGTTCATTCCTCAAAGTTTCTTAAAACCTCACAGAGGTTCATGCCCACTCCTCGTTTGTGAAGAGCGGATGCTGACTGGAAAGGCGATGACCATGTTGCAGCTGGTATTCCACTACTGCCCTCTGCTGCTCACAAAGCCTGGCCAACATGTACAACGTTTAGTTCCAGCACATGCTCACATTGCACAACAGCCAGTGAGCTGGCAATTTCAAGCGCTGCTGCAGTGTTGACAGACCGGCTGAAGCTGTTGATGACTTACGGAAATGTACACACACACGGCGCAACTTCACCAGTAGCTCAGGCAAATTGGGGTAGGTTTTGAGAAATCACTGAACCACTAAGTTAAAGACGTGGAACGTGTGTGAGCTTGCCGAGCTCCAAAGCTGCCACCAAGTTACGGCTATCATCAGACACAACCATGCCTGGTTGTAGGTTGAGTGGCGAGAGCCACAGCTAAGTCTGGTCCCTTATCCCCTGCCACAGCTCTGTGGTGGTGTGCTGTTTGTCACCTAAGCAGATCTATTTAAGCACGGCCTGTTGCCGCTTCACCATTGCAGTGCTACACTGCTTCCAGCTACTGACTGATGTCTGACTGGTGCTGCAAGATGATAATTCAGAGGTGGTAGTAGAGGAGGAGGAGAAGTGGGGGCTGGAGCCACTAACATAGGTGGCGGAAACCCTGATGGAGTTAGGGCCCACAATCCTTGGCGTCAGTAGCACCTGTGCCATCCCAGGGTATAACTCACTCCCGGCGTCTACAATATTCACCCAGTGTACCGTCAGGGAAATGTAGCATCCCTGGCCGAATGCACTTGTCCATGTGTCCATGGTTAAGTGGACCTTCCCAGTAACTGCGTTGGTCAGGGAACGTGTGATCTTACAGGACACATGTTGGTGTAAGACAGGCACAGCACAACTTGAAAAATAGTCGCGGCTGGGGACTGCGTAATGCGGGACGGCTGCCCGACATCAGGCTGCGGAAGGCATCAGTGTCCACAAGCCTAAATGGCAACATTTTCAGTGCCGCTAATTTTGAAAGCTGCACATTTAGTGCTATGGCCTGTGGGTGGGTGGCTGGGTATTTGCACTTGTGTTCAAATGCCTGGAGTAAGGACATTTGGATGCTGAGCTGGGACACGGAAGTGGATATTGTGGCTGATGGTGCTTGCGAAGGTCCAGGTGCAGGGCGGGAGGCATCCAGGCCTGCGCTTTCGACATAGGATTGGCCAGCACGTAACACAAGGGAAGAGGAGGCAGTGTTGTGACCCGAAGACACAGATTGTGGATCCAGGCGTTCGTCCCACTTATTACGGTGCTTGGATGCCATGTGGCGGATTATGCTGGTGGTGGTGAGGTTTCTAGTGTTCATGCCCCAGCTCATTTTGGTACGGAACAGGTTGAAAACTACTATTCTTTTGTCGTCCGCATTTTCCTCAAAAAAGCACTATACTGTGGAACACCTACCCCTTGGCAAGGGAGATTTCCTCAAGGGGGTGCTCCTTGGGAAAGTTGCGGGCCTGTTTGGTGTGGCCCGCCTTCTCCCTATTGCCACCCGACTGCCTCTTCCAGCCTGTTGCAGTGCAGCAGATCCCTCCCCCTCTGTACTGCTGTCCTCACTTGGCTTTTCTCCTTCCCAGGTGGGGTCAGTGACTTTATCGTCCACCACCTCCTCTTCCACTTCCTCACTCTGCTCATCCTCCTGAATTGTTGACCTAACCACTACCTCAGTGATTGACAACTGTGTCTCATCCTCCTTATCAACCTCTTGAGACAGTAATTGCAGTTGAGTTATTGGCAACTGTGTCTCATCATCATTCACCTCATTTAACAGTAATTGCTGTTCCCCACAGTCATCTTCTTGTGATTGTGAATGTTCAAGAGTTTGGGAATCAGGCTACAAGATCTGTCCCTCTTCAAGCATGCTTGGCAAGAGGGCCAAATCAAGGAATGGCACTGAAAAGAGCTCCTCGGAATATCCGAGTGTGGGATCACTTGTTTGCCCAGACTCTCCATGGTGGGAGGAAGGAGTATTAGGGTGAGGATTGGGTTGAGCAGACTCTTTTCTACTGAGACTGGACTTGGTAGAAGACTGGGTGGTGCTTAACTGACTAGAAGCATTATCTGCTGCAATCCAACCGACCACCTGATCGCACTGGTCTGACTTCAAGAGAGGTGTCCTGCGCCGCCCTGCAAACTGGGATGAAGCTAGGTATCGTGGATGATTGTTTTTCTTGTGCTCTGGCAGCAGGCACAGTTTCACCGCGCCCAGGGCCACAGCCTCTGCATGCACCATCAGCATCACAGCCACTGCCACGTCCCTTACTGCTCGCCTTCTTCATATTAAATGTTATATATGATTGAAAGTCTGTCACATGTACGGTAGCATAGGATTTGTAAGTGTATGCACACTTTTTTTTAAAAAGGTATTTGGGATGTGGAAACAGATACATTTTTGAAGCACACACATTACACTGCAGATGTGGCCCTGGTAATGTCACTGTCACAGGTGTACACCGTCTATTGACAAAGTACACTGTGTGTCACTGATATTTTTGGGATGCGCACACTTTACACTGGAGATGTGGCGCAGCTAATGTCACTGTCCGCAGCGGCCTAACTATTGTGCATTATTTAGCGCAGGATGCTCTAAAAATAGATATTGCTGCCACACACAATAGTTCTTAGAAGGAATTTTGGATCGGTAAAGTTTTAGCAGTCAAGAAACATGCGGGGCGGAGACTCGAGCACTGCGCTCGAGCACATGCAGTATTTGGCCGAATACCGCCATGTGCCGAGCATCTGGTGTTCGGCCGAGCATGCTAATCAGTACAATTATGGTGATTCTCAGTATCACGACTCAGGATGTGGACTTAAAGGGTCATCCAGATTTTAACATCAGGTTCCCCCTGCTACTTTCAGCCACAGGGTTAGGGCTCATGCACACAAACATATTTTCTTTCCGTGTCCATTCCGTTTTTTTTGCGGACCGCATGCGAAACCATCTATTTCAATGGGTCAGCGAAAAAAAAAGGAAGTTACTCCATGTGCATTCTGTTTCCGTATGTCCGTTGTGGGGATCCGCTCTGGTAGGCAGTGGTAGCGAGTGCAGTATAGAGGCAACACAGAATGGTCTTGGTGTAAAACACGATGCTTTGTTTATTCACACGGTGCATACAAGTGAAAGACGGTGCAGTTCATAGGGAGGGTGGTCACACACAACAGCAAAATAATAGTTCAAACACAGCAAGTCCCTGCTGCAGGCTACTTGAGGCCTGTTTCAGTCACATAAAGCAAAGTCTATTTAAAGCCAGGAGTAATGTCACCTTTTTCGTGAAGTAAGTCCATGGGTCCTGCTTCTAGCCACAGGACACGGATCCCTCCTGGTTTCAGCTGCAGGATCCTGCACAGTCCTCCACAGGCCTCAGCACACAGCCCAGCTCACCTCCACTTCTCACTCTCACAGCCAGAGAACACAGAAGCTTCACATTGCACACACCACACCCTTGTTGCTGGTCAGGTTTTTAACCCTTCCCTGCAAAACCTGGCCTGGACCGTGGGGAGACAGGCACCCGCCCGCATATCTGCCTGCTCCCAATAAGAGCCGGCCCGGATCCGCTGTGTTAACAGCATAACCGCTGCAATATGCACTTTTCTGGTTCTTACTCCACCGGTGCCAGGACCCCCGGTGGCACGTACCTGCCGTCTATTACCACCCCAGGTACTCTCCTACATATCCCCCCCCTTTGTTCAACCCTGAAGGGTTGCACACCCTGTTCAATCCTGAGGGGTTGGACACATGTACAACAGTGTACCCGGGAAAGGGCATCGGCATTCCCCTGTAAGCGGCCTGCCCTGTGTTCGACACTGAACTTAAAATTCTGGAGGGACAAGAACCATCTGGTGACCCGGGCACTCCCCTCCTTGGCCCGGCTCATCCACTGGAGAGGGGAATGGTCGGTCACCAGACGGAACCTTCTCCCTAACAGATAGTACCTAAGGGACTCGAGGGCCCACTTAATGGCCAGGCATTCTCTCTCTACCACACTGTACCTGGTTTCCGCTGGGGTGAGTTTGCGACTCAGGAAGACAACAGGGTGTTCCTCCCCACTGATTTCCTGAGAGAGTACTGCCCCTAGGCCCACTCCAGAGGCGTCCGTCTGAACGACAAATTCCCGTGTGAAGTCGGGTGTCACCAAAACCGGGGACCCACACAGAGCCAACTTCAAACGGGAGAATGCCTCCTCCGCCTGCTCATCCCAGCGGACCATCACCGTCTTCCTCCCCTTTAAAAGTCTTGTCAATGGGGCCGCTACTGTGGCAAAGTTGGGGATAAAGCGCATGTAATATCCTATCATCCCTAGGAACGAACGTACTTGCTTGGTGGTAAGAGGTCTGGGCCAGCTCTTGATCGCCTCAACCTTGTCTACCTGGGGTTTGACAACTCCCCGCCCAATCACGTATCCCAGGTACCGGACCTCCTCGAACCCGAGCGAACACTTTTTTGGGTTGGCCGTCAGTCCAGCTTTTCTAAGTGAATCGACTACGGCCTGTACCTTGGGCAGGTGACTCTCCCAGTCCTGGCTAAACACGATGATGTCGTCCAGATATGCCGAAGCATATGGACGATGGGGCCGTAGGATGACGTCCATCAATCGCTGGAAGGTGGCTGGAGCGCCATGTAGGCCAAAGGGCAAAACTTGGTACTGAAATAACCCCTCGGGGGTGACAAAGGCAGTCTTCTCTTTTGCCGCCTCCGTGAGAGGCACCTGCCAATATCCTTTTGTGAGGTCGAGGACCGAGAAATAGCGAGCTTTCCCTAGCCGTTCTATGAGCTCATCTACCCGGGGCATGGGGTAGGCATCGAATTTCGACACTTCGTTGAGCTTTCTAAAGTCATTGCAGAAGCGCAGAGTACCGTCAGGTTTTGGGATGAGGACTATGGGGCTGGCCCACTCGCTCCTTGACTCCTCAATCACCCCTAACCTCAACATGGACCTTACTTCTTCTGAAATGGCCTGTCGCCGGGCCTCCGGTACACGATACGGCTTTAACCGTACCCTGACGTGGGGCTCGGTGACGATGTCATGTCGGACTACCGAAGTTCGACCAGGAAGCTCAGAGAATACGTCCCTATTTCGACTCACCAACTCTTTGGCTTCCTGAGCTTGTTTAGTCGACAGACCACCCGCTATCTTTACCGCGGAGGTGCCCTCCCGGACCTCGGGTGGAGCTGGGATCTTCCCCGCAGACAAGACAGTGCTTGGGCTGTCCCCAATGAGACACTCCCTATCTCTCCACGATTTCAGTAAATTTACATGATATACTTGTTCTGGCTTCCGCCGGCCTGGCTGGGATATCTTGTAATTCACTGACCCCACCTTCTCTTTCACCTCGTAGGGACCTTGCCACCGTGCCAAAAACTTACTGTCAATGGTGGGGACTAGCACCAGTACCCGGTCACCCGGGTTAAATGTCCGGACCTGGGCACTCCGGTTGTATACCCGGCTCTGTGCCAGTTGGGCGGCTTCCATGTGTTCTCGGATGATTGGTAGGACTGTCTCTATACGGTCCTGCATCTTTTCTATATGCTCTATAATACTCTTGTGGGGGGTGGGCTGTTGCTCCCACGCCTCTTTTGCGATGTCCAGCAACCCTCTTGGCCGTCGACCGTATAATAGCTCGAAGGGCGAGAATCCCGTAGATGCCTGGGGCACTTCTCGCACTGCGAACAATACGTACGGCAGCAACAGGTCCCAATCCTTTCCGTCTTTGGCTACGGTTCTTTTAAGCATAGTTTTTAGGGTTTTGTTAAAGCGTTCCACTAGTCCGTCGGTCTGAGGATGGTATACGGACGTGTGCAACCGTTTAACCCCTAAAAGCTTGCAGAGCTCCCTCGTCACCTTAGACATGAAGGGCGTCCCCTGGTCGGTCAGGATCTCTTTTGGAATCCCCACCCTTGCGAACATACCCATGAGTTCTTTAGCTATGAGCTTAGCAGAAGTATGACGTAGTGGGATCGCTTCAGGATATCTGGTGGCATAGTCTAAGACCACCAAGATATGCTGGTGCCCTATGGCCGACTTGTTTATGGGGCCTACCAGATCCATCCCTATTCTTTCGAAGGGGACCTCGATGATGGGCATGGGTACTAGGGGACTGCGATAGTGGGGCTGGGGGCTCGTCATCTGACACACTGGACAGGATTGGCAAAACCTTTTGACCTCCTCATAAACCCCGGGCCAATAGAACCTTTGCAGAATCCGCTCTTGGGTTTTTTTTACGCCCAAATGTCCTCCCAGCACGTGGGAGTGGGCCAAGTCCAGTACCACACGGCGGTATGGCTGGGGTACCACCAGCTGCTCCACTACCTCGTGCTGCACTTTGTCCACCCTATACAGCAGGTCCTGGTTAAAAGCCAGATGGGGAAACACAGAGTCGGCCCCTGGGTGCTGAGCCACCCCATTTACCACTGTCTCACCTTCCCTCGCCCGTAATAATGTCGGATCCTGGAGCTGGGCGGTCCCGAACGTGTCACGGGATACCTCCAGGTCCGGGATGGACGGGGTTTCCACGGATTCGCCTGCCAACACCTCTAGGGGAAACCTATCGGGATGACACTCTACGGGTGATGTGGTGACCCCTACAGCTGGTATCCCTGCATCGGGATCCTCGGGCACTGGGCCCGATTGTCGTCTGTCCCTAAGGGAAGGCATATTGCTCTTCCACAGAGTCCAGAACAAAGGAAAATCCCTTCCCAGTATGGCGGCATAAGGGATTTGGCGTCCCACTCCGACGACATGCTGCACCTCTTTGCCCAACACGGACATGGTAACCCTGGCAGTGGGGTACTCCCGGCGGTCCCCATGGATACAGACAATGGACAGGGTTTGCTTCTCTGGGAGTGTCTCAGACACTAAGGACTCATGCACTAGGGTCACCAGGCTCCCCGAGTCCAGCAAAGCATTAATCAGATGCCCATCGACCAAGACTTGGCACAGAGGTGGCATATCGGTGGTCGGCCTGGCATCCGCGGTACATACAGGCCGGGCAAAGAAAGAGGACCGGCGAGCGAACCCGCAGTCCATGGGTTCAGGTGTTTGAGGACAGTTCGCTGCCCTATGTCCCAGGCCGTGGCAGTGCCAACATTGAATCCCCGTGGTCCCTCCCCAGTCTCTCTTCCCTGGAGTAGGACTAGCCTTCCCCCCCCCTTTGTGGTTGGGTCCCTTTTTCCGGATCCCTAGCCTGAGAGGGAGCCCGACGGGATTCCTGCGCCTGCGTTGAGTCCCGCACCAAGTCCTGGGTTGCCACATACCTCTCGACAAGGCTTACTAACTGATCCAGGTTGCCGGGGTCTCCCTGACCAACCCAGCGCTGTATGGCCCTTGGCAGTGTGCGCACCAAACGATCAACCACCACCCGTTCCACCATCTGCGAGGGGCTCAATGTCTCAGGCTGCAGCCATTTTCTTACCAGGTGTAACAGGTCATAGGCCTGGGACCGAGCAGGCCGGGACTCGGAGAAGGCCCACCGGTAGACTCGATGTGCACGCACATAGGTATTAACCCCAAGACGAGCCAACACCTCCCCCTTCAGCCTCTTATAGCTTTTGGCTTCCTCCTGACTGAGGTCGAAGTAGGCCTTTTGTGCGTCTCCCACTAAAAATGGCGCCACTACTTCGGCCCACTGTTCTGCCGGTAACCTTTCCTGTTCCGCAGTGCGTTCGAAGACCATCAGGAACGCCTAGATATCCTCTTCGGGGCCCATCTTTCTTAATGCTGAGCGCACCTTATCCCGGGCAGCAGGTAGGACTGCGGTCCCCCCCGGGACGGCTTGTTGTTGTAACACACGCATGGACTCCTGCATAGTCGCCAGTTGCTGGGCCACTAGACTATTCAACTGCCGCTGGTCTCTCAGGGCTTCCTCATGTCTCCGAGTAGCCTCCTCATTACTTTGCACCAAGTGTCTAATGGCCTCCTCCATCTTATCTGGAGCCACAAAACTTGCCGGCTTAATATATGACATACAGTCCAAACAACACAATTTCCGGCCTCACTGCCGTTTGCCCGCTGAAGCCACCAATTGTGGGGATCCGCTCTGGTAGGCAGTGGTAGCGAGTGCAGTATAGAGGCAACACAGAATGGTCTTGGTGTAAAACACGATGCTTTGTTTATTCACACGGTGCATATTTGTGAAAGACTGTGCAGTTCATAGGGAGGGTGGTCACACACAACAGCAAAATAATAGTTCAAACACAGCAAGTCCCTGCTGCAGGCTACTTGAGGCCTGTTTCAGTCACATAAAGCAAAGTCTATTTAAAGCCAGGAGTAATGTCACCTTTTTCGTGAAGTAAGTCCATGGGTCCTGCTTCTAGCCACAGGACACGGATCCCTCCTGGTTTCAGCTGCAGGATCCTGCACAGTCCTCCACAGGCCTCAGCACACAGCCCAGCTCACCTCCACTTCTCACTCTCACAGCCAGAGAACACAGAAGCTTCACATTGCGCACCACACCCTTGTTGCTGGTCAGGTTTTTAACCCTTCCCTGCAAAACCTGGCCTGGACCGTGGGGAGACAGGCACCCGCCCGCATATCTGCCTGCTCCCAATAAGAGCCGGCCCGGATCCGCTGTGTTAACAGCATAACCGCTGCAATATGCACTTTTCTGGCTCTTACTCCACCGGTGCCAGGACCCCCGGTGGCACGTACCTGCCGTCTATTACCACCCCAGGTACTCTCCTACACCGTGTTTCTGTTCCGCAATAAAATAGAACATGCCCTATTATTGTCCACATTACAGACAAGAATAGTACTGTTCTATTAGGGGCCAGCTGTTCTGTTCCGCAAAATACAGACTGTACACGGATGTCATCTGTATTTTTTGTGGATCCGTTTCTTGCGGACCGCAAAACACATACTGTCGTGTGCATGAGCCCTTACACTAAATCTTCCCCTTGAGCTATCGGACATCCACATCTAAGGGATCTTAGCTGCCACCCCTTGTCATATGAGGTAGACAAGATGCCTTGAACTAGGTAACTCACAATTACCCACTCAAACCTACCATGTTCTCTAGCATTCACAGGATTAATACACAAATATACATAATGCTTCTTCTAAGGCCATGGAGAACACATTATTAAAGTGAAATTTTAATATCCACAGGAAAGTGTGTACAAAAATGTGGTTATCAGAATTTGTAAAACTATGACATACAAATACAATAAAAAAAATAGCAGTTTGAAAAATAAAAAGAATGAAAGAAACAACTTAATATGCTACAAGATGGTAGAAGTGTGGCTTATATTTTAATAGATCAGACATTTTTGTATACAGCAATGTTTATATTGTATTATTCATTTATTTGTATTTGTAAAATTGAGAGAGGTGTTGATTTACATTTTTATATATATAAAAATTTTTTTCATTCTTTTTTAATTTACTGTAATTTTTAATCGCCTTAGGGCAATCTTCTGATCTGCCATACCAACTGAATGGAATTCCACAATTTTGTGGCAGAGAAAGCTTATCCTTCTGTCAAACTCCTCAGATGCCACAGTCACTATCGACTGTGGCATCTCGAGGGGTTAAATGACCAGGATTAACAATATGTCCAATCCCGGTCAATGCTGCTGGGTGTCGGCTGTAGTAAACGGCCAGAACTTGCTGAATATGGAGGAGTGTGTCAGCCTGCTCCATAAACTTACATTGCAGTTGTGGTGTATGTAAAAGTTAAGACAGCTGCCAAGTGAACAGGCGGAAAACGTCACAGGTTTCCAGAAAAAAGCTTAATAATTTGTACTATAATGAAGCCTAATGATTTGCAAACTTTGAAGTACAGGCTGCAAAAAAAAGCACATACATGCAGCAGCGACCAGATAGAGGTATACAGAATGCAAGAAAAGTTCACACTCAACAAAAGAAGCAGAAACACTTACACATTTGGGAAAGTATTATCTCTAAGTCACAGCATGATAACAACCTTGGCGAATTTCTAAAGCCTTGGCACATTGTACAGCTATATGTCAATGTAACACACATGAGATGTTAAAATCTTCCCAAACTCTAGTCCTTTCTCTATGCATCTTAAACATTAGAATACTGAGATTGTGTAGAAAGGGATGATCATAATGTAACAACACCGGTTGTTAACAAGGCTGCAGAACTGGACTTTCACCTATCGCAGGTGCTAACGGGGTCTACTGGAACTCAAATACCCCTAAGAATTTGCATAGGGCCAAACTGTGTTATAGCTATAAAGCACATCTCAGCATTGCCAAATAACAAATATACAGAGGTAAAACTCACCGATAGATGGCAGGAATCGAATGATGGTGGTAAATGGATGATGACATAATATTGACCCTAGCAAGATAACAAGAAGGGTTTCGAACTAATAGACAGAAAGAAAATAAAACTAAAGTCAACAAGCAACAGATTCCACAGGAAAACAGCAAAGTTCGAAGCTAGAGATAAGGTAAGGTGTAGGAGGAATGCGAGAATCAAGCCACATTGACAAGACAAAATGCAAGGAATGACAAGGATTGTGAGGTTATTTGCTCTGCAATCTGTGACTTTTTCCGCTCACGCCAGGTCTAAAAAAGGGGGAGTAGAGTGGGCGGGGAAGGGGACCATTTTCTACACCTGGTTTAGGCAGAGGGGTTATTAAGACTGGTGTCTAAAACGCTGGTCTTAATAAATGACCCCCTATGACCGTAGAAAGCTCCTTTTAGATAAAAACACTCTCCACCTCATGAAGGATCTGGGTGAACCACCCACCCAAATCCAGCAGCTATTTTCAAGTGGTTTTCTACAGTGGCAAATTTTTTTACTGATGAACAGATTGACTTCCACTTCTCTGATTTTACCAATGTTTTCAGCAAAGCAGTGCATCTTGTTGGAGAACTGTTCAGTTTCCCAATCTTTTTCTTTTCCATTTTTTTATATATTCTTAAGGTTATTCACAATGTAATTTAATACTCTAGACTGTTTCTATAAATTAATGGTTTTATGAATGCCTGACCTTTTTTGCCTGATCTTTTTGCTGTGATACTGTTCAGACAAATTGTAATCCTGTTAAACATTGGTACAGTATCTTGGCCCATGCTTTAATCATTGTCATTCGTGTTCTGCATGTTTTACAAATTAGTGTTTGAACAGAAACTGCTTTGGGAATTCGCATTGAGTTAAGAATTGTACTCCACAAATGAATTGTTTACTACTATTTAGAGAAATATATGGGACAAAAGAAGCATTACATGTTCATAATGCTGATTAGAATGAAATAATATACTGTATAATCAGGCTCAGCTTTTGCTTACTGAAAGGCATCAATTTTACTACTGGCTTAGGCTACTTTCACATTAGCAGCAGCCTTAGGCCGAATTCACACGAACGTGTGTGACCCGTGCTCGTGCTGCGGCCGGCAAATAGCGGGCCGCAAAGCACGATCACCGACCGTAGGTCAGCCGCATCGGATCGTGGACCCATTCACTTTAATGGGTCCGCGATCCGCCCGTTCCGCTAAAAGATAGGACATGTTCTATCTTTTTGCGGAACGGAGGTACAGTACGTAACCCCACGGAAGCACTCCGTAGTGCTTCCGAGGGGTCCCGTCCCGTGCGGCCGTTCTGCGATTCTGGATTTGCGGACCCATTGAAGTGAATGGGTCCGCATCCGTGATGCGGAATGCACACGGAACTGTGACCGTGTATTGCGGCCTGCGATTTGCGGGCCACAATACGGCCACAGATCACACACGTTTGTGTGAACTAAGCCTTACCCCGCATGTTGTTCTGGCGGAGGAACAGCCTGCCAGATCCGTGCTGCCGCTAGTGCATGCATTCCGCCATAAGTCAGCTCGGGCCTCATTCACTATAATGGGGGCAGGCCGGAAGTCTGGCAACAGCAAGGCAAACATGCAGAGAGGTGGCCGGAATAGAATTACATGTCGTAGTTTTTATCCGGCGGTCTCTCGGCATGTTTTCAGTGCTGTGGCTGTACCTCTGGCCCGCCCCTATTATAGCGAATGGGGCCGGAGCGGACTTCCGACGGCACGCATGCAATAGCGGCAGCACGGATCCGGCAGGCTGTTCATCCGCCGGAACAGCCTGCTGGAGAAGGCTGCCGCTAATGTGAAAGTAACCTTAGATATGTGGCCATCCTCTCTGCCACTGCATAGGGAAGACAGATTTGCATATGGCCAATAGTTTGTAGAAGGGTGGGTTTACATGGTACACGTTTGCAGAGACCTGGCCACATGCACACAACCGAATGGGTTTTAAGGTCCTCAAACTGTGGCTCAGCAAGACAAGAATACCAGCTGTGTGCACGCCATCATTTTCTTTTGCCTTTCAATAGAAATGTCCTATCAAAGGACATGTTATTTTTGTTTAGTTTTTTTGCGGGACTGTGACGTGGACATAAATTGACTATTTTGCAGCCCCATAGAAATGAATGGGTCCGTATCCTCAAAAAATTGTGGATGTGGGAAAAGAACTATTTTAAGTGTGTGCATTAGACCTTACTATGTTACTATGACTATTATAACACTCACCTTTACATGCAGAGATCATCCCAACAGTACTTGTCTGCTGCAATATGAGATTGTGAATTTTTGGGGGGAATTACCATCAATTAAAAATAGTTGCTTCAGAACATTTATATGAAGCAATTAACATTAGATTTTGTAGAAATTAATCAAATCTGATTAGATGCATAGGGGGAGATTTATCAAGACAGGCGCCTTCTCCATTGGTCTTGATTTCCCTGCACTACGGAAGGTGCACCACATTTATGATGAGGCCTCATAATAAACTAGGCACATCCTCCGGCAGACTGTATGCCTAAACAGAGATCTACGACAGCTCAGTGCTGCTGTACATTTCTGGCTTCATTTGCACCAAAAAACTGGCATAAATAAAGACAAATTTGCCCCTGCTGTTGGCCTCGTCCCTTTCCCGCCCCTTACCATGCTGGAAAAGTGGCAAGGGTGGCATAAAAAGAGGCACTTGCGACCTCTAAGGCATAATCCATTTACTGCAGGCTAAACCAGGGAGTAGAGGTCATGGCTTCATGCATTGTTCATCCCCTGCCCCCCCCTCCTACAAGTAGGGATAGAATTTTAGTAAGATAGTACATAAGGCTGAAAAAAGACATCTGTCCATCCAGTTCGGTCTGTTATCCTGCAAGTTGATCCAGAGGAAGGCAAAAAAAACCTGTGAGGTAGAAGCCAATTTTCCTCACTTTAGGGGAATAAAAAATTCCTTCCCGACTCCAATCAGGCAATCAGAATAACTCCCTGGATCAACCACCCCTCTCTAGTAGCTATAGCCTGTAATATTATTACACTCCAGAAATACATCCAGGTCCCTCTTGAATTCCTTTGTTGTACTCACCATCACCACCTCCTCAGGCAGAGAGTTCCATAGTCTCACTGCTCTTACCGTAAAGAATCCTCTTCTATGTTTGTGTACAAACCTTCTTTCCTCCAGACGCAGAGGATGTCACAGTCCTGGGGATAAATAGCTAATGGGCTAGATCTCTGTACTGACCCCTGATATATTTATACATAGTAATTAGATCTCCTCTCAGTCGTCTTTTTTCTAAAGTGAATAACCCTAATTTTGATAATCTTTCAGGGTACTGTAGTTGCCCCATTCCAGTTATTACTTTAGTTGCCCTCCTCTGGACCCTCTCCAGCTCTGCTATGTCTGCTTTGTTCACTGGAGCCCAGAACTGTACACAGTACTCCATGTGCGCTCACTTTGAGTAATCTTGGATTGAAAGTGCCAATGTATCAGAGACAGAGAGAAGTGAAGCCCAGAAGGAGCCAAGTCAGAACCATTCAACAAGTCCAAGAAGCAAGGCAGGAAAGCAGAATCGCTAGTAACAGATGCTATACAGTTGACTACCTTATTATTTAGGCAGCGTTGATAGGCTGAGACTATTACGCATGTGTTTTTTCACCCCTTGCTGACAGAACGATTTTCCGTTATCGTTTTTTACTCCCTGCCTTCTTGGAGCCATGGCTTTTTTCAATTTTTCCATTCACATAGTCGTATGAGAACTTGTTTATTTGCAGGACCAGTTGTACTTTCTAATGGCACCATTTAATATTGCATAGTATGTACTGAGAAGCTAGAAAGAAATTCCAAATGAGGTGGAGTTGGAAAACAATGCAATTCGGCCACAGTTTTATAGGTTTTGTTTTTACAGTATCCACTATGTGGTAAAAAAGACCTGCGCCCTTCATTCTCTGGGATGATATGATTATGGCGATGCCACATTTACCGTAGTTAGTTTTTCTGGTGTTCAAGTGCCATATTCTGATCCCCAGAACTTTTTTACAGTTACAATCTATGGAGCTGTGTGTCAGCTCTTTTTTTGTGGGATGTTCTTTAGTCCTTATTGATTCTATTTTGGGGTGTGTTAGTCTTTTTGAACACTTTTTATTCAATATTTTTGAGTAAATGAAGTCATTGCTAATTGCTATTCAGTCATACAGATTTTTTTCCATTACACTATACATTCACTGTATGGGATAAATATTTGTATATTTGAATAGCACAGACTTTTTTTTTTACCTTTTTTAGCCTCCAAGTGGACACCAACATATAATCATTACATTGTGATAAAATAATGGAATTATATCCTTTACCATATACAAAGAACGGTATATTGCAATTCTTAACTGCCACCTGCCTGCCTGAATTGTAAGCTTGTATATAAGTAATAATCCTAGAAGCCTAGTAAAGGCTCTGGCTTATTGCTTTAATGGAGCACCTTCCCCAATCTCCACCCAAAGGAGCAGTTCCTACCTGGCCAGCACTTCCAGTTTTTAAGCCTCTCAGAAGTCATGATCACATTTCACCATGGCATCTGAGAGGTTAAATGTCCGTGATCACCATTACAGAAACAGCAGACACCCGGCACCTGCACCCAGTGAAACAGCAGGCAACTGGTGGAAATGGTGCTCACTTTGCTCAAGAGCAGACACCATCTTTAAAGACCTGACATATGACATACTATTACATCACATTTCATGAAGGGGTTAACTGGGATGGCAGAGCATAGTCTGCTATGCCATTCCATACATTTGTTATTTTGGCATACTGACGTATGCTTACCAGATGGAGACTAAAAGGACAGTCTTTTTGGTCTCCACTTGGAAACTGAAGACTACAAATATTTGGTGTCTACATCGGAAGATTTACTGGTGTACATGTTAAATGTAGGTTAAAAACATGATATGAACTGTCCCTATTACCATTGTGAGAGAGAGAATGGAGCTTGCAAGTACAGGAAGAGGAAGACAAGGCAGTAATGGCACAGATGGGAGAGGCAGAGCAGCGCTAGATCCTGAATGGGTGAGTAACACCCAGGTGCTATTATAGGTAAAAGGCATGTAAGAGCAGGATAATGCCTGCCTATGGTCAGTATACACTATCTGTATAAACAGAGGTCAGGCACAGAGATGTAGTGATGAGCGGGAGGTGCCATTTTCGATTTCGCAATATTTTGCGAATATTCAATTGAATATTGGTCTTATATTCGTCATTATTCTATTAGTCGCTAATAATATGTGATTTAATTATTCGCGTATTGCAATTTTCTTTTAACTGTATAAGGTAACTTTCCTATTGGTTGGCTATGGCTATGGCTAATATGTGTATTTTATGAATATTCGCTATATTGCTATATATTCTTGTTTTAGAATATAACGAATATTCTAAAAAACGAAGTTATAGCAATATAGCAAATATTCATAAAACACACATATAGACTGCAATTTTGCTAATATAGTGCTATAATCTTTTTTAATATTCAAATTTTTTTGGTTTCTTCTGAACTTCAGATTTGGAAAAAATTGACACTATAAAAAAAAATACTATAGCAATATATTAGATAAATTGCAGTCTATATGTGTATTTTACGAATATTCTATAAAGCGAACTTAAAGCAATATAGCGAATATTCGTAAAATACACATATAGACTGTAATTTAGCTAAAATAGTGCTATAATCTTTTTTTTATAGTCAAATTTCTTTGTCTCTTCTGAACTTCAGATTTGGAAAATATTTACACAAAAAAAAAATACTATAGCACTATTTTAACACTAAATTGCAGTCTTTACGAATATTCGCTATATTGCTATATATTCTTGTTTTAGAATATGACGAATATTCTAAAAAACAAAGTTATAGCAATATAGCGAATATATTCGTTATTTAAAATATTTGTCTTTTTTTTTTCAATCTGTACTGTTATTCCACTTTGGCATACTCCTCCCCGACAAGCGTCCCCGTCACCATGGGAACGCCTGTGGGTTAGAATATTCCATCGGATCTGAGTTTTCACGATCTCAGGGAAAAGTCAGATCCGATGGTATTTTCTAACCCACAGGCGTTCCCATGGTGATAGGGGACGCTTGTCGGGGAGGAGTATGCAGACGACTGTACATATTGGAAAAAAAAGGCGAATATTCTAAATAACAAATAGATTCCATATATTGCTATATATTAATTTTTTACAATATTCGTTATTTTTTTCCATATGAAAACATGATTCCTTCCTGCTTAAGTTGCTTGTGGGCCAATGACTCATTGACCCACAAGAAAGAAGCAGGGAGGAATCATGTTTTCAGTAATATTCAATATAGCAAATATATAGCACTATATTCGAAATATTCGCGAATTAGCGAAGTTGCCCTCATTACTAATGGTTCCCTCTAGAGTGTTGTTGCTCCCTCAGAGTACCTCTGTTAGTAGGCATGCCTTCCAAATTATGCCCAATCATAATGCCCTTCACTGTACCACCAGTAGTAATAATGTCCCCTAAAGTGCCCCCAGTAGTTATTTTAGGCCCCTTTATAGTGCCCCAGTAGTTTTTATAGACCCCTCTATAATGCCCTTGTAGTTAATATTGGCTTCTCTATACTGCCCCCAGTAGTTAATATGGGCCCCTCTAAAGTGTCCTAGTAGTTAATGTAGACCCCTCTATAGTGCCCCCAGTAGTTATTATAGGGCCCGCTACATTGCCCCAGTAGTTATCATAGTCCCCTCTATAGTGTCCCCAGTAGTTATAATATTCGCAGAACTGTCAGGAAACAAAATACTCACCTGCTCCTTGCCTCAATAAGCAAAGCAGTCTACAGGCCTCTTCCAGCCTGCAGCTTGTGTTTCAACTTCCCGGCGTCGCGGCACAGACGGCTACTATGAAGACATTGCACCTCATGTGTCCTATAGAGATGACATCATTGTGATCTCCTCAGACCCGGCACAGGCGGTAGCAATGATGTCATCACTTCATGACCACCTGAGCTTCCTCATAGGCTTCATGTCAAGCAGCCTGTGGCCTATGAGGGTGAACAGATGGCCAAGAACCATTGGTTCTCATGCCCTACTGCACTAATAAAATGTATTGCCATCTTTAGGATGGCGATACAGTTGTATCTGTGTGCCAATCAGTTTCGGGGTTCGGGACGGTCAACCCAGACACCCGCCCACCTGGCATTTGCCCTGTCAACAGGTCTAGCTCAGATATGATCTAATATGGACTAACTGGCTGCAAAACCAACATATAAAGGACAAATTAACATAATAATCTATTACACAAGAGTATATCTACTATATTTAGAGTTTAGGAGAGGCACAGAGATGCTGCTAGAACACTACATATGGAGAATAATGGCCCAAGAATGTCTATTGAGTGAAGCCTAAGGAGGTTGACAGATGCCAAAGGAGCAATCCCTTTTTTCTAGCAATCAATGTAGGCCTTAGCATGCACAGGTTAACATACACAAGAAAAACCCACATAAATGTTGGGCAAAATTGTCTGACCCTAAAGAAGCCAGCCCAGCATCATGAAGTAATCCTAAAAAAGCAAACTGAGACTAAACAGGCTAAAATAATACATAAATATGAAAAAAGACACAAAAGCAAAAAAAAAAAAAACAACAGAAGTTGTCTTGTCAGTGTTAAATCGCAAGGTAGCAATACAAAGAGGTAGTGTAACACAAAGGTAAGATATACAGTATATTAAACCCTAAAATAAGAGAAAATGTCAAAAAGTATATGCAACTACCTAAATTGTATATAAATGTAAAAAACGACAAACAATAAACTGGCGCTCACAGTGAATCACTATCAATGTATGCTTCCCAAACCTCCAAACAGAGATAAAGTAAAAGCAAACACAATGCCCTCATATTACTGACAATTGAATCCCATAAACCTACCCATGAAGTAAGGGGGAGATGATTCCTCAGGAGAGCCGTACTCCCCAACGCACGTTTCAGCGTTTTGTCAATGTAGGCCTCAGCATGCAGATAAAGGTATGTGAAAAGTATTATCAGTGGTATTGTATGTATAGATTATTTAAATAATAGTACCAGCATTGATATTTTATAATAATACATTCAATGGAGCTTTTGAAGGGATCACTAAATCTGCAAATGCATTTTATGGTTGACTACAATTATGGGTATTTGCCTAGGGTGCCATTAAGAACAACACTCACATTGATATGAATGTTCATGGGTATGTTTTAGTCAAATGACCAAATTGCACAATTTAAGATATAATATAACAGCAGGCTGCATAATGTTACTCTACCCACATTGTCCTGGTACAGGATGCCACACAGCGATTTAATGTGCTTTTTAGCACTTTTATTTCTAGGGATGAAAATACTGGCTCCTATGCCTAGTCAGTACCCATAGAAATCTGCATTTTCCATTATTAAAAAAAATTACCTTTTGTTAAAGCTCTTAATAAAATTCAAAAGACCTTTTGTATTTTCCATAAGCTAATGCTGCAAAGTAGAAGGTCAAATATTAAAATGGCCAAAAGCAAATCCAATGTTCTTTACATATCAAGTAACAGTGTTATTTTCTTACATTACAAAAAAGGAAATTTAACCCCCTGTTTGTCCCCTTTTCTAATACTCCTGTCCTTAGGATGTGTGCTTTCTTTCAGAAGAAAAAAAAAAAAGATCTTTTACATAGGTCACATTAATAATAATAATAATAATAATAATAATAATAATAACAATAATCTTTATTTACATAGCACCAACATATCCCACATCACTTTACAATCAAGGGGTTCATGTACATACCATTGCATAGCAACAAAAAAGTTAGCAATTTAAACAAGAGGAGCAAGGGCACTGCTTGCAAGAGCTTACAGTCTACTGTAGAAGAGATAGGGATGACACAAAAGGTAAAAAAGTGCTTGTTTTGTACAATGGTCCGGCCATCTTAACAAAAAATAGGCTAGTAGATATTAAGCTGCATGAGCCAGTCACTTGCTGATATCTGTAGTACTTCTGAGTGCTTTGGCGTGGTGGATAGTGTTTGATGATGGATCGGGTTCAGAAGAGTGATGATGAAAGGGGATGAATAAAAAAGTTATCTTTTTAGGTTGGTCTATCTCATAGCCTAATACTTATTTTCAGGGAGCACCTAAAGCTGTATATGACGTGAATAAACCTTACCGCTTTGGGTAGGACATTTCAGAGAACTGGTGCAGCTTGAAAGAGGTCTTGAAGATGGGAATGAGAGGTTCAAATTATGGTGGATGTTAGTTGTAAATCATTTGCAGGACATAAAGCCCAGGTATGATGGTAGACAGAGATGAGGGAGGAGGTGTAGGGGTGTAGCACTGGGGACAGCTTTGTGGGTGAGAATGAGCAGTTTAAATTGAATCCTGGATGCTGTATTAATGATAGATTAGAGATGGGAAAGTTTGGTGAGGGAGAGGCCAATTAGTAGACAGCAGACAGTCACTGGTGTTCTATCATACGGCAGAGTTGATGTCACAGGTTGAAGTAAATATCTGGGTGTCTTCGGCATAGAGATGCAGTGAAAACCAAATCTGCTGATTGTCTGTCCGATCGGGGCTATGTAGAGACAAAATAGGAGATGACCTAGGACTGAACCCTGCAGAACACCAACAGCATGAAGGAGAGGAGGGGAAGTAGTGCCAGCAAATGATAAACTGAAAGAGCGGTCAGAGATATAGGAAAAAAAAATCAACAGATAGCATTGACCTTAAGGCCGATAAATTGGAGAATGGTGAGTAGAAGATGGTGGTCTGCAGTATCAAATGCTGCAGAGAGATTGAGGAGAATTAGTAGAGAATAGTCACCATTGCATTTAGCTGTAAGGAGGTGATTTGTCAGTTTGGTGAGGACAGTTTCTGTAGAGTGTGGAAGCCAGATTGTAATGGATCACGGATGGAGTTAGCAGAGAGATAGCAGATGAGGTGAGAATAGAAAAGGTGCTCCAGGAGTTTAGTGATGAAGGGGAGAATAGAGACAGGTCTGTAATTAGTTGTGTAGGATTGGTGAAGAAAAGTTTTTTTTTTAAATAATTGTATTATGACCAGTGGCGTACATCGAGAAGTAAGGGCCACATAGCAAGGATTGAACCAGGCCCCCACACAGGATTGAAGTGTTTCTTTTAATGACCCTTGGGCCATTTTGTCCACTGCCTCATTTGCTAAACGTTGTTCCTTCAGACGGTAGAGTCCTGACCAAGTTATCACTCCCAATAGAAGAGGGGATTATCCCAACTGGGCCCCCTCTTGCTCTGGTCCCTATAGCAGTCACATGGTCTGCCAGTATGAGTCTTCCTGACTCAAATAACATGAAATGGTGGCTTTATATGATCTGAATTCTGAAAAATGCAGGTCAAATTTTCAATCTATAGAATAAATTCACTTTCAGCAGAGCATTATAGTTATTGACTTAATTAGCAGAAATTGACTTAAAGGGGTTTTCCTGCTTTTATATACTGATAATCTATCCTCCGGACAGGGTATCACCTGGCAGAACCACTGATAATCTGCTTTCGGCAGTTGCCAGTGCCAGAATATAGACAATGCATGGAGCCAGAAGCAAAAGTCTCCGTAATTTGTGTTTTTTGGGGGCTTGTTTTTGGGATTGTAAAAAAGCCATAAAATCTATGTTTTTTTTTATTTTTTATTTAAAGCATTTTTTTTGGAGTGGCATTGTTTTTTCTATAGAGAAATGCTTGAAAACAATGTCACACTAGACGATGCTACAATTTGAAAAAAAAATGTCATAAGACAAACAAAATGTCCTAAAATAGCACTAAAAATGCATAATGTTTGTAGGACATTTGATAATTTCAATGTGTAACATCTGACTACTGCATTTTTGCTTGAAAAATCTTTATTTAAATCTAAAATCCCCCTTAAAGAGGACCTCTAACCTCCCCTGACATGTTTGTTTTAGTTATTACTTGCATTCCTCTTGTAATAATTCTTTAACCTCTATTTTTATGACTCCATAAAGTGCCTTTAGTTTCTAGAAGTTATGCAATGAAGGTTCAGATGCGTGTTACCAGTTGGGGGTTTGTCCCTGTACAGTTTGACAATATTTAATCAGTTCTGCCAGTGTCAGATTGTGCAAGAACACCCCGCCCAACTAGTAACACCTCTCTGGATCTTCATAGCAAATTGCTAGTAATTGCTTCATAAGAAGGAATAATAAATGAATGTACATCATAGAGTCATAAGAATAGATGCTCCAGAATGATGACGTGGGGAATATAAGTAGTTAGACAGACATGTCAGGAGAGGTTACAGGTGCCCACAGCAACCAATCACAGTGCAGCTTTCATTTTGTATTTAGCAGTCGAAAACAGATTGGTTGCTATGGGAAGCAAATGCCATTTTCTTCTTCTTAAATCTGTCCATTAATGACACTTATATAAAATAACCAGATAATAAGATGAAGCACTGCACTCACCCATATGTGAAAGTCAATTTATTGAAAATCTGTGCACGATGCAGGAAACATGGAGATTGCACCACAAGCCCGCCTATTGTGGGGCTATTCTCCATGTCTCCCACATCGTGCACTGATTTTCAATAAATGGACTTTCACATATGGGTGAGTGCAGTGCTTCATCTTATTATCTGGATAATTGTGTGCTCTTTTTTCCCACTACTGAGCATAGCCTGTGTAATATTATCCCACTGTAGTGGTTCAACCCAAATGGTGCTGACCTCGTCTTTTTGCTTGTTCTAGTGCTATGGAAAATAAACCACTGTACAGAGGCTCACATAGTATCATAGTATCTCCATACTATGAAGCCATAACTTCTGAAACCAGAAGTTTACATACACTACATAAAAAGACACATGCATGTTTTTCTCAATATGTGATATGAAATCAGAAAAAACCTTTCCTGTTTTTGGTCAATTAGGATTACCACAATTATTAATTTTTGCCAAATGCCAGAATAATAAGAGAGAGAATGTTTTAAGGCATTTTATTACTTTCTTCAAAGTCAAAAGTTGACATACATATCATTAATATTTGGTATCATTGCACTTAAACTGTATGACTTGGGTCAAACGTTTTGGATATTCTTCCACAAGCTTCTCACAATAGTTGGTTGGAATTTGGGTCCATTCCTCCTGACAAAACCCGAAGGACCTGAACTTGACCCCAAACCCGAACCCTATTGAAGTCAATGGGGACACGAACTTTGGAGCACTAAAATGGCTCTGAAAAAGTCATGGAAAGGGCTAGAGAGCAAAAGGCAGCAAAATGTGGTTAAGAGCATGGCAAGTGCTCTGCAAACAAAGGTGAATAGGGAAATGACTTAAAATAACATAAAATACATTAAAAAAATTTTTTTATCTTGATCTAGGAGGAGGAGGTCCATATAGAGTAGGAGGTTGAGGAGGCGGTGGATGTGGCGGTGTAGGTGGAGGCACCGGTGGAGGAGGAGGTAGCCAACCCTGGTTTTTACATAGTAACATAGTACATAAGGCCGAAAAAAGACATTTGTCCATCCAGTTCGGCCTGTTATCCTGCAAGTTGATCCAGAGGAAGGCAAAAAAAAAACCCTGTGAGGTAGAAGCCAATTTTCCCCACTTTAGGGGAATAAAAAATTCCTTCCCAACTCCAATCAGGCAATCAAAATAACTCCCTGGATCAACGACCCCTCTCTAGTAGCTATATCCTGTAATATTATTAAGCTCCAGAAATACATCCAGGCCCCTCTTGAATTCCTTTATTGTACTTACCATGTTTTTTATTTTATTTTATTTTTTTGTTCAAATTTGGGTAGGCCCCAAAACATTGGGAAATATAAAAAATAAAACAAAGAGAAAGTGCGCTGGAGTACAACAATGGCTGGGTGAGGCTGGTATACATGTCTATTCTGCACAAGGTACGGACAAATCCTGTGGGATCCCTGCCTGGTTCATTTTAATGAACGTGAGCTTGTCCACATTGGCTGTAGACAGGCGGCTGCACTTGTCTGTGACAAACCCCTCCTGACGTGCTAAATAAACGTTCAGACAATACACTGGCTGCAGGGCAGGCCAGCACCTCCAAGGCGTAAAGGGCAAACTCAGGCCATGTGCCAAATTTGGAGACCCAGTAGTGCTGGTTGTTGTGGCGTGCTGACAAAGCTTTTCCACATTTCGGCCATGCTAACCCTGCCTTCTGAGGTGCTGGTGGTGCCCCAGCTGCGTTGGCGACTTCTTCCTCCTCCTCAGCCTTCGCCTTTTTTCCCTGTCCGCTGTGTAGAGCAGGGTTATATCACAGCCAAAAATTGGTGAATGTCACCCAACAATGTAACAGGCAAATTAGTGAAATTTATTTCCCTGTCCGCTATGTAGAGCAGGGGTATATCACAGCCAAAAATTGGTGAATGTCATCCGACAATGTAACAGACAAATTAGTGAAATTTACTTTCCTGTCCGCTATGAGAGCAGGGGTATATCACAGCCAAAAATTGGTGAATGTCACCCAACAATTTAACAGGCGAATTAGTGAAATGTATTTCCCTGTCCGCAATGTAGAGCAGAGGTATATCACAGCCAAAAATTGTTTAATGTCACCCACTGTTACAAATCTTTGTGTCATCAGCAAAAAGACACACCTTACCATGGAGGTTGTGGAAGCGGTGGATGTGGTGGTGTAGGTGGAAGTGGTGGTGAAGGAGGAGGAGGTAGCCAACACAGTTTTTTTATTAAAAAAATTGTACACTCCAAAACATTAGGAAATATAAAAAATAAAACAATGAGAAAGTGCGCTGGAGTATAACCATGGCTGGGTGAGGCCGGTATACATGTCTAATCTGCACAAGGTACGGACAAGTCCTGTGGGATCCATGCCTGGTTCTTTTTAATGAATGTGAGCTTGTCTAAATTGGCTGTAGACAGGCGGCTGTGCTTGTCTGTGATAACGCCCCCTGCCGTGCTAAACACACGTTCAGACAATGCACTGGCTGCAGGGCAGGCCAGCACCTCTAAGGCGCAAAGGGCAAGCTCAGGCCATGCACCCAATTTGGAGACCCAGAAGTTGAAGGGGGCAGACCCATCAGTCAGTACATATAGGCGTGTGCACACATACTGCTCCACCATGTTGCTGAAATGCTGCCTCCTGCTAAGATATTCCATATTAGCTGGTAGTGCTGGTTGTTGTGGTGTGCTGACAAAGCTTTTCCACATTTCGGCCATGCTAACCCTGCCTTCTTAGGTGCAGGTGCCACTCTAGAGTGGGATGAAGATGCCAAGACAGCAGCAGAAGAGAAAGCAGGAGGAGCCAGAGACCTTTCTTGGTTTTTGAGGTGTCTACTCTACTGCAGCTCGTGCTTTGCACTTAGATGCGTGGTCATGCAGGCTGTGCTCAAGTTTTGAACTTTTATGCCTCTCTTAAGGCTCTAAATGCACAGCGTGAAGAACTGCCACGCCAGGGAACTCCTTGGAGCTGGCTTTGGTGTGCTCGGTCCCTTGGTGGGCAGTAGCAGGCGAACTGTCTAGAGGACGGCCGCTCCGCTTTTGCACCCTGCTCCCTCTTTTGCGTCCCTCTCTCTTCCTCCGAACTACACAGGTCACTCGCATGACCTTGATTCCATGTGGGGTCGAGGACCTCATCGTCCACCACATCATCTTCAACCCAGTCTTCACCCCTGCCCTCCTTGTCGGTCAGCACACTGCAGAAAGCCACAGCAGTTGGCATCTGTGTTTCGTCATCATCCGAGATGTGCTGTGGTGGTCCTCCTATGTACTCATCCTGAAACATACGGTAAGTGGTTGGGCATCGGTGCACTTGATCTCTTCCACTTCTGGGGCAGGGCTATGTGGATGGCCATGGGAAACCCTGCTAGCAGAGTCATCAAAAAGCAGAAGAGACTGCTGCATGACTTGGGGCTCAGACTGCTTGGCTGATTTGCAAGGGGGTGAGGTGAAAGACTGATGGCCATGGGCTGCAGGTGCCAACTCTGATCTTTCAGCAGGAGACTGGGTGGGAGACAATGTGAAGAAACTGGAGGCACTGTCAGCCACCCAATCTAATAGCGCCTGGACTTGTTCTGGCCTCACCATTCGTAGAGCGGCATTCGGGCCTACCAAATAACGCTGAAGGTTCTGTCACCTACTCGCACTTGTGCGTGTAGCTGGCACAGATTGACCACGTCCTCTCACTGCAACAGGAGCTCCACCAACACCAGCAGCACCACGACCAGGGCCTGAAGTCCCTTATTTGAGAGCTCTCCTCGTTCTTTGCGTTCACCCACTAAACTAACAAATGGTTTATGTCAGGCGACAATGTAAACGCTAATAGTCAAGAATTAAGTTCACCGACAGTAAGGCTGTGCCGGTCTCATAAAGAGAACAAATTTCTTGAGGTCACACAACAGTGTGACAGACAAATTTAATACAATGTAACTGCAGCATTGACTGGTTTTATTGGACTGTCAGAAATGCAGCACAGGCCGCAAATGTAATATCTAGCACAAAAAGTTAGTTTTTTTTCCAACCAACAATGTAACAGCAGTATTTAACAGATTTAGTGGACTATCAGAAATGCAGCGCAGGCCGCCAATGTACTATAGAAACTTAAACATGTGTCGGCAGATAAGAACCATTTGGCCCATCTAGTCTGCCCAATATACTGAATACTATGAATAGCCCCTGGCCCTATCTTATATGAAGGATGGCCTTATGCCTATCCCATGCATGCTTAAACTCCTTCACTGTATTTGCAGCTACAACTTCTGCAGGAAGGCTATTCCATGCATCCACTACTCTCTCAGTAAAGTAATACTTCCTGGTATTACATTTAAACCTTTGCCCCTCTAATTTAAAACGATGTCCTCTTGTAGCAGTTTTTCTTCTTTTAAATATTCTCTCCTTTTTTACCTTGTTGATTCCCTTTACGTATTTAAAAGTTTCTATCATATCCCCTCTGTCTTGTCTTTCTTCCAAGCTATACAGTGTTAAGGTCCTTTAATCTTCCCTGGTAAGTTTTATCCTGCAATCCATGTACCAGTTTAGTAGCTCTTCTCTGAACTCTCTCCAAAGTATCAATACCCTTCTAGAGATATGGTCTCCAGTACTGTGCACAATACTCCAAATGAGGTCTCACTAGTGCCCTGTAGAGCGGCATGAGCACCTCCCTCTTTCTACTGGTAATTCCTCTCCCTATACACCCAAGCATTCTGCTAGCATTTCCTGCTGCTCTATGACATTGTCTGCCTACCTTTAAAGGGATTCTGTCACCTCCCCTAAGCCAAAAAACGATTTAAAAGCAGCCATGCAGCACAGCTTACCTGGATTAAGCTGTGCTCTTTTATCTTGAAATCCGTCCAGCAGTTACTGCAAAAAACGACTTTGATCGATATGTAAATGTGTCCTGAAGGTGCCCAGAGGGGCGTTTTTTTCTTCTTAGTGAGCCCAGTACCGCCCCTCTTTCAGTGCCCAGCCCGCCTTCCTTGTACTTTCTAACCGCCGCCCCCAGCCTGCCACAACCTTCCCCTCCCTCTCCTCTCCTCCCTCACGCCGAACGAAGTCTCGCACAGGCGCAGTACCCACTGAGGGCTGCGCCTGTGCGATCATCAGGAGACTGAGGGCGGCAGCTTCATCTTCGTCACTGGGCATGCGCCGAGCCCAGTGACGTCCGATGTTAGCTCTTTCCCTCAGTCAGCCTGGTAGGAAGCGCAGAGGATTGCCGATCGGCTGCTGCACCCTGCGCTTTCTCCAGTCTGCCTGCCACAGTGAAGACGGCCAGCGATTTCTTTCCCCACCCTCCCTTCAGGAAAGAAATAAGTATTTGTTTTTGCTCAGTGAAAATGTATAAATTCAGTAAAGCTTTACTTAATATAATAATACCTAATTCGCCCCAACAAATACTTATTTCTTTCCTGAAGGGAGGGTGGGGAAAGAAATCGCTGGCCGTCTTCACTGTGGCAGGCAGACTGGAGAAAGCGCAGGGTGCAGCAGCCGATCGGCAATCCTCTGCGCATCCTACCAGGCTGACTGAGGGAAAGAGCTAACATCGGACGTCAATGGGCTCGGCGCATGCCCAGTGACGAAGATGAAGCTGCCGCCCTCAGTCTCCTGATGATCGCATCGGCGTGAGGGAGGAGAGGAGAGGGAGGGGAGGTTGTGGCAGGCTGGGGGCGGCGGTTAGAAAGTACAAGGAAGGCGGGCTGGGCACTGAAAGAGGGGCGGTACTGGGCTCACTAAGAAGAAAAAAACGCCCCTCTGGGCACCTTCAGGACACATTTACATATCGATCAAAGTCGTTTTTTGCAGTAACTGCTGGACGGATTTCAAGATAAAAGAGCACAGCTTAATCCAGGTAAGCTGTGCTGCATGGCTGCTTTTAAATCGTTTTTTGGCTGAGGGGAGGTGACAGAATCCCTTTAAGTCTTTTGAAATAATGACCCCTAAATCCCTTTCCTCAGATACTGAGGTTAGGACTGTATCACTGATTTTATACTCTGCTCTTGGGTTTTTACACCCCAGCTGCATTATCTTGCACTTATCAACATTAAATTTTAGTTGCCAGATTTTTGACCATTCCTCTAGTTTTCCTAAATCCTTTTCCATTTGGTGTATCCCTCCAGGAACATCAACACTGTTACAAATCTTTGTGTTATCAGCAAAAAGACACACCTTACCATCGAGGCCTTCTGCAATTTCGCTGATAAAGATATTAAACAATATGGGTCCCAGAACAGATCCCTGAGGTACCCCATTGGTAACAAGACCATGGTCTGAATATACTCCATTGACTACAACCCTCTGTTGTCTGTCCCTCAGCCACTGCCTAATCCATTCAAGAATATGGGAGTCCAAGCCCAAAGACTCTAATTTATTGATTAGCCTTCTATGTGTGACAGTATCATAAGCCTTACTAAATTCTAGATAAGCGATGTCTACTGCACTTCCGCCATCTATTATTTTAGTCACCCAATCAAAAAAATCTATAAGATTAGTTTGACATGATCTCCCTGAAGTAAACCCATGCTGTTTTTCATCTTTCAATCCATAAGATTTTAGATGTTCCACAATCCTCTCCTTAAGTATGGTTTCCATTAATTTCCCCACTATTGATGTCAGGCTTACTGGCCTATAGTTGCCCGATTCCTCACTACTACCTTTTCTTGTGAATGGGCACAACATTTGCTAATTTCCAATCTTCTGGGACGACTCCTGTTACCAGTGATTGGTTAAATAAATCTGTTAATGGTTTTGCTAGTTCACCGCTAAGCTCTTTTAATAGCTTTGGGTGTATCCCATCAGGCCACTGTGACTTATTTGTATTAATTTTAGACAGCTGACTTAGAACCTCTTCCTCTGTAAAGACACATGCATCAAAAGATTCATTAGTCTTTCTTCCTAACTGAGGTCATTTTCCTTAATTTTCCTTAGTAAAAATTGAACATAAGTATTCATTGAGGCAGTCGGCTAGTTCTTTATCTTCTTCCATATACCTTCCTTCTTTTGTTTTTAATTTGTTAATTCCTTGTTTTAGTTTACTTTTTTCCATTTATGTATCTGAAGCCTTTTTTCACTGACTGTACTAATTTCTCTTCTGCCTGTGCTTTAGAAGCTCTTATAACTTGTTTGGCCTCTCTCTTTGCCTGTCATCCTCTTTTTTCTTTTTTTTAAATAATTACTAAATGCTATCTTTTTGTTTTTTATGATTTTGGCCACTTCTGCTGAGTACCACAGTGGTCTCTTCCTTTGTTTGCTTTTACTGACAAGCCTAATGCAATTATCTGTTGCCTTCAATAGTGCCACTTTAAAGTAGTCCCATTTCTCCTGGACTCCATTGAAACTATTCCAATCTGATAGGGACTCGTATACCACTAATCTAATTTTAGAAAATAATTTTTTTCTAAAATCTAAAACTTTTGTTTTTGTGTGGTGTGACTCAGTCACTGTACTTATAGTAAACCACACTCACTAGTGATCACTAGATCCCAAGCTTTCCCCTACAGTATTATCTATCTAGCACAAAAAGTGTGCTTTTTCAACCAACAGCAGTTGGTGACAGCAGTATTTAAAGGTTTTATTGGACTGTCAGAAATGCAGCGCAGGTCGCAAAGGTACTTTATGGGGAAAAAAAAGATTTTTTTCACCCACAGTGAAACGTTGTAGGAATTACAACAGTTTGCATATGTGCCTCCCACTTGTTAAGGGACCAAAAGTAATGGGACAATTGGCTTCTCAGCTGTTCCATGGCCAGGTGTGTGTTATTCCCTCATTATCCCAATTACAATGAGCAGATAAAAGGTCCAGAGTTAATTTCAAGTGTGCTATTTGCATTTGGAATCTGTTGCTGTCAACTCTCAAGATGAGATCCAAAGAGCTGTCACTATCAGTGAAGCAAGCCATAATTAGGCTGAAAAAAAAATAAAAATAAAAACATTAGAGAGATAGCAAAAACATTAGGCGTGGCCAAAACAACTGTTTGGAACATTCTTAAAAAGATGGAACACACCGGTGAGCTCAGCAACACCAAAAGACCCGGAAGACCACGGAAAACAACTGTGGTGGATGACCGAAGAATTCTTTCCCTAGTGAAGAAAACACCCTTCACAATAGTTGGCCAGATCAAGAACACTCTCCAGGAGGTAGGTATATGTGTGTTAAAGTCAACAATCAAGAGAAGACTTCACTAGAGTGAATACAGAGGGTTCACCACAAGATGTAAACCATTGGTGAGCTTCAAAAACAGGAAGGCCAGATTAGAGTTTGCCAAATGAGATCTACAAAAGCCTTCACTGTTCTGGAAAAACATCCTATGGACAGATGAGACCAAGATCAACTTGTGTTAGAGTGATGGGAAGAGAAGAGTTTGGAGAAGGAAAGGAACTTCTCACGATCGTAAGTTTACTACCTCATCAGTGAAGCATGGTGGTGGTAGTGTCATGGCGTGGGCATGTATGGCTGCCAATGGAACTGGTTCTCTTGTATTAATTGATGATGTCACTGCTGACAAAAGCAGCAGGATGAATTCTGTAGTGTTTCGGGCAATATTATCTGCTCATATTCAGCCAAATGATTCATAACTCATTGGACAGTGCTTCACATGCAGATGGACAATAACCCAAAGCATAGTTTTTTAAGGGAAAGAAGTTGAATGTTATGCAATGGCCAAGTCAATCACCTGACCTGAATCCGATTGAGCATGCATTTCACTTGCTGAAGACAAAACTGAAGGGGAAAATGCCCCAAGAACAAGCAGGAACTGAAGACAGTTGCAGTAGAGGCATGCCAGAGCATCACCAGGGATGAAACCCAGAGTCTGGAGATATCTATGCGTTTCAGACTTCAGGCTGTAATTGACTGCAAAGGATTTGCAACCAAGTATTAAAAAGGGAAAGTTTGATTTATGATTATAATTATGTTCCATTAATTTTGGTCCCTCAACAAGTGGGAGGCACATATGCAAACTGTTGTAATTTCTACACCTTTCACCTGATTTGGATGTAAATACCCTCAAATTAAAGCTGACAGTCTGCAGTTAAAGCACATCTATTTTGTTTCATTTCAAATCCATTGCAGTGGTGTATAGAGCCAAAAATGTTAGAATTGTGTCGATGTCCCAATATTTATGGACCTGACTGTATTTAAGTGCATGCCGCAAAGGTACTTTATGGCCAAATAAAAATATAATTTTTTCCACCCACAGTGAAACAGATGGATTTAACTTTATTTCACTATCACAAATGCAGTGCAGGGCGCAAATGTACTTTTTAGCAATTTATTTTATATTTTTATAAAAAATCTATTTGTCCCCCAGAATTTAACAGATGGATTTAACTGAATTGATTACATTCACATATACAGCACAGGGGTACTTTACAGAAAAAAATGTGAATATGTCACCCCCTAGGTCCCTGAACTCACATACGGATTACCTATATTATTTTCAATTTCCCTGGCACACATGCAGTGCAGGTGCACTTAAATAATGGGTATATGTTGCCCACTGAACTAAAAGAACAGGATTAAATTATTGTCCCTGGCATTGAACTAGCACAAAATGGCTGCCGACACCCACCTAACTAACAGATGGATAAAACTTATTTTTCTGTGTCACTGAGCTCAGGGCAGGGTACAAAAATGTTGCGTTGCATTGCACCCACACAAAAAAAAAAATCACTGTAGATCGCAGAGTTAACAAGTTTTGATATCAGATTCTTTCCTATTCTCTCCCTCACAGCAGCAGCATCCTATCCCTACACTAGTAAGAGCTGAGTGACGTGCGGCGCTACGTGACTCCAGCTTATATAAAGGCTGGGTCACATGCTGCACTGGCCAATCACAACCATGCCATTAGTAAGCATGGCTGTGATGACTTCTAAGGGCACACGAGTTAAACACTTGTTGCCCTGCAGCCTTTCAAAAAGTGGAATTAAATCACAGAACACCGAACTCGAACCCGAACTTTTTACTGAAATGTTCGGGTCCATGGTCAAAAAATCGTACTTTACAGTTCTGGTTTGCTCAACCCTATAATTGAGCCATGTTTGTTGGTCGCCTTGTTAGCACCTGCCTTTTCAGCTTTGCCCATAAATTTTCAATAGGATTGAGATCAGACCTTTGTGATGGCTATTCCAAATCATTGACTTTGTTATCCTTAAGCCACTTTTTAACCAGTTTGGCAGTATCTTCGGGTCATTGTCCATTTGAAAGACCCATTTCCGCCGAAGCTTTAACTTCCTGGCTGGATGTCTTGAGATGTTGCTTCAGTATTTCCACATAATCTTCTTTCCTCATGATGCCATCTATTTTGTGAAGTGTACCAGTCCCTCCTGCAGCGAAACAATCCCACAACATGATGCTGCCACCCCCGTGTTTCACAGTTGGGATGGTGTTCTTAGGCTTCCGAGCTTCTCCCTTTTTCCTCCAAACGTAACGATGGTCATTATGGCCAAAAAGTTCCATTTTAGTTTCATCAGACACAGGACATGTCTCCAGAAATGTAGGTCTTTGTTCCTGTGTGCGTTTGCAAACATTAATCTGGCTTTTTAATGTTTATTTGGGAGTAATGGCTTCTTCCTGGCAGAGTGGCCTTTCAGCCCATGTTGATACAGTACTCATTTCACTGTGAATATTGACACAATCTTACCAGCTTCCGACATCATCTTCACAAGGTCTTTTGCTTTTGTACTTGGATTGATATGCACATGTTGGACCAAAGCATGTTCATCTCTGGGTCACAGAACCCGTCCTCTTCCTGAGTGGTATGATGGCTGGACATTCCCATCTTGTTTGTACTTGCATATAATTGTTTGTACAGATAAACTAGGCACCTTCAGGTATCTTGAAATTGCACGCAAGATTGAGCCAGACTTGTGCAAGTCCACAATTTTCTTCCTGATATCTTGGCTGATTTCTTTAGACTTTCCCATGATGCTACACAAAGAAGCAGTGTGTTTCAGGTGTGCATTTAAAAACATCCACAGGTTTGTCTCTAATTAATATGTTGCCAACAAACCAAACAGAAACTTCTAAAGTGTGCTTTCACACTAGCGTTAAAGTTTTCCGGTATTGAGTTCCGTCATAGGAGCTCAATACCTGAAAAAAACGCATCCGCTTTGTCCTAATGCATTCTGAATGAAAAGCAATCCATTCAGTAAGCATCAGGATGTCTTCCGTTATGTCCCTTTTACGGTATTTGGCCAGAAAAAATACCGCAGCATGCTGCGTGGATGTGGTATAAAGTCTGCATGCAACTGCTCCCACAAAGTATGGTACATATCCTTCACAATCAAGGAAACTGTGGATATTCCTAGATGAAACTGATAATGGAGGGACGTCAAACTTTTTCCTGTTGCCAGAAATCTATCAGAAGAAAATAAAAAAAAGAGTGTAAATAAAAATAAGCAAATATGTAAAAAAAATACAAAAAATACTATACAACACTAACAATACTAGCTACATAATTTGGGTGGCCGTGTTTGGGACCTTAAACTGGCCATACCACTGTTAAATGCTAAAATGCGTTCCTTTGTTCTGTGGTCCAGTGATGGAACAGGCTCTCCATGGAGAACGATAGGCGTATGCTTCTGGCTAGCATTGATCACAGTGAAGTCAACGTCTCTAATGGTCGAGATAGGGGTAAAGCCTAACCACAGGAGCCGGTGAAGTCACAGTGAACAATACTAATGCAAAGCCTCCTAAGCCCTTGGCCTGCGCAATCAAGAGCTGTGCTAGGTAAAGTACCATATCAAATTATACAATAATAATAGTTACTAGCAAAATATAAAAATAAAAAATAATAATTACCTTATGGTAAGCATTAACCGTTCTGCAGGTGAAATACTTTGATGGGAAATAGTGTCCTGTCTTTCGATGCGATGAGACACCTTTTGTAGAAGATCGTCTAAACTGGAGATGATCATCCGTAGGTAGTTGAAAAAAAATTCCGGATAATTCCGAAGTTTGTGAAACAGAACTTCGAATGCTCCCCTTCTCATTTTGGCAAAAGTGATCGGATGCACCCAATAGCTACTGCGCCATCTGGCTGGAAGATGTCTTCTCCAGCGGGAAACAAGGATTAGAGCTTGAAATCCACACTGAATTTCTGAGGCAGCATCTGAGGGGTATGTGACCTTCGGTTGTCTTTTATAGCCACTGTACAATTTGCATCTGAAATTGGTTCTTTTAATCTTTGAAAAATTTAAATACCAGATCCATTATTCCGTTTGAAACCGGTGATAACGGATGAGATGGAGACTGATCCGGTATTTCACCGGATCCGTCAAATGGATCCGGTAAAAAAAGATGTCCGGCTGCATACGGTGTGCAATAGAACTGCCTGCTGGATTATAACGACGCTAGTGTGAAAGTACCCAAACACGTGACATCATCATATGGGCAGTCCAGAAATGTTTAAAGGCATAGTAATCTTAGTGTATGTAAACTTTTGACATTGCAGAAAGTAATAAAAATGCCTTAAAACATTCTCTCTCTCTCTCTCTCTCTCTCATTATTATAGCATTTGGCAAATAATAATAATTATGGTAATCCTAATTGACCAAAAACAGGAAAGGTTTATCCTGATTTCATGTCAGATATTGAGAAAAACATGCATATGTGTCTTTTTATATAGTGTATGAAAACTTCTGGTTTGAACTGTATTACTAGAAATGAAAAACATGCTTCACACTGCTGAATGTTTGCTACAATTGTAGGAAGGGATACAGTGTCTCTGGGGGTCTACAGACCTGTAGTCACTCTGAGGATGATTTATCAAGAGTGGCTTTTCTTGTTTCACTCTTCGGTGTGGCAGAAGGTCAAATCTACTCTAGCTAGACGATGGTATAGAATTGAGCTATAATTTTACAGCAGTTTTTGGTACAATTTACCTTATGTTCGGAAAGTCTTCAGACCCTTTCACTTTTTTCACATTTTGTTATGTTGTGGCCCTGTGCTAAAATAAATAAATAATAGTTTTTCCCAATTATCCTGCACTCAGTACTCCATAATGACAAAAAGAAAACCGAACATTCAAAATCTTTGCTAATTGATTGAAATAGAAAAAATGAAAATCTTGCATTGACATAAGTATCCAGACCCTTTACTCATGATTTAGTTGAAGCACTTTTAGCAGCGATTACAGCCTCCTCTCTTCTGGGGTATAATGCCACAGGATTTGCACACTTGGATTTGTGGATTTTTCTGCAGATAATCTCAAGCTCTGTCAGGTTGGATGGGGGCTATAAGTAAACAGCCACCTTCAGGTCCATCCAGAGATGTTTAATTGGGTTCAGGTCAAGGCTCTGGCTGGGCCACTCAAGGACATTCACTGTTACGATACAGATAGACATGGCTGGAATACAGTAGCCATATGGAATAAGCCAGACACAGTTAAAAACTGTAGCGATGTTGTCAGTAGTACTTTGAAGTGAAGATCAAGAGGTGGTGATACAAAAAGGAGTAGGAACAGTCTGGGTAAGTTCTGGAACAAGTCACAATACTCAAGCAATGATTGAATTACCATATCGTCCAACTTTGTTAAGGGCAAATCCTTGAACAAACACAGCAGCCTCCAGTGGTGAAAATTAGAAGTGCAGCATAATAGTTCAGAGTGAGTAAAACAGTGGCCACTAGTCGTAAACTAGAAAAATACATCAGGTTTCTGACATTCACAGAGTTGTTCCTAAGCAAAGTCTGTGTTGTCTTAGCTGTGTGCTTAGCATCATTGTGTTGTTGGAAGGTAAACCTTCAGTGCAATGTGAGGTCCAGAGAACTCTGGATCAGGTTTTCATAAAGAATATCTCTATATTTTGCTCCATTCAGCTTTCCCTCAACCTTGACCTGTCTTTCAGTCCCAGCCGCAGCAACACACCCCCACAACATGTACCTGCCACCACCATGCTTCACTATAAGGATGGTATTTGGAAGATGATGAGCAGTGCCTGTTTTCCCCCAGGCATGATGCTTAGAATTGAGGTAAAAAAAAAACAATCTTGGTTTCATCAGACCATCTTGTTTTTCACAGTCCTTTAGTTTTTATTGCAAACTATAAAAGGTCTTTCATGTGGCTTTTACAGAGAAAGGCTTCTTTCTGGCCACTCTCCCATAAAGCTCAAATTGGTGGAGTGCTGCAGTGATGGTTGATCTTCTGGAACTTTTTCCCATAGGCACACAGGATCTTTGGAGCTAAGCCAGAATCACCATTGGGTTCTGGGTCAATTTTCTTACCAAGGACCTTCTCCCTTGATTATTTAGTTTGGTTAGGCTACCAGCTCTAGAAAGAGTTCTGGTTGTTCCAAACTTTTACCATTTAAGAATCATTGAGGTCACTGTGCTCTTGAGAACTTTTTTTTGTACCCTTCTACAGATCTGTGCCTTCATGTAATCTTTTCTATTAGCTCTGCAGGCAGTTCTTTCCTCCTCATGGCTTGTTTTGTGCTTTCATATCCATTGTCAGCTGTGAAACCTTATATAGACAGTAGTGTGTCTCTCCAAATCATGTCCAATCAATTGAAATTACCATGTTTGGAGACTAGTGTTGAGCGAGCATGCTTGGTCAAATACCAGTTTGGCTCGAGCATCGCTATGCTTGGCACATGGCGGTACTCGGCCCAGTACCACATGTGCTCAAGCGCAATGCTCGAGTCTCCTACCTGCACGTTTTTGCGGCTGCTAAGTGCAGGTAAGTAATGCCCTCACTGTAATGCCAGTAGCCATGTTGGCTACTGGCATTACAGTGATTGGCATGGCCAGAACACGTCAACCTGTGCCAATAAGTTGGACAAACGCCTGGGTCCACAATCTGTGTTAAGTGCTGACCAATTCCCTGTCAAAGGCGCAGGCCCGGATGCATCCAAAGCACGTGGACCTTCGCAAGCACAATCAGTGACCACATCTACTTCCGTGTCCCAGCGCAGCATACAAATGTCCTTTCCCCAGGCATTTGAACACAAGTGCAAATACCTAGCCACCCACCCACAGGCCATAGCACTAAATGCGCAAGTTTCCAAATTACTGGTCCTGAAAATATTGGCATTTTGGCTTGTGGACACTGAGGCCTTCCGCAGCCTAATGTCGGTGGCCATCCCTCATTATGCAGTCCCCAGCCACCACTATTTTCCACGGTGTGCCATGCCCGCCTTACACAAACATGTGTCCCGTAACATCACACGTGCCCTGACCAAAGCAGCTACTGGGAAGGTCCACTTAACAACGGACACATAGACATGTGCATTTGGCCAGGGACGCTACATTTACCTGATGGCACACTGGGTAAACATTGTGGAGGCCAGGAGCGAGTCGTACCCTGGGATGGCACAGGTGCTACTGACGCCAAGGATTGCGGGCCCTACTTTCATCAGGATTTCTGCTAACACCTACTTTAGGAGATACAACCCCCCCTTCTCCTCCTCCTCCACTTCCACCTCTGAATTATCTTCTTGCAGCACCAGTCAGACATCAGTCAGTAGCTGGAAGCAGTGTAGCACTGCAGTGGGGAAGCGGCAACAGGACGAGCTTAAACTAATCTGCTTAGGTGACAAACGGCACACCGCAGCAGAACTATGGCAGGGGATAAGGGACCAGACTGAGCAGTGGCTCTCGCCACTTAACCTTCAACGAGGCATGGTTGTGTCTGAATATGGCCATAACTTGGTGGTGGCTTTGGAGCTCGGCAACCTCAGACACATCCCATGCCTAGCCCACGTGTTCATCCTTGTTGTTCAGCGGTTTCTCAAAACCTACCCCAATTTGCCTGAGCTACTGGTGAAGGTGTGCCGCGTGTGTGCACATTTACACAACTCACCGTCCGCTTCAGCCGGTCTGTTAACGCTGCAGCAGCGGTTTGAAATTGTCAGCTCAATAGCTGTTGACCAACCTGATGCGCGGCCTAGTGTCAAAGGAGGGAAATTTTTGGAAGATGGTGAAGGAGTACATAGCAGACCGTGTCGGCGTCCTCAATGATACCTCAGTGCCTTATAAATACTGGGTGTCCAAGCTGGACATGTGGCACGAACGGGCGCTCTACACCTTGGAGGTGCTGGCATGCCCTGCCGCCAGCGTTTTGTCTGAGCAGGTATTTAGTGCTGCTGGTGGCATTATAACAGATAAGCGTATCCACCTGTCAACTGAAAATACTGACAGGTTGACTCTTATAAAAATGAACAAGGCCTGGATTTAACATGATTTCTCGACTCCACCAGAGGAAAGGGGCTGAACATAAAGGCACTTTAAATGTGTTTTTTATAATGTGTTGATTACACTGTATTTCCATGCACCCCTTCCACCACAAACAAGGGTATATGGTTAAATCTTCCTTTTCTCATCCTTCTCCTCCTCTTCCATCATATCAACATGCTTATTCGTCACATATAATGCCCTCGCATATAATCTTTTACAGGGTTAGCTCACCAGCATGCCCACACCTAAAATCTTTTACAGGGTCAGCTCACCAGCAGGCCCGCACCTAAAATATTTAACAAGGTCAGATCACCTGCAGGCCCTCACCTAAAATATATTATAGGGTCAGCTCACCTGCAGGTCCTCACCTAATTATACCTACAGATGAAGCAGGGTTAACACTCAAGCTCTTAACTCAAATTTCTTAAATCATCGTTTTATCTTGAAACTAAAATCATTGAAAAGTAATTGAAGGTGTTTACTTAGTTTAGATAACACAACTCAGAAATCTCAGAAAGCATGAGTGTTAACTCTACTACATCTGTAATAGGTAATTTGCGCCCATGGTACCTTGCTTGGATGTGGTAGCCATAGCTGTTTCTCAGGCTCCCTCTCCGGAATCGAACCATGATTCCTCCGTTACCCATGGTCATCATGGTTTGGGCTGAAAATAACATAAAAAGTTGATTGGGCAGACATCCGAATGGATCGTCGCCATCACGGGGACGATTATCTAGAGACACTAAAGTGGCAGCAGGCCCTCACCCATAATGTTTTAGATGGTCAGATAAGCAGGCCCTTGCTCCAAATGTTTTTGAGGATCACCATCAGGCCATCAATCATATTTTTTCAAGGCTGTGTATGATACCCTACTTTATGTGTAACTATTCGGACAACATCATTACCATCAGTGACCTGCGAGAAGAAGATGCATCCAGACATCCTCCCCATGCTGTTCCAGAACCATTTCGGTGGTGTTTGAATCAATTTCTGACCTTTTACTATGAACCAGACACCCTCCCCTCTTCAGAGCAGGGGGTACCAGGTTTAATGCTCGGGTTCTCCCATTGACTTCCATTCTACTCGGATGCTCAGTCGAGGACCCAAACATCCCGATGTGTTCAGCCCGAGCACTACAGTGCTCGATCAACACTAGTGGACACCAATCATGGCGCACAAACATCTCAAAGATGATCAAGAGAAATGGGAGGCCTTTCCAGAGCTAAATGTCAAGTGTTTGGTTCTGAATACTTATGTAAATGCAAAATTTTAGATTTTCCCTTTTAAAAAACCTCACTGCATGCTGTCACCAACTGAAGTGGTAGTTCTTCCTATTCTGTATGCCATACCAGTATAGCATACCAGTCAATCGCAGCAACTACAGTAGACGCCAAACACTGGTGTCCCCTTTGTAACCTTGGGGGTGATTGGTGCTGTCATGATCAGCACTAATCACCCCTCTCTGAGCCCACCTGAATCTCCTTCACTTGCTTATACAGCGAGGGAGCTGCGATTGGCCGATCACCATTGACTGGCCAATTGCAACGATCAGGGCTGCAGGAGGGAGGTACAACTTCCTTTGTCCCATAGCTAAGATGACTGGCTGCACGCTGATTAGGCGTGGTGACCGAATTTTCATTGTGCCATAATTTTTTTTGTAAGGATGGCTCAAAAAAGGCTTTTCTTTTTGAGGAAGTTGAAGAAACCTAAACTTCCATCCCAGATTTTTGTGAATTTTTATAGTATGTGATATAGAGCATTCTCTCCTATTGTATCACAGTTTGGTATGGTAATACTACTGTGGAAAATAGGAGAAATATGGCTAGGATAGTTAAGACTGCAGAGAGAAATATGGAGGCTGAGCACTCGTGTTTGGATATGGTATACACTAACCATCTGTAAAAGAGAGCTAGTAGTATAATTAGGCCTGTTTCACACTTTTGTTATTAGTTCTGTGCATGCAGCCAAATCCTGGCATATTTGCTGGGTAGCAGCTGGATCTCCGCTAGAACCTATCATTGTCAATGGAGCCAGTGGGCATTCCGGTGACATCCAGCAATGCTGGATCCAGAGAGTTCCGACAGGAGCCTGCCAGAGTTAATAACGGCAGTGTGAAACAGTGTGAAGTGTGAAAAAGGTCTTAGGGATTCAACCCACCGGGCTATGACTTGTTTGTTTTCCTACCATCTGGCAACAGATACAGGAACTGTAAGGCTGGTATTACAACAGCAGATGCTGCTAACAATTGTCATGAAGAAATAATTCCTTCCTGACAATCACCTGCTTGTCAGTGGAGGAAATCGCTGCTATTACATGCAGCAATCTCTTCAACGGTATGGGGAGGAGCGATCGGTAATGCAAACGCTTGTCCCCATATAAAATCATTATTTGCCGGCAGCAGATGATTTAACTGACGAACGAGCATTTGCTCATTCATCGGTTATTCTTTGGAACTCTTATACATGTAGATAATTGCTACCGAGCGCTCCTACGAATGCTTGTTAGCAGTAATTTATATGATTCTCTGCTAGTGTAAAACAGTCTTAAAGGAGTTCTCCGGGCATAGACAGCCTGCTGCCGAGCTGACCATCTAAAAAATGTTGTGGGCGAGGGCCTGCTGCTGAGCTGACCATCTAAAGAATGTTGTAGGCAAGGGCCTGCTGCCTTAACTGACCATCTAAAAAATTTGTGGGCGAGGGCCTGCTGCCGTGCTGACCATCTAAAACAATATGGGTGAGGGCCTGCTGCCAAGTTGACCATCTAAAAAATGTTGTGGTTGACGGCCTGCTGCCGAGCTGACCATCTAAAAAATTTTGTGGGCAAGGGCCTGCTGCCAAGCTGACCATCTAAAACATTTTGGGTGAGGGCGTGCTGCCGAGCTGACCATCTAAAAAATTTGGCGGGCGAGGGCCTGCTGCCGAGCTGACCATCTAAAAAATGTTGTGGGTGAGGGCCTGCTGCCGAGCTAACCATCTAAAAAATGTTGTAGGCGAGGGATTGCTGCCGAGCTGACCATCTAAAAAATTTGTAGACGAGGGCCTGCTGCCGAGCTGACCATCTAAAACAATATGGCCGAGGGCCTGCTGCCGAGTTGACCATCTAAAAAATTTTGTGGGTGAGGACCTGCTGCCGAGCTGACCATCTAAAAAATGCTTTGGGGGGCGAAGGCCTGCTGCCGAGTTGACCATCTAAACAATTTTGTGGGTGAGGACCTGCTGCCGAGCTGACCATCTAAAAAATGCTTTGGGGGGCGAAGGCCTGCTGCCGAGTTGACCATCTAAAAAATTTTGTGGGCAAGGGCCTGCTGCCAAGCTGACCATCTAAAACATTATGGGCGAGGACCTGCTGCCGAGCTGACCATCTAAAAAATGTTGTGGGCGAGGGCCTGCTGCCGAACTGACCATCTAAAAAATGTTGTGGGCGAGGGCCTGCTGCCGAGCTGACCATCTAAAAAAGTTTGTGGGGCGAGGGCCTGCTGCCGGGCTGACCATCTATAAAATTTTGTGGGCGAGGGCCTGTTGCCGAGCTGACCATGTAAAAATTTTGGGGTGTGGGTCTGCTGCTGAGCTGACCCTCTAAAAATGATGGTTGAGGGCCTACTGGTGACCCTCAAAAACATTATGGGTGAGGGCCTGCTGGTGACCCTCTAAAACATTATGGGTGAGGGCCCGCTTCTGAGCTGACCCTCTAAAACTTTAGAAACAAGGGCATCCTAATAAGTATGTTGACATGATGGAGGAGGAGGAGGAGAAAGATGACGAGAAAAGGGATATTGAACCTTATACCCTTTTTAGTGGTAGAAGGGATGCATGGGAATACAGTGTATTCAATACACCATAAAAGCCACATTTAAAGTGCCTTTATGTTCAGCCTCTTTCCTCTGGTGGAGTAGAGAAGTCAGGGGCAATCCAGGCCTTGTTCATTTTTATAAGAGTCAACCGGTCATCATTTTCAGTTGACAGGCTGATGCGCTTATCAGTTATTATGCCCCCAGCAGCACTAAATACACGTTCTGACAAAACGCTGGCGGTGGGGCAGGTCAGCACCTCCAAGGCGTAGTTTGTGCCACGTGTCCAGCTTGGACACCCAATAGTTGTAAAACAAACAGGGATCACTAAGGACGCTGACAGTCTGCTATGTACTCCTTCACCATCTTCCAAAAATTTTCCCTCCTTGTGACACTTGGGCACGCATCAGGTTGAGGGTGCTAGCGGGGTGTCATAAAACTGTCCCAGGCCTTGGAGAGTGTTGCTCTGCCTCTGTTGGAACTGCTTTGTGTTTTCCTCATCTCCCCTCCTTGGTTGGCCAAGGAACTACGTACTCTGCAGCCAGCGTTGTCAGTTAAAAAATTTTGGAGCAATTTTTCCACAAGAACCTTCTGGTATTGCAACATTTGGCTTGTCTTCTCCACCACAGGAATGAGAGATAAGAAGTTCTCTTGGTAGCTGGGGTGGTGTTGGCCAAAATGCCTACAACGCGAGAGTCACGGGAAAGGCAGCCTAACAAAAAGTCAGCCATGAGTGCCAGAGTCCCAAAAGACAAGACTTTGCTGTCCTCATCAGGAGAATGACTCTCAATCTCCTCATCCTCTTCCTCCTCTTCTGCCCATCCACGCTGAACAGATGGAATAAAACTTCCATGGGTACTACCCTCTGTAGCGGAGGCAACCGTCTCCTGCTCCTCATCCAATTCGTGCTGAGAAGATGAACGGAGGGTGGTCTGGCTATCACCCTTTGTACTGTCTTCCCCCGTTTCCACCTCTTCCACATGCAAAGCGTCCGCCATAATTGTGAGCAGCAAGCGTGTCAGTAGACACAGAAGTTGGATGGTTACGCTGATAATAGCATTATCGCCACTCACCATCTGTGCTGATTCCTCAAAGTTGCATAAAACCTCACAGAGGTCAGACATCAATGCCCACTCCTCGCTTGTGAAGAGCGGAAGCTGACTGGAAAGGCGATGACCATGTTGCAACTGATATTCCACTACTGCCCTCTGCTGCTCACATAGCCTGGCCAACATGTGAAACTTCGAGTTCCAGTGCATGCTCACGTTGTACAACAGTTAGTAAGCTGGCAATTGCAAGCGCTGCTGCAGCGTTGCCAGACCGGCGGAAGCTGTTGATGACTTGCGGAAATGTGCACAGACGCGGCGCACCTTCACCAGTAGCTCAGGCAAATTGGGGTAAGTTTTGAGAAACTACTGAACCACAAGGATGAACACGTGGCCTAGGCATGGGATGTGTCTGAGGTTGGCGAGCTCCAAAGCTGCCACCGAGTTACGGCCATTATCAGACCCAACCAAGCCTGGTTGTAGGTTAAGTAGCGAGAGCCACTGCTCAGTCTGGTCCCTTATTCCCTGCCATAACTCTGCGGCGGTGTGCTGTATGTCACCTAAGCAAATCAGTTTAAAGGATAACTGCTGTTTTTTTGTTTTTTTGGAGTATTGGATTGTGGTGATTTATTTTATTTTTATTTTTCCTTTTTTTTCCCTCCCTTTTCATTTAAATATCTCTTTATTTCCATCATCTCAACAAAATAAAAAAAATCAACATCAATAAGAAAAAGTTACATTTTTTGTCTATCAAAAACATACTAGTTTTTTCTATACATAGACAAATATCCTCAATCCACATTTACCCATCCACCTACCACTCTTATGGGGAGGGAGAGGGGGATGTGTAATAAACAACAACAAAAAATAAATAAAAAATTCCTCAATCTATCCAGCCCTAAAGTAACCACTTCTTCCATATTTCATTGACACTTTTTTCTTTTCTACTATGGCCCTCCATCGCTCGTTCTTCTTTAATCAGGTCCGCCCCTACCCATTTCTTAAGTATAAGGAGTCTAGCTTGAAATAGCACTTTACTCAAGACCATTCGTGTATCTCTATTTAGCCTCAAATGTTCGGTTGCACCCAAAATACAAGTCACGGGATCTTCTGATATTTGAACCTTCAAAATTAGGTATACAGTATTTGTTATTTATGTCCAATATCTGAACAGTCTTTGACATCTCCAGAAACAATGTATTAAATCAGCATTCTCTCCCCCACATTTTGTACAATTATCCGAAACTCTAACACCCATTCTTTTCAATATCCGTGGGGATCAATGCAGCCTATGAACTACAAAAAAATTGTGAGATCTTATGTGAGCCCCTATTAGAGACTCCAGAATAGTTTTTTAAAGCATCGTTCCATTTTTCTTCCGTAAAGAATCGGAGTTCATTTTCCCATTTTTTTCTGGCAAGTATTGTAACCCGTTTCTTTTTTCCCTCCATCAATATCCTATATCTTTTTGCCGTTGTTCCTCCTCTTTCACCCGTGTTGGTAAATTTGTGCAATATATCAGATCTTTCCATCTTATATTTATCCTCTTGCATAACTGTCCGCAATGCATTCCTGAGCTGGAAATATTTATATATATCCTTTGCCCTATACCGGGGCACTAGGCAGGGATGCCCTCTCTCTCCACTATTATTTGCTATTGCGATTGAACCTCTGGCATGCATAATAAGAAATGATAGGGAGATTAAAGGTTTTCATTACGAGGGTGGGGAGGAAAAATTGTTAATGTATGCGGATGACATTTTGTTATTTATGCACAATATTGGGGATCAGTTTAACAGAGTTATAGATATAATAGATAAGTTTTTTTTTTTTTCTGGACTAAACATTAATTGGGGGAAATCACATATGTTGATGTTGGGAGATGTACAACCACAGGGGGATTTAAAGGTGCAGGTGCTTGGAAAACAAGAAAATTTTAAATACTTAGGGATACAAATTTCTGGAAATATAGAAGAATATGAAAAATTAAATGTATTCCCCCTTTTAAAAGAACTTAGGGCCAAAATACATATTTGGCGAAGACTACCAATGTCAATACAGGGTCGTGTAAATTTAATAAAAATGGTTTTCCTCCCTAAAATACTTTATGTTCTTCAAAATGCCCCAGTCAGGCTGCCGCAGGGTACTTTTAGACTATTCGATAGCTTAATGCGAGATTTTCTTTGGAAAGGTATGATTCCCAGAATAAAGAGAGAGATACTCCAGCTCCCAGTGAAAGAAGGTGGACTAGCTGTTCCGGACTGTTTTTTAGGTGAATGCAGAGTTGGAGCAGCACACAACAGGGAAGGGAGATCTGCCATCTGCTCAGTGTATAAATGAAAGCAACATGTGGTAAGAGGACCCCTTTGTACTTCAGGAGATTAACCCTTTAGGGGGAGGGCTCTGGTTACTGACACTTTTGGGGGGCTATTGTTACTGGCTAGTGCATGTGAGGAGCTCAATGCATTGTGGGTAATGAGGGAAGGCGGGATTAGCCTCAGTGTGAGGGCAGTGGCGGCCATCTTAACTGAATAGTGAAATTGCAGTTTCATGCAGACTGGTTGCTAAGGGCTGAATCTTATTAACCACCTCCCGACCGCCTAACGCAGGATTGCGTCCTGCAGGCGGCCGGGTTATTCCTCCTGGATGCGTCATCTCGCAAGAGGCGAGATTTCCTGCGAACGCACGCACACAGGAGCACGCGTTCACAGGATCGGGAGGTAAATGAGTGGATCTACAGCCTGCCAGTGGCGATCATTCGCTGGCAGGCTGTAGATGTGATTTTTTTTTTAACCCTTGAAAGGTATATCAGACGCTGTTTTGTTAACAGCGTCTGATATACCTGCTACCTGGTCCTCTGGTTGTCCCTTTTGCTTGGATCGACCACCAGAGGACACAGGCAGCTCTGTAAGTAGCACCAAACACCACTACACTACACCCCCCCTGTCACTTATTAACTCCTTATTAACCCCTATTCACCCCATGTAGACTCCCTGATCACCCCCCCTGTCATTGATCACCCCCCTGTAAGGCTCCATTCAGACGTCCGTATGTGTTTTGCGGATCCGCGGATGATCCGCAAAACACATACGGACGTCTGAATGCAGCCTTACAGGGGGGTGATCAATGACAGGGGGGTGATCACCCCATATAGACTCCCTGATCACCGCCCCTGTCATTGATCACCCCCCTGTAAGGCTCCATTCAGACATCCATATGTGTTTTGCGGATCCAAGGATCCGCCGATCCGCAAAACACATATGGACATCTGAATGGAGCCTTACAGGGGGGTGATCAATGACAGGGGGGTGATCACCCCAGATCCACAGATCCACGGATCCGAGGATCCGCAAAACACATATGGACGTCTGAATGGAGCCTTACAGGGGGTGATCACCCCATATAGACTTCCTGATCACCCCCCTGTCATTGATCACTACCCTGTAAGGCTCCATTCAGACGTCCGTATGTGCTTTGCGGATCCGTGGATCCGCAAAACACGGTCACCGCGGATCTGCAAAACACGGACACCGCGGATCTGCAAAACACGGACACGGGCAATGTGCTTTCCGCATTTTGCGGATCCGCACATTGCCAGAACTATATAGAAAATGCCTTTTCTTGTTCTATAGGCTCTACAAAAAACTGTGTTCGCCCGATCAGGCCTGATCTTGAAGGCTCTAGAGTTTGGGAATCAGGGCACAAGATCTCCTCATGTCCCCCTTTTAAAGCGGGCTTGGCGAGAGGCCCAAATTAAGGAATGGCGATGAAAACCGCTCCTCGGAATATCCGAGTGTGGGATCACTTGTTTGCTAAGGCTCTCAATGGTGGGGGGAAGGAGGATCAGGGTGAGGATTCTGTTGACCAGACTCTTGGCTACTGAGACTGGACTTTGTGGAAGACAGGATGGTGCTTAACCGACAGGAAGCATTATCTGCTGCAATCCAACCGACCACCTGGTCTGACTTCGAGAGTGGTGTCCTGCGCCGCCCTGCAAACTGGGACATGAAGCTATGTATCGTGGATGAATGTGTTTCTTGTGCTCTGGCAGCAGGTACAGTTTCACCGCGCCCAGGGCCACGGCCTCCGCTTACACCATCAGCAGCACGGCCACTTCCCAGTCACTTACTGCTCGTCTTGCGCATATTAAATGGTATATATGCTTGCAAGTATGTCACATATAGTAGCACAGGTTTTCTAAGTGTATGCACAAATAAAGTACACAGAATATCAGATATTTTTCGGATGCGCGCACGTTAAACAGGAGGTATAGCGCAAATAATGTGGCTGTCACCACCACCTAATCAAAAATTACACTGAATGAATGTCACTGATATTTAGGTTGTGCACGCTTTAAACAGGAGGTATAGCGCAAGTAATGTTGCTGTCACCACCTCCTAATAAAAAATTACACTAAATAAATGTCACTGATATTTAGGATGCGCACACGTTAAACAGGAGGTATAGCACAAGTAATGTCGCTGTCACCAACGCCTAATAAAAAATTACACTGAATTAATTCACTGATATTTAGGTTGCACAAACATTATACAGGAGGAATAGCACAAGTAATGTCGCTGTCACCAGCGGCTAATAAAAAATTACACTGAATGAATGTCACTGATATTAAGGATGCACAAACGTTATATAGGAGGTATAGTGCAAGTAATGTCGCTGCCACCAGCAGCAAAAATATTAGACTGAATGTCACTGATATTTCAGATACGCAAACGTTATACAGGAGATGTAGCGCAGATAATGTAACTGTGCGCAGCAGACACCATCTAGAGAAAAAGTACACTGGATGTCAGATATTTTTAGGCTGCACACACGTTACACAGGAGATGTAGCGCAGATAATGTCGCTGTCACCAGCGGCGAAAAAAAGGACACTGAATGTCACTGATATTTCGGATGCGCTAACGTTATATTAAAGATGTGGCGCAGGTAATGTTGCTGCCACCAGCAACAAAAAAATAAGACTGAATGTCACTGATATTTCGAATACGCAAACGTTATACAGGAGATGTAGCGCAAGTAATGTAACTGTCCACAGCGGACACCGTCTACGGAAAAAGTACACTGGTTGTAACAGATATTTTTAGGCTGTGCACACGTCTGACAGGAGATGTAGCGCAGATAATGTCACTGTCTGCAGCGGACAAACAATTGCAAGCTATTTAGCGCAGGTTGCGCTAAAAATATATATTGCTGCCAGATACAACTATAGTCCTTAAAAGGACTTTTGGGTCTCTAACAAGTTTTAGCAATTTAGCACAGGTTGCGCTAATAATATATATATATTCCTACCATACACAATAGTCCTTAAAAGGACTTTTGGGTCTTGTGGGGTTTCGCTCTAGTAGATAGGGTAAGCAGGTGCAGTACTGAGGCAAAATACAAGTTCATATTTCAAACGTTAGTGTTTATTCACACTTGAGGAAAATGCACAAAACAGCATGTAACTTTGCAGTCTTGGTGTTAATTCACACACAATGAAAAGTTCATATAACACAAGTCACCTTGCTGGCAGTTCTGCCTCCAGTAGTCCACAGCAGGCTGTAGGGGGCCTGTTTCCCCAGCATGTGGCTCTCATCCCTCCGGCACGGCACAAAGCCTCAGATCCCAAAAACAGAGACATCTCTGCTGAACCCAGCTGCCTATTTAAGGACAGCCAGGTGCTGCCAAAACTCGGACCGGCACTTTAACTTGGCTGGAAACCAGCCGCACATGCTGGGAGTACCTTGTAGGGCCCCTGCCACCTAGCCAGGAACTTACTGTCAGCGGTTGGCAGCAGAACCAAAACCCGATCACCAGGGATAAAGATCCTGACCCAAGCCTTCCAATTATAGACCTGACTCTGGGCTCGCTGAGCTGCCTCCATATGCTCCCTAACAAGAGGCAACGCTGTCTCTATCCAATCTTGCATCTGGGCAATGTACTCAATGACACTTTTATGTTGAGTGGGTTGTTGTTTCCACACCTCTTTGAGACCGTGAGGGTGTCTGCCATATGCAGTTGTGTTCAAAATAATAGCAGTCAGACATCACTAACCTGATCAATCACTGTTTTTGGTAGAAATTATATTTCTACATGGCAAATAATTTACTAGCAGGTGTAGTAGAGTAATAGAAACCCATCAGACCCAACAGTTCTGACATGCATGCTGCTGATTCTCTGTAATTCAATCACTTTTTGAAAGGGGCATGTTCAAAATAATAGCAGTGTGGAGTTCACTGAGTCAAGTTATTCATTCTTTGAAAAACAGATGGCAATTATTGCCCTTATTTAAGGAAGGAAGGCAGCAAATGTGGTACATGCTGGTTATAGTTAATTTCTCTCTGAAATTCTGAGGAAAATGGGTTGTTCCAGACATTGTTCAGAAGAACGGTGTACCTTGATTAAAAAGTTGAGTGGAGAGGGGAAAACATATAAAGAAGTGCAGAAAATGATAGGCTGCTCAGCTAAAATGCTCGCAAATGCTTTAAAATGGCAACCAAAACCTGAAATAGATGGAAGAAAGCGAAAAACTAGCATTCAAATGGATATAAGAATAGCCAAAATGGCAACAAACAGCTCCAGGAAGATCAAAGAAGGTCTAAAGTTAAATGTGAGTACTCTTACAAATTAGAAGATGCCTATGTGAAGCCAAGCTATCTGAAAGAAGCCCCCACAAAGTCCCACTGTTGAAAAAAAGACATAGGCTAAAGAGGTTACAATTTGCCAAAGAGCACATTGACTGGCCTAAAGAGACATTTTGTGGACTTATGAAAGTAAGATTGTTCCTTTTGGGTCTAGTGTCCGGAGACAGTTTGTCATATGACCCCCAAACACTGAATTCAAGCCACAGTACACTGTGAAGACATCAAGGCATCATGATATGTCGCAGTGGCACAGCCTCCGGGTACCGAATGGCGTAGTCTAGAATGACTAAAATGTGTTGATGCCCTCTGGCGGACTTTGGTACTGGGCCTATGAGGTCCATAGCTATTCGGTCAAAAGGTACTTCGATAATTGGGAGAGGTATTAGGGGACTACGGAAATGTGGCTGGGGGCTAGTTATCTGGCAGGTCGGGCAAGACTTACAAAACAGTTCCACCTCTTTGAATATGCTGGGTCAGTAAAACCGCTGTAGAATACGATCCTGAGTTTTATGCAGCCCCAGGTGACCCTCGAGAATGTGTTGGTGGGCTAGATCTAACACAAGCTTGCGATAAGCCTTGGGACTAGTGATGAGCGAGAGGTGCCATATTCGATTTCGCAATATTTCGCGAATATTCGATTGAATATTCGTTTTATATTCGTTGAAATCGAATATTTGTCATTATTCTATTTATCGCAAATAATATGCGATTTAATTATTCGCGTATTGCGATTTTATTTTAACTGTATAAGGCATAAAGGCAACTTTGCTATTGGTTGGCTATGGCACTATGTCTGTGTGTATTATACGAATGTTTGCTATATTGCTATTACTTCATATTTTAGAATATTCGTAATATTCTAAAAAAAACTAAGTTATCGTGATTTCGTGATATTCGTTAAATTCTTTTCTATGTTGCTCGCTATTATGTGCGTGCGAACGAACGTATTGTATTCTAAATTATTCTAATTACTGATTTATAATTTTCCTCTTCATGTAAGATAGTTTATGTCATGCGATAAATCGTCAATTAAATATGCCAGTGAATCACGTTGCATAAGGGCTGTATGCTATTGGGTTGGCTTGGTAGAATAGACGAAGATAGAGAATATAGCGCTATATTCGCTATAGTCGACATTCAACAATTCTACCAAGCCAACAGTTACTTACCGTTGGCTTGGTAGAATTGTCGAATATAGCAAATATAGTGCTATATTCTCTATCTTCGTCTATTCGACCAAGCCTACCCAATAGCATGCAACCCTTATGCGACGCGATTCACTCACATATTTAATTGCCGATTTATCACATGACATAAACTATGACTCATTACTTATTTATAATTTTCCTCTTCATGTAAGATAGTTTGTTATGCGATAAATCGGCAATTAAATATGCTAGTGATTCGCGGAACATAAACTATATTACTAATGAGAATCGTTACTGATTTATAATTTTCCTCTTTATGTAAGATAGTTTATGTTATGCGATAAATCGGTAATTAAATATACACGTGAATCGCGTCGCATAAGGGCTTTAAGCTACTATATGCTATTGGGTTGGCTTGGTCAAATAGCCGAAGATTGAGAATATAGCGCTATATTTGACAATTCTACCAAGCCAACCCAATAGTGATAGCAGTAATTTTTACATCAGGCTGTAAATTACTAGCACTAATTTAGTGAAATTAAAGTAAATGACTAATATGACTAATGGGTTCAGATGGAAAAAAAACTAATATTCGTTATAACGAATATATCTTAATATATTCAAAATATTCACAAATTTGCGAAGTTGTAATATTCGTACGAATATTTCGCTATTCGAATATTCGCGCTCATCCCTATTGGGGACCACCAACTATTCAATAGGCTCACCCCGTAGTTGGTTAACCCGATGCAAAATATATCCTGATGAACCACAAAACAGGGAAACACTGACTCTGCCCTAGGTTGTTATGGTTCACCATCTACTATTAACACATTTTTCCAGGCGAGGGATAGGGTTGGGTCCAGATGTTGGGCGGTACCAAAATTATCCCTGGAGACATTGAGGTCTGCCAATTCAGGACCAGACGGCAAGTCCTCCACGTCTCCCACCATCACACTTAGCGGGGTTGTCTCCCCCTCTTCCACCAAAGTGGCGGTCACCCCTACCGCTGGCCCTTTGGTCTCAGGTTCCAAGGGTTCTGGTCTCCCCCCTGAACCAGGCCACTCTGCTAGGGTTACTCCTGCCTCATGGGTATCAGTCACTCTCATAGCAGGCCACAGGGCCGGGAAGCCCGGGAAGTCTCTCCCTATTATAAGTTCGTAGTGTAAATTTGGAGCAACTGCCACTTAGTGAGTCCACCTGCCAGCCCCTGTGGTTAGAGACACCAGGGCGGTGGGATAGTCTTTTAAGTCTCCATGGATGCACATGACCCCGACCTTCCAGCCAGTATACTTCGCTGACTGTACCAGGGGAGCCCTTACTAGGGACACCCGACTTCCTGAGTCCAGCAGAGTCTCCGCTGGAGAGTCTCATACCTCCACCTGGCACAGGTGGTTTAGAGTTTTTGGGGTACCTGCTGCACACAGCTTCCTGGCATATAGCGACTGACGGTAGCCATAGTTAGTATCCATGGGTCCCTGATGGGGACAGTCAGCTCCTACATGGCCAGGCTCCTGACACCGCCAGAAGACTATCGGAGCCAGGTCCGTACCCCGGGTGGGTTTGGTTGGTACAAGTTTGGGTTGGAGATTTACGGGGTTTGACTTCCCTTGTAACAGTCTTAGTAGCCTTGTAGCGCTCCACCAGGTCCACCATTTTTAGGGCATTGCCAGGAGACACCTGGTCAATCCAGTGCTGTAGAGGGGGTGGCAGAGCCCTCCAGAACATATCAGCCAATAGTCTATCCAGCATAGCTGTGGAACTCAGCACATCAGGCTGTAGCCACTTTTGCAAGAGGTGGAGTAAGTCATAATACTGGGTCCTCGCTGGCTCAGCCAGCTTAAACCCCCACTGATGTACCCGCTGGGCCCAGACCAACACATTCACACCCAGTCTTGCCAAAATCTCACCCTTTACTTTTTGGTAGTCGGCCACTTGATAGTCCGGCAATTTGAAATACACCAGCTGGGAATCGGATGCCAGGAATGGAGCGACGCCCACTGGTCACGGGGTAGCTTTTCCCTGATGACCACTTTCTCGTACATCGCCCCCTCACTGTGTCACATTCTATAACAAGTATAAAAACTAAAATATTGCTATTTCAATCCCTACACTATCTCTCCCTTCTGCTTTCCAGCTCTCCCTGACTAATACTCAGCCAAACACGTGTCATCGGGTGCTATATAGCACCCGATGACCCGTTCTGGCCAGCCAATCATTGTAATGCCAGCAGCAAACATGGGTACAGCATTACAGTGAATGGCAGTACTTACCTGCACGTACAAACGTGTGGGGAGGAGACTCAAGCATCGTGCTCGAGAACATGTGGTATTCGGCCGAACACCGCAATGTGCCGAGGATCGCGATGCTCGAGCTGAACTAGTGTTCGGCCGAGCATGCTCACCCAATACTAAGTCTTAACTATCAACTTTTACAGTGTGAGTTAGGAAGTCTCGTCCCATTGTGTCATACATGTATAGTAAGGGCAGGAAGGGGTTAAAGGGCAATAGTAAAAGTGTAATATTATCTAGCCAACAATTTGCAGTCAATAAAATAATACTAAGAATGTAATAACAGCATGTTTTATGTATTCCAGTTAACTAATATTTACTATGCATTTGTCATAGATACTGGGAGTAAAGGGTAGCATTTGAAATGCAATAAATGCATATTAGGTTTTAGAATCAAATTCTCTCATGAAGGTTTTTGCTATCACTGTTCAACTGAAAGAGGGGATTGTCATTACCATCTATGAATAATGAATGGGAATGATGGCATCCTGGGAATAGAAGGGAAAACAAGTAAGGGTCAGGACATTGATAGGACACTTATTTTCACAACAAATACGATTTAAATGGTTTTCAAATTCTAATGAGTTTTAAGAAAGCAAATTAATGTTCCGTTCTCATTAAGTCATTTTTTGAGACAAAGAACCTGTATAGAATAATTCATTTTACGGTATCAACAAATATTTGTGATGTATTTTAATTATTCAAATCAGCGTCAATGTTAATTGTAAGGCATGAGGTTACATATCATTTCTGGATACCTGCATTTGTCTGCACCTCTATGCCATTTCTGAATTGATAAATGATACGGCATAATATAACAAAATGCTTTATGTGTTTGCTGTTTGTTGCTGTGATTTGCTACAGTACTTGTATTATTATCATGATTTATGGCTTTTCTGAATCCTTTTTCTTGTTGAAACTAGAGCTCTGACTAAGCAGGCAAAAAAAAAATACTTTTTGTAATTTAATAAAAACATAAATCAAGAAAATGTTGAGCATAGTTTGCACCATGCTGTAATTGTATTATTTAAAAGAATATTTAAGAGGATTTCCAACCAAAAAATATCAGAAGTTAGATCAGAATCTAAAGTTTAATAATTATGCTTGTTTTACTATTGCATTTATTCAAAGGTGACAACAGAAAATGCAGCTATGTTGGTTCAGTATTAACCCCTTCAGAACCCTACAATGAAGTGGGAAACTGGAAAAAATATTCTAAATAGGGTGGAATTGGAAAAAACGCAATTGTGCCAGTTTTATGGGTTTTGTTTTTACTGCATTCCCTATGTGGTAAAAAAAAAGACCAGTTACGTTCATTTGTATAGTTTTTCTTGTGTTTAAATACTTAAGAAAATAACTCTGGATATAAAATATTATTTCTTTTTATAGCCATATTCTGAGCCCTATAACTTTTTAATAGCTATGTTTACAGTGTGGGGGCTAACATTTTGTGGGACAATATATAGTTTGTATTGATACCATTTTGGAGTGTGTATGACTTTTTAATTACTTTTTATTCAAAATTTTTTGGGAGGTGAAGTGATGAAAAAATATCGAATAGTCCATTTTGATTAGTTTTTTTCCATTACACCATTCGCTGTATGGGATAAATATTTTGATATTTTAATGGATGGGTGTTTTTATATTGTTTATTCATTTATTTTATGGAAAGGAGATAATTTTTTTAATTTTATATTTTTTTAAACTTTAAAGGTGTTTTAGGTGACTATAACGTGCAATCATTAGATTGCATCTTGTATTCTGTAATGCATATTTACAATCTTCAGTCCATCTGGTATGTTGTTTACTTCAATCGGGCTGAGATGTGCCTAGGCAATGTGACCAATGACCGTGTTGTCACATGGCTTAGGGAAACTCCGGCCAGCTGATCTGACAATTTAGCACTAGCGTGAAAATTTTTCCATAATACAAAAATTATGTAACAGAGGGGACTGCACACCCCTGACCAAAGACCCCTGCTCGTAATGGTCTGGACCAAATGGATAAGAAAAAGGAAGTGAAGAACTGAAATCCATGGAGTCGTCGCCTGTAATTCACTGGATCTGCCCTTGCTTCTTTTCAAATCTGTTTTAATCTCTTTATTAAAATTAAGGGTCACTTTAAATTGATTCAAGAATGGGGAGGCGTTGCAATTTGTCTTCTCCAACGAGGGAACTGAAATACCTCATCCCTTGATAAATGTCCTGCTATGTATTTATAGATTTGAATACTAATATGAACATATTAGCAGTATTTCCTGTGAACTGTAAAATGATAATTAAAATCATAATAACCTGCACAAGCTTCACAGCTTCAAAAATATGATGGGAAAAAGTTCCCTATGTTTTCATTCTGTCCATAAATTTACAGATGGCTGGCAATGGTGTTCCATATAATCTGTTACACTAGAAGCTATCAAACTGGATAAGGCTACTTTCACACTAGCGTTAATATAGGACCAGTTTTGATTGCACCCTTATTTACCTATTTTTGTTCACTTTTGGGTAGGGATGAGCGAACTCGAACTGTATAGTTCGGGTTCGTACCGAATTTTGGGGTGTCCGTGACACGGACCCGAACCCGGACATTTTCGTAAAAGTCCGGGTTCGGGTTCGGTGTTCGTCGCTTTCTTCGCGCTTTTGTGACGCTTTCTTGGCGCTTTTTGAAAGGCTGCAAAGCAGCCAATCAACAAGCGTCATACTACTTGCCCCAAGAGGCCATCACAGCCATGCCTACTATTGGCATGGCTGTGATTGGCCAGAGCACCATGTGACCCAGCCTCTATTTAAGCTGGAGTCACATAGCGCCGCCCGTCACTCTGCTCTGATTAGCGTAGGGAGAGGTTGCGGCTGCGACAGTAGGGCGAGATTAGGCAGATTAACTCCTCCAAAGGACTTGATTAACTGATCGATCTGCAGCTGTGGATCATTGAGCTGCTGATCCTCAATTGCTCACTGTTTTTAGGCTGCCCAGACCGTTTGTCAGTCACATTTTTCTGGGGTGATCGGCGGCCATTTTGTGTCTTGTGGTGCGCCAGCACAAGCTGCGACCAAGTGCATTTAACCCTCAATGGTGTGGTTGTTTTTTGGCTAAAGCCTACATCAGGGTGAAGCTGTCACACCAAGTGCATTTAACCAGCAATAGTCTGTTCATTTTTTGGCCATATACAAAATCAGGGGCAAGCTGCGCCTGTCACCAAGTGCATTTAACCCTCAATGGTGTGGTTGTTTTTTGGCTAAAGCCTACATCAGGGTGAAGCTGTCACACCAAGTGCATTTAACCAGCAATAGTCTGTTCATTTTTTGGCCATATACTAAATCAGGGGCAAGCTGCGCCTGTCACCAAGTGCATTTAACCCTCAATGGTGTGGTTGTTTTTTGGCTAAAGCCTACATCAGGGTGAAGCTGTCACACCAAGTGCATTTAACCAGCAATAGTCTGTTTATTTTTTGGCCATATCCCAGTCTAATTCTGTCACTAAATCCATACCGGTCACCCAGCGCCTAAATACTAGGCCTCAAATTTATATCCCGCTAAATCTGTCCTTAGTGCTGTAGCTGGGCGAGTTATTTAGTGTCCGTTCAAGCACATTTCTTGTTCTGGGTTGAAATACAATTCCCAATTTAGCAATTTCATAATTTAGTGGTTTCTGCTATATCAGAGCTATTTGAAATCTATCCCTAAAAGGGTATATAATATTCAAGGTGCACATTGGGTCATTCAGAATAACTTCACACACACCCGCTACTGTGTATTTCCAAGTCTAATTCTGGCACTAAACCCATACCTGTCACCCAGCGCCTAAATACTAGGCCTCAAATTTATATCCAGCTAAATCTGTCCCTAGTGCTGTAGCTGGGCGAGTTATTTAGTGTCCGTTCAAGCACATTTCTTGTTCTGGGTTGAAATACAATTCCCAATTTAGCAATTTCATAATTTAGTGGTTTCTGCTATATCAGAGCTATTTGAAATCTATCCCTAAAAGGGTATATAATATTCAAGGTGCACATTGGGTCATTCAGAATAACTTCACACACACCCGCTACTGTGTATTTCCAAGTCTAATTCTGGCACTAAACCCATACCTGTCACCCAGCGCCTAAATACTAGGCCTCAAATTTATATCCAGCTAAATCTGTCCCTAGTGCTGTAGCTGGGCGAGTTATTTAGTGTCCGTTCAAGCACATTTCTTGTTCTGGGTTGAAATACAATTCCCAATTTAGCAATTTCATAATTTAGTGGTTTCTGCTATATCAGAGCTATTTGAAATCTATCCCTAAAAGGGTATATAATATTCAAGGTGCACATTGGGTCATTCAGAATAACTTCACACACACCCGCTACTGTGTATTTCCAAGTCTAATTCTGGCACTAAACCCATACCTGTCACCCAGCGCCTAAATACTAGGCCTCAAATTTATATCCCGCTAAATCTGTCCTTAGTGCTGTAGCTGGGCGAGTTATTTAGTGTCCGTTCAAGCACATTTCTTGTTCTGGGTTGAAATACAATTCCCAATTTAGCAATTTCATAATTTAGTGGTTTCTGCTATATCAGAGCTATTTGAAATCTATCCCTAAAAGGGTATATAATATTCAAGGTGCACATTGGGTCATTCAGAATAACTTCACACACACCCGCTACTGTGTATTTCCAAGTCTAATTCTGGCACTAAACCCATACCTGTCACCCAGCGCCTAAATACTAGGCCTCAAATTTATATCCCGCTAAATCTGTCCCTAGTGCTGTAGCTGGGCGAGTTATTTAGTGTCCGTTCAAGCACATTTCTTGTTCTGGGTTGAAATACAATTCCCAATTTAGCAATTTCATAATTTAGTGGTTTCTGCTATATCAGAGCTATTTGAAATCTATCCCTAAAAGGGTATATAATATTCAAGGTGCACATTGGGTCATTCAGAATAACTTCACACACACCCGCTACTGTGTATTTCCAAGTCTAATTCTGGCACTAAACCCATACCTGTCACCCAGCGCCTAAATACTAGGCCTCAAATTTATATCCCGCTAAATCTGTCCTTAGTGCTGTAGCTGGGCGAGTTATTTAGTGTCCGTTCAAGCACATTTCTTGTTCTGGGTTGAAATACAATTCCCAATTTAGCAATTTCATAATTTAGTGGTTTCTGCTATATCAGAGCTATTTGAAATCTATCCCTAAAAGGGTATATAATATTCAAGGTGCACATTGGGTCATTCAGAATAACTTCACACACACCCGCTACTGTGTATTTCCAAGTCTAATTCTGGCACTAAACCCATACCTGTCACCCAGCGCCTAAATACTAGGCCTCAAATTTATATCCCGCTAAATCTGTCCCTAGTGCTGTAGCTGGGCGAGTTATTTAGTGTCCGTTCAAGCACATTTCTTGTTCTGGGTTGAAATACAATTCCCAATTTAGCAATTTCATAATTTAGTGGTTTCTGCTATATCAGAGCTATTTGAAATCTATCCCTAAAAGGGTATATAATATTCAAGGTGCACATTGGGTCATTCAGAATAACTTCACACACACCCGCTACTGTGTATTTCCAAGTCTAATTCTGGCACTAAACCCATACCTGTCACCCAGCGCCTAAATACTAGGCCTCAAATTTATATCCCGCTAAATCTGTCCTTAGTGCTGTAGCTGGGCGAGTTATTTAGTGTCCGTTCAAGCACATTTCTTGTTCTGGGTTGAAATACAATTCCCAATTTAGCAATTTCATAATTTAGTGGTTTCTGCTATATCAGAGCTATTTGAAATCTATCCCTAAAAGGGTATATAATATTCAAGGTGCACATTGGGTCATTCAGAATAACTTCACACACACCCGCTACTGTGTATTTCCAAGTCTAATTCTGGCACTAAACCCATACCTGTCACCCAGCGCCTAAATACTAGGCCTCAAATTTATATCCCGCTAAATCTGTCCCTAGTGCTGTAGCTGGGCGAGTTATTTAGTGTCCGTTCAAGCACATTTCTTGTTCTGGGTTGAAATACAATTCCCAATTTAGCAATTTCATAATTTAGTGGTTTCTGCTATATCAGAGCTATTTGAAATCTATCCCTAAAAGGGTATATAATATTCAAGGTGCACATTGGGTCATTCAGAATAACTTCACACACACCCGCTACTGTGTATTTCCAAGTCTAATTCTGGCACTAAACCCATACCTGTCACCCAGCGCCTAAATACTAGGCCTCAAATTTATATCCCGCTAAATCTGTCCTTAGTGCTGTAGCTGGGCGAGTTATTTAGTGTCCGTTCAAGCACATTTCTTGTTCTGGGTTGAAATACAATTCCCAATTTAGCAATTTCATAATTTAGTGGTTTCTGCTATATCAGAGCTATTTGAAATCTATCCCTAAAAGGGTATATAATATTCAAGGTGCACATTGGGTCATTCAGAATAACTTCACACACACCCGCTACTGTGTATTTCCAAGTCTAATTCTGGCACTAAACCCATACCTGTCACCCAGCGCCTAAATACTAGGCCTCAAATTTATATCCCGCTAAATCTGTCCCTAGTGCTGTAGCTGGGCGAGTTATTTAGTGTCCGTTCAAGCACATTTCTTGTTCTGGGTTGAAATACAATTCCCAATTTAGCAATTTCATAATTTAGTGGTTTCTGCTATATCAGAGCTATTTGAAATCTATCCCTAAAAGGGTATATAATATTCAAGGTGCACATTGGGTCATTCAGAATAACTTCACACACACCCGCTACTGTGTATTTCCAAGTCTAATTCTGGCACTAAACCCATACCTGTCACCCAGCGCCTAAATACTAGGCCTCAAATTTATATCCCGCTAAATCTGTCCCTAGTGCTGTAGCTGGGCGAGTTATTTAGTGTCCGTTCAAGCACATTTCTTGTTCTGGGTTGAAATACAATTCCCAATTTAGCAATTTCATAATTTAGTGGTTTCTGCTATATCAGAGCTATTTGAAATCTATCCCTAAAAGGGTATATAATATTCAAGGTGCACATTGGGTCATTCAGAATAACTTCACACACACCCGCTACTGTGTATTTCCAAGTCTAATTCTGGCACTAAACCCATACCTGTCACCCAGCGCCTAAATACTAGGCCTCAAATTTATATCCCGCTAAATCTGTCCTTAGTGCTGTAGCTGGGCGAGTTATTTAGTGTCCGTTCAAGCACATTTCTTGTTCTGGGTTGAAATACAATTCCCAATTTAGCAATTTCATAATTTAGTGGTTTCTGCTATATCAGAGCTATTTGAAATCTATCCCTAAAAGGGTATATAATATTCAAGGTGCACATTGGGTCATTCAGAATAACTTCACACACACCCGCTACTGTGTATTTCCAAGTCTAATTCTGGCACTAAACCCATACCTGTCACCCAGCGCCTAAATACTAGGCCTCAAATTTATATCCCGCTAAATCTGTCCCTAGTGCTGTAGCTGGGCGAGTTATTTAGTGTCCGTTCAAGCACATTTCTTGTTCTGGGTTGAAATACAATTCCCAATTTAGCAATTTCATAATTTAGTGGTTTCTGCTATATCAGAGCTATTTGAAATCTATCCCTAAAAGGGTATATAATATTCAAGGTGCACATTGGGTCATTCAGAATAACTTCACACACACCCGCTACTGTGTATTTCCAAGTCTAATTCTGTCACTAAACCCATACCTGTCACCCAGCGCCTAAATACTAGGCCTCAAATTTATATCCCGCTAAATCTGTCCTTAGTGCTGTAGCTGGGCGAGTTATTTAGTGTCCGTTCAAGCACATTTCTTGTTCTGGGTTGAAATACAATTCCCAATTTAGCAATTTCATAATTTAGTGGTTTCTGCTATATCAGAGCTATTTGAAATCTATCCCTAAAAGGGTATATAATATTCAAGGTGCACATTGGGTCATTCAGAATAACTTCACACACACCCGCTACTGTGTATTTCCAAGTCTAATTCTGGCACTAAACCCATACCTGTCACCCAGCGCCTAAATACTAGGCCTCAAATTTATATCCCGCTAAATCTGTCCCTAGTGCTGTAGCTGGGCGAGTTATTTAGTGTCCGTTCAAGCACATTTCTTGTTCTGGGTTGAAATACAATTCCCAATTTAGCAATTTCATAATTTAGTGGTTTCTGCTATATCAGAGCTATTTGAAATCTATCCCTAAAAGGGTATATAATATTCAAGGTGCACATAGGGTCATTCAGAATAACTTCACACACCCGCTACTGTGCATTTCCAAATCTAATTCTGTCACTAAACCCATACCTGTCACCCAGCGCCTAAATACTAGGCCTCAAATTTATATCCCGCTAAATCTCTCGTTACCGCTGTCCTGTTGTGGCTGGGAAAGTTATTTAGTGTCCGTCAAAGCACATTTTTGTTCTGGGTTGAAATACAATTCCCAATTTAGCAATTTCATAATTTAGTCGTTTCTGCTATATCAGAGCTATTTGAAATCTATCCCTAAAAGGGTAGATCATATTGAAGGTGCACATAGGGTCATTCAGAATAACTTCACACACACGCTTCTGTGCATTTCCAAGTCTAATTCTGTCACTAAATCCATACCGGTCACCCAGCGCCTAAATACTAGGCCTCAAATTTATATCCCGCTGAATTTGAATACAATACATTGGGCCAAATAATATATTTGTTGTTGTGGTGAACCATAACAATGAGAAAAACATCTAGTAAGGGACGCGGACGTGGACATGGTCGTGGTGGTGTTAGTGGACCCTCTGGTGCTGGGAGAGGACGTGGCCGTTCTGCCACATCCACACGTCCTAGTGTACCAACTACCTCAGGTCCCAGTAGCCGCCAGAATTTACAGCGATATATGGTGGGGCCCAATGCCGTTCTAAGGATGGTAAGGCCTGAGCAGGTACAGGCATTAGTCAATTGGGTGGCCGACAGTGGATCCAGCACGTTCACATTATCTCCCACCCAGTCTTCTGCAGAAAGCGCACAGATGGCGCCTGAAAACCAACCCCATCAGTCTGTCACATCACCCCCATGCATACCAGGGAAACTGTCTCAGCCTCAAGTTATGCAGCAGTCTCTTATGCTGTTTGAAGACTCCGCTGGCAGGGTTTCCCAAGGGCATCCACCTAGCCCTTCCCCAGCGGTGAAAGACATAGAATGCACTGACGCACAACCACTTATGTTTCCTGATGATGAGGACATGGGAATACCACCTCAGCATGTCTCTGATGATGACGAAACACAGGTGCCAACTGCTGCGTCTTTCTGCAGTGTGCAGACTGAACAGGAGGTCAGGGATCAAGACTGGGTGGAAGACGATGCAGGGGACGATGAGGTCCTAGACCCCACATGGAATGAAGGTCGTGCCACTGACTTTCACAGTTCGGAGGAAGAGGCAGTGGTGAGACCGAGCCAACAGCGTAGCAAAAGAGGGAGCAGTGGGCAAAAGCAGAACACCCGCCGCCAAGAGACTCCGCCTGCTACTGACCGCCGCCATCTGGGACCGAGCACCCCAAAGGCAGCTTCAAGGAGTTCCCTGGCATGGCACTTCTTCAAACAATGTGCTGACGACAAGACCCGAGTGGTTTGCACGCTGTGCCATCAGAGCCTGAAGCGAGGCATTAACGTTCTGAACCTGAGCACAACCTGCATGACCAGGCACCTGCATGCAAAGCATGAACTGCAGTGGAGTAAACACCTTAAAACCAAGGAAGTCACTCAGGCTCCCCCTGCTACCTCTTCTGCTGCTGCCGCCTCGGCCTATTCTGCTGCTGCCGCCTCGGCCTCTTCCTCCGCCTCTGGAGGAACGTTGGCACCTGCCGCCCAGCAAACAGGGGATGTACCACCAACACCACCACCACCACCTCCGTCACCAAGCGTCTCAACCATGTCACACGCCAGCGTTCAGCTCTCCATCTCACAAACATTTGATAGAAAGCGTAAATTCCCACCTAGCCACCCTCGATCCCTGGCCCTGAATGCCAGCATTTCTAAACTACTGGCCTATGAAATGCTGTCATTTAGGCTGGTGGACACAGACAGCTTCAAACAGCTCATGTCGCTTGCTGTCCCACAGTATGTTGTTCCCAGCCGGCACTACTTCTCCAAGAGAGCCGTGCCTTCCCTGCACAACCAAGTATCCGATAAAATCAAGTGTGCACTGCGCAACGCCATCTGTGGCAAGGTCCACCTAACCACAGATACGTGGACCAGTAAGCACGGCCAGGGACGCTATATCTCCCTAACTGCACACTGGGTAAATGTAGTGGCAGCTGGGCCCCAGGCGGAGAGCTGTTTGGCGCACGTCCTTCCGCCGCCAAGGATCGCAGGGCAACATTCTTTGCCTCCTGTTGCCACCTCCTCCTTCTCGGCTTCCTCCTCCTCTTCTTCCACCTGCTCATCCAGTCAGCCACACACCTTCACCACCAACTTCAGCACAGCCCGGGGTAAACGTCAGCAGGCCATTCTGAAACTCATATGTTTGGGGGACAGGCCCCACACCGCACAGGAGTTGTGGCGGGGTATAGAACAACAGACCGACGAGTGGTTGCTGCCGGTGAGCCTCAAGCCCGGCCTGGTGGTGTGTGATAATGGGCGAAATCTCGTTGCAGCTCTGGGACTAGCCAATTTGACGCACATCCCTTGCTTGGCGCATGTGCTGAATTTGGTGGTGCAGAAGTTCATTCACAACTACCCCGACATGTCAGAGCTGCTGCATAAAGTGCGGGCCGTCTGTTCGCGCTTCCGGCGTTCACATCCTGCTGCTGCTCGCCTGTCTGCGCTACAGCGTAACTTCGGCCTTCCCGCTCACCGCCTCATATGCGACGTGCCCACCAGGTGGAACTCCACCTTGCACATGCTGGACAGACTGTGCGAGCAGCAGCAGGCCATAGTGGAGTTTCAGCTGCAGCACGCACGGGTCAGTCGCACTACAGAACAGCACCACTTCACCACCAATGACTGGGCCTCCATGCGAGACCTGTGTGCCCTGTTGCGCTGTTTCGAGTACTCCACCAACATGGCCAGTGGCGATGACACCGTTATCAGCGTTACAATACCACTTCTATGTCTCCTTGAGAAAACACTTAGGGCGATGATGGAAGAGGAGGTGGCCCAGGAGGAGGAGGAGGAGGAGGAGGAAGAGGGGTCATTTTTAGCACTTTCAGGCCAGTCTCTTCGAAGTGACTCAGAGGGAGGTTTTTGGCAACAGCAGAGGCCAGGTACAAATGTGGCCAGCCAGGGCCCACTACTGGAGGACGAGGAGGACGAGGATGAGGAGGAGGTGGAGGAGGATGAGGATGAAGCATGGTCACAGCGGGGTGGCACCCAACGCAGCTCGGGTCCATCACTGGTGCGTGGCTGGGGGGAAAGGCAGGACGATGACGATACGCCTCCCACAGAGGACAGCTTGTCCTTACCCCTGGGCAGCCTGGCACACATGAGCGACTACATGCTGCAGTGCCTGCGCAACGACAGCAGAGTTGCCCACATTTTAACCTGTGCGGACTACTGGGTTGCCACCCTGCTGGATCCACGCTACAAAGACAATGTGCCCACCTTACTTCCTGCACTGGAGCGTGATAGGAAGATGCGCGAGTACAAGCGCACGTTGGTAGACGCGCTACTGAGAGCATTCCCAAATGTCACAGGGGAACAAGTGGAAGCCCAAGGCCAAGGCAGAGGAGGAGCAAGAGGTCGCCAAGGCAGCTGTGTCACGGCCAGCTCCTCTGAGGGCAGGGTTAGCATGGCAGAGATGTGGAAAACTTTTGTCAACACGCCACAGCTAACTGCACCACCACCTGATACGCAACGTGTTAGCAGGAGGCAACATTTCACTAACATGGTGGAACAGTACGTGTGCACACCCCTCCACGTACTGACTGATGGTTCGGCCCCATTCAACTTCTGGGTCTCTAAATTGTCCACGTGGCCAGAGCTAGCCTTTTATGCCTTGGAGGTGCTGGCCTGCCCGGCAGCCAGCGTTTTGTCTGAACGTGTATTCAGCACGGCAGGGGGCGTCATTACAGACAAACGCAGCCGCCTGTCTACAGCCAATGTGGACAAGCTGACGTTCATAAAAATGAACCAGGCATGGATCCCACAGGACCTGTCCGTCCCTTGTCCAGATTAGACATTAACTACCTCCCCATAACCATATATTATTGGACTCCAGGGCACTTCCTCATTCAATCCTATTTTTATTTTCATTTTACCATTATATTGCGAGGCTACCCAAAGTTGAATGAACCTCTCCTCTGCCTGTGTGCTAGGCCTAAATATATGCCAATGGACTGTTGCAGTGGTGGCTGACGTGAAGCCTCATTCTCTGCTATGACATGCAGACTAATTCTCTGCTGACATGAAGACAGATTCTCTGTTACGGGACCTCCCTCCTCTGCCTGGGTGCTGGGCCTAAATATATGCCAATGGACTGTTGCAGTGGTGGCTGACGTGAAGCCTGATTCTCTGCTATGACATGCAGACTAATTCTCTGCTGACATGAAGCCAGATTGTCTGTTACGGGACCTCTCTCCTCTGCCTGTGGTGCTGGGCCTAAATATATGCCAATGGACTGTTGCAGTGGTGGCTGACGTGAAGCCTGATTCTCTGCTATGACATGCAGACTGATTCTCTGCTGACATGAAGCCAGATTGTCTGTTACGGGACCTCTCTCCTCTGCCTGTGTGTGCTAGGGCCTAAATATATGCCAATGGACTGTTGCAGTGGTGGCTGACGTGAAGCCTCATTCTCTGCTATGACATGCAGACTGATTCTCTGCTGACATGAAGACAGATTCTCTGTTACGGGACCTCCCTCCTCTGCCTGGGTGCTGGGCCTAAATATATGCCAATGGACTGTTGCAGTGGTGGCTGACGTGAAGCCTCATTCTCTGCTATGACATGCAGACTAATTCTCTGCTGACATGAAGCCAGATTGTCTGTTACGGGACCTCTCTCCTCTGCCTGTGTGTGCTGGGCCTAAATATATGCCAATGGACTGTTGCAGTGGTGGCTGACGTGAAGCCTCATTCTCTGCTATGACATGCAGACTGATTCTCTGCTGACATGAAGCCAGATTGTCTGTTACGGGACCTCTCTCCTCTGCCTGTGTGCTAGGGCCTAAATATATGCCAATGGACTGTTGCAGTGGTGGGTGACGTGAAGCCTCATTCTCTGCTATGACATGCAGACTGATTCTCTGCTGACATGAAGACAGATTCTCTGTTACGGGACCTCCCTCCTCTGCCTGGGTGCTGGGCCTAAATATATGCCAATGGACTGTTGCAGTGGTGGCTGACGTGAAGCCTCATTCTCTGCTATGACATGCAGACTAATTCTCTGCTGACATGAAGCCAGATTGTCTGTTACGGGACCTCTCTCCTCTGCCTGGGTGCTGGGCCTAAATATATGCCAATGGACTGTTGCAGTGGTGGCTGACGTGAAGCCTCATTCTCTGCTATGACATGCAGACTGATTCTCTGCTGACATGAAGCCAGATTGTCTGTTACGGGACCTCTCTGCTCTGCCTGTGTGCTAGGCCTAAATATATGCCAATGGACTGTTGCAGTGGTGGCTGACGTGAAGCCTCATTCTCTGCTATGACATGCAGACTGATTCTCTGCTGACATGAAGCCAGATTGTCTGTTACGGGACCTCTCTGCTCTGCCTGTGTGCTAGGCCTAAATATATGCCAATGGACTGTTGCAGTGGTGGCTGACGTGAAGCCTCATTCTCTGCTATGACATGCAGACTGATTCTCTGCTGACATGAAGCCAGATTGTCTGTTACGGGACCTCTCTGCTCTGCCTGTGTGCTAGGCCTAAATATATGCCAATGGACTGTTGCAGTGGTGGGTGACGTGAAGCCTCATTCTCTGCTATGACATGCAGACTGATTCTCTGCTGACATGAAGACAGATTCTCTGTTACGGGACCTCTCTCCTCTGCCTGTGTGCTGGGCCTAAATATATGCCAATGGACTGTTGCAGTGGTGGCTGACGTGAAGCCTCATTCTCTGCTATGACATGCAGACTAATTCTCTGCTGACATGAAGCCAGATTGTCTGTTACGGGACCTCTCTCCTCTGCCTGGGTGCTGGGCCTAAATTTATGACAATGGACTGTTGCAGTGGTGGCTGACGTGAAGCCTGATTCTCTGCTATGACATGCAGACTGATTCTCTGCTGACATGAAGCCAGATTCTCTGTTACGGGACCTCTCTCCTCTGCCTGTGTGTGCTGGGCCTAAATATATGCCAATGGACTGTTGCAGTGGTGGCTGACGTGAAGCCTCATTCTCTGCTATGACATGCAGACTGATTCTCTGCTGACATGAAGCCAGATTCTCTGTTACGGGACCTCTCTCCTCTGCCTGTGTGTGCTGGGCCTAAATATATGCCAATGGACTGTTGCAGTGGTGGCTGACGTGAAGCCTCATTCTCTGCTATGACATGCAGACTGATTCTCTGCTGACATGAAGCCAGATTCTCTGTTACGGGACCTCTCTCCTCTGCCTGGGTGCTGGGCCTAAATATATGCCAATGGACTGTTGCAGTGGTGGCTGACGTGAAGCCTCATTCTCTGCTATGACATGCAGACTAATTCTCTGCTGACATGAAGACAGATTCTCTGTTACGGGACCTCTCTCCTCTGCCTGGGTGCCGGGGCCTAAATATCTGAGAATGGACTGTTCCAGTGGTGGGTGACGGGAAGCCAGATTCTCTGCTATGGAACCTCTCTCCAATTGATTTTGGTTAATTTTTATTTATTTAATTTTTATTTTAATTCATTTCCCTATCCACATTTGTTTGCAGGGGATTTACCTACATGTTGCTGCCTTTTGCAGCCCTCTAGCTCTTTCCTGGGCTGTTTTACAGCCTTTTTAGTGCCGAAAAGTTCGGGTCCCCATTGACTTCAATGGGGTTCGGGTTCGGGACGAAGTTCGGATCGGGTTCGGATCCCGAACCCGAACATTTCCGGGATGTTCGGCCGAACTTCTCGAACCCGAACATCCAGGTGTTCGCTCAACTCTACTTTTGGGTGAGGACTGCTGCATATCTTTTAGTATTTGGGGATCTATGAGCTCAGATTCAGGTTTTAATGTTAGTACTGTACCTGTGTTAGAGCCGCTTGTTTGGCTGCCGCGTCAGCTTTATCATTTTCTTTAGAAATGGGATCGTCTTTCCTAGTATGTGCAGCACATTTACAGACAGCGACCTTACTTTGTAATTTTATAGCATCTAGAAATTGTAAAATCAAGTCGTTATGATTTATGGTTTTCCCAGAGAAGGTGACCATTCCCTTATTTTCCACACATGGACCATAGAGAAGGCATACTGGCTATCTTTGTATAATCACTATTTTACCTTCTGCCATGCCTCTGTTAGAGCTATAAACTCAGCCGCTTGTGCTGAGAGATGTCTCAGGAGCGGTTTAGCTACAAGTACTTTTCTTGTGTCACTATAGCATAACTTACAGAAAGCTCTTCTCTTCTAGTGACCATTCAGTTGGGTCTGTAATGGCCAGATGTGTATCATAGAAAAAAGGGGTGCCCCCAAAAAAGACATTATTTGTCTCTTTGTTCTTGGCTTGGGGACTGTATTATAGCAGTTTTGCAGCCCTCGTCAAGATGTTTCCCCTCCTGTGAGAGATAGTAACCCAGGTATCTGACAATGCTCTTGTTTTTATTCACTTTATGGCCTTGTTGTGCCAGAAAGTGAAGAAGAGCTTTTGTGTCGGTTTTATAATGTTTCTCATTTTCTGAGGCTAGCAGAATGTTATCCACATATAGCAAAAGCTGGCTTCCTTTAGTAGGCTCAAACTGTGCAAGATTTGCTGACATAGCCTTAGGAAATATAGTTGGTGACTCCCAGGACCCCTGCGGTATCCTAGTTGACGTATATCTTTTTCCCTTATAGGTAAAAACAAACCAAAACTGCCTGTCCTTATGTACAGGTATACTGAAGAATCAATTGCTGATGTCAATCATAGAGAAGTCTTTATTTTCTGGTTTTAAGTAATAAAGGAGGGTATGAGGATCAGAGACAGTAGGTGTCCTTGGTATGACCGCCTTGTTGACTGCCTGCAGGTCTTGGACCATTCTCCACTCTTCTGAGGGTGGTGCCTTGCAGACAGGAAACAATGGTGCATTACAGGGTGAGTTCGGGCACTCAATGGTAACTCTGGCTTCAAGCAAGGCCTCAATTATGAGTTTTATGCCTCTGATTGGGCCTGAAGGTGGATGTAGGAGTGATGTTAAGGCTGAGTTCACACGAGCGTGTCCGGATTAGGTCCGGATGCGTCCCGGTGTATTGCGGAAAACCTGCGCAAGTAGGTACGCAATTGCAGTCAGTTTTGACTGCGATTGCGTTCCGATGTTCAGTTTTTATCGCGTGGGTGCAATGTGTTTTGCACGCGTGTGATAAAAAACCGACTGAGGTACCCAGACACGAACTTCTTCACAGAAGTTCAGGTTTGGGTTTGGTGTTCTGTAGATGCTATTATTTTCCCTTATAACATGGTTATAAGGGAAAATAATAGCATTCTTAATACAGAATGCATAATAGGTGGTCAATTGACAGGTACTTATACTGACTGAGGAACAGGAGGCAGAACTATCTGACCTTCTTGCTTCTTTATGGTCAAAAGGAGCATCTGTTGTTGGCCTTATGAAAGGTGCGGAACCAGTTAGGCTGAGTTCACACGGGCGAGATTTCCACGCGGGTGCAATGAGGGAGGTGAACGCATTGCACCCGCACTGAATGTGGACCCATTCATTTCTATGGGGCTGTGTATTTTCACGCATTACTTATCACGCATCACCTCCCGCATTGCACCCTGCGCAGAAATCTCGCCTGTGTGAACTCAGCCTAACTGGTTCCGCACCTTTCATAAGGCCAACAACAGATGCTTCTTTTGACCATAAACAAGCCAGAAGGTCAGATAGTTCTGCCTCCTGTTCCTCAGTCAGTATAAGTACCTGTCAGTCCTTTCACTGACCTCCCTGCAAATGTACTTCTGGTTTTGCCACAGTGACCCAATTAAGTGTTTTTGAATATGCATTCAGGCCCTGATTGTAGTCTACTCCCCTGATTGTAGTCTACTCCTTCTCCCACAGATTTCCATTTTAGACTATTTTGACATTTATGTAGAAATTTTCCCACATCTTTCCATTCAGCATCTTTGGGTTTTGTCAGGGAGACATGTGGTGTCAGTCCTCTGAACAATGTCATCATTGTTTCAGGTAACTGCAACGTGCCCTTCCGGGTTGCTGACTGCTTGTGCAGCTGGCCCCCTGACTTAAGTATTGTCGTGCCGCCAGCAGCTTGGTGGTGCAAAATGTTAAGAGTTGTAGTTGTATGGAGTTAGAAAAATGAGGCAGGTTTAAATCCAACTGTAAACTTTACTATAACCAGGTTCTTGATGAGATTAAATCCAGTAGTAATACAGTCTCTGGTATACATGCCAGTTGGATGTGATAAATCCCAGTAACAGGCTGTGCTGGTAGTAATGTGTCAGGCTAGGGTAGTTAGTTAGGTACTCACTGCCATTCAGCTCTTTGCCTTGTCTTAAGAATAATGGTGAGGCTGCCAGAAGCTAATAAGTCCTACACCTAATTACAAAGGCGCCTAGAGCCTATAATAATGGCCTTGTCCTTCCTTTGTCTTGATCCAATAATAAACTTAAACAGAATTTCACTTGTTACCCCTGAAGAGTGAATAGTAGAATGTAGACCTTCCTCTGCCTGTCTTACTGAAGTTTAAGCTGGTTCCTCTGGGCCGTGGAGCTCCAGAGAGAGAGAGCTGAGAGGAGAGGGGACCTCTACTTCCCCCTTAGCTCCCCACTCCATCTTCTTCTCTCAACAACCCCCAACTCTCAACTGAGAGAACTCCTTAACTATGCCTGAACTACCCTATATATACTGTGGTGCTACCCCATCTAGTGGTGGATCAGGAGACAAGATCTGTATCCGGATCTCCGTAGGTTCCACGGCATCCGCTGATATTTCCTCCTGAGTATGGATTTTGGACCAGGCATAGCACAATTTTTCCTTAGTATATGCAAGTTTTGGCAAAGCCACCGGTTGCTCAGGCTCTGATTTGAGAGGATCATGAATTTCTTGGAGTGCAGTCATCTGGCGTTGGTTCTCCAGGTAGGCTTGAAGCTTCTCTTGCACCTCCAACTCGGCCATGACTTGGGCTCGCTGACTGCGGTCAAACGCTGGGTAAGGATTGGCATTGCCCTCCAGCACGGTCGGCTGCCAGAAGATATCGGGACCTATGAAAGATGACTTCTGTTGGTACATGGACCGGACAGGCCCTGACGGGAATTTGGACATGCCCTCCGATTCCGCGGCATCAGGTGTGCAGTCCCAATCTTCTGGTTCGGCACACGATCTGGACACTGCTGTCGCGTATGAACCTCGCAGGCCCTCCGCAGGGGTGAACTCCACCTTCTCCCTGGGCATCAAGTTATGCAGGTGACCCGGCAGGTGGTGCAAAATGTTAAGAGTTGTAGAAGTATGGAGTTAGAAGAATGAGGCAGGTTTAAATCCAACTGTAAACTTTACTATAACCAGGTTCTTGATAACAGTTTAAATCCATTAGTAATACAGTCTCTGGTATACATGCCAGTTGGATGTGATAAATCCCAGTAACAGGCTGTGCTGGTAGTAATGTGTCAGGATAGGGTAGTTAGTTAGGTACTCACTGCCATTCAGCTCTTTGCCTTGCTTCAGTCTTAGTTGAGGTAGTTCCAGTCTTGATCCTCTACACAAGTGATATGACAGAATCCTGATCTGTTTTAAGAATAACGGTAAGGCTGCCAGAAGCTAATAAGTCCTTCACCTAATTACAAAGGCGCCTAGAGCCTATAATAATGGCCTTGTCCTTCCTTTGTCTTGATCCAATAATAAACTTGAACAGAAATTCCCTAAAGAGTGAATAGTAGAATATAGACCTTCCTCTGCCTGTCTTCCTGGCTGTGTTACTGAAGTTTAAGCTGGTTCCTCTGGGCCATCGAGCTACAGAGAGAGAGCTGAGAGGAGAGGGGACCTCTCCTTTCCCCTTAGCTCCCCACTCCATCTTCTTCTCTCAACAACTCCCAACTCTCAACTGAGAGAACTCCCTAACTATGCCTGAACTGCCCTATATATACTGTGGTGCTACCCCATCTAGTGGTGGATGTATGTAGCGCACCTGAAAGCCTGGTAAAAAGGGATTTCACACAGTAGTACAATGCAGCATGATATTACAGAAGACGACAAAAAGCTTTTGCAGTTCTCACATAAGTGGGACGCTGCATAACTCTCACAGTCTATACCACATAAACCTTCTGTGTCCCCGAACATTTTCCTTATGTGGACTTTGACTTGTTTATCCCTGAAGAACTTCTCATTATACCTTTAGTCAGGCCCTGTGGCATATCTGTTGTACATGATGCAATGGGGGCTATAGGAATTGTGGTGATCTACCTTTTTGTTTGCTTCTTTTCCCAAGGATTCTGTTACTGATGAGGGTTTAACTTTAGGTGCCTCATCTGGGTGGATTACTGTTCTAGATGCCCCTAAATCACAAAAAGATTGTAAGACCTCAGGATTTTCCAATTTTTTTATTTTAAAAAAAAAATTTTTTTCTATCTGTCCTAAATTCAAAACTTCCTCTTTACTCTCCTGCTAACTTTTTCATCCTTAACTAGTCATGCTGACACGTCTTCCTCATTTTCAGGTTCTGACCTGTCCCTGCCCAATGTCCTGTCTTTCTACACACATAACAACCTCCATTATTTCTTCTTAGGCCTCATGCACACAAACGTATTTTTATTCCGTGTCCGTTCAGGTTTTTTTGCGGATCGGATACAGAACCATTCATTTCAATGGGTCTGCAAAAAATACAGAAGGTATTCTGTGTGCATACCGTTTCCTTATGTCTGTATTTCCGTTCCGCCCAAAAAATAGAACATGTCCTATTATTGTCCGCATTACAGACAAGGATAGGACTGTTCTATTAGGGGCCAGCTGAGGCCACCACATAAATTGCTGAACTTTCCTCAACAACAAAAGTCTGTCTTTTTTTTTTTATTATTGTAATTAAGCATGTCTGGTATAGTCCACAGTAGTAGGGGAGCCTACTAGTGCGATCGTTAATCATGCGTTCAGTTATGAAGCTGCTTAGGAGCCTTTTAAGGAGGAGGAGGCACCAGGTGCCCTCTCTCCACAATACCCTGCTATTCCTGAACATTGCCTCATTCACCATGGATTTCCAGGGAGAGAGGTTTTGTTGAATGCACTTCAAACCTGGAAATATACACTGTCCTAGAAATGTGGCCATGGACTACGCTGGCACTGCAGCTTATCTTTGGACACTTTGCTACCTTTCACAAATATAAATGATAAAATACTAACACATTCTTAAAACCCTAGCTGTCCTGTGTCACATACTGAGAGAATATCAACATATTACAGCAGATCATGCATTATCCAATAACCTACTGGTCGTCCCTAATGTATCAGACACCAATGACAATGTAGCTTCTGGCACAGGGTGTGGCATGGTCTGAGGGGTCACCATTGCAAGACGGTATATGGAAAGTCCCACCCCTTTCAGTTTGGCGGCCTCACACTTTCTTCTAGCAGCCATTTGTACTTAGCGAGGCTCGTAGTCTGATCTCTGCTGTTAATTGTACAGTCAGTGAGTAACTTTTCACACAGGAAGTAACTTTACTTTCATACATAACATAACACTACAAATAGATAAGACAATACGAAGGGCCCCATTAACACACCGCATCATTCTCACATTGTCATACCTTAATGTTAATATGTCCTGTTCTTAACCCACAGTATTCATACACACATCTTTTTACAGCATCACACATCTCTCATAGTCAATGATTTAATGTTGACAGAAATAGTGTTGGTTACTTAACACCACTGCTTGTCTCCAACCCAGAGGCTTAGTAATTATCAGTGTTATTGCTGAGTATGCCTTTTTATTAAAAAGTAACTTTTATTTGTCTTAAAATAAAATTCAATAAAGGTCAGGTAATAGTGAATGATTCAGAGCACTGAGAGGAATATAACGGTCCCGGCTATCACTCTTATGAGGCGAGGGTCTGCTGAATATTGCGGTCTCCTATCTAATACATTAGCCTAATAGAGCTTTCCCTCACAGCCCTAGTCTACAGGTGAGGAATAGCTAGCTGGCTGTATGTCGGAGCAACCGCCCTGAAAAGAGCGACCCCCAGCCTCAGGATACCTCAGACCTAAGTTCAATTCCCTTATCTCCTGCTCATTAAATTGCCCTAGATAGCTTCAACGCGTTTCGCCTATATTCATAGGCCTCCTCAGGAAGCAGTATATCTAGGTTTGGCATTTAGTCATTCTCCGGCAGCGGCCGGAGAATGACTAAATGAATAGAAATTTAACAAATTAATAAAAAGGCATACTCAGCAATGACACTAATAATCTCTCATAGTCACACGCAGAGTTACACATAAAAAACTGATTCCAAATTTAGTTCATTTCAGTCATTATCTACATGCTCTTATATCACCTGTAACCAGAACTGTGCTCCATCAAACATGTCCTGATCATGCAACCATCCGTTATTACACATCCACACAGTCACCTCTCCACATACCAGCTGGTTTATCATACATTCACCTTCTTTTATTACATCATTTTCCCCTTTGCACAGGAGACTGTCTCTATAGGCGGGGTACCACTACTTCAAGCATTGTACTCCTCATCAGCCCCAATCCTACCACACCTTGGCTCCTGGCTGCTTCCTAGACACCAGAATAACGCAGGTCTCTCTCAGCCTGAGTTTAGGAGTTCTCTCTCCACCAGGTTCCTGACTCTGAAAATACGATTACACAATGCTTCTCACAATATGCTAAATATAAGAGGGTTTCCTTCTTTTCTGAATTCTTTCACAAAGTTTGAACAGGATTCTACAATCAATTTACTATTAAACTCAAACATTTTATGACACTTCTCTAAATCTTGTATTTTGTCAGGTCCTAATATTTAGCATCTCTGGTAAATTGGTATTCAAGTTCTTTATGACAACATATACATCCACATTCTAACAATGTACCTGCAGAATTCCCCACACTCAGATTAGTTTTATATTATCCTAGAAGGGGGGGGGGGGTCCTTTCCTGATATTCTAAACAACTTTAAGTATGAAACATACAGGAAACAGTGCGATGAGACACAAGACCGAGACAAAGCCTTCAGCACAGTGGACATCAATAGATTCACAGACACCAGGGAGGGACATGGGGACATGTGCCTGTTTGTGTGCTTTATGTTTTCTGGCCTCACAGTCTTTGTTTTCTTTCCACTTGACAAAACCCCACCTACTGGGATCTCTTATACACTCAGGATTTTTATAGATGTAATCCTCATACATTCACACATTGAAGAAAGCTATTCAGAGATCCTCATCTGTTTACAAAGAACAGATATTTTGGTGGCTGGGTGGAATGAACTGGGGTCAGTTCCTGAGTAATCGTGCTCACTGCACCTTGGTTTAGCTCTGAACCAAGGCTTCTCGATAAAATGTTACTGTCACGAGGGTGTCAAGAGCCACGCCTGACTCCGTTGTACCCGGGGTCAGGAGGTCGCAGCGGTTGGCTGCACGCTCTATGTAAGATAGGGATGTTTCCTTATTGTAGCTTTCTGGGTTTGCTTTGCAAACCCTTTTGGCTCACTCAGGGATCCATAGCTCCTTCTCTCAGCTGTTCCTTGTCCAGCACTCCCAATCCTCCTTATATTCCCCTCTCACACTTCTCTGGTTGCCAGATATAGAGCTTCCTGCCTGGACATCTATTCTGACCCACTGGAGCTGTGTTGCTGCGTTCTCTGGTAGTTGATCCAGAACGCTACCCTCCGGATCCCTGTTGGACCTTTGTGGACAGTTGTTGTCGTCCACCTGGGTGTCTGTGTTTGTCTGTCCTCTCCCTGGTGTTTCCCTCTTAGTGCAGTGGTGAGGACTAGCGATCCCACCGGCCCGTTCATTATCTAGGGTTCATTTCAGGGAAAGCCAGGGTTTAGGCACGTGATCGCCGCACGGGTGAGGAACCCGTCTAGGGACGTCAGGGCAGTCAGGTGCCAGCCGCAAGGAGAGTTAGGGGTCACCACCTTTCCCTCTCCCTTGGGCAGGACTTTCCCTTTTTCCTCCCTGTGTGTGTTGCCGGTCATTACATTATATCTGGCCCTTATTTTTGTGTAGGTTAAAAAAAAAAAAAAAAAAAAAAAAAAAATTTTTTTTTACCTACTTAGAATCCAGTATGGATCAAATTGCTGCTCTGTCCGAACAATCTCATGGCCTGTCTTTGGAGGCGTTGGTCCTCCAGCAACAGCAGCAATTACAACAGACCGCAAGCCCAGCGGTTGCTACTGGTAACCAGGTTGTTGCGGAACCCAAGGTCCCTCTCCCTGACAGATTTTCTGGGGGAAGGGACAAGTTTTTGATTTTCCGTGAGGCCTGTAAATTATACTTTAAACTGCGCCCTTACTCCTCTGGTAATGAAGAACAGCGGGTGGGTGTGGTTATTTCCCTGCTGCAGGGGGACCCGCAGTCCTGGGCGTTCTCTTTACCTACTGATTCTCAGGCGCTTCGGTCAGTGGATGAGTTTTTCGGGGCCTTGGGTCTCATATATGACGACCCTGACCGAGTCGCACTGGCTGAATCAAAATTACGGAGACTCCTACAAGGAGAGCGGCCGGTAGAGGAGTATTCCTCTGACTTCCGTAGGTGGGCTACGGATACCCAATGGAACGACCCGGCTCTCAGGAGTCAGTTCTGCTCTGGGTTATCCGAAAGGGTTAAGGATGCGCTTGCATTGTATGAGACCCCCTTTTCCCTTGATGCAGTTATGTCCCTTTCTATCCGTATAGATAGACGCCTTAGGGACAGGTTGAAAAAACCGGAGCCATTGGTAACCCCTCCCAAGCAGCAGTTAGTCTGTACGGACTTAGACGAGCCTATGCAGCTAGGAGGAACTACTCGTCAGGTCCGACCTCCTGTGGTTCGCCGTAGGCGTGGGGTTTGTTTTTATTGTGGGGAGAGGGGTCATTTCATTAATGTCTGTCCTTCTTTCCTCAGAAACAAAAAAACCGTCGGAAAACTACTAACCCCAGGCTGTGTGGAGGATGTCAGCCGGGGGGTATACGTTTCCTCCATACGTACATCACAATTTGTGTTGCCAGCGGTTATTGTTTTTGGTGATAAGACAGACACTATTTCTTTCTTTCTAGACAGTGGAGCAGGGGTAAATTTGATAGATGCCCATTTTGCCCACACTATGGGTTTGTCTCTCTGTACACTACAGAGACCTATTCCCATATTTGCTATTGATTCTGCTCCTCTGTCTCAGAGAAATCTCACCCACATTGTTCATAACTTACACCTTCGGGTAGGGGACCACCATAACGAGATGCTCTCATGTTATGTTCTGGAGGGGCTTCCCACTCCGGTAGTGCTGGGTCTTCCCTGGTTGGTAGCGCACAATCCAGTGGTGGATTGGCAGGCCAGGGAGATATTGGAGTGGAGTGAGCCGTGCAGAGAAAATTGCTTAAATAGCAATTGCTTAGTCGCCTCCATAGCTACCCTACCTACTTTTGTTTCGGACTTTGAGGACGTTTTTTCTGAAAAGGGTTGTCAGAAGTTACCACCTCATCGTCCTTATGATTGCCCGGTTAACCTTATTCCTGGCGCAAAATTACCCAAGACCAGGTTATATAATCTTTCAGGTCCAGAGAGACAAGCCATGAAGGATTATATCTCCGAGAGTTTGGCTAAGGGACACATCAGACCCTCTTCTTCACCCGTGGCTGCAGGGTTTTTCTTCGTTAAAAAGAAAGATGGGGGCCTGCGTCCTTGCCTAGATTTTCGTGAATTAAATCGGATAACCATCCGAGACCCATACCCTCTTCCTCTCATTCCTGACCTGTTTAACCAGATTGCGGGTGCTAGGTGGTTCTCCAAACTCGATCTTAGGGGGGCCTACAATCTGATTCGTATTAAAGAGGAGGATGAGTGGAAAACAGCTTTTAACACCCCTGAGGGGCATTATGAAAATCTAGTTATGCCTTTCGGCCTGACCAATGCTCCTGCCGTCTTTCAACATTTCGTTAATGACATTTTTAGTCATCTAATCGGCAGGTTTGTGGTAATATACCTAGATGATATCTTAATTTATTCGTCTGATCTGAGAACACATGAGGAGCATGTCAGACAAGTACTACAGGTCCTACGGACGAATGAATTATATGCTAAAATTGAAAAATGTGTTTTTGCCGTTCAGGAGATACAATTCCTAGGTTATTATTTATCTGCGTCAGGTTTCCGTATGGATCCTAGGAAGGTCCAGGCAATTTTAGATTGGGATCTTCCTGAGAACCTCAAAGCATTACAACGGTTCTTGGGCTTCGCGAATTTCTATAGGAAATTCATTAAAAATTATTCGGTGATCGTAAAACCCCTTACTGACATGACTAGGAAGGGGACTAATTTTTCTAAATGGTCTGACGCCGCTAAAGTTGCTTTTTCCTCTCTAAAAGAGAGGTTTACCTCAGCACCTGTACTAGTCCAACCTGATGTCTCTCAGCCTTTTATTGTTGAAGTCGATGCATCAGAGGTGAAAGTGGGGGCTGTACTGTCTCAGGGTCCGTCTCCTGGCAAATGGCGTCCTTGTGCTTTCTTTTCTAAAAAACTATCTGCAGCAGAACAGAACTACGATATTGGCAATAGGGAACTGTTAGCTATTAAACTTGCGTTTGAGGAGTGGCGTCACTTCTTAGAGGGGACAATCCACCCCGTCACTGTGTTTACGGACCACAAAAATCTGCTGTACCTCGAATCAGCTAAGCGTCTCACCCCTAGACAGGCTAGGTGGTCGCTATTTTTTACCAGGTTTAACTTTGTGATTACCTATCGTCCTCGGGCAAAGAATACCAAGGCTGATGCACTATCGCGTTGTTTCCCTGGAGGGGGTAATGTGAGTGATCCGGTGCCCATTCTTCAAAGAGGAGTGGTTGTCTCTGCGGTACACTCTGCTTTGGAGGGGAAGGTGTTAGAGGCCCAGGGGGACGCCCCGGTCTCTTGCCCCTCAGAGAAATTGTTTGTACCGTTGAACCTACGTCTCGAATTATTAAAGGAACATCATAATTCGGCACTTGCTGGGCACCCGGGTGGTAAAGCAACCTTGGAGCTATTGTCTCGTCGTTTTTGGTGGCCAAGGTTGCGTCAGGATGTATTGGATTTTGTGTCTTCTTGTTCTACCTGTGCGCGCGCAAAAGTTTCACATACACGTCCTGCAGGGTCTCTATTACCACTCGTCATTCCCAATAGACCATGGACACATCTGTCTATGGATTTTATCACTGACTTACCTTTGTCTGCGGGTAAAACAGTTATTTTGGTAGTAGTGGACAGGTTTAGCAAAATGGCACACTTCATTGCGTTACCCGCACTACCTAATGCGAAAACTCTTGCTCAGGTATTCGTCAGTGAGATCGTGAAGCTTCACGGGGTCCCCTCCGATGTTGTTTCGGATCGGGGAACCCAGTTTATTTCTAAATTTTGGAAAGCTTTTTGTTCCCGTTTGGGGGTTCACTTGTCCTTTTCCTCAGCTTTCCATCCTCAGTCGAATGGACAGACTGAGCGTACCAACCAAAACCTGGAGACATATCTAAGATGTTTTGTGTCTGAAAACCAAGAGTTGTGGTCATCATATTTACCCTTAGCTGAGTTTGCCATAAATAATCGCCGTCAGGAATCCACTGGCAAGTCACCATTTCTTGGTGCATATGGTTTTCATCCCCAATTTTGTACTTTCAAAGAGGGGGGGTCTTCTGGGGTTCCCGAAGAGGAACGGTTTTCGTCATCTCTTTCATCGGTATGGCAGAAGGTGCAAGCTAACTTGAAAAATATGGGAGGTAAATACAAATGCATGGCTGATAAGAGACGGTCGCCAGGTCCGGACCTAGGAGTGAATGACTATGTGTGGTTATCTACTAGGAATATCAAATTGAAGGTTCCCTCTTGGAAACTGGGTCCTAGGTTTATTGGTCCGTACAAGATTGTAGCCATCATCAACCCCATGGCTTTTCGCCTGGAGTTGCCTCAGACTTTTAAAATCCATAATGTCTTTCATAAGTCGTTACTCAAAAAATATGTTCCACCTCTAGAACCGTCACCGCTGCCACCCCCTCCTGTTGTCGTGGATGGTAATTTAGAATTTCAGATATCCAAAATTATTAATTCTCGTCGGGTCCGCCGCTCTCTCCAATATCTGGTGCACTGGAGAGGTTACGGTCCCGAGGAAAGAATGTGGGTTCCTGCGTCTGAGGTAAACGCCGACAGGCTAGTTCGGATTTTTCATGCCTCTCATCCTGAGAGACCTGGTCCTGAGTGTCCAGAGGCCCCTCGTAGAGAGGGGGGTACTGTCACGAGGGTGTCAAGAGCCACGCCTGACTCCGTTGTACCCGGGGTCAGGAGGTCGCAGCGGTTGGCTGCACGCTCTATGTAAGATAGGGATGTTTCCTTATTGTAGCTTTCTGGGTTTGCTTTGCAAACCCTTTTGGCTCACTCAGGGATCCATAGCTCCTTCTCTCAGCTGTTCCTTGTCCAGCACTCCCAATCCTCCTTATATTCCCCTCTCACACTTCTCTGGTTGCCTGATATAGAGCTTCCCGCCTGGACATCTATTCTGACCCACTGGAGCTGTGTTGCTGCGTTCTCTGGTAGTTGATCCAGAACGCTACCCTCCGGATCCCTGTTGGACCTTTGTGGACAGTTGTTGTCGTCCACCTGGGTGTCTGTGTTTGTCTGTCCTCTCCCTGGTGTTTCCCTCTTAGTGCAGTGGTGAGGACTAGCGATCCCACCGGCCCGTTCATTATCTAGGGTTCATTTCAGGGAAAGCCAGGGTTTAGGCACGTGATCGCCGCACGGGTGAGGAACCCGTCTAGGGACGTCAGGGCAGTCAGGTGCCAGCCGCAAGGAGAGTTAGGGGTCACCACCTTTCCCTCTCCCTTGGGCAGGACTTTCCCTTTTTCCTCCCTGTGTGTGTTGCCGGTCATTACAGTTACTCTCCCGGGACTGTAAGGCTCACTGCACCCTGGATGCCCAGAGCTGCTTACCAAAACACAGTCCTCAGACAGTTGTGTTGTTCACCTGAGGTGACCACGAATGGGTTTGTGGAAGATTGTGTTAACTCTTACTTTTGCAACATTAAAAAGAAGGAAAAACATACACAAAAAGACAAGACACCAATGAGAACCACATTTCCACCTCTAGACGTCTCTACCAACCAGTAGTATCTTGTATATGTGACACAGAGTTATTTATTCCTGTAGTCTTCTCACACAGACTATGGACTGCAATTCCCATAGTCCCTGACTACTCACAATATTACACAATATATATATACACAACTTATCCAGTAATCCTTATCTCTTACCTCAATTCAGAGGAAACTTATCCCATTGTCCAATGACTATATCAACAAATCCGTCACCTCGCCTCAGTCCAGGTGGACCAGCCTCTGTTTAACGGCAATTCAGCCGGAGGTTTTTTGACTCTAGAAGTCTGAGACTTCCCCGTGCACGGTTTTCAGCCCACATCTGGATGAAGACAGAGGATGTTGGATTCTAGGCTCGAAAGACCAAGTTGTTATGGAAGTTTTTCTTTTATCAAGTCAGGATATGAGACATCTGGATTTGAGAAAGTTTTTACTTGCCGGCAAGGAGACATCATAGATGAAGGTGTCATCAAAGTGAAGTCTACCATGGAGATAGAATGCATACTTCTTATACCTTTTTGCTGGCAGTGACAGTTATTACCATATTGCTTGTAAGCATAAAGCATCAGTTACAATATCACATGTGACAAATGTACTTCCTTAAGCTTGACCGCAAGTTTACGGCCACTGATTAGCATCTGGGTGAAATTCCGTTATTTGCTAACCAAGCCTTACACAAAAAAGATAGTTTAATTAAAGAAAATGTAACCCCTTATAACACAATTTTACACATAATATTAATATTTCTGACATTAGTGTTGAGCGAATCAACTTTGGATTATAGATCTAAAGTAGATTTGTTCAAACACCTTGATTTTAATGCTGTTTCTGTACAGCATGGATGTCAAACTCATGGCCCTCCAGATGTTGCAAAACTACAACTCCCATCATTCCCTGATAGCTGCAATATGCCCAGGCATGATGGGAGTTGTAGTTTTGCAACAGCTGGAGGGCCACGAGTTTGACATCCCTGCTGTACAGCATTAAAATGTATTTCCTCCATGGAGGCAAAATTTGTTTCAGCCGATGACGCAAGAGACTTCAGTGAATGAATTCTGTAATCACTTCTGCGTTTTTAAAAACATTTTAAAATAGAAATACGAAGTCAGGTTTGGCACCGAGGAACCAGCTGATACCAAACCCGACTTCGGATTGCTAATTTTATATGTTTTTAAAGATGCAGAAATGAATACTGAAGGAATTCATCGAATTCTCGCGCTACTTCAGGTGAAACTAATTTTGCCTCCATGGAGGAAATACATTTTATTGGTGTACTTAGACAGGTCTCCGGACAGCATTAAAACTAAGTGTTTGAACAAATCGACTTTGGATTTATGATCCGAAGCTTGATTCGCTCAAGCCTAATAATAATAAATAATGAAGGCTACGTACTTTTATATTAGTATTATATTAATATTATTAGTAGTCACTGTCATTTTCTAGAACATCCTAATGTCTGAAAAGCTTAAAATCTACCATTTTATTATGATAAAGAATTGCATGAGTGGTTTCACAATTTTGCAAACTATAAATAAAATATGTTTGACATCATGAATAAAGAATAGAAGTCAACTACTGGTTAAATACTTACATAACAAGTTCAGCAGGATTATTATTTAGCTTGTATGAAGCTGTATTTTACGAAGGTTTTTATTTTTTTATCTGATATACAGTTGCAAGAAAAAGTATGTGAACTATGGAATTATATGGATTTCTGCACAAATTGGTCATAAATTGTGATCTGAATTAAATGTTACCATGTTTTTATTGAACACACCATGTAAACATTCACAGTGCAGGTGGAAAAAGTATGTGAACCCTTGTATTTAATAACTGGTTGAACCTCCTTTGGCAGCAATAACCTCAACCAAACGTTTCCTGTAGTTGCAGATCAGACATGTACAACGGTCAGGAGCAATTCTTGACCATTTCTCTTTACAGAACTGTTTCAGTTCAACAATATTCTTGGGATGTCTGGTATGAATCGCTTTCTTGAGGTCATGCCACAGCATCTCAATCGGGTTGAGGTCAGGACTCTGACTGGGCCACTCCAGAAGGCATATTTTCTTCTGTTTAAGCCATTCTGTTGTTGATTTACTTCTATGCTTTGGGTCGTTGTCCTGTTGCAACACCCATCTTCTGTTGAGCTTCAGCTGGTGGACAGATGGCCTTAAGTTCTCCTGCAAAATGTCTTGATAAACTTGGGAATTCATTTTTCCTTCGATGATAGCAATCCGTCCAGGCCCTGACACAGCATAGCAGCCCCAAACCATGATGCCCCCACCACCATACTTCACAGTTTGGATGAGGTTTTGGTGTTGGTGTGCTGTGCCTCCATTTCCTCACACATAGTGTTTCAAGTGTCTTCCAAACAACTCAACTTTAGTTTAATCTGTCCACAGAATATTTTGCCAGTACTACTGTGGAACATCCAGGTGCTCTTGTGCAAACTGTAAACATGCAGCAATGTTTTTTTTGGACAGCAGTGGCTTCCTCTGTGGTATCCTCCCATGAAATCCGATCTTGTTTAGTGCTTTGCGTATCGAGGATTCTCTAACAGGGATGTTAGCATATGCCAGAGACTTATGTAAGTCTTTAGCTGGCACTCTAGGATTCTTCTTAACCTTATTGAGCAGTCTACACTGTGCTCTTGCAGTCATCTTTACAGGATGGCCACTACTAGGGAGAGTAGCAGCAGTGCTGAACGTTCTCCATTTATAGACAATTTGTCTTACCATGGACTGATGAACAGCAAGGCTTTTAGAGATACTTTTATAACCCTTTCCAGCTTTATGTAAGTCAACAATTCTTAATCGTAGTTCTTCTGAGAGCTCTTTTGTGCGAGGCATCATTCACATCAGGCAATGCTTCTTGTGAAAAGCAAACCCAGAACTGGTGTGTGTTTTTTATAGGGCAGGGCAGCTGTAACCAGCACCTCCAATCTCATCTCATTGATTGGACTCCAGTTGGCTGACACCTCACTCCAATTAGCTCTTGGAGATGTCATTAGTCTAGGGGTTCACATACTGTTGCCACCTGCACTGTGAATGCTTATTAGTTTAAGCAGACTGTGATTGTCTACTGTTGTGACTTAGATAAAGATCAGATCACATTTTATGACCAATTTGTGCAGAAATCCATATCATTCCAAAGGGTTCACATACTTTTTCTTGCAACTGTAAGGGTATTGAACTTTGGTAAATGACTTTAACATATTATAACTCATGCTCACGCCTGAATATAGTTAAATCCACACAACAGAGTAAACTTTTCTTGCTGCTATGGTCTAAGGCAGGGGTGCACAACCTGCAGCCCGTGGGCCGCATGCGGCCCCCAGACCCTTGGTATGCGGCCCCCGCCCTGCTGGGCAGAAACACAGCTGATCCTGCAATCAGCTGTGTTTCTGCACAGAGCGCCGCACAGCATATGGATCACAGTTTTTGCTCCTGCACTGTATAAGTGAGAGCGGGGAAGCCGAGGATAAGACAGAAGCGCTTTATTAGCGCTTCTGCCTTCTCCTCTATAAGTGCTCTCAGTGTGGACCCAGATCGCTGGGTGTCTCGGGAACAGAGGAGCACTGCCCTGGTACAAAGCCTCCGCAGCAGGCTGGTTTCCCTGTAACTGGGGCTCCTTTGGATGTTCCAGTTACAGTGGAAATAGTACCAAATAAGTCACTTATTGTCTCCCAAAGGTCTTTCAGTGACCTTTTGGGGACAAATTGTGGTAAAAATATATAATAAAAAAAAAGTTTTTTTTAAACTAAATAAAAATATAAGAAAAGAGAAATAAAATATTATGTGGCACAAAAAAATGCAAAATTATTTAGAAAAATAAAAATCTAAAATACAATAAAAAGAAAAAAGTGCTTAATAAAAGAGTGTTCACTGTGCCACAACAGTCTTTTTATGACCCCTTTGGGGGACATATTATGTGACAAAAATATATTTTAAAAAAATTATAGAAAATTAAAAAAAATAATAATAATAAAATTATAAAAAATAATACAATAAAATATTAATAAAGTTCAAATAGAAGTAACATAGTACATAAGGCCGAAAAAAGACATTTGTCCATCCAGTTCGGCCTGTCATCCTGCAAGTTCATACAGAGGAAGGCAAAAATAAAACTGTGAGGTAGAAGCCAATTTTCCATACTTTAGGGGGATAAAAAATTCCTTCCCGACTCCAATCAGTCAATCAGAATAACTCCCTGGATCAACGACCCCTCTCTACTAGCTATAGCCTGTAATATTATTACACTCCAGAAATACATCCGGGCCCCTCTTGCATTCCTTTATTGTACTCACCATCACCACCTCCTCAGGCAGAGAGTTCCATAGTCTCACAGCTCTTACCATAAAGAATCCTCTTCTATGTTTGTGTACAAACCTTCTTTCCTCCAGACCCAGAGGATGTCCCCTCGTCACAGTTACAGTCCTGGGGATAAATAGATGATGGGATAGATCTCTGTACTGACCCCTGATATATTTATACATAGTAATAAGTAAACAATAAAAAAGGAAAAAGTGAAACATTTTAAAAAGTGACCGTGTCCCCCAAGGTCTTTTTATGACCTCTTGGGGGACATATTATGTAGCAGAAATATATTAAGTTTAAAAAAAATACATAAAAGAAAAAACACACACACCAATCAAAACAGTCACTATTACCGCCCCATTCATGTGAAACTTTTCATACTATATAGCAAAACGACCTACACAAAATAGGGAACTAATTATAATTTATTTTGGTGTCAGTTTGCATATTTAAAGAATAAAAATTGTTGCAAAAATTATTTTGTTAGTCCAACAAATAAGATAGTTACAACCATTTGAACCACCACACGTGTCTGGTCATTAAGGCCTTTTCGGGCCTAGTCATTCAAGCATTAACCAATAGGCGCCTTCCCCACTAGCAAGGTAATGTTTGGGATTGGCAGGAAATGGTAATAACCAGTGAGGTCCATCCTCTACAGCGAAGAAAAATGATGATTTATAAATTGGAGGCAATTTTTACTTTTCTGGTAAAAATGATTTTTAACAAGTTCCTGCAGCATGGCCTCTGAAATAAAAGATTCATAATTACCTGCTCCACTCCGCTCTGGTCCTCCGCGCTGCCCCCACTGCCTCCATCTTCTGGTTCCTGCTCTGTTTACACCTGACAGTGCATGGCCATGGTCACTTGCATGGCTCCAGTCATTGACTGGCTTTAGCAGTGACACGCTGCTTGTGGCCACATCACCGCCTTAGCCAGTGATTGGCTGGAGTGGTGCAGTTTGCTGCCCTGGAGGAGTGAGCTGTACATGTTTTGGAAGTGTGGGATTAAGATATCACTAAAGGTTTTATAGTACTGAATGGGGGGGCCGTCTGGTCCAGGGCTCTTTCCCGAGGGTATAGAAGCCAAGACCCGACGTAGTTCCCCCCCAGTGATAGGTGCAAGCAGTTGATCTACAGTACGTCTGACCATGAAAGGTTAGGTAACTGCAGTGAAGAAAGGAAGTTCTCTGTGGCCGAGGTCACTGAAATTGGATAAGAAGTATCTGGGGTAGGGAGGTTGTAAAGGGCAGCATAGTACTGTTGGAAAGCTTTTGCAATGTCTGGGGTGGACTTAGAAATAAGGTCATTGGCATCTTTTATGGCAGAGATGAAGGAGTCAGATTGTTGCTTCTTCACCCATGCAGTCATCAGCTTGTTGCCCTTGTCTCCATGATGAGCATAAGCCTTAAATTTGGCCCGGAGTAGAGTCTTTACTGAGGCGACATTAAGCATGTTTTTTGACTCTGAGCAAAGCTTCGTGAGTTCTAGCGACATCACTTCAGCAGAGGTCCTGTTATATGTCGTTTGCTTGGAGATTTGGGACAATAGGGAATCTATCGTGGCTAAGCATTTCTTTTTAATTCTTGAGCCAAGGGCTATTGATTCTCCTCGAACCACTGATTTGTGGGCTTCCCACAGAATAAAACAGGATACCTGGGGGGTATCGTTGAGCGTGAAATATTCTAGCAATGAGGCTTTAACAAGTGTAATATTTGCAGGATCCGCAATCAGGGTCTCATTAAGATGCCAGTTCCATTCCCTCCGGGGAAGACTTCCTAGGCATAGAGTGAGGAAGATTAGGGCATGATCAGATAGCGTGATGTTCCCTATCTTTGCTGTTTCTACAAGATTTAAATAGGGGGATGAAAAGAAAAGGTAGTCTAATCTATAGTAAGTGGTGCTGGTATGTGAGAAGGTGTAGTCTAGCTCTGAAGAATTTAAAGTCCTCCACACATCGGGGACCTGTAGATCCCTCAGAGCCCTCCGGAGTCAGCCCAATAGCTTAGAAGAAATGCGAGAGCGTTTAGTGGGGGAGTCTAACGAGGGTTCCAAAAAGAGGTTAAAGTCTCCACCTAATATTACAATTCCCTGTCTGAACGAGCCACTGCACTTAGCGGTTATTGGGGGCATACAAATTAGCTGGTGTGACCTAGGTACCCGCAATTACACCCTTAACAAAAAGATATCGACCTTCAGGATTGGCTATAACAGCTGTGTGCTTGAAGGGAATTTGCTTGTGTATACCAATGCTGACGCCTCTGCTAGCAGAGGAGTAAGTGCTGTGAAATGGGACTAATATTTGGAAGGTAGATGAGGTACCTTGCCTGTCTTGAAATGCAATTCTTGAAAGAACAAAAGTGAAGTTTTATCCTTGCGCAGGAGGGAGATGACTTGTGAGCACTTGCATGACTTATTTAGACCTCTAGCGTTCAATGATGCAACTACAACAGATACCATATTGAAATGAAAAGGTAATGGTAATTAATACATAGGCTCACCATGGATGGGAATGAAAAAGGAAGAGGAAGAGGAGGATAGTACAGACAGGAAAATTAAAATACTTGAAGAGAAAAACAAGAAGCGCAATAAGTGGCTACAAGTCGGGTAGCTTGGAGAGGTGAAGACTCTAACAAGCACCTGAAAAGCATGGAAACGCCTATGGTATTAATCAGGGGAGGTGTCTTCTCAGGTGGGGGGACTTGTAGATTACTTTAAGAAATGAAGGTCAGTCGGTCCGAAAAATTTGAAAAACTTTGAAACCCCAAGTGCAGTCACAAAAACCATCAAGCGCTACAAAGAAACTGGCTCACATGCGGACCGCCCCAGGAAAGGAAGACCAAGAGTCACCTCTGCTGCGGAGGATAAGTTCATCCGAGTCACCAGCCTCAGAAATCGCAGGTTAACAGCAGCTCAGATTAGAGACCAGATCAATGCCACACAGAGTTCTAGCAGCAGACACATCTCTAGAACAACTGTTAAGAGGAGACTATGTGAATCAGGCCTTCATGGTAGAATATCTGCTAGGAAACCACTGCTAAGGACAGGCAACAAGCAGAAGAGACTTGTTTGGGCTAAAGAACACAAGGAATGGACATTAGACCAGTGGAAATCTGTGCTTTGGTCTGATGAGTCCAAATTTGAGATCTTTGGTTCCAACCACCGTGTCTTTGTGTGACGCAGAAAAGATGAACGGATGGACTCTACATGCCTGGTTCCCACCGTGAAGCATGGAGGAGGAGGTGTGATGGTGTGGGGGTGATTTGCTGGTGACACTGTTGGGGATTTATTCAAAATTTAAGGCACACTGAACCAGCATGGCTACCACAGCATCTTGCAGCGGCATGCTATTCCATCCGGTTTGCGTTTAGTTGGACCATCATTTATTTTTCAACAGGACAATGACCCCAAACATACCTACAGGCTGTGTAAGGGCTATTTGACCATGAAGGAGAGTGATGGGGTACTGCGCCAGATGACCTGGCCTCCACAGTCACCGGACCTGAACCCAATCAAGATGGTTTGGGGTGAGCTGGACCGCAGAGTGAAGGCAAAAGGCCCAACAAGTGCTAAGCATCTCTGGGAACTCCTTCAAGACTGTTGGAAGACCATTTCAGGTGACTACCTCTTGAAGCTCATCAAGAGAGTGCCAAGAGTGTGCAAAGCAGTAATCAAAGCAAAAGGTGGCTACTTTGAAGAACCTAGAATATGACATATTTTCAGTTGTTTCACACTTTTTTGTTATGTATATAATTCCACATGTGTTAATTCATAGTTTTGATGCCTTCAGTGTGAATCTACAATTTTCATAGTCATGAAAATAAAGAAAACTCTTTGAATGAGAAGGTGTGTCCAAACTTTTGGTCTGTACTGTATATATATATGTACCGATTCCTATTATGAAAAGTTCCGATCATGTGACTTGATGACTGGCGCATGCGCAATTATTCACCATTCAGGTCAGGTGACTCTGTTTTGGTCACGAGACGGTTGACCACTTTAGTCATGTGACTTGATAACTGGCGCAGACGCAGCCGCCCTCTAGTGATAACGCTTGGGTCACATGATGGTCAGCTGTTCCGGTCATATGACCCAGATCTAGTAATGTTATGGTTGGCGCATGCGCAGTTACACCAGAGGGACACTGAGTGAAGATGTCGGCGCAGCCATACCAAGAGCGCACCGTATATGGCGGATCTTTGGCCTAGGATGAGGATGCCTGGGGATCGCACGGATGGCCACCTGATTTGAGTTTATTACTATTATGATTTATGTGGAGCAAGGGTGTTTTTAATTCTAGATAAAATTATGGAAGCACACCCCCGATTGGGGGAGGCACTTATCACACTACACTTATGGTTATTTAAGGACAATATTGTTCACTTTTGTATTGCTTGATAAAGACTTGTTTAAGTCGAAACGCTTGTCAAATAAAGAACAGGATTTTGATAATGGAAGAGTGCTGTGGATCTCTTTAAACTATTATTGCATCAAGGGAACCTTGGCCTGGACCCCAATCTGCGAGCACCACACTTGGACGATTGGATTTGGTACCAAAAGAATTGGACGTTTGCCCCATGGCAGAGTATGTGGTGCTGCTGTCTATGTTTATTTACTCGAACTTTGACCCATGACACATCCATCAGGTGGGACAGGACAGCCAATTGAGACGTGTCAGCACATGAACACACTTCCTACCCTATAAATAAACCCGATCTGGTGCCCCCCAAAAAATCTGATTGAGGCAGGGGTGCGATATACCTATAATATAATTTCTATATAGTGCATTTTTATAGTGCAGCATTTGTGTGCAGTTCTGCTGAGATACTGCAGCTATACATAGGGACAAACGCCATTGGAACAACAAATTGCAACTGGTGTGATATACCAGTTGCCCCCCAAAAAATCTGATTGAGGCAAGGGTGTGATATACCTAGAATATAATTTCTATATAGTGCATTTGTATTGTGCAGCATTTGTGTGCGGTTCTGCTGAGATACCGCAGCTATACAGAGGGACAAATGACATTAGAACAACTAATTGCAACTGGTGTGATATACCAGTTGCCCCCCCAAAAATCTGATTAAGGCAGGGGTGCGATATACCTAGAATATACAGGTTTTTTTCGGCCCCCCCCCCCCCAAAAAAAAATTGGGGGGAAGATGGCAGTGCGTCTTATGGGGTGAATTGCTACACTGATAAATTGCCTGCTGCGATGCTGCACAGCGTGGCGATGTATCAGGGGGAGGGAGGAGGGGCTGGAGGCCGGCAACTGCTGGAATCGTGGTGGGGCCCGATGCAGTTGCTGTACTCTTACACCGGGCCCCGCCGCTCACAGCAGTATTCATATGTAAACTGTAATACTTAACCTCTTCTTAACTTTAGTTAAAGTAGCGCCATCCCGTGTACTACCAATTACTATCAAGCTCCAGTAGCAGGCAGAGCGGCTGGCAGCTGTAACGTCACTCACTCACGTCCCGCGCATGCTCCTCCCACTTTATGATTGAAGCAGGCGGTGCAGGCCTGCCGCTCTGCCTACTACGGTACAGGAGCTTGATAGTAAGTAGTAGTACACGGGATAGCGCTACTTTAACTAAAGTTAGGAAGAGGTTAAGGATTATAGTTTACATATGAATACTGCTGTGAGAGGAGGGGCCCAGTGTATTGGGGGACACTGTTATGGAGGGATCTGTGGATGACACATATATAGTATAAGATGCTATATACGTGTCATCCACAGATCCCCCACTAATAACAGTGCCAGCCACAGATGTCGATGGATATCACGTGGGTGCCCACAAGAGAGGAAGAGGAGGCGAGTTTAGAGGGAGAGATGGAGCAGCAGATAGGGAGGAGAAGCAGGCAGAACTCGCAGTGCACAGGAGGCAAAAAGCCAATTGCAAATGTATCTGGAGCGAACCATCCAACATGCACAGTCACATCTTGCGCTCTCAGGACGCCGACACATGGCTCCACAGTGTGGGCTTTTTTAACTTGTCAGCTGCTGATAATAGTGTTGCCATCTGCAGCCTGTGCTGTGAACGCATAAGTCGCTGTAAGCCCAACACTCACCTAGGGACGACCGCTTTAAGAATGCACCTGGCCTCCCATCACCGAGCCCAGTGGGAGCAATGCCGTCCTGCCTCTTCTCCTTCTCCTTGTCCTCCACTCCACCTTCCACCATGCCATTGTCGCATTCATCTGGCACAAGGCAGGCTTCCGTGGCCCAAATGTTTGAGCGTAAAAAAATGACACCGGATAGTCCTCTTGCCCAACGGCTGATCGCTGGCTTGTCGGAGCTGCTTGCCAGCCAACTACTGCCATATAAATTGGTGGACTCGGAGGCCTTTAGAAAATTTGTGGCCATTGGCACACCGCAATGGAAGGTCCCCGGAAGGAAATATTTCTCCCAGAAGGGCATCCCAGAGCTATATGGCCACGTTCAGCAGCAAGTGAATGAATCTCTGGCACACAGTGTAGGTGCCAAGATACATCTGACCACATACACAAGGTCTAGCAATCACAGGCAGGGAAGGTACATAACTTTTACTGCCCACTGGGTGAACCTTCTGACGGCCGTCAAGCATGTAAACCGTGTCACCCGTGTGGATTTGGTGTTACCGCCACGGATTGCATGCAGGACTGCCTCTTCTTCTCCTCCTCCTAGTGTATCCTCCATCTCCTCCTCGGCTGACTCCTCTTTTTCTGCTGCATCCCCCAAGCTCCCCAGAACCTATTCGACGTGCCAGGTGAGACGTTGCCATGCTGTGCTGTGGCTGTTGTGCCTGGAAGCCAAGAGCCACACCGGTCCTAGACTGCTTTCAGCTCTGCCGTCACAGGCTTATCAGTGGCTAACCCCGCTCAATTTGACAGTTGGTAAAGTGGTGTGCGACAACAGTGCCAATCTGCTGAGTGTGCTGAAACAGGGAAAAATGACACACATGCCATGCATGGCACACATCCTGAACTTAGTCGTGCAGTGATTCATTGCCAAATATCCCAGGGTCCAGAACGTCTTGCGGCAGGCCAGGAAAATCTCTGCCCATTTTAGAAGATCTTACACGGCCATGGCTCACCTTGCTGACGTTCAGCGACGACACCACTTGCTCGTCAGACGTCTGATTTGTGCCTGCCCGACGCGTTGGAACTCCACCTTGTATAGGTTTGATAGGCTTCTCCAGCAGAAACGTATCGTTAACGACTACCTGTACGAACTCTGCGGCAGGACAGCTTCTGGGGAGCTTGTTTTTTTTTACCGCGCCAGTGGCTGCTTATGTGCGATGCATGCAGACTTCTGTGGCCATTTGATAGATCGCTGGTCAAACTGGTCAGTCGCAGACAGGGCGCCATCAGGACATCGTACCTTATACCTTCTTTCTGTAGCGTGCATTGCGTTGTGTCATTGATCAAGTCGTTGAGGAGCAGGAGCTGGAAGATGAGGAAGTTGCAATGCTGAATGAATTCCCAGGGGGGCTACTCCATCTGAGACAAGTCAGCAGGAGTCTGAAGAGGAGTCAGAGGAGGATGGTGCCTGGGGGGAGGAGGAGGAGCAAGAAGAGTAGGCTTTAAACTTTTCTGGGATCCCTGGTGTTGTCCGTGGATGGGGGGAGAAGACTGAGGACAACATTCTCCTGGGCAATAAGCAGGAGCCAGTACTGGGTGGCAACGTACGTAGACACCTGATACAAACACAAAATGGCGAACATGTTACCAGCATCACAGAGGGCTGTCAGAATGCAGCATTTACAGGCCTTGCTGCGAGAGATGCTGCATTCTGCTGTTGCGGGCGCTGGCAGAGGAATTTCCACCCACAGAGAAACAGTTGCGAGTACCAATCCTGCAGCACATGCAAAAAGAGGGCATTGAAGATGTGTTGGTCACCTTGGATATGAGATCATTCTTGCAGCCAACCCATCGACAGCCGCCCTCTGAAACCAGCCTCAGAGAACTCCTAGACCGTCAGGTGTCCGACTACATCGAGTTAACGACTGATGTGGACGCTCTGAGAAGCGAGGAACCCCTGGACTACTGGGTGTGCAGGCTTGACCTGTGGCCAGAGCTGGCACAATTTGCAATGGAATTCTTGGCTTGCCCCTCATCGAGTGTCCTGTCCGAAAAGACGTTCAGCGCAGCCGGTCTGAAACAAATGCGGTCAGTGGGAGCAGGCAGTTCCGAGAACAGCCACCGGGAGCCTTTATCGGGCTCTTCTCGGAACTGCCTGGTCCCGGTGACCGCATTTGTTTTCAGACCAGCTCGTGGTACAGGCACAGGTAAGGGCTTACCTGTGCCTCGCCGGACTTCTGAGTTAAGATGGCAGCTCACATGTGTTCGTGGGCGAACACGGCGAACTGGCCATCACTGTTCACCAGGTTTGCAGAAAAAAAAAAATTGCTCTCCCTTGCCTTGTGCTGAATCGTGCATGGCATCGGAGCATGAAATGCTCCGATGCTCAAGTCAGAAGGGAGGAAGAAGGGGATATGTCTGGGTTCAGCTCTGAACCCGAACAACCCTTTTAAACTCTGCAGAAATGAGACACAGCTGAAATAAATTATCAAGGTGGTCTGATTTCCAGATGTAGAAAATGAGGAAAGAGAGCATTCACATCAAAGGAGACATCACTGGATGTAAGAGGTATGTGGTGCTATATTCTCCTGTGTGTTTTGTAGAGATGTATGTAATGTCAATCCAAATATCTCTCTAACAGTAGAGATGGGGAAGTTGTTGGACTGAGACTTTTCCACAGCAGAGGCAGTAGAAAGCTACAATCGTCCCTTTCCTTTAATTCACTCAGGGCCTCTGTAAGCCCACGTCCCGCTGCAGCCCAGCCCCAGGTCACACTATGCCTGTTCTGAATTCTAGGGCCTCTCACCGTGACAATGCAGATGATTTTCACTGGGTGCAGGTGGCACAAGAACTCATAACAAGTAGAGATTAGCAAATTTCTCAAAAATTTGATTCGGACGGTTCGCCAAATTTTCCTAAAATATTCTATTCGATACGAATATATTTGTGGTGAATCGCGTTAAAACCTGTTATTTCCTGGCTGCAGAGAGCCTGTATAGTGGTATAGAACACTGTGCCTTGCAGTAACACGCATAGGAAGTCTGCTGTGGTAGCGAAACAATACTGTGAGCCAGTATGACATGCAAATGACAAGTGTCACTCTTAGAATCACTACACACTTCACTTATTTGGGCAGTTACAGGGCCAAAACTGACCAAATAACTCAAGTATGAACTCAGCCTTACAGGTCACAATTAGCGTCAAGAAGCGCACTCCTTTTACACCGTCGTCAGCTGATTCCTCATAGATGTCTACAGAACCTGATCTATTAAACGCTTATACAAGTAGAGCCGCCCGACAGAGTGGAGAGGGTGTCAGCAGTAGGTTTGTGCTTACATCACTGATTATTTTGCCCTTCCTCCGATCCGTCAGAACAATAACCCCTGCGTGAACCCCTACACCACTATTTTATGGGCAGGTATGGTCCTGCCAAGCGGTTGGTCTACCCCAGGCACGTTTGGCTCCCGACCTTCCACTACTGACACCCTGCTGACTGCCGGACATGCTACCGACTTGCTGGCTCTGCCGCAAGCTACCACCCTCTTCTCCCAATGATGATGAAGCCCCTTCATCACCTGGCTTCCAATTGCGATTGGCTATATCATAATCGAGTACTGTCTGCATGTCACTGATGTCCTCCTCAATGGTTTCTGAGCCAGGAGCCGGACCGCTCGCAACACCAGCTCCCACGCCAATCTCCTCATCATTACTTGTCCTCCAACCGGAGGAAGCGGCGGATGTCTCCTCCACATCTTGGCTGGGCAGTAGCTTCGGACTGTCCTCTAGTAGCTCGTCCTTGCTGTATAATGGAGCTGAGCCCACAGCATAAAATACTTTTCTGGCTAAGGGAACAGAAAAGGACAGAGGCAGGTTGAGGACAGGGGAGGGCACGGGGCCTGCTTCCGGGCCATGCCAACTAAGGGTTGTGTCTGACGAATCCACGACTCTTGCTGGGGTTGTCTGATGTCACGTGGGACAAAGTGGATGAACATTTTAGCACCGCTGGGTTGCAGGTCAAGACACGACCGTTAAATGACACCGGGAGCTCAGGTCTCTCAAAGTGACCCCTGCTGCTACACCCCTTACTCTGCTGCGACCTGTGCCTGCACCAGAAACATTTAGGACTTTGCCCCTCCCCTGTGCAGGGCCTGGCACTTCTCTGTCTGACACACTGTAAGATCAAATAAATAAATAAAAAAGAAATGAATGTCCCTATTCAAGATTCTACAATTAAAGCTTTGTTAAACTCTGTCCATAGCACTTAGCACATTTGTCCCTAAGCTCTGTTTCACTGTAAAAATGGCGGAAAGCGGACAGGATTAGGTTTTTTATAGGGCTGTGACATCACAGGGAATGGCTATCTGCTGATTCGTAACATGTGTAGCCTCCATTTTAGGAAAAAAACGGCCAACGTAATTTTTTGCTCCTGCTAAGTGAATTTACGAGATACAGCTGCTTTGTGGGCCGCATTGAACCCCTCAGAAGCCGTGTTCATCATTGATCGTTGCATCTGAGGCTACAATTTAGATCTTTCAGTGATTAATAAGGGTAAAAATAAATACTCACCTCTCTATTTGCCCGCCTAGAGGCCGTCACAGCCATCTTGATTGAAGACACTGCGCAAAATTTTGTGAATGATGATGTCATCACCCCGCCCGTCTTTTTGCAAGGTTTCTGCAATAAACATGGCCGCAACAGCCTCTTCATGCGCAAATGGATGGAGGTGAGTATGCACTTTTTTTTTCAACCGCCATTTCAGGAAAAATAGATTCATTAACCACGAAGAGCAAGGAAATTCAGCTTTACGGATCAAAGTCAATTTGTTTGACCTCGATTCGCTCAATACTAATTGAGACAATTGGAAGGGTCCCCAGAAATTGTCTGCATTCTTCTGACCCGCAGTAGCTGTGGCAGATTAAAATAAGTTGGCATGTTATAGTCTGTACTAAATTTAACAAGTGTCATGTGCCACTTTCATAAATTTGGCTCACAGATCGTTATACACATGTTTGCTAGTTTATTTACTTTAAATATTTATTTCTATAATATATGATAATAGTAAGCATATATTTTGGGGAAGGAGGGTAGATCCTTCCCCTTGTATTGTATTTTTTTCTTTAACGTTAACATTTGCCTATAAAGTAAAAAAAACCCTATCAATTCCTACTTTTATGTATAAAAATATTCATGGACAAAAACTATGCCAAGACTGAAAAGTGTGAACACAGTCCAATGAGACTAGATATTTTGTTCTGTTTTAGTTTTTCTTATATTCCTGAGTTTTGAAATCAATAGGTTTGTGATGTTGATATGAAGTCAGGAAAACTCTGTCCAGAATGTATAAAAAGGAGTATCGGAGTAGCATGTGCATGTTGCTAAAGGCAGAAAAGATATTTAGTTTCTGCGTATTTTTTGTACATTGTTACTGGAGTTATCTTTTTTGTGAGCTCTGGACAGTTGCATGAATTTTTATGAGGTTTTCTCATTAGGAAGCCAAATAATATCATTGGGCATGCAGGGCCACACTTTAGCAGAATATGACTCCAAGATGTGCACATTCTGACTTGCATTTTTTATGTTATGCTGACAGTCATTGGTTATGAGGGGGGATTTAAATGTTTTTAGGTGGTTACAGAAATGTTAATGTTTCATTATATAGGCCCAAGTTCGAGGTAAGTCTGTTTTGAATAGGGTCCCATCATATTTATGTGTGTGGCTAATGCTATTCAGCTCCATATATTGCAGCTTGGTGCTGCATCTTGAGTTTGCTTTTGTATTGCAGCCACAGCATACGTGAACCTGCTCATTTATTTAATTTATAGAAAATGCTGCCAACATTGTTTTTGTTGCATAGTATAAGAATGTTCATGGCTTGTGTCTGGTATTAAAGATGAGCTCCATTAAAGTGAATGATATACACATCCTGTAGACAGGACAGCGCTGTTATACTTTTCTAATCCTGTACAAACCCTTAAAGGGGTTGTCCACTGGGGTTGGGCTTTCAGGCAGGCCTCTCTGTGTGGCCAGATCTGCAGAGAAAATTATACTTACCAGATCTCCACCACTGGGTATCAGCTCCTTTGCTCCCACTCCACTGCTGCAGATCTCAGGACTCCCCACTTCAACATCCGATGGCATGATGCATGGGGACAAGTCTGTTTGCAGCAGCCATGTGACCTGGTAAGTACGATTCTCTGGGCAGGTCTGGTCATGCTGGGGAGGTCTGCTTAAAAGACCCCTGCTGGTAAACAACCCCTTTAAAGCTGTATTTTACATGTCTTATGATCTGCATTTTTTATTCTTTCCCTCTTTGGCTCCTGTTCACACTCCTTGGTTTTTACCCCAAATCACGTACTTTTTTTCACTTCATTTTCTGGAGTTTATTTTTACTTGCTCACTCTTTCCTGCACCGTCACAGCTGTCATGAATCCCGAGCACTTTGGAGGTGATTACTGGGTGGGTTTTTCTCTTTGGGCGTTTTGCCCTTATCTAAGATGGCGGATCTGGCAACTGCTCAATTCCGTGCCTGTGCCACACCTCCACCGGATCATGTGATCGATGAGGAGGTGTTGCATGCCTTTTGGTTATACCAGCCGGTCTAGGTGTGTGTTCAGTAATAGTATAATCTGTTCTAGCCATATTGTGTTTTAATTATACCAAAGCTATTATTTATTATCTGATGTTAGTATTAAGCGCAGTCTTTTACTATCATTCTTTTTTATCTGTGTCACATGACGCTCTGATCACATGATCATAATCTGCTTTGCGTGCTTACAGGTGGATACGCCCTATGTGAGTGGATGGCTTATATGATTGTCATCATGTATGACTAATTGGTAGTACCGGGTGTGTATATATATATATATATGGGCCTCTCTGCCTTAGGCCTCATGCACACCACCGTTTTTCGGGTTCGCATCCGAGCCGCAGTTTTTGTGGCTCGGGTGCAGACCCATTCACTTCAATGGGGCCGCAAAAGATGCGGACAACACTCCGTGTGATGTCCGCATCCTTTGTTCCGTTCCGTGGCTCCGCAAAAAAAATATAGCATGTCCTATTCTTGTCTGTTTTGCGGACAAGAATAGGCATTTCTACAATGTGCCGCCTGTTCTGTTCCACAAATTGCGGAAGGCACACGAGCGGCTTCCGTTTTTTGCAGATACGCGGTTTGCGGACCGCAAAAAACAGAACGGTCATGTGCATGAGGCCTTAGGGCTCGTTCACACTAATGTATTTTGCGTTCCCCATACAGTCCATATACGGAACCATTTCAATGGGTCCGCAAAAGATGCGGACAGCACTCTGTGTGCTGTCCGCATTTGTTGCTCCGTTCCGTGGCCCCGCAAAAATTCTGTCCTATTTTGGTCCATTATGTGGACAAGAATAGGCATTTCTATATTAGGCCTCCTGTTCCGTCCCGCATCCGTGTTTTGCGGATCCGCAATTTGCGGACCTCAAAAAAACGGCACGGTCGTGTGAACAAGCCCTTATGCCTCTATTTCCCCTGAGGAAGCTGACGTGAAACACGTGTCGGGGTCTCTTGGAAGTGCCACTAGCCGGGTCTGTATTGTGTATATGTTGTGAATCATGTTTTTTTTTTTTTTTTGTATTTCTTTATACTTGTTTTTTCATCCCACCTTTTCCACTCCTTGCAAAGTGGATGCCCCGACGTGTTTTGTACACTCTCCATGTGGTTGTGTTTGTCTTCGCCAATGTATGTATCTATTTATTTGTTTTATCGATTTCAATTTTTGTATATGCTGAGTACCTGGGCTTGTCCCATCTAGGAGCTATTTATTTTTGACACTTGCATTTTATTCGTGCTGTACAACCGTATTCCAGTTTTGTGTTTTATTGCATATTGGTATCCCATGTCTTATGATGGGACAATTATTCATGAGGCACATTGAAAGAATGCCTCAAAGTTAGCATTATGTCAAACCAAAAATAAATGTATAGAGGAATTTTAACCACATAAAGGGCCTTGAGGGCCAAAATAATTTAGGACACGATACTTGTATGCTTTTTCCAGGACTAGTGTTTTTTTCTTTCTATACCATTTTGGATGCATACAGTATATATGTATGTAAGAAACTAAATTATGTTTTGAAAAAATAAGAAAAAAGATTTTATTATATTTTTACATCATACATCAATTAACTTAACCACTTCCAGACCGGGCCATTTTCCCCCTTCCTGACCAGGCCAAATTTTGCAAATCTGACATGTCACTTTATCTGGTAATAACTTTGGAACGCTTTTACTTATCCAAGCCATTCAGAGATTGTTTTCTTGCGACACATTGTACTTTATGTTAATGGTAAATTTGACTCAATATGTTTTACGTTTATTTATAAAAAATACAAAAGTTAACGAAAATGTGAAAAAAATCACTGTTTTCTAGATTTGAATCTCTCTGCTTTTAAGACAGATATTGAAGCCTCATAAAATATTAATTTATTAACATTCCCCATATATTGACTTTATGTGGGCATCATTTTGACAATGTCATTTTTTTTTTTTGGGATGCTAGAAGGTTTAGAAGCCATTTTTTTAATTTTTAAGAAAATTTCAAAAGTCAACTTTTTTAAGGACCAGTTCAGTTCTGAAGTCACTTTGTGGGGCTTACATAGTGGAAACCCCCCATAATTGACCCCATTGTAGAAACTACACCCCTAAAGTTACTCAAAACTGATTTTACAAACTTTGTTAACACTTTAGGTGTTCCACAAGAATTAAAGGAAAATGGAGATTAAATTTCTAAATTTCACATTTTTGGCAGATTTTCCATTTTAATAAAATTTTTTCTTTAACACATCGAGTTAACAGCCAAACAAAACTTTATATTTATTACCCTGATTCTGAGGTTTACATAAACACCCCACATGTGGTCATAAACTGATGTAAGGGCGCAGAAGAAAAGGAGCACCATATGGTTTTTGGAAGGCAGATTTTGCTGAACTTGTTTTTAGATGCAATGTCCTATTTGAAGCCCCCCTGATTTTTAATTGCTCTATATTACGTTTTTTATGAGGCAAGGTTACCAAAAAATGCCTGTTTTGGCACAGTTTTTATTTTTTACATTGATCTGACAGGGTAGATCATGTGCTATTTTTATAGAGCAGGTTGTTACGGACACAATATCAAATATGTCTACTTTGTTTGTTTCAGTTTTACATAATAAAGCATTTTTTTTATTTATTATGTTTTAGTGTCTCCAATTTCTAAGCACCATTTTTTTTTATTTATCTGCCGTTCGTCTCGTGCAGGGGCTATTTTTTTATAGGAACAGTTGATGTTTTCATTGGTACCATTTTTGGGTACATATGATTTTTTGATCATTCATTATTATACTTTATAGTGCAAGGTGACCCAAAAATTGGTTGGTTTAGCACAGTTTTTATTTATTTATTTTTACAGCGTTCATCTGAGAGGTTAGGTCATGTGACTTTTTTTTTAGAGAAGATCATTATAGATGTGGAACTACCAAATATATACTTTTTTCTTATTTATTAAAGTTTTACACAATAATAGCATTTTTGGAATCCAAAAAATTATGCTTTAGTGTCTCCATACTCTGAGAACCATAGTTTTTTTATTTTTTGACTGATTGTCTTAGTTATGTTCTCATTTTTTGCAGGATGAGGTGTCGGTTTGATTGGTACTATTTTGGGGGGCATATGCTTTTTGATCGCTTGGTGCTGCAATTTGTGATGTTAGGTGACAAAAATTGCTTTTTTTGGCACAGTTTTTATATTATTATTTTTTACGGTGTTCACCTGAGGGGTTAGGTCATGTGATATTTTTATAGAGCAGGTTGTTACGGATGCGGAAATACCCAATATGTCTACTTTTTATTTATTTATTTAACTTTAGCACAATAATAGTAGTTTTGAAGCAAAACAAAAACATATTTTAGTGTCTCCATTGTCTGAGAGTTATTCAATTTTTTGACCGATTGTCTTAGGTATGGTCACATTTTTTGCGTGATGAGGTGACAGTTTGATAGGTACTATTTTGGGGGGAATACGTATTTTTGATCGTTTGGTGTTGCAATTTTAGTGATGTAAGGTGACAAAAAATGGCTTTTTTGGCACAGTTTTTATCTTATTTTTTACGGTGTTCACCTGAGAGGTTCGTTCATGTGATATTTTTATGAAGCTGGTTGTTATGGACGCGGCGATACCTAATATGTATACTTTTTTTATTTATGTCACTTTAACACAATAATAGCATTTTTGAAACAAAAAAAATATGTTTTAATGTCTCCATGTTCTGAGAGCTATAGTTTTTGAATTTTTTGAGCGATTTTCTCATGTAGGGACTCATTTTTTGCGAGATGAGGTGACGGTTTGATTAGTATCATTTTGTGGAACATACGCCTTTTTGATCAATTGGTGTTGCACTTTTTGTGATGTAAGGCGACAAAAATGGCCTTTTTTTTACACAATTTTTTTGTATGGTGTTTATCGTTTTTTTAAAATTACTTAATTGGGGAATTTTTTTTATAAAACACTTAATTTATTTTTTACACTTTGCATCCCCCATAAGGTCATACAGGACCTCTGGGGGACAGTTAACTTCATATTTTTTTCACTATTGATTTCTCCTGTAACATAGCAGCCCCAGTTACAGGGGACATACACCCCCCAGAGAGGCTGTACAGCAGTATAGAGTGTTGTACAGCCTTAGTGCAGGGCTGTTCAAGGTCTGTGAAAGACCCGACAGCTCCGGCACTCTCCCAGCCTCGGCGGTCACATGACCACCGTCCCGGGACAGGAAGCGTAGTGTATACAGCAATCTAGAAGGCAGGGACAACCAAGAACGGTCCCTGCCTTCTTTCTGGGTTGCCTTGCTGTCACTGACTGTGGGCCCTCTGCTCAGCATCTGCATGATTAGCGTGCAGCTGCCATCTCTGAATGGACGTTCCAGAACGTCCATTCAGAGATAAACGACTGCCCATAAGATGTTTATAGTCAATGGGTGGTCGTGAAGTGGTTAAAGGGGTTATCCCATGACTAATGTAAAAAATAAATATCAGACATCATATATACATGACAACCTATTTCTAACAAAGCTAGAACCAGTCCTGTGCCTACATAGATCCAGATATCTTCCCATTCATTGCTCTGCTAGATTATATCAAGCTGACAGCTGAAGGGGAGTGTCTTTTCTGCTGCAGCTAAGGGGGCGTGTCTCAGCTCTCCCTATCACAGCTCAGGAGGCAGTCAAAGGATAAAACTGAGCATGTGCGGCCTCTCAGTGAGCAGGTCAAAGAAATAAGAAAAAAACAAACAGCAGGTGACACTATACAGATACATTTTATTGAATAACTTAGTGGCTATGCAACATTTTTTACTACATGCAATTACAAAAGTATTCACATCCAAATGCTGGTTTAAAAACTGTAGAACAACCCCTTTAAAGAGGCATTCCAGCTTTTAGATATTGATGACTTATTCCCAGGATAGATTATCAACATCAGATCAGTGTGGGTCCACCACCCATCACTCTTACCGAGCTGTGGATAGAGTTGGATGCAGAAGGCTGCATCCACTGTGTAGTGAACATACCGGCATACTATAGCTAGGTTCTCTTTCAAGTGAATCCAAAGGATAGGTCATCAATATCTTAAAGTTGGAGTACACATTCAAATAATATAATAGTTTTATAGATGTAAACTTATATAAAATATTTTCGCTGTTAGATAATATGTAAAAATATTTCGTTTGTTGTTGATTTTTTTTTTTCAAAGATGTTTTAGATTTTTATAAACATGTTTTATTCCCTCTGTACATACTATATACACCACCGTGCACTTTTAAATATACACCAGACATCCTGAACAGGCAGCCCTAGAGTAATTTAATGGACCTTTACAAGATACATTATGTTCCAAAAATTTCCTATCACACAATCAAAGTGGGATGTTTGTAAAGCTGCAGCCCTACCAGTAATTTCAGGAGCCAAGTGGCAGTGCCCATGAGATCATAATGATCATTTTTACGGGTTATCTAGAATTTACCCATATTTTACTTTACTCCAAACTCGCAGATGGCAATACTTCTACCTTCTAAACACATCACAAATTGAAAAATGCTAAGAAAATGAAATACTATTATAGCTCAGTGATGGTCCGTTACAATAAGGCAAAGTAAAATAAAGTTGCCTTGGGCTTACTACATTCACTGATTGAACTACATCCCAGATGAAGTAAGCTTTGGCTCTAAAACTCTATCAAAACTGCATGGCCATCCTTGGAGGACAAGGCACCTTGTCAATCCAAAAAATATAGTTAATATTAATTTTCACAGCCACAATGCTTGCATTTACAATGACCAGGAAATTGAATTTGGATGCTTGCCTACCTGCTAAATAAAATCTATCTACAGTATACTTTATTTATTCTAGAATTAGAATAATTTGGGGCAATATCAACACTAATTATCTTTCTCCGATTTCAAATTTGTTCATACAACATGAGATATTTGGATAGTTATTAAATGCACGTAATCAGAAAAACTGGAATTTCTTAATTATTTATTTATTTGAAAGTGCCATTAATTCCAGGAAAGGTGTACATACATAATGTAAAACACAAATACAATAAGCAAGAACTTATTAACAGACTGGTAGAGAAGGGTGGAGGGGCCTGCTCACGAGAACTTTCAATCCACAAGGGAAAGGGGGAGGACACAGTAGGTTAGAGTAAAAGCTACTTATCCTGCTGTGTGGTAGCTGTGTGCTTATTGCAGCTGATTGGATTTCCTGAATAGGTGGGTTTTCAGGTTACTTTTAAAGGATTAGATGTTGGAGGAGAGTCTGATGTGCTGGGGTAGTGAATTCCAGAGTATGTGGGATGCACACAGCTAGTGCCACACGCACCACCAGAGAATTTCTGCCTTAGGAAGATCCTAGTCAATGTATGATCTAACAATAACACAGCAGTAGACTGAGATCCAATGCGAAAAGCAGCTCATGGGATAACCATAATATGATGAGTGTTTCTCCATGGTCACCGTCAACCTTGCACCTGTTGCAAGAAGTCTGACAAGGCTAAATTTTTTAAATGGTTACAAGGTAGAATGTCACTTTGCAACTCATGGTGCAATGTTGAGGTAGGGGTGGGCGATATGGCCTAAAATCTATATTGCAATATAATTTTAAGTATGTGCGATATGCGATATATATCGCGATATATTGTTTTCTATATTTGGGGGGGGACTTTTTTTTTTTTACTTTTTATTTAATAACTATTAGCCCCCTTAAGGGCTAGAACCCTTGTCATATTGAATAGGACTTTACACTCTCCCTGCTGCCCTGTGCTTTGTGCACATAACAGCAGGGAGCTGACCATGGCAGCCAGCCTCTCATGTGCCCCCAGCCTCTGATGTAGCCCCTCAGCCTCTGATGTAGCCCCCCAGCCTCTGATGTAGCCCCCCAGCCTCTGATGTAGCCCCAGCCTCTCATGTGCCCCCCAGCATCTCATGTGCCCCCCAGCCTCTTATGTAGCTCCCCAGCCTCTGATGTAGCCCCCCAGTCTCTCATGTGTCCCCCAGTAGCGTCCTGGCTGCCATGGTAACCGATCGGAGGCCGCTCCATGGTCATATCGCAGTCTGGCAATATAGGCGATATGCACAAAATCCATATCGTGGCACAAATTGATATCGCATATCGTCTATACCGCCCATCCCTATGTTGAGGTCACTTTAGTAACATAGTACATAAGGCCGAAAAAAGACATTTGTCCATCCAGTTCGGCCTGTCATCCTGCAAGTTGATCCAGAGGAAGGCAAAAAAAAACTGTGAGGTAGAAGCCAATTTTCCTCACTTTAGGGGAATAAATTCCTTCCCGACTCCAATCAGGCAATCAGGGCCCCCCTCTTGAATTCCTTTGTTGTACTCACCATCACCACCTCCTCAGGCAGAGAGTTCCATAGTCTCACTGCTCTTACCGTAAAGAATCCTCTTCTATGTTTGTGTACAAACCTTCTTTCCTCCAGACGCAGAGGATGTCCCCTCGTCACAGTCACAGTCCTGGGGATAAATAGATGATGGGATAGATCTCTGTACTGACCCCTGATATATTTATACATAGTAATTAGATCTCCCCTCAGTCGTCTTTTTTCTAAAGCGAATAACCCTAATTTTGATAATCTTTCAGGGTACTGTAGTTGCCCCATTCCAGTTATTACTTTAGTTGCCCTTCTCTGGACCCTCTCCAGCTCTGCTATGTCTGCCTTGTTCACTGGAGCCCAGAACTGTACACAGTACTCCATGTGTGGTCTGACTAATGATTTGTAAAGTGGAAGGACTATGTTCTCATCACGGGAATCTATGCCCCTTTTGATGCAAACCATTATCTTATTGGCCTTGGCAGCAGCTGCCTGACACTGGTTTTTGCAGCTTAGTTTGCTGTTTATTAAAATTCCTAGATCCTTTTCCATGTCAGTGTTACCAAGTGTTTTACCATTTAGTATGTACGGGTGACTTGCATTATTCCTTCCCATGTGCATAACTTTACATTTGTCAGTGTTAAACCTCATCTGCCACTTATCTGCCCAAGCCTCCAATCTATCCAGATCCCTCTGTAGTAGTATACTGTCCTCTTCAGTGTTAATTACTTTACACAGTTTAGTGTCCTCTGCAAAAATTGATATTTTACTATGCAAGCCTTCTACAAGATAATTAATAAATATATTGAAGAGAATAGGGCCCAATACTGACCCCTGAGGTACTCCACTAGTGACAGTGACCCAATCTGAGTATTTACCGATAATAACCACCCTCTGTTTTCTATCATTGAGCCAGTTACTTTCCCACTTACAGACGTTTTCTCCCAGTCCGAGCATTCTTATTTTATATACTAACCTTTTATGTGGTACAGTGTCAAATGCTTTGGAGAAGTCCAGATGCACGACATCCATTGATTCTCCGCTGTCAAGTCTAGAACTTACCTCTTCATAGAAACTGATTAAATTAGTTTGACATGACCGATCCCTCACGAAGCCATGCTGATATGGCGTTATTTGCTTATTTCTGTTAAGATGCTCTAACATAGCATCTCTCAGAAAACCTTCAAACAGTTTACCCACAACAGATGTTAAACTTACCGGCCTATAGTTTCCAGGCTCTGTTTTTGGACTCTTTTTGAATATTGGCACCACATTTGCCATGCGCCAATCCTGTGGGACATTCCCTGTCAGTATAGAATCTGCAAATATCAGAAATAAGGGTCTGGCTATGACATTACTTAATTCCCTTAGGATACGGGGGTGTATCCCATCCGGTCCTGGCGATTTGTCTATTTTAATCTTTTTAAGTCGTTGTTGTACTTCTTCCTGGGTCAGACAGGACACTTTTAATGGGGAATTTATTTCAACATTCAGTGAAGACAGTTTATTTTCCTCAGTGAATACATTGGAGAAAAAAATATTTAACAGCTTTGCTTTCTCCTCGTCGCTCTCTGCGACTCCCCCCTCATTACTCTTTAAAGGGCCGACACCTTCAGATTTATACTTTTTAACATTTATATAATTAAAGAACATTTTAGGGTTAGTTTTACTCTCTTCGGCAATTAATCTCTCAGTCTCTAGTTTGGCCGCTTTTGTTTTTTACATGTTCTATTTTTTTCCTTATAGTTTTTCAGTGCTTCCGTGCTACCCTCCTGTTTTAGTGTTTTATATGCTTTCTTTTTTTTTCATTTATTGCTTTCTTTACAGTTCTGTTTATCCACATTGGTTTCTTTTTGTTCCTTAACCTTTTATTCCCATTTATTCCCATTTATTACCTCTCACAATGAGATTTTAGGATGCTTTTAAAGATATCCCATTTTGTGGCTGTATTTTTATTTGTGAGGACTTTATCCCATTTAGTTAGGCCTATGGCCTCTCTTAGTTGGCTAAATTTTGCTTTTTTGAAGTTTGGTATTTTTGTTCCTCCCTGTAGAAACGCTCTTTTGAATGATAATTAGAAGGTTATTACTTTATGGTCACTATTTCCCAGGTGTCCCCCAACCTGCACGTCTGTTGTTCTGTCAGGTGTATTGGTTAATACTAAGTCCAGTATGGCCGTCCCTCTAGTCGGGTCCTGAACCAGTTGGGAGAGGTAATTGCCTTTGGTTATTGCCAAGAACCTGTTTCCTTTATGAGATATACAAGTTTCAGTTTCCCAGTCTATATCTGGGTAGTTGAAGTCCCCCATAATAACCACCTCATTATGATTTGTCGCCTTGTCTATCTCATGTAGTAGTAGATTTTCTGTGGACTCTGGTATATTAGGTGGTTTATAGTAAACGCCTATTGGTAATTTATTATTGTTTTTAGCTCCATGTATCTCTACCCACAGTGACTCCACATGTTCATGTGCCTCACTTATATCTTCACGGAGTGTGGGCTTTAGACAGGACTTTACATAAAGGCAGACCTCTCCCCCTCTCCGGTTTTGACGATCCTTTCTAAACAGACTGTAACCTTGTACATTAACTGCCCAGTCATAGCTATCATCCAGCCATTTCTCAGTTATTCCCACTATGTCATAGTCCTCCTCACACATCACTAATTCCAGTTCACCAGTTTTATTAGTCAGGCTTCTGGCATTAGTATACATACATTTGAGAGGTTTATATATATTTTTTACCCTACACCTTTCCTTCTGAACTGTTCTAGTCCCTCCTTCCATTCCTCCCCCAGTTACATTACCTTGCCCCCGGTCTCTATCTGCACTATCTTCCCCTCCTATAATGTAATTTCCCTACCCCCAGTCCCTAGTTTAAACACTCCTCCAACCTTCTAGCCATCTTTCTCCCCAGCACAGCTGCCCCTTCCCCATTGAGGTGCAGCCCGTCCCTACGATAGAGCCTGTAGCTGACAGAAAAGTCGGCCCAGTTCTCCAGGAACTCAAACCCCTCCTTCCTACACCAGTTCTTGAGCCATTAGTCCTACTATTTCACAGCAACCAAAAGTCACCATGTTTTTTTGATTGTGGAACTTCTTGACTGGTCATACTTTATTTATGGTGGTGTATTATTATGGGTTTTTGACCCTCAACTGTCATAACTGTTGTTATATGATACTATAGTAGTACACCGGCGCTTGCACTGAGTTTAGCTGACGCAGCGGTACCGCAACGGTATCGCCACCGTTTGATATCAAGTGAATGATGTAAGTAATGTATATGTAGGTACTGCGCGACTTGTACTCCCTATTGCTTTCTCAATCAGAATGGCACCATGAAGATACGTAATGGTTATAGCAGGGACTTACAGTTTGGTTGTGATGTCTTAATCCCAGATGCTCCTCTGTGGGTGCTGTTCTCCTGCGTCTTTCCAATTTTTCTTCTTTTCTTCTTTTCTTTTTTTCTTTTTTGTTTTTGGTGCCGTTCGGGATGAGGGAAGGTTTGGGGAGCTGGGCCCTAAACCTTCCCTCATCCCGAACGGCACCAAAACCAAAAAAGAAAAAAAGAAAAGAAGAAAAATTGGAAAGACGCAGGAGAACAGCACCCACAGAGGAGCATCTGGGATTAAGACATCACAACCAAACTGTAAGTCCCTGCTATAACCATTACGTATCTTCATGGTGCCATTCTGATTGAGAAAGCAATAGGGAGTACAAGTCGCGCAGTACCTACATATACATGTTGTTATATGATATTTAGAAAGGACAAGGAAAAGCATGTAAATATACAGCAGTTGCCATCTGTATTTTCCTGTGTTCCAGAGAATATATATTAATTAAGAATATTATCATACATAGATTTCTAATTCAAGTGTGTGATTGAATTTTAGCTACTTGTAACCAGATGTCCTGTAATGGTCATTCTGAGATGAAAGAGGATTTATGCAGGTAAGGTATCTAGGATGATCAAATACAGGAGTAGAGTTTTAGACCAAACACTTTCTGTAGCTCAGTGAAGCACTATATAAGTGCGTAAAATAATTAATCGCTTTTACATCCTTGTACATCTCAAACACTCAATAGACTCTCCACTTAAAACTCTTCTGCCTGTAAGACATGAGACAACAAACTTACACAAGTGGAGATTTAGGGTAACTATGGGGATTACGTACATTTGTCCGCACAGATTTTCATGTGGAAAAACCACAGTGTAATATAGTACCAGAAAAGCGAATTAGATTTGACGAATCTCATGTATACTTTGCATTTTTCCTCCATGATGAAGTTGACCTGCCGTACAGATTTTTTGCAGCAAGTCAATTGTTTGTGTGACTCCGCACCTTTAGTAGAGTGTTTTTTCTCATAGACTTTAATGGGGTGGTTCACATAAATAGAAAATCAGCACCAAAAAAACGCATAAAAAACTGTGGTTTTATGCACATTTTTTGTGTGGTTTTGGTGCGGATTTCTTGTGGATTTTCTGCAAACAAATCTGCATGTGTGCAGGTACCCTTAGGGGGAATTTATAATTTCCCCTATGCCAGTTTTCTGGCATCGCAAAACCTGGTTTTGTGACTTTTTTTTAAATACCACTGTCACTTCTTGGTTCACAACAGGCATTTTTACACTGCCCACGGCCATTTCTAAAAAGGGGGACATGGTGACGGTGGGTGCCACCAGCCAAATAATTTTGTATTATTATTTAAGCTAGAAAGTGCCATAGATTTCATTTTAGTGCACAAACTGCTGGAGAATGCATATCATTTAATTCAGGCCCCATCAAGACTAGGGTAGCACACGCTGGTCGTGATAAATCAGGGCCTTCATTTTTTTAAATATATTTCATAAGACACACTTCCTATTCTAAGTTCTATGTAGTTTTTTTGCATGCAGATTTATGATTTAAGGTCACACATTGGATATGTGTGTAGCAACCCACAGGGGGAGAGCTGGGAGGAGGGGAGTAGTAGTTGTGGCACTTATAGGAGTTGTACTGGTTAAAGGTAGCTATCCTGAATCCAATGCTCCCTGGGCCATGCAGTGAATAGAAGGCACACCCTTTCTTCCCTTGGAGCACATCGTGGATTTTCTGGGGCTTCTGCCTGGTGTTAGGTGACGTGCCCTTTATGTTAGGTAGATGTGGGCAAGTTAGGGTTCCCTTGTGAGTGCAAGCAATGCAATAGCGGCAGCAGTGCAGGTGTTGGGTGCAAGGTGATAGGAGACCAATGTAAGGTAACAAGTGCAACAAGCTTTAGTTAGGCAATCATGGCAAATCCTAATTATGAGGATAAATTCGGTCACTCCAGTGTGCACACATAATCTTTCTAAGACTATTTATGGTAAAGAAGGCTACATAGTAACTATTTCTGTGTCTCTCTCTCTCTCTCTACTAAATCCAGACAAATGTCCAAATTGACCAAAGGCATGCAATTCTGTTCTTATTAACTTTTTCTGCAATTCTCAGGTGCAGCCAAAGCAATATACCCTTTATAAAGCGCAAACTCGAAAACCATAGACGTGTGTTACCTTTAATATTAAGCAACAATCTATGGATGTTCTCTTTCTCTCAAAAGTTTAGCACTTGTCCTCAGAATGTAGAGATGGAGGGCCCTTGTAAAAAGTCTTACATTGCACAGACCCATGCAGTTTCTCACAATTCGGCCAAACTCCATGACTGATGCAATCAAAATACATAGCACTCCTGAGTCAGAGGGGGCAGGGTCAGCCTTTCTTCTGCGGAGTAGGGCCGAATAACTGTTTTCCTATGTATGGCTCTTGGAATCACATAAATAGCATAGAAAAATACATTAAACCTTTTGGCTATGAATTAACTCCTTAGCAGTGATTTACTGGGTCACTGAAGCACTTATTGGTTTTAGGACTATAGAATGGTGCTGTTTCAGCATGATGTTGTACTGTAGTCTTCCTAAATATGACAAACGTATGTCTTTTGGACTGCTTGAGGTAGAACTCTTCAGTTTAACAGTGAGTGTTTTCCCCTTTTGGTTAGTATTTTCACATTAACATAGCTACTGTAACTGTATGTTAAATGTGGGACAAAACCTGATGTGAACACAGCTTTAAATAACAAAAATTACTATTTATTTTATCAAAACAAAAGTTAGTTACTATATAATATCTTTATACAATTCCTTAGGCCTACAGTTCTATGATATACTGTATAGTTAACTGACTTAAACGCTATGATTGCATTTAACTTATTTTTGGCTAAAAATAATATTTTCAATTGGCCTTTATTAATATTATTGAGCTGTTCAGTCACAAAGGGTTAACTGTTTTTTTCTAACTGTGTGACTGGTACTTTGACTTTTACTTTGTGCTGTCATCTAACTACCCCTATTTCTAAACTACTGAGAGGTCATAAACACTTATTCAAGAGATATTCTTATTAGCAAGATAAGGATTGAGCTATAATGAGTGTTTATGATAAGATAAGAAGTCTGTCTGCTCCACAGATGACAGAAAGCACAAAAAATCCAAGGCAGCTAGTAGAGCATCTCAGCTCTGTACAGAAAGAAGGATTCCATATTGTTAATAAAGACCAATTGAAAAAAAGATTTTTAGCTCAAAATAAGGGCTCATGCACACAACTGTTGTTGTTTTGTGGTCCGTTTTTCACTGATCCGTTGTTCCGTATCTGAGTATTTTTTTCTCTGATTTAAGTCCTCTTCTGTTCTGTTATTCCACAAAACATATCTGTAAGGTTTCCGTATGAGATCCGTTTTTTGCGGATCGGAAACTGATACAGTAACTAATTAATTACCAAACCCATGAGCAATATGGGCTGGGCATAGAATTTCTACAGTATTGATCCGCAAAACACGGCTGAAATACGAATGACATATGGATGTGTTTCGTCTGCGTTCCATATTTTTTGCGGACCCGTTGACTTGAATGGGGCCTCGGACCGTGATTTGCGGACAATAATAGGACATGCACTACTTTTTTGTGGAACGGAAATACGGAAATGGAATTCATACGAAGTACCTTCCGTTGTGTTTGCGGATCCATTGAAGTGAATGGTTCCGCATACAGTCCGCCAAAAAAAAATGGAACGGAAGAAGGTGTACAGCCTTTAAAGGGAACCTGTCACAGGGATTTTGTGTATAGAGCTGAGGACATGGGTGGCTAGATGGCAGCTAGCACATCCGCAATACCCAGTCCCCATAGCTCTGTGTGCTTTTATTGTGTAAAAAAACCGATTTGATAGATATGTAAATTAACCTGAGATGAGTCCTGTCCCTGACTCATCTCACATACAGGACTCATCTCAGGTAATTTGCATATGTATTAAATCTTTTTTTTTTTACACAATAAAAACACACAGAGCTATGGGGACTGGGTATTGCGGATGTGCTAGCAGCCATCTAGCAACCCATGTCCTCAGCTCTATACACAAAATCCCTGTGACAGGTTCCCTTTAAGTCTACTCCAGTCCAGGTCTCTCAAGCAAGCTCCATTCTGGCCCCTCTCTTCTTCTCCGCCCCTATTTTCTTCTCCACCTCTCTTGCTATTTTTATTTTTTATACTTTTAGAACTGTGGGCACACCTTCTCTTTGGAGGTGTAGTGACCCAGTATATCACTGCTAAAGGGTTAATATTGTATTGTAAGGGTTAATACTAAGTTTCATCACTGTAAAATGCTTACTAAGATATTTGTGAACTGTGAATCCCAAAAGGATATATAAAGGAGATAGTTAATACCTGCAGTTTTATTTAGGTTGCCGCGCCATCAGCTAATCCCACCACCTGGTTAGGAGTTTTTGCTGAGCAGGCCAGGAGGAAGGACATGCATGTGTGAGCTGCTCAAAAATAGACCTAGTCCAGGGAACCTTCCACTCTGACACTAAAAGCTGCCAGAGCAGCAACTAAGCTCAGAGACTTTCCCTGAGGAGCAAAAGACATTTGCAGATGGTTGAGAACCACTAACAAGGCCATACTGGAATAAGGCAGTAAGATAAATGCACGTTTATGGCAATAGACTTTACTGCCATACTTCTGAGACTGAATAGCCATCCAGATCTAAGAACTGCACCCTTCAGACTTGGCATTACAGAAAATATATTGAGAGACTGCATGTCTATGGTTATTTGGGAAGTTTAGACTGTGTAACTAGAGAGAGACTCATGAATAAATACGATCATCATTGCCACCTCCTATATAAGACCTTTGGGTGGAACTTGCTGTGTTATATACTCAGAACTGTGCCTACTGCATGTGTATGTACCACAACTCCCATCATCTGCTCCAGAAACAAAGATATTTTATTTATTATACCCAAACACATCTGGTCATTGCCTCCATCATCTGTCAGTCCCCTCATCTGCCTTCCTGCCTTGTACTTCTCTAGCTAACATCAAGGGCATCCCATCCACCACCAGATAGGAGCCACAAAAAGTCCAGGATGTGTCCTAGGGAATAAAGGGGGCACCCTCCCATAACTGCACATGCAGCCCGGGATCCCTAGAGGCTAAGGGATTAGTCACCATGAGGACTATAACCAATCTCAGTGCCATCACGACTACTCCCATGTTCTCCAGCTCCTGCTGCCCCTTCACCTAACCTATGGCCCCGCACACTGCAGAAGCATTTACCTCTGTGATCCTAGAATCTTTTGGCTCCCCATAATAGAATTTGCAAAATAAGAATCCTGCCACTTATCAACTATTTTTTACCATTATATTGTAGTTTGTCCTTATTTGCACATTGTATTTGCAGGGTGAATAAATATTGTTCACACTCTATTTAACATCTCTAAGAGAAATTCTAATTACACAGGAAAAACAGAACTCCATAATTCTTAAAGAAAATGCAGTGATTTATTCACCCAATGAGCTGCTAATTTGCAACCTCTCTATTTTCAAGGCTTGAACATGGTTCCATAGAGGGACTGAACCATTGCTGCACATTACATCGCTGGATATTCTTTAAGAATTTTGAAGTGCTACTTCTTTCCTGGATAATTTGTTTGATAGGTTTTGAATTTCAGTCTTTTGAGGCTTGTAGTCCGACATATATTTTATTTTTTGCAGAGCTGTTCCATGTGGCATGATATGCAAAGACTGTCTGATGTGAGAATCAGTGTATAACAATGCACCTGGTGCATACTCCGTTCGGACAGGCATCTGCCTTTAAAATAGGATATTTTTAAAAGCATCCTGAACTCTAGTTGTGAGAGGCACATACTCTATGGGAGTAAAAAAGGGTGAGGAACAAGAAAAAAACAATGTTGAGAAATAGAATTGTAAAAAAAGCAATAAATGACAAAAAGAAAGCATTTACATAGTAACATAGTATACGAAGCCGAAAAAAGACATTTGTCCATCCAGTTCGGCCTGTTATCCTGCAAGTTGATCGAGAGGAAGGCAAAAAAAAACAAACTGTGAGGTAGAAGCTAATTTTCCCCACTTAAGGGGAAAAAAATTCCTTTCCGAAGCCAATCAGGCAATCTGAATAACTCCCTGGATCAATGACCCATCTCTAGTAGCTATAGCCTGTAATATTATTACACTCCAGAAATACATCCAGGTCGCTCTTGAACTATTTTAGTGAATTCACCATCACCACCTCCTCAGGCAGAGAGTTCCATAGTCTCACTGCTCTTACCGTAAAGAATCCTCTTCTATGTTTGTGCACAAACCTTCTTTCCTCCAGAAGCAGAGGATGTCCCTCATCACAGTCTTGGGGATAAATAGATGATGGAAGAGATCTCTTTACTGACCCCTGATATATTTATACATAGTAATTAGATCTCCCCTTTTTTCTAAAGTGAATAGCCCTAATGTTGATAATCTTTCAGGGTACTGTAGTCCCCCCATTTCAGTTATTACTTTAGTTGCCCTCCTCTGAACCCTCTCCAGCTCTGCTATGTCTGCTTTGTTCACAGGAGCCCAGAACTGTACACAGTACTCCATGTGTGATCTGACTAGTGATTTGTAAAGTGGTAGGACTATGTTCTCATCACGGGCATCTATGCCCTTTTGATGCAAACCATTATCTTATTGGCCTTGGCAGCAGCTGCCTGAAACTGGTTTAAATCTCTAAAACAGCGAGGAAGCATTGGAAAGCTATAAGGAAAGAAATATAATATGTAAATGACAAATAAAAGCAGCCAAACTAGAGACCGAGAGATTAATTCCCAAAAAGAGTAAAACCAACCCTAAAATGTTCTTCAATTATATAAATGGTATAAAGTATAAATCTGAAGGTATCGGCCCTTTACAGAGGGATAAGGGGGGAGTTACAGACATCGATGAGGAGAAAGCAAAGTTTTTTTCAGCACTGCATTCACTGAGAAAAATAAACTGTTAGATGAAATGCAGAATGTAAAAGTAAATTCCCCATTAAAAGTGCCCTGTCTGACCCAGGAAGAAGTCCCGCTGCATTTTAAAAAGAGTAAAATAGACAAATCGCTGGGACCAGATGGCATATACCCCCGTATCCTAAGAGAATTAAGTAATGTCATAGCCAGATCCTTATTTCTAATATTTAAGCGCTTAGCAAATGTGGTGCCAAAATGCAAAAAGAGTTCAAAAACAGAGCCCGGAAACGATAGGTCGGTAAGTTTAACATCTACCATGATAAACTCTTTGAAGGTTTTCTAAGAGATGCTATCTTGGTACCTCAATGAAAATAAGCAAATAACGCTGCAACAACATGGTTTCATGAGGGATCAGTTATGTCAAACTAATTTAATTAGTTTCTATGAGGAGGTAAGTTCTAGACTTGACTGTGGCGAATTAACGGATGTCGAATGTCTTGAAGTCTCCAAAGCATTTAATACTCTACCTCATAAAAGGTAAGTATATAAAATGAAAAAAATGCTTGGACTGGAGGAAACAGAGGGTAGTTATTAATGCTACATAGAGATGAGCAAATTTCTCCCAAATTTAATTCGGGCAGTTTGCCAAATTTTCCGAAAAGATGCAATTCGATCCAAATTCGGGGCCAAAACTGACCAACTAACTCAAGTGTGAACCTTACAGGTGGATGTTAGCAGCAAGAAGAGGCTCACTCATTTTACACCGTCGTCAGCTGATTCCACATAGATGTCTACAGAACCTGTTCTATTAAACGCTAATTCAAGAAGAGCCTCTCTTACAGAGAGGAGAGCTTGTCAGCAGTAAGTTTGTGTGGACGTTACTGATTATTTTGCCCTTCCTCTGATCCGTCAGAACAATAACCCCAAAAAAACGGATCCTGTCTATTGAGGATCCGCCTTCACTCGGTCAGCATTTGGTCAGTAATCTATTAGTATTACTAAAGAAAAAAAAGAGTGGATCCAAAACAGAGAACACGTGAATGGAATATTTGTATGTCTTTTGTGTTTTGTACCCACTCCTGTTTTTGGCTACCAAATCATAAGCAAATTCTGATGCAAAATAGGGACCATGTCATACAGGCCTTACAGCTGCTACATAGACCGGATCCGATGTGCATCTCATTTTTCCTTCCTTCTCACAGATCAGAAGAAGGGTCAAATAAATAATGTCAACCAGGCCATAAAGGCTAAATAGTGGCCTAGTCATGAAGTGGGGAGGGTGGGAACAGCATGAGAAGCCCACAGAGTGGCCCAATGACATAGTGGTGAGGTGGAAGCAGCATGAGGAGACCACAGAGTGGCCCAGTGACATAGTGTTGAGGTAGCAGCAGCATGAGGAGACCACAGAGAGGCCCAGTAACATAGTGTTGAGGTAGAAGCAGCATGACGAGACTACAGAGTGGCTCAGTGACATAGTGTTGAGGTAGCAGCAGCATGAGGAGACCAGAGAGTAGTGAGATGGCGGCAGCATGAGGAGACCACAGAGTGGTGAATTGGCAGCAGCATGAGGAGACCACATAGTGGCCCAGTGACATAGTGTTGAGGTGGCAGAAGCAAGAGGAGACCACAGATTAGTGATGTGGCAGCAGCATGAGGAGACCACAGAGTGGTGAAGTAGCAACAGCATAAGGAGACCACAGAGTGGCCCAGTGACATATTTTTGAGGTAGCAGCATAATGAGGAGACAACAGAGTGGTGAGGTGGAAGCAGCATGAGGAGACCACAGAGTGGTGAGGTCGCAGCAGCATGAGGAGACCACAGAATGGCCCAGAGACATAGTGTAGATGTAGCAGCAGCATGAGGAGACCACAGAGTGGCACAGTGACAAAGTGGCGAGGTGGGGGGCAATACCAGTACCAACTGAAGATGGTGGCTTGCAGTAGGAGCACCTGGCATCCGGTGTGGCATCAGGCGGGTGGCAGCATCAGAATAGTAGCTGAAGAAGGTAGCCAGAAGAAACAGGCCTCTTTTGACAAAGAGTAGGTGTGGCATTATGGATGATCTAGTCTGATGCATCAGGCACTGGTGTTTGAAAATCCTGGCTGATCCACGCCTGATTCACAAAGGTCAGTTTTTCCACCTTTTTGGTGGACAGGCGAGTTCTCCTTGGGTAACTATGGCTCCTGCCGCACTAAACACCCGCTCTTATGTCACACTACTTGCCAGGCAGGAAAGCCTGTCCAGGGCAAACTCAGCCAGTTGAGGCTACAAATCGAGTGTGGCTGCCCAGTAGTCCAGGGGATCTTCGATGTGGGGTGACAGGGTGCACTCGAAGTATGCCACAACCTGCTGGTTCAGGTTCTACTGTATGTCTACCTGCTGCTGCTCGTGAGTAGTTTCTTCAGTAGGTGGGTGTAGAAAACTGCTCATCAGCAACTCTAGACTTAAGTTGCTGCTGATGGAGCTGGTACTGCTCCTGCCCCCCACCCCTATCCCAGCAGCCATGGCAGTGAAACATGAGCGCAGAGGGCCCCCGGTCCGACCTGCGTGAGGATGGGGCGATGCCGCACATTGGCAGTGGCCAACTGACTACATAGGATGTCTCAATAGTAGTTCAGGAGTAGGTGGAGGAGGAGCATCAGGACCAGCAGATGATGGTAAGGACAGACAGCTCCCTTCAGCTGAAGTGGTGGAGCCTTGACTGCATAAAATTGGGTGTATGCCACTGTGTGATGAAGAGGTTGCTGCGGCAGGCTGGACCACTACTTTAGATCCACGGTTCTCCCAGCCCACTTTATGGTGACGCTGCATGTGTTGACGCAGGGCAGTGGTGCCAACATTGAAACCCTGCCCACACTTCACCTTCTGCCCACAAATTTGGCAAATAGCCATGTTCACCTTCTCTGGCAGCATAACAAAAAAGTATGGTATTTTCCCCCAACACTCCGTACTGACTGCCTGCTACAGCTGCCTACGTGAACACCTGCTTGGCTACTTCCCGGGCAGGTAGTCTCCTGCAAAGCGGGTGGTCTACCCGGGCATGTTTGGCTCCCAACCTCCCACTGCTGCCACCCTTCTGACTCCCGGCCACGCTACCACCTTGCTGACTCAGCCGCTGCCTCACAAGCAAGCTGCCACCCTCTTCTCCTGAGGATGATGAAGCCCCTTCTTCACCTGGCTCCCAAGTGCGATCGGCTTCATCATGATCCACTACTGTCTGCACATCACTGATGTCCCCGTCAATGGTCTCAGGGCCAGGAGCCTGACTGCTCGCAAAACATCAGCTCACACGCGACCCTCATCATCACTACTTGCCCGTCTACCGGAGGAAGCGGCAGATCTCTTCTTTAGATCTTGGCTGGGCAGTAGCTGCTAACTGTCCTCTAGTAGCTTGTTATTGCTGAAAAGTGGAGTGGAGTCTACGGCATATAATATTCTCTAGCAGAGGGAACAAAAAAGCATTACTTGTCCTCCAACCGGAGGAAGCGGTGGATGTCTCCTCCACATCTTGGCTGGGCAGTAGCTTCGGACTGTCCTCTAGTAGCTCGTCCTTGCTGTATACTGGAGCTGAGCCCACAGCATATAATACTTTTCTCGCTAAGGGAACAAAAAAGGACAAAGGGAGGTTGAGGACAGGTGAGGGCACAGGGCCTGCTCCTGGGCCATGCCAACTTAGCGTTGTGTCTGAAGAACCCACCGACTCTTGGCTGGGGGTGTCTGATTTCATGACAAAGTAGAAGACAGAGGCATCTGGGTTTCATGGTCAAGACACAACCGCTAGATGACACCGGGAGCGCAGGCTTCTCGCTGCTACTCCTGCTGCCACTCGCCCCTCTTCTGTTGCCTGCGACAGAAACATTTTGGCCACTGCCAGTTCCATTTAAAGGGCCTGTCACCTGTCTGTCTGACATACTGTTAGATAAAATAATGAAATTAAAAGGAAATTAATCCACCCCAAAAAAGCTGTAGAACAATGCATCTTGACCGCAGAACAGCAAATGAAACGTACTTGTTTCTTCCACTAATACACCCTAAAAAAGGCTGTAGTACAAAGTAACTGCACCCAGAATGGTTAATATGACGTACGTATATTTCCTATAAATACACCCTGCAACACAGCACTTGCACCCCAAATAAGATGTACTTTTCTTTACACTTCTACATCTTTTTTTGGGGTGTATAACAATGTAACTGCACTGTAGAACGGCAAATAAGGTGTACTTTTTTTTTACACTTATACACCCCAAAAAAGGCTATAGTACAATGTAACTGCACCGCAGAACTGCAAATAAGACGTATGTATATTTCCTATAAATACACCCTGCAACACAGCACTTGCACCCAATAACAAACAAGGTTTGCTGGAATTACAGAGGTATCATCTAGTGCAAACCTAAAAGCAGCAGTATAATAGCAATTTGGATCTCCAATAAGTGCAGCAAGGTGTAATAGAATCGCTCCTGTTACCCAGGCTGTACACTCTCCTATTCTCCTTTCATAATGTGGATAATGCCTCCCTATCCTGTCCCTAGACCTTGAATAATATTTCCCTGAACTTGTAAATCATTTTTTCAAGCACAATAAAGTATTTTCTAGCACTGTCTCTAGCACCTGGTGACGCCTCTCCCTGCACTAAGCACACTGGAAAAAGGCAGATCCAAAATGGCTGAGGGTATCTATAGGGCTGTGACATCACAGGGGCTGGCTGGCTGCTGATTGGCTGCATCAGCCTACAGCAGGGCATTGTGGCAATTGTAGTTTTACAACAGCTTGAGAGCCACAGGTTGGCTATGCCTGGTTTAGAGGCTTGGGCAGAGAAGTGGCAGATGAGGTTTAACACTGACAAATGTAAGGTTATGCATATGGAATAATGCAAGTCACCAGTACATACTAAATGGTAAAACACTGGGTAAGATTGAAATGGAAAAGGACCTAGAAATATAAGTGAACAGCGAACTAAGCTTTAGAAACCAGTGTCGGGCAGCTGCTGCCAAGGCCAATAAGATAATGGTTTGCATCAAAAGGGCATAGATGCCCGTGATGAGAACATAGTCCTGCCACTTTACAAATCACTAATCAGACCACACATGGAGTGGGCTCCTGTGAACAAGGCAGACATAGCAGGGCTGGAGAGGGTTTAGAGAAGGACAACTAAAGTAATTACTGGAATGGGGGGACTACAGTACCCAGAAAGATTATCAAAATTAGGGTTATTCACTTTACAAAAAAGACGACTAAGGGGTGATCTAATAAGTATATATAAATATATCAGGGGTCAGTACAGAGATCTCTTCCATCATCTATTTATCCCCAGGACTGTGACTGTGATGAGGGGACATCCTCTGCGTCTGGAGGAAAGAAGGTTTGTGCACAAACATAGAAGAGTATTCTTTACGGTAAGAGCAGTGAGACTATGGAACTCTCTGCCTGAGGAGGTGGTGATGGTGAATTCACTAAAAGAGTTTAAGAGCGGCCTGGATGTATTTCTGGAGTGTAATAATATTACAGGTTATGGTCACTAGAGATGGGTCTTTGATCCAGGGAGTTTTTCTGATTGGCTGATTGGAGTCTGGAAGTGAGGAAAATTGGCTTTTACCTCACAGGTTTTTTTGTTGTTGCTTTTCTCTGGAGTAACTTGCAGGATAACAGGCTGAACTGAATGGACAGATGTCTTTTTTCAGCCTTATAAACTATGTTACTATGTGTAGACCTAACATATTGATCACCAGGATGGGTCGTCAATATCTGATCAGTGGGAGTCTGACACCAGGCACCCCCACTGATCAGCTCTTTCTCCATGTGAGCACTACTTCCTCTCCATTAGATTAGGCACCATCACGTTTTGGTGGTGCAGTGTAATACTCGCTCCTTTCACTTGGATGGAGTGAGTGCTTATAATGACAGTATGCCACTGCTCACAACATGGAGCGCTGTTTCCTCTTTAAACAGCTGATCGACAGGGTGGCGGGTGTTGTACCTCCGATGATCAGATTTTGATGGCCTATCCTGAACTAGCTACATTTTGCCGCATTCACTCTTGGAATTGGCCTCTGCAATTCCCAAGTTGCGTCTACTGAGTAACCCATAACTGGTGAAGAAAAAAGGTGTTAGAAGAAAACAACGAGGGTCAATACCAGATAGAGGATGAACAGAGCTCGAGGTATTCCAAAGACAGCATCAGGGTGAGAGCCAGGTCTAATAACCATAAAAGAATGCATGTCAGAAAGGCAGGTGAACAGTCCAATGTCAAATCCAGAATCAGCTTCAAACCAAGAATCAAGCACACCAGAATGATGAGACAATCAGTGGCTTCTAATAACATTAGAATTTACAGTTTGTTGAACTTTTCCTAGATATCATATATTATTGCTTCATATTCAGCAAATTTATTTCTACTTTAATGGTAAAATACAACCTTTAGAACATCCAGACATCCATTTTGTACCTTCATAGCTTTATTTCATTATTTTTACTTTCCGCGTGGCTTCTCTGTCAAGTGGAAAATTTCTACACCTGGGAATATCCAGGCCAGCTCTGCAATCTTTATCAAAATTGTTAATCGTCAGCTCCTTAGTGAAATATGCACACTAATCAGAAGCTCGGTGAACATCTGGTGTGCTAACATGGTCATTAATGAATTGATTCAATGTAACATACTGTTTGATAATTTTTTTCTATTTTGACATTAAAGTTGATTGGTGTGACTGAGTGGTTATGGCTCACATATGCGTTAGATTACTGGCGTGCATTTGTATATCTCCCATCTTTTAATATCAGTATTAAAAGGTATTAAATGTGCAAAAGCCCTAAATGCTTGTCATTGGACCTGTAAACAGACATTTGTGTCCTCTATTAAAGAAGACATACTGTAGCACTCATTGTGCATTTACATACTTATAAGTATAATTTACAGTTATCAAATGTAAATTACTGTAAATCTTGTATAGGACTGCGCTGCCGAATTTCTCTCATCCGATTCCTCTTTACACCATAAGGCTCATTTCTGGTAACCCAGATATGGGAACAAGGACTTGAATCCATCACTCACTCCCCCAATCCACACAACCTGTCGAATACCAAGAGGTTCGCAAGATAGCCAATCAACAAGCGTCATACTACTTGCCCCAAAAGGCCATCACAGCCATGCCTACTATTGGCATGGCTGTGATTGGCCAACTGCAGCATGTGACCCAGCCTCTATTTAAGCTGGAGTCTTGTAGCGCCGCACGTCACTCTGCTCGGATTAGTGTAGGAAGAGGCTGCAGCTGCTGTGAGGGAGAGATCAGGGAGAAATCTTATGAAGAACTGCTTCTTTACTCGGCGATCTACAGCAAATGTGTTTTGTGGGTGCAGTGCACAATTTTTTTTAAGCCTGCCCTGAGCCAACTACTACTGAAAACAAACTTTTTTTCCTTCAGTTAGTCAAGATCAATACATAATCGGCAGCCATTTTATGCAACGATAGTGCATCAGCACAGGATATCTGCATGTCTGCAAGTCCAGAAATACTGCTTTGAGACACTTTGGGATAAAAAAAATAATATTTGCTGCATGGTGCAAAAGCAGAGCAGCCGTCGCCAAAACAGTTCGCCTGCTACTGGCAACCGTCACCAGGGACCGAGCACACCAAAGGCAGCTTCAAGGAGTTCCCTGGCATGGCACTTTTTCACACAATGTGCTGACGACAAGACCCGAGTGGTTTGCACGCTGTGCCATCAGAGCCTGAAGCGAGGCATTAACATTCTGAACCTTAGCACAACCTGCATGACCAGGCATCTACATGCAAGACACGGGCTGCAGTGGAGTAAGCACCTTCAAAACGAAGAAGGGGCTCAGGCCCCTCCTGCTCCCTCTTCTGCCTCGGCCTCTTCCTATGCCTCAGGAGGAATGTTGACACCTGCCGCCCAGCAAACAGAGGATGTGCCACCAACAACACCCCCTCCGTCACCAAGCATCTCCACCATGTCACACGGCAGCGTTCAGCTCTCCATCTCACAAACCTTTGAGAGAAAGCGTAAATTCCCACCTAGCCACCCTCGATCCCTGGCCCTGAATGCCAGCATTTCTAAACTGCTGGCCTTTGAAATGCTGTCATTCAGGCTGGTGGACACAGACAGCTTCAAAAAGCTCGTGTCGCTTGCTGTCCCACAGTACGTTGTTCCCAGCCGCCACTACTTCTCCAGGAGAGCCGTGCCCTCCCTGCACAACCAATTATCGGATAAAATCAAGTGTGCACTGCGCAATGCCATCTGTGGCAAGGTCCACATAACCACAGATACGTGGACCAGTAAGCACGGCCATGGACGACATGTCTCCCTAACTGCACACTGGGTAAATGTAGTGGCAGCTGGGCCCAGGCGGAGAGCAGTTTGGCGCATGTCCTTCCAAGCCAAGGATCGCAGGGCATCATTCTTTGCCTCCTGTTGCCTCCTCTTCCTACTCAGCTTCCTCCTTCTCTTCTACCACCTCCTCATCCGGTCAGCGACAGACCTTCAACACCAACTTCAGCACAGCCAGGGGTAAACATCAGCAGGCCGTTCTGAAACTGATGTGTTTGGGGGACAGACCACACACCGCGCAGGAGTTGTGGTGGGGTATAGAACAACAGACCGACGAGTGGTTGCTGCCAGTGAGCCTCAAGCCCGGCCTGGTGGTGTGCTATAATGGGCGAAATCTCGTTGCAGCTCTGGGACTAGCCAGTTTGACGCATATCCCTTGCCTGGCGCATGTGCTGAATTTGGTGGTGCAGAAGTTCATTCACAACTACCCCGACATGTCTGAGCTGCTGCATAAAGTGTGGCCATCTGTGCGCGCTTCCGGCATTCTCATCCTGCCGCCGCTCGGCTGTCTGCTCTACAGCGTAACTTCGGCCTTCCCGCTCACCGCCTCATATGCGACGTGCCCACCAGGTGGAACTCCACCTTGCACATGCTGGAGAGAGTGTGCAAGCAGTATCATGCCATAGTGGAGTTTCAGCTGCAGCACGCACGGGTGAGTCGCACTGCGGAACAGCACCACTTCACTACCAATGACTGGGCCTCCATTCGAGACCTGTGTGCCCTGTTGCGCTGTTTTGAGTACTCCACCAACATGGCCAGTGGCGATGACGCCGTTATTAGCGTTACAATACCACTTCTATGTCTCCTTGAGAAAACACTTAGGGCGATGATGGAAGAGGATGTGGGCCAGACGGAGGAGGAGGAGAAAGAGGGGTAATTTCTAAAAGACTGGCCTGAAAGTCTTAGAAGTGCCTCAGAGGGAGGTTTTTTGCAACAGCAAAGGCCAGGTACAAATTTGGCCAGCCGGGGTACACTACTGAAGGACAAGGAGGAGGATGATGAGGAGGAGGATGAAGCATGTTCACAGCAGGGTGGCACCCAACGCCGCTCGTGCCCATCTCTGATGCGTGGCTGGGGGGATAGGGAGGACACAGATGAGACACCTCCCATAGAGGACAGCTTGTCCTTACCTCTTGTCTGCCTGGCACACGTGAGCGACTACATGCTTCAGTGTCTGCGCAATGACTGCAGAGTTGCCCACATTTTAACGTGTGCTGACTACTGGGTGGCCACCCTGCTGGATCTCCATTACAAAGACAATGTGCCATCCTTAATTCCCTCACTAGAGCGTTATAGGAAGATGAGCGACTACAGGTGCACGCTGGTAGAGGCGCTCCTGAAGGCATTCCCGACTGACGCCAGGGGACAAGTGGAAGCACAAGGCGAAGCCAGGGGAGCAGGGAGAGGTCGCCAACGCAGCTGTGTCAGTGCCAGCACCTCAGAAGGCAGGGTTAGCATGGCCGACATGTGGAAAATCTTTGTCACCTCGCCGCAACAACCGGCTCCAACTGCTGATATGGAGCATGTTAGCAGGAGGCAGCATTTGACCAACATGGTGGAACAGTACCTGTGCACACGACTACACGTACTGACTGATGGTTCTACCCCATTCAACTTCTGGGTCTCCAAATTTTCTACATGGCCAGAGCTTGCCCTGTATGCCTTGGAGGTGCTGACCTGCCCTGCAGCCAGTGTACTCTCTGAACGTGTATTTAACACGGCAGGAGGCGTCATTACAGACAGACGCAGCCGCCTGTCCACAGCCAACGTGGACAAGCTCACGTTAATTAAAATGAACCAGGCTTGGATCCCAAAAGACTTGTCTGTACCTTGTGCAGAATAGACAGTTCTAACAGCCTCAACCATCCATCCTTGTACTCAAGTGCACTTATTCCTTTTTTTTTTTTTTTTTTATATGTTCCAGTATTTTGTGGGATACCCCTATGTAAAAATGCTAAATAACACACATCTGTGTTGGCTACCTATTCATCCGCCACCGCTTCCACCTAGACCGCCACGGGAGCCTACACGGCCGCATCCACCCATTCACTGCCTCCTCAACCACTTCCTCCTACATCATTCCTAATATTTATTTTTTAAGGTATTTTATGTTTTTTTAATTCATTTCCCTATCCACATTTGTTTGCCGAGCATTTGCCATGCTCTTAAGCACATTTTACTGCCTTTTGCAGCCCTCTAGCTCTTTCCAGGGCAATTTTAGAGATATTTTAGTGGCCAAAAGTTCGGGTCCCCATTGACTTCAATGGGGTTCGGGGTCAAATTCGGGTCCCGAACCCGAACTTTTTTTTTCAAGTTTGGCCAAATCTGCCAAACCCGAACATCCAGGTGTCCGCTCAACTCTATTTATTATACTTACAAGTATCCACTTGTAACAGGCATATAACAAAGGTAAAAGATAAAAGATCTCCACGCTGCCCGATCCAGGTTTCGCAATTAATCTTCGTCAGGGGTGTCTAGCATGCTCCAAACACAGCTGTTTAAAAGCCAAATACTAACCCGCCCCACCTAAAATCCTCCCACATATCAGTAAAAATTATATCATAAAATACCATTAAAGGGAACCTGCCCCCTGTAACACGCATATTAAACTGACCACTGTACCTTACAGTATTACCCACTGTGTTGCTAATCATGTTTTTCTTTCCTCTTTTTGTTTCTTCATACAGTTAAAAATGCTGTTTTAATGTCCGTTGGCGCTGTCTCGGAGTCAGGCTTTAAGTCATGGGGGCTTGCTTCAATTAAAGCTAAGCCCACTCCTTACCCCTCCTCTCTACAATTTAGATGGACATGGTGCCTTGATGCCAGGATTGCGCTCTTCTAGCGAACTGTCCGTGCATCCGCAGTCAGCAAAATGCAGGCAGGTGAGTGAGGATCGCGCTGTAATAGGCAGAGTACCGCGCATGCTCTAGAAGAGCGCGATCCCAGCCTCACGACAGCATGTCCATCTAATTGTAGAGAGGAGCGGTAAGGGGCGGGCTTAGCTTTACTTGAAGCAAGGAGGCCGCTGCCCGCTTAACTTCAAGCCTGACTCGGAGACAGCGGCATCCGGCATTAAAACAGAGGAAAGAAAAACATGATTAGCAACACACTGGGGGATACTGTAAGGTACTGTGGTTGTTTAATATGCGTTTTCCAGGTGACAGGTTCCCTTTAAATAGAACACAATTCATACCCTAATTTCTATATGAAAACACTTTTATAATAAACCTTTATATTCCTTTATTGCACAAATCCCCTTATCTTCCACAAACCTCCAGATAATTATTCATACAGGTTACCTTTTCTTCATTCATACGTACCATCTCCTACTGCAATCCAAACCAATCCCTATTCGGACTCCACCTACCACAAAGGTCCTACAATCTAATCAAGCTACGAGAGCGATCACCTCAATCTTAGGCCCCATGCACACTGCCGTGTTTCACAGCCGTGTGCGGGCCGTGGAACCGCGGCCTGGATCCCTCCTGAGAGCAGGAGCGCACGGCGTCACTGGTTGCTATGACGCCGTGCGCTCCCTGCTGCCGGCACAGTACAGTAATACACTGGTATGATCTATACCAGTGTATTACTGTACTGTGTCGGCAGCAGGGAGCGCACGGCGTCATAGCAACCAGTGACGCCGTGCGCTCCTGCTCTCAGGAGGGATCCAGGCCGCGGTTCCACGGCCCGCACACGGCAGTGTGCATGGGGCCTTAGTATGTAACCTTATCCTAGACTAGACATTGCTTAATATCGCATTCTATATTTAATCCATGTGGTTGGAGGGTGCCCAATTTATACATACATCCATTCCACCTCGCATCTATTGTGTGATTCCCACCTTGTATGGGTGCCTTCACAACCTCCACCCCCACAAACCGCAACCCTCCAGGATTCTTTTGGTGAACCACACTATGAGTTTCCAAACCCTCTCTATTTTTACATGGTAAGCAAAAGACACACCATGTAAATTTATTCCTGTTTTCATTTTTATTTCCATTTCTGTCTTGACTATTGTTCAGTCCATCTGTGGTGGTGGGTCCTACACTATGTACCAAACGGTTACGTAAGCTGGCCGCCTTTTTAAAAGTAACTATTGGCTGATCAGGGATCTCCTTTCCTATTACCGGGTTATTTTTTAAAACGCTCCAATTTTTCCTGATCATATTTATCAATAGACCTGCTTTTGTATTATACTGTGTTAAAAACATAAACCTAAAATCCTTCCTTCGTTTCTCCATATTTTTATCACTCACTTCTACTGTCTTCTGTACCTCTAACCTGCATTTTTCCAATGTTTCCTCTTCATACCCTTTCTCTAGAAACTTATTTTTAATAATCTGACTTTGCTCCTTATATTCTTTAGATTCTGCACAGTTTCTATGGATCCTTTTGAACTTCCCCTTGGGGATATTACTGAGCCATGGTTTGTGATGGCAACTATCCATACTTATATAAGCATTGAAATCAGTTGTTTTAAAAAAAGTTTTTGTTTTAAAACATTCATCTTCTACAAAAATGGTTAAATCAAAAAAGCTGATATTGCTAGTGAACTTGAGATTCCAACTAGTCTCATTTAACCCTTCGATAAACTTCTCTAACCCCTAAGGGCTGTTTCACACGAACGGATGCCATGCGTGACATTCGCTGCGTGAATGACAGCCAAGACCCGATGCGGACAGAAGCACGGAGCAGTAACATGATTGATAATTCTCCGTGCCTCTCTGTGATCTCTTTACTACGAAATCACAGTGAGATAAAGTTGTCACTGTGATTTCGTAGTAAAGAGATCACAGAGAGGCACAGAGTATTATCAGTAATGTTAATGTTCCGTGCTTCTGCTGTCCGCAGCGGGTCTTGGCTGTCATTCACGCAGCGGATGTCACGCACGGCATCCGCTCGTGTGAAACAGCCCTTAATGTCACCTCTCCAGAACAACAGGCATTCATCTACATATATAGCGTCGCCAGATAAATAGCTCCCCATTGTCACCTTTTTTGTTCAGGACTGGGTCAATATTCTCTCTCTCTCCCACAACGCCATAAAAAGATTAGTGAAGCTGAGGGCGAATTTCGCCCCCATCGCCAGGCCAGAATATTGTAAATAAAAATATTATCAGATAAAAAAAATTGTTGTGGGATAGACAGAAATCAACGCAGTCCAGAACAAACTTGCTTTGCTCCTCTGTCATTAGGGGATCCCTCTTTAGTTCAACCTCTATACCCTTGAGTCCCAAATGTTAAGGGATGCAAGTATACAAAGACGCTACGTCCACACTGGCCATCCAAATATTAGAGCCACTGTTGCCCAACCCCATTACAAGCTCAATAACACTGCCTGAGTCCTTAAGGTAGGAGGGCATTTGCACAACATTTTTGTAGAAAAAAAACAATGTACTCCGACAATCTACATGTTAACGAAACTATACCCGAAACAATTAGTCTCCCTGGTGGGTTCTCCAATTTTTTTTGTGTATTTTGGGAAGATTATATACTACTGGGGAAATAGGATATTTAATTGACAAATACTCAAATTATTTTTTATTTCATATCCCTTTTTTTCAAACCACCTGAAAGCAAGATATCCAACTCTCTTTTGTATTCATTTACAGGGTTCGTTTTCAGAACTCTATATGTGCCCTTATCTGATAGGAGTCTATTAATTTCAATTGTGTATTTGTCCGTGTCCATTATCACCCCACCCCCCTTTATCTCATGGTTTTATTACAATATTATTATTTTTCTCCAATTTTTTTAAGGCCTCATTCTCCTCCTTAGGCTACTTTTACATTTGCGTTCAGAGCGGATCCGTCTGAGACGGATCCGCTCATATAATGCAGACGATGGATCCGTTCAGAACGGATCCGTCTGCATTATATTGTAAAATAAATTCTAAGTATGAAAGTAGCCGCAGACGAATCAGTCCAGACTTTACATTGAAAGTCAATGGGGGACGGATCCGTTTGAAAATTGCACCATATTGTGTCACCTTCAAACGGATCCGCCCCCATTGACTTCCATTGTAAGTCTGGACGGATCCGTTTGCCTCCGCACGGCCAGGCGGACACCCGAACGCTGCAAGCAGCGTTCAGGTGTCCGCCTGCTGAGCGGAGCGGAGGCCAAACGCTGCCAGACTGAGGCATTCTGAGCGGATCCGCATCCATTCAGAATGCATTAGGGCTGGACGGATCCGTTCGGGGCCGCTTGTGAGAGCCTTTAAACGGAACTCACAAGCAGAGCCCCGAACGCAAATGTGAAAGTAGCCTTAGTCAGATTGTTCTTATCCGGTCTATTCTCCATTTTCTCAAGTTCATTCAGCATACCCATTTTAAATGCTTCAATACATTCGTTATTTTTATTTTTAGGGTAAAAGCCCCCATCCCTGCATTAATCAAAAGTGGCTTTCGTGTGCTAACACAGTACTTCGCTATTTTTAATTACTTAATAAACCTATGGATCTCAAGAAACAGTTCAAACTAATTTGGTCCATTACTCGGCGCAAATTTTCATCCTTTTTTTTAAGACTAGTTCCTCCTGTTTAGACAGTGCATAAGAGCTCAAGTTAAAGGGCTTCTGTCATCCCACTAAAGTCATTTTTTTGGGGGCTAGTGGGGGGCTAGTTAAATTCCTTATACTGTGATATATGAAAATATAATGGTCTTACTTACTTTCCTTCAGCAGTTTCTTCTAAAAAAAAACTTTAATAATATGTAAATTAGGTCCCTACCAGCAAGTAGGGCGTCTACTTGCTGGTAGCCGCCGCAAAAAAACACCCCCTCGTCCTGTTGATTGACATGTCATCGGCGCAGGCGCTCTGAGGGAGTGCTGAGGAGACGAGCCTCCTCATCTCAGAGTGCCTGCGCCGAATAAACACAGGCGCGCGATTTTTGAAATGCTGACAGGGTCGGCCGGAGGAGGAGATCGCGGCTGGCCCTGTCAATCAACAGGACGAGGGGGCGTTTTTTTGCGGCGGCTACCAGCAAGTAGATGCCCTACTTGCTGGTAGAGACCTAATTTACATATTATAAAAGTTTGTTTTTAGAAGAAACTGCTGAAGGAAAGTATGTGAGACCATTATATTTTCATATATCGCAGCATAAGGAATTTAACTAGCCCCCCCAAAGAAATGACTTTAGTGGGGTGACCGAAGCCCTTTAAACACACCCTTCACATCTCCCTGATCTTCTTTGCATATGGACTGTTGTTTTCCTCTTCCCCTCTTGCCTCTATGCGATTTCGTTTTTGCGAAGTCTTTCCCTCTACTCCCTCTGCAATACTCCTCCTCTGAACATCTTTCATTGCTTGGTGGGGAAAATATCAGAGACTTTTGTTTTGTGACTTTTATCAAATGTAAATTAAATGTATGATAGATGATAATGGGCAGGCTTCAAAATAAACTTTTCAAGCTTTGGGGGTATTCACTATTTCTCTCCAGGTGAAATATTAAAGCCTGTATTAGATGGGCAGATTTTCTGCTAGGTGATCTCCAACGAGCATTTGCAGTAACGCTCATTAGCGATGATCTGCCTGTGTAATGCTGCTGCTGATTATCATCGGGTAATCATGATCTTTCAGCATGCTGAAAGATCACACTTTGCCGGCAGCATATCTTACTGTCTAATTATGATCTGCCGCCAGCAAATAACTAGACAGCATGGCGACGAGCGACGGCATAGTGATCGCCCCTCCCCATGCTGTGGAGGAGACCACTGCATGTAATAGCACCGGTCTCCTCCAATAGCAGGCAGGCGATTGCCAGAAAAGAACGCTTTCTTCACGACAATCACCTGTAGAATCTGCTGATGTAATAGAGCCTTAGGGCTCATGCACACAAAGTGTGTGCCCCATACCCGTGCTGTGGAACGCAAATTGAGGTCTGCAATGCACAGGCACCGCCTGTGTGCATGTCGTTTGCAGATGCGGACCCATTTACCTAAATGGTTCCACGATCCACAAGAGACGCTCCTCATCACAAAAAAAAAAGACATGCAAAGGCATGCGTTGAAATCCCGCAGAAGAGCTCCGCAGTACTTACATGGGCTTCCGCTCCGTGCCTCTGCTTTGCACTGCTCCGTATCTTGCAGATTTCTGACCCATTCAAGTCAGTGGGTTCGAATCCGTAATACAGAGTGTCAAGGGCCATACACATCCGCATGCATGAACCCTTAAAGGAGTTGTCTCATCTCGGCAAATAGCATTTATCATATAGACAAAGTTAGTACAAGGCACTTACTAATGTATTGTGATTGTCCATATTGTCTTCTTTGCTGTCTGGATTCATTTTTCCATTACATTATACACTTCTCGTTTCCATGGTTACAACCACCCTGTAACCCAGCATCAATAGCCATGCTTGCACACTATAGGAAAAAGTGCTGGACTATAAGCACTCCCAGTGTCCCAGCCACCAGAAGCGCCTTTTCCTATAGTGCGCAATCACGCCCACGGTGATTGCAGGGTGGTCATACCCATGGAAACCAGCAGTGCATAATGTGATGGAAAAATGAATTGAGCCAACAAAGGAACCAATATGGACAATCACAATACATTAGTAAGGGCCTTCTATTAACTTTGACCACATGATAAATGCCATTTGCTGAAGTGAGACAACCCCTTTAACCACCTATCTTTTTTCCCCGAGTCCAGCTCGGGCAGTGGGAAAAGTAGCTAACTGGAGGGGAGGGCTGCTTTAGATGCTGCTTTCTCCTGAATGGTAGCAGCTAGAAACATGCAACTGGTCTTGTTTGAAAGCGGACATCCCAGGCTTTCATAAAAGACCAGCAAATGACAGCTAAAATCCAAGCAACAGAGGAGAAATCGAGTCAGGAATAATCGCAAGTAAAACCTTCTTTTATTTTCACTTTCAGCTTCATTCACTGCATTCCGATTTCTATCAGTAATATCTTCCCCTGTACTGAACATATTGCTGTCATTCTGGTATTTTCTGAAAGCTTGGAATGTCAGTTTTCTAATAATACAATATCTCGAGCTGGTACCAAACCAGAGATATGAGCAGTTAAAACAGTCCCACCCCCCTCCCTGTCAGTCTGGAGGAGAATGAGAGAGCAGTTGCAGAGCTGACAGGAGGAGATAAAAAACTGTAAAAATATATAGAAATGTGACTTTATTAGAGATGAGCAAATTTCTAATTTTAAAATTTGTTCGCGCTTCGTTTGGTGGTAAAAGCATTATGGATTCCATTACCACTGACCATAACGCAATTCTATGACGGAATGCATAACGGAATGCCTTCTGGGAGGGTTTTTCCAATTTTAACGTGACTGTTAGGAGGTTAAAAAGGACTTTTCATCGGTCCAAACATTATAAGATAACTATCAGGCTGTGTAGAGTTCAACGTAACAGGTGGTCCCCAATGCACGGGCAACGTCCGTGCGGCGGCCGGGAAAAATCGAGACCCATTCAAATTCAATGGGTCCGTGATCCGTGCGCACCACAGAAAAAGAGTTCTATTTTTTTGCGGTGTGGAGGCACGGACAGAAACACCACGGAAGCACTCCATAGTGCTTCCGTGGGGTTCCGATACGTGCTTCCGTTCCGTATCTCAGTGATTGTGAACCCATTCAAGTAAATGGGTCCGCATCCGTGATGCGGAGTGCACACGGCCCGGTGCCCGTGTATTGCGGACCGATCGTATGCGGACCGCAATACAGCCACGGGCACACAACGTTCCTGTGCAAAAGGCCTTATCATGTGGGATCGAGGTGTAAAGTGAGTGAACATACCACATTAGCCATGAAGCTGAATCCCATTTAAGACCTGACATGACACGGAAGACTTCCCTTTAACCTTTAACCTGGTATGTAGCTAGTTAAGAGTTGTCCATTCAGCCAACCAGACAAATTGGCTTAAAAAAGTGGCAGATTAGGGCTTTGCAACTTTTTGGATTAACTGTACTCAGATTTATGTCTAGAATAAATATGTTGTTAATTTTCTGCGAAAAGACTTTAAAAACTATTTTATTCAAGGATAATCTTAAAATCTTTGGGGGGTCATTTATCAAACTGGTGTAAAGTAAAACTGTCTTAGTTGCCCATAGAAACCAATCAGATTTCACCTTTCATTTTTGACATGAAAAGTGGAATCTGATTGGTTGCTATGGGCAACTAAGCCAATTCTACTTTACACCAGTTTGATAAATGACCCCCTTTGTGGCTAAAACACACATCTCAATTCAAATATCAGGCTGAACAGGGGAATTTGTGAGTCAAGAGGATCACACAGTAATACCAAAGAAGTGATTCTAATACTCTAGATCATCACTACGATAGAATATAATCTGTCCCTTCTCTCAAAGTAAAGGGATTGCAGCTTCCAAGTTTACCCTGCCAGTTCAAACACATTGCATGCCACACTAACAAGGGTAGAGTGGCTTAATGAAGTACCACTCTAGACTCACCCTACTCTCAATGCCCTGGGTGAGGTAAGTGTGCAGAATGATAAATCAGTCAGAACACTTACTATCCTCCACCACTGGTGGGTAATATTATTGCTGCTTGCAGTGCTAGTGTTGGCACCAACAGCAATGTTGCACACCTCTAATACACACTGTGCCGGCCAGCCTAGCCTCTAATACACTGTGCCGGCCAGCCTAGCCTCTAATACACTATGTCGGCCTGCCTAGCCTCTAATACACTGTGTTGGCCAGCCAAGCCTCTAATACACTGTTCCGGCTAGCTTAGCCTCTAATACACTGTGTCGGGCAGCCTAGCCTCTAATACACTGTGCCGGGCAAGCCTAACCTCTAATACACTGTGCCGGCCAGCCTAGCATTATTGCTGCCTTTGCTTCTAGTGTCAGTATCTGCACCTAATTTACTGAAATACGCCCCTATACACCAAGCCAGCCAACATAGCCAATCAGCTGTTCCTCTTTCCAATGGCTACTGTTCACTGTGCCGGCCAGCCTAGCCTTTAATACACTGTGTCGGCCAGCCAAGCCTCTAATACACTGTGTCGGCTAGCCTAGCCTCTAATACACTGTGCCGGCTAGCCTAGCCTCTAATACATTGACAGACATACATATACTCACAGACATACATATACTCACTCACTGACATAAATACACAGGCAGACACTCACTCAGTCAAGTGTGGTGCAGCTCCTCAGTCCTCCAGCGCGCCGGAATTATGTCATATTCCGGCATCACACAGGGCGCACGAGGGAGGAGTGGGGAGCTGCTAGAACAGCCTCCCTTGCCGCCCACCTACTCTCCGGTAATTTACTGGCAGATCAGGCACCTGCCATCAGGGTAAGATCATATTTAAGAAGGACCTCCACCTCCTGGCCCCCCTGTAACGGCGCTGGGGACGGCTCAAGAGCCGCTCGCCCAGGGCTGCAGCCCCAGTCAGGGGGAGCCCACCGCCCGCAGCAGTTCGTCTATATGGTTGCACCGGCCCTGTGTATGATATACTGTATAATCATTAAGGCCAAGAGGTTTCACAGTTTGTAATGTGAAAGTCCACTGTGCCTCCTTCCGCAGAAGTAGGTTGTCAATATCGCCTTTCCTAGAGGAAAATTTCACATACTCAGTGCCTTGAAAATGTATAGGTCAGACATCCCCATGATGGTACATCCAGATAAGTTGTGTGATCAGAGTGTCCACTGTTGTACTAATATCGGACAGATGTTCACCTATGCATCTTCTAAATTCCCACTTTGTCTTGCCGAAATATTGTTTGGTGCACCTACATGTAACTACTAGAGATGAGTGAATTTTTCAAAAATTCAATTAGGCCGTTTCGTCGAATTTTTCGGAACAATTTGCTTCGATCCGAATTAATTCACGGTGAATCGCATAAAAAATTGCTATTTCCTGCCTCCTGAGAGCCTTTATAGTGGTGTAGAACACTGTGCCTTGCAGTAAAACGCATAGGGAGTCTGCTCTGGTAGTGAAATAATACTGTGAGTCCGTATGACATGCAGATGACAGGCGTCACTCTTAGAATCACTGCACACTTCACTTATTTGGGCAGTCACAGGGCCAAAACTGACCAAATAACTCAAGTATGAACTCAGCCTTACAGTTAGATGTTATCTTAAGTACACTCCCTTTACACCGTCGTCAGCTGATTCCACATAGATGTCTACAGAACCTGTCCTATTAAACGCTTATACAAGTAGAGGCCCCCGACAGAGTGGAGAGGGTGTCAGCAGTAAGTTTGTGTTGACATCACTGATTAATTTTCCCCATTTTCTGATCCGTCAGAACAATTACCCAGAAAAAACAGATCCTGTCTGTGGAGCATATGCCTTCACTCGGTCAGGAAAAAAAAAAAAAAACGACCCAAAAAATAAAAAGGCAAAAAAAACCTGAGTGGATCTAAAACAGAGATGACATGTCGAATATTTGCATGTTTTCTGTTTTGTACCCCCTCCTGCTTTTGTCTACCAAATCATAAGTCAATTCTGACGGGACCATACAGGCCTTAAATCTGCTATATTTTTCCTTCCTTCTGACAGATCAGAAGTGACAAATAAATGATGATGTCAGCCAGGCCAAAAGCCAAAATAGTGGACCAGTCATGAAGTGGGGAGGGTGGGAACAGTATGAGAAGTCCACAGAGTGGACCTATGACATAGTGGTGAGGTGAAAGCAGCATGAGGAGACCACAGAGTGGCCCAATAATAGGGTCTGGAGGTAGAACCAGTATGAGGAGGCCACCGAGTGGCACAATGACAGAGTATGGAGGTGGAGGCAGCAGCATTAGGAGAAGGCCACCGAGTGGCACAATAACCAAGTCTGCAGGTGGCGGCAGCATGAGGAGACCACCAAATGGCACAATAACCAAGTCTGCAGGTGGCGGCAGCATGAGGAGACCACAGAGCGGCACAATGACAGAGTCTGGAGGTGGGGCGGCAGCAGTAGCATCCGGAGGAGGGCACAGAGTGGCACAATGACAGAGTCTGGAGGTAGTGGCAGCATGAGTAGGCCACAGAGTGGCACAATGACAGAGTCCGTAGGTGGTGGCAGAAGCATCAGAAGTAGGCGATAGAGTGGCACAATAAGCACTGAACGCTGCATGAAATTAGTTTTTCCACCGAAATAATTCACAAAAGATTTTACCGCGTATAAGTGCAGCACTTAAAACTGAATACTATTTTTCTTTCCACCGAAATAAGTCACAAAAATTTTACCACATATAACTGCGGCGCTGAACGCTGAATGAAATGTGTTTTTCCAACAAAATAATAAAAAAAAAGATTTTAACGCAAATAAGTGCAGCACTGAACGCTGAATAAAAATTATTTTAACACCAAGATACTTCAATAAAGATTTTACCGCATATAACGGAGCACGGAGATGGAAAGGGTCTTCGGATTCCCCTCGCACTAGACGGACGTCTCAGAAATTAACCGCTGCTCTCGACAGCAGTTCCTGGGAAGGTCATGGAGCGTCCCGGTAATCCGACATCTATTCGCTCCACTGAAGGATTTTTTTGAAAGTGTGTAGAAGCCACACGGGGCTCCCACGCTGCATATTTATTATGGAGACACCATGGAGATTTAACCGCATATAACCGCAGCGCTGACCACTGAATACATTTAGTTTTTCAACCGAAATACTTCAATAAAGATTTTACCACATATAACTGCCGCAGTGACTGACTGCTACCGCCGCTACTTCCGTGAACCCCTGCACCACTACTTCCCGGGTAGGTAGGCTGCTGCGAAGCAGGTGCTCTACCCCGAGCACGTTTGGCTCCTGACCTCCCACTGCTGCAACCCTGCTAAATCCCAGCCATGCTTTCAACACATATAACCGTCAACGTGAACGGAGAATGTATTTTTCTGTTTGTGCTGAAATAGACCACTAAACGCTTTCAACACATATAACCGCCGCCAACGTGAACTGAGAATGTATTTTTCTTTTTGTACTAAAATAGGCAACTAAACGCTTTCAGCAGAAATAAATGCACCAGTGAAGTGCGTATATATTTTTCTTTCTGTACTGAAGTAGGCCACTAAACGCTTTTGCCACAAATAAGTGCACCAGTAAAATGCGTATGTATTTTTCTTTTTTTTACTGTAATATGCCCCTATCCGCTTTCAACGGAAATAACTGCAGAAGTGAACTGAGCATATATTTTTCTTGTTGAACTGAAATAGGCCACTATACGCTTTCACTAGAATTAACTGCAGAAATGCACTGAGAATATATTTTTCTTTTCTTACTGTAATATGCCCCTATACGCTTTCACCAGAAATAACTGCAAAAGTGCAGTGCGTATATATTTATCTCATTTTACTGAAACACGCCCCTATACGCTTTCACTAGAAATAACTGCAACAGTGCAGTGCGTATATATTTTTCTTATTTTACTGAAATACGCCCCTATACGCTTTCACCAGAGCTAACTGCATAAATGCACTGAGAATATATTTTTCATTTTTTACTGTAATACGCCCCTATAAGCTTTCACTACTGTTGATCGAGCACCAAAGTGCTCAGCTGCTCGAGTAGAACCCGAGCACAATGGAAGTCAATGGGAGAACCCAAGCATTAAACAAGGCACCCCCTGCCCTGAAGAGGGAAGGGTGTCTGGTTCACAGGAAAAGGTCAGAAATTAAAGGAAACACCAATGAAATGGTTCGGGAACAGGATGGGGAGGATGTCTGGATCTTGGACTCCCAGGACGCTGCTGGGAACGATGTTGTCCAAGTAGTACGCCAATTTTACAGACTGACAATAATACGCACAAAACGGAAGATAAAATCGATTTTAGAGGAAAAATTGTTAGTAAACATTCTTTCCTGTATATTTACTTGTATATAAAGTGGACAAGGAAGAAACACTCCGATACAACCTGTATATCACATAAATGAGGGCCTCATTCACATTGGGGTACAATTGTTCAGGTAGTGGGACTACTACACTCATAAAGCCTATGCACTAAGTGAAAGGGCTGCCAAAAATTACAAGGAACTGGCATTCCAATACACCCTTTATTACGCATAAAAGAGGGCATCATACACACCCTTGAAAAATTATGATTGATGGCCTGCTGGTGACCCTCAAAAACATTAGGGGCAAGGGCCTGCTTCTGATCCGACCATCGAAAAAATTATGGTTGAAGGTCTGCTGGTGAGCTGACTATCTAAAACATTAGGGGCGAGAGCCTGCTGCTGATCTTACCGTGGAAAAAATTATGGGCGAGGGCCTGCTGCTGAGATGACCATCAAAAAAATTATGGTTGAGGGTCTGCTGCTGAGTTGACTCTCTAAAACATTAGGGGCAAGTGCCTGCTGCTGATCTGACCATCTAAAACATTATGGACGAGGGCCTGCTGCTGAGCTGACCATCTAAAGCATTAGGGGCAAGGGCCTGCTGCCGAGCTGACCAGCTAAAACATTATGGGCGAGGGCCTGCTGCTGAGCTGACTCTCTAAAACATTAGGGGAGAGTGCCTGCGTCTGAGCTGACTAACGAAAAAATTATGGTTGAGGGCCTGCTGCTGAACTGACCATCAAAAATATTATGGTTGTGGGCCTGCTGCTGAGCTGACCATAGAAAAAATTATGGTCGAGGGCCTGCTGCTGAGCTGATCCTCTAAAACATTAGGAGCAGGGGCAGCCTAATAAGCATGTTGATATGATGGAGGAGGAGGAGGGGGACGAGAAAAGGAAGATTGAACCATATACCCATTTTTGGGGTGGAAGGGGTGCATGGGAATACAGTGTGTGTTCCCCTCGTCTCCCCTCCTTGGTTGCTCAAGGAACTACGTACTCTGCTGCCAGTATTGTCAGGAAATTTTTTGAGCAATTTTTCCACAAGGACCTTCTGGGATTGCACCATTTTGCTAGTCCTCTCCACCACAGGAATGAGAGATGGGAACTTCTGTTTGTAGCGGGGCTCGAGAAGGGTGAACAACCAGTAATCGGTGTTGGCCAAAATGCGTATAACGCGAAGGTCACGGGAAAGGCAGCATAACATAAAGTCAGTCGTGTCCCAGAGTCCCAACAGACAAGACTTCGCTGTCCTCGTCAGGAGGATGACTCTCAATCTCCTCATCCTCTTCCTCCTCTTTGGCCCATCCATGCTGAACAGATGGAATAAACATGCTGTGGCAGAGGCAACCATCTCCTGCTCCTCCTCCTCATCATCACCATCCAATTCGCGCTGAGAAGACGAACGGAGGGTGGTCTGGCTATCACCCTGTGTACTGTCTTCCCTCATTTTCACCTCTTCCACATGCAAAGCGTCCTCCTTCAATGTAAGCAGCGAGCGTTTCATTAGACACAGAAGTGGGATAGTTACGCTGATAATAGTGGCATTGCCGCTCACCATCTGTGTTGATTTCTCAAAGTTACGTAAAACCTCACAGAGGTCAGACATCCATGCCCACTTGTCGCTTGTGAAGACTGCCCTCTGCTGCTCACAAAGCTGGGCAACATGAGGAACGTGGAGTTCCAGCGCATGCTCACGTCGCACAACAGTCGGTGAGCTGGCAATTGCAAGCGCTGTTGCAGCAGTATCTTCATTGTGCATCTTGGGGCCTTATGTACATGTTTTACCCAGGGATATACATACCAACAATTTATTTAGCTAAGTACCTGTGCAATTCCCTCTATCAGGGGTTATTAAGAGTGAGGAGATCTAGTTACCTCCTCCTCCTCTTTCTTTGTTTTCACCTTGTCTATTAACTTTTGTAATAATAAAGATTAATTACATATTACATGTGAATATTTTTGCATCATTTATGGGGGCTATTGGGTTGGTCTGGATAGGAGTTGCAATTAGTATGTCTAGGCCCCTAGTTATCTTATACTGTCATATCCGAGGTATATGTTGCAGCATTATCAGACCAGCAGCAGCTGTAGATGACTTTCGGAAATGGGCACACACGTGGCGCACCTTCAACAGTAGCTCAGGTTTTGAGAAACCGCTGAAACACGTGGGCTAGGCATGGTATGTGTGTGAGCTTGCCAAGCTCCAAAGCCGCCACCAAGTTACGGCCATCATCTGACACAACCATGCCTGGTTCTAGGTTGAGTGGCGAGAGTCACAGCTCAGTTTGGTCCCTTATACCCTGCCACAGCTCTTCGGCGATGTGCTGTTTGTCACCTAAACATATTAGTTTAATCACGGCCGGTTGCCGCTTCCCCACTGCAGTGCTACACTGCTTCCAGCTACTGACTGATGGCTGATTGGTGCTGCAAGATGAAAATTCAAAGGTGGAAGTGGAGGAGGAGAAGGGGAGGGTTGCAGCCACAAAATGTAGGTGGTGCTGGAAAACCTGATGGAAGTAGGTAGCAATCCATGGCATTGGTAGCACCTGTGCCATCCCAGGGTATGACTGCCTCCCGGCCTCCACAACGTTCACCCAGTGTGCTGTCAGGGAAATGTAGCGACCCTGGCCACCAGCACTTGTCCATGTGTCAGTCGTTAAGTGGCCTTCCCAATAACTGCTTTGGTCAGGGCACGGGGGATGTTATGGGACACATGCTGGTGTAAGGCGGGGACGGCACACTGGGAAAAATAGTGACGGCTGGTGACTGAGTAATGAAGGACCATCGCCGCCATCAGGCTGTGGAAAGCTTCAGTGTCCACAAGCCTAAATGGCAACATTTCCAGGGCCAGCAATTTGGAAAGGTGTGCATTTAGTGCTATGGCCTGTTGGTGGGTGGCTAGGTATTTGTGCTTTCTTTCAAAGGCCTAGGGTATGGACATTGGTACTCTGCGCTGGGACACAGAAGTGGATGTGCTAGCTGATGGGGCTTGCAAAGGTCCAGGTGCAGGGTGGGAGACACTGCGTCTTGGACAGGGGATTGGCCAGCACGTAACACAGTGGTGTGGTGTGACCCGCAGACACTGATTGTGGACCCAGGCGTTCAGCCCACTTATTAGAGTGCTTTGATGCAATGTGGTGGATCATGCTGGAGGTGGTGAGGTTGGTAGTAGAGATGACCTTGCGGTTTGCCTGGCGGTCGTTTTGCGGCAAACTTTGCTCGTTCGCGATTCGCCAAACATGTGCGCATATGGCAATATTCGCACGTGCCATATTTTTTTGCATTACGCCAAACTTTGACTCATGACACATCCATCAGATGGAACTGGACAGCCAATTGAGACGTTTCAGCACATGGACACACCCCCAGCCCTATAACAGAACCCGATCTGGTAGCCATTTTACATGATGTGTTTTGCCAGTGTAGGGAGAGGTTGCATTTTGGAGCAGGGAAAGTTAGGGACACCAAACGCTAGCTTATTGGGCCACAAAAGTCCTTTTAAGGACTGGTATAGGTGTGCTTTCGATAGGTGTTATATAGAGGGGTGTGATATACTTTTAATATACTTTCTAACACAGAGATTATATTATAGTGTATTTGCATTGAGCAGCAGTTGTGTGCAGTTCTACTGTGATACCGCAGCTAGATAGAGGGACAAACGCTATTGGAGTAACTAATTGCAATGGGTGCGATATACCTGTTGCCCCCCAAAAAACTGCAATATACTTTCTTCCACAAAATCCTGATTGAGGGGTGCTATATACCTGTTTCTGCCAAATACTGATTGAGGGGTGCTATATACCAGTTTCTGCCAAATACTGATTGAGGGGTGCTATATACCTGTTTCTGCCAAATACTGATTGAGGGGTGCCATATATCTTCTTCTACAAAATACTGATTGAGGGGTGCTATTGCTATATACCTTCTTCCACCAAACACTGATTGAGGGGTGCGATACACCTGCTTCCACAAAATACTGATTGAGGGGTGCTATATACCCTTTTCCGCCAAATGCTTATTGAGGGGTGCCATATACCTGTTTCTGCCAAATACTGATTGAGGGGTGCCATATACCTTCTTCCACAAAATACTGATTGAGGTGTACTATTACTATATACCTTCTTCCACCAAATACTGCTCTTCTCTAAGGACTTAGGCAGAGGGTCATTTAGAAAATGACAGGCAAAGGAAGAGGCAGACCATTCCACAGGGATGGTAGGGGTCGGGCAGGTGCACCAGGTCGGAGCCTAAGTGGGAAGTTAAAGAAGGCACATGCGATAACTTCAAAGGGCGCACCAGAGTTGGTTGAGTGGCTCACTCAGCCTTCCGCTTCTGCACCCTCCTCATCCTCTGTATCTGCACCCTCCTCACTCTCTGCATCTGCACCCTCCTCACTCTCTGCATCTGCACCCTCCTCACTCTCTGCATCTGCACCCTCCTCACTCTCTGCTATGTGCACCCCCAAAGACACCACCACCACCACCACCATAGCCCCTCCACTCGAATCAGAGGAATTATTTTCCCATCCATTCCCAGACCTTACTGATGCGCAGCCATTCTTGGCATCAGATGAGGAAGAGGAGGTAGCAACGGACACCACCCAGTGGTCTGACGACATTACCCAGATCATCCCAAGGAGGGTGGTCCCCGCTGTTGCTGCCTACTCCGAGATCTCTAATGTCAGTGGTGGTGAAGGTGACAATGATGATATGTTGATGGACATCACGTGGTTGCCCACAAGAGAGGAAGAGGAGGGGAGTTCATAGGAAGAGACGGTGCAGCAGATAGGGAGGAGAAGCAGGCAGAACTTGCAGTGCACAGGAAGCAAAAAGCAGACTGCAAATGTACCATGCACGGTCACATTTGGCGCTCCCAGGACGCCGGCACCTGGCTCCGCAATGTGGGCTTTTTTTTTATGTGTCAGCTGCTGATAATAGTGTTGCCATCTGCAGCCTGTGCTGTCAACGCATAAGTCACAGTAAGTTCAACACACCTAGGGGCACCTGGCCTCCCATCACCGAGCCCAGTGGGAGCAACGCCTTCAGAACCCACAAAGCCACACTCCCGGCGCGCCACATCCTGCCGCTTCATCTCTCTCCTCCCATTTGTTCTCCACCTTCCACAGTGCTGTCGTCGCCTTCATCTGGCACAAGACAGGCTTCCGTGGCCCAAATGTTCGAGCGTAAAAAGATTATGATGCCGGATAATCCTCTTGCCCAATGGCTAACCGCTGGCTTGTTGGAACTTCTAGCCCGCCAACTACTGACATAAATTGGTGGACTCGGAGGCCTTTAGAAAATGTGTTTCCATTGACACACCGCAATGGAAGGTCCCCGTAAGGAAATATTTTTCCCAGAAGAGGATCCCTGAACTATGTGGCCACGTTCAGCGGCAAGTTAATATATCTCTGGAACACAGTGTCGGTGCAAAGATACATCTGTCCACAGACACGTGGTCTAGCAAACACGGGCAGGGAAGGTACATAACTTTTACTGCCCACTGGGTGAACCTTCTGACGGCCTTCAAGCATGTAACCCGTGGCACCCGTGTGGATTTGGTGTTACCGCCATGGATTGCATGCAGGCCTGCCTCTTCTTCTCCTCCTCCTACTCCATACTCCGTCTCCTCCTTGGTTGACTCCTCCATTTCCACTGCTACAGCCTCTTCCGCTGCACCCCCCAAGCTCCCCAGAATCTATTTGCTGTGCCAGGTGAGATGTTGCCATGCGGTCCTGCACTCCTTTCAGCTCTGCGGTCACAGGCCGATCAGTGGCTAACCCGCTCAATTTGACCGTTGGTACAGTGGTGTTGCGACAATGGTACCAATCTGCTGAGCGCGCTGAAACAGGGCAAAATGACATACGTGCCATGCATGGCACACGTCCTGAACTTAGTCGTGCAGCGATTCGTTGCCAAATACCCCAGTGTCCAGGACGTCTTGCGGCAGGCCAGGAAAATCTCTTGCCATTTTAGAAGATCTTACATGGCCATGGCTCCCCTTGCTGACGTTCAGTGGCGACACCACTTTCCCATCAGACGTCTGATTTGTGACTGCCCGATGCGCTGGGACTCCACCTTGTATATGCTTGATAGGCTGCTCCAGCAGAAACGTGCCTTTACCGACTACCTGTATGAACTCTGCGGCAGGACAGGTTCTGGGGAGATTCATTTTTTTGCACCGCGCCAGTGGCTGCTCATGCGCGACGCATGCAGACTTCTGCGACCATTTGATGAGATCACCAAACTAGTCAGGGTGCCATCAGTGACTTTGTACCTTATGCCTTCTTTCTGGAGCGTGCATTGCATTGTGTCATTGATCAAGCCATCGAGGAGCAGGAAGATGAGGAAGTCGCAATGCTGAATGAATTCCCAAGGGGGGCTACTCCATCTGAGACAAGTCAGCAGGAGTCTGAAGAGGAGTCAGAGGAGGATGGTGGCTGGAGGGAGGAGGAGTAGGAGGAGCGAGAAGAGGAAGCTTTAAACTTTTCGGGGATCCCTGGTGTTGTCCATGGCTGTGGGGCTTGCCTAATATTTGCAATACTGTGCCCCTCACCCCGTACTGTGCCCCTCACCCCGTACGGTGACCCCTTATACCCTGCATTGTGCCCTATTACCACACCCTGTGCAGTGCCTCTAGTTATTCCCTTACTGTGCCCTCTTAGACCCTTTTATCCGGACATGGTATGGCGGTGTTATCCGGTCCCTGTACAGAGGTGTTTTTCGGTCAATGCCATCCTTTTTTAGACCTGGCATGAGAGGGAAAAATATACAGATTGCGGTGTTAAGGACCTTTGCGCCACAATCTGTGTCAGACATACGCCTAACGTTTTTATTTCTATATAATAAATGACCACTTTATTGTATTATTATTTGGGGGTAGAGCTAATATCGTTATACTATATAGGTTCTAGTGTATTATACTGTGCCCTGTATTTCCCAGTAGAAAATGATCCTTGGGAAACACAGTCCTCATCCCTGACCACCAGGACCAGGTAGAGCTCTGTCATATTTAGGATGACTGTCACTGCATTAATTTCCCATGTCAAAAAAGGGACACTTAAGGAACAAAGAGGGACAGAGGGACCTGGGTCAAAAAGAGGGACTGTCCCTCCAAAAGAGGGACACTTGGGAGGCATGGTGTATTGTGAGTGTGGAGCTGGGTATATACTGTGAGTGGGAAGCTGCGTATATACTGTAAGTAAAGGAGCTGTGTATATACTGTGAGTGGGGAGCTGTGTATATACTGTGAGTGGGGAGCTGCGTATATACTGTACTGTAAGTAAAGGAGCTGTGTATATACTGTGAGTAAAGGAGCTGGGTATATAATGTGAGTGGGGAGCTGCGTATATACTGTGAGTAAAGGAGTTGTGTATATACTGTGAGTAAAAGAGCTGCATGTATACTATGAGTAAAGGAGCTGTCTATTAGTGATGAGCGGCAGGTGCCATATTCGATTTCCGACGAAATTCGCGAATATTCGATAGAATATTCGTTTTATATTCGTCGAAATCGAATATTCGTCATTATTCTTGTTATCGCGATTAATATGCGATTTAAATAATCGAATTTCGATTTTAACTTAAAGGCTACTCTCCTATTGAAATCGCAATTCGATTTTTTCAAGTTATAATAATCGAATTTCGATTTTAACTTAGCACTGCTATATGCCATATTAGGCTAACTAATATGGCATATAGCAGTGCTAAGTTAAAATCGAAATTCGATTATTATAACTTGAAAAAATCGAATTGCGATTTCAACGTAATTCTCAAATCCGACAGTACATTCTAGTATATGGAGTCGTTCCCATGGTGATGGGGACGCTCCATAAGCATGGAATATGGCTTCAATGGCTTGGTAGAATTAGCGAATTGACGAATATATTCGTTATATTCCACAAAACGAATATAACGAATGTATTCGTCATATTCCACAAAACGAATATAACGAATGTATTCGTCATATATCACAAAACGAAGATAACGAAGTATTCTGCATCTCAGTAATATCTACCTATTCATCAATTTCGCTAATTCTAGCAATGATATAGGAAAGTTGACTATAGAGACAGCTAAGTATAATTCGCTATGCGATTATATGACTGCTTTTTTTTATAAATAGTATAATTATAATAATTATCAGGTATTATAATTATTCTATTTATTTAAAAAAAAAGCAGTAATATAATCGCATAGCGAATTAAACTTAGCTGTCCAGTCAGTGCCCGTTGCCGCTTCTGCCGACTTCCATGCTCATGGAGCGTCCCCATCACCATGGGAACATCTCCATATACTAGAATGTACTGTCGGATTTGAGAATTACGTTGAAATCGCAATTCGATTTTTTCAAGTTATAATAATCGAATTTCGATTTTAACTTAGCACTGCTATATGCCATATTAGTTAGCCTAATATGGCATATAGCAGTGCTAAGTTAAAATCGAAATTCGATTATTATAACTTGACATAATCGAATTGCGATTCCAACTTGGACCTGGTTTACTATATGGTTGGCTTCAATGGCTTGGTAGAATTAGCGAATTGACGAATATATTCGTTATATTCCACAAAACGAATATAACGAATGTATTCGTCATATTCCACAAAACGAAGATAACTAAGTATTCGTCATATTCCACAAAATGAAGATAACGAAGTATTCTGCATCTTTGTTTTAGCTACCTATTCATCAATTTCGCTAATTCTAGCAATGATATAGGAAAGTTGACTATAGAGACAGCTAAGTTTAATTCGCTATGCGATTATATTACTGCTTTTTTTTTAAATAAATAGAATAATTATAATACCTGATAATTATTATAATTATACTATTTATAAAAAAAAGCAGTCATATAATCGCATAGCGAATTAAACTTAGCTGTCTCTATAGTCAACTTTCCTATATCATTGCTAGAATTAGCGAAATTGATGAATAGGTAGATATTACTGAGATGCAGAATACTTCGTTATCTTCGTTTTGTGATATATGACGAATACATTCGTTATATTCGTTTTGTGGAATATGACGAATACATTCGTTATATTCGTTTTGTGGAATATAACGAATATATTCGTCAATTCGCTAATTCTACCAAGCCATTGAAGCCATATTCCATGCTTATGGAGCGTCCCCATCACCATGGGAACGACTCCATATACTAGAATGTACTGTCGGATTTGAGAATTACGTTGAAATCGCAATTCGATTTTTTCAAGTTATAATAATCGAATTTCGATTTTAACTTAGCATTGCTATATGCCATATTAGGCTAACTAATATGGCATATAGCAGTGCTAAGTTAAAATCGAAATTCGATTATTATAACTTGAAAAAATCGAATTGCGATTTCAACGTAATTCTCAAATCCGACAGTACATTCTAGTATATGGAGATGTTCCCATGGTGATGGGGACGCTCCATGAGCATGGAAGTCGGCAGAAGCGGCAACGGGCACTGACTGGAGCAGCCAGGAAGCCAGGAATCCAAAGGACAGGTAAGAACAACTTTAGGGAAGTGGGAAAGAAAAAAATATAACAATAAAAAAAAAAAAAAAAAAAAGAATATTCGAAATATCGAATTTATATCACTATATTCGAAATATTCGCGAATTAGCGAAGTGCCGATATTCGCGAAAAAAATTCGATATTCGAATATTCGCGCTCAACACTACTGTCTATATACTGTGAGTAAAGGAGCTGGGTATATAATGTGAGTGGGGAGCTGCATATATACTGTGAGTAAAGGAGCTGTTTACATACTGTGAGTAAAAGAGCTGCATGTATACTATGAGTAAAGGAGCTGTCTATATACTGTGAGTAAAGCAGCTGCACATATACTGTGAGTTGGGAGCTGCGTATATTCTGTAAGCAAAGGAGCTGTGTATATACTGTGAGTGGGGAGCTGCATATATACTGTAAGTAAAGGAGCTGGGTATATACTGTGAGTGGGGAGCTGGGTATATACTGTGAGTGGGGAGCTGCGTATATACTGTGAGTGGGGAGCTGGGTATATACTGTGAGTGGGGAGCTGGGTATATACTGTGAGTGGGGAGCTGGGTATATACTGTGAGTGGGAAGCTGCGTATATACTGTGAGTGGGGAGCTGCGTATATACTGTGAGTGGGGAGCTGGGTATATACTGTGAGTAAAGCAGCTGCACATATACTGTGAGTTGGGAGCTGCGTATATACTGTAAGCAAAGGAGCTGTGTATATACTGTGAGTGGGGAGCTGCATATATACTGTAAGTAAAGGAGCTGGGTATATACTGTGAGTGGGGAGCTGGGTATATACTGTGAGTGGGGAGCTGGGTATATACTGTGAGTGGGGAGCTGCGTATATACTGTGAGTGGGGAGCTGCGTATATACTGTGAGTGGGGAGCTGCGTCTATACTGTGAGTGGGGAGCTGGGTATATACTGTGAGTGGGAAGCTGCGTATATACTGTGAGTGGGGAGCTGCGTATATACTGTGAGTGGGGAGCTGCGTATATACTGTGAGTGGGGAGCTGCGTATATACTGTGAGTGGGGAGCTGCGTATATACTGTGAGTGGGGAGCTGGGTATATACTGTGAGTAAAGGAGCTGTGTATATACTGTGAGTAAAGGAGCTGGGTATATACTGTGAGTAAAGGAGCTGGGTGTATCCTATGAGTGGGGAGCTGCGTATATACTGTGAGTGGGGAGCTGCATATATACTGTGAGTGGGGAGCTGCGTATATACTGTGAGTAAAGGAGCTGTGTATATACTGTGAGTGGGGAGCTGCGTATATACTGTGAGTAAAGGAGCTGGGTATATACTGTGAGTGGGGAGCTGCGTATATACTGTGAGTGGGGAGCTGCGTATATACTGTGAGTGGGGAGCTGCGTATATACTGTGAGTGGGGAGCTGCGTATATACTGTGAGTAAAGGAGCTGTGTATATACTGTGAGTGGGGAGCTGGGTATATACTGTGAGGGGTATACTTAAGGAGCTGGGTATATACTGTGAGTGGGGAGCTGGGTATATACTGTGAGTAAAGGAGCTGGGTATATACTGTGAGTGGGGAGCTGCGTATATACTGTGAGTGGGGAGCTGCGTATATACTGTGAGTGGGGAGCTGCGTATATACTGTGAGTGGGGAGCTGCGTATATACTGTGAGTAAAGGAGCTGTGTATATACTGTGAGTGGGGAGCTGGGTATATACTGTGAGTAAAGGAGCTGGGTATATACTGTGAGTGGGGAGCTGGGTATATACTGTGAGTAAAGGAGCTGGGTGTATCCTATGAGTGGGGAGCTGCGTATATAGTGTAAGTAAAGGTGCTACATATATACTGTGAGTAATAGATATGTGTATAAAAATATTTTTCATCAGAACACATATCAGACCCCCAGGCTTAATGAGATTCCCAATCCTCATCAGACTACAGATCAGACCCCCAAATGAGACCTTCAATCTTCACCAGACACCCAAACTTCATCAGGCTGCAGATCAGACCCCCGTTCCTCAACTGACCTCAGATTAGACCCCAATCTTCATCAGACATAAAAAATATAAAAATGTAAAAAAACGTACCTCTCCTTGAAAGTTCAAAACTTCAAAGTTCTGTGTTCAGCACCAGGGACAACACATTGATCGAGTAGCTGTGCATCACAGGGGACGTTCCTGGTTGTTGATGGCTTTTGGTCCTCAAGAGATGTTGCAAATCTGATAGCCGCAATCAATGCTTTATACTACATGACCCCCTTCCGATTGGAAATAATTTGTCCTTGATCCAAAATGGCGGCTTTCAAGCTGGTGGCCATGTTCCGGACATAGCCTAAAAGATAGGACTCCTCATCCATTACTTTCTGGCGTATGCAAATACTTCATTTTCCCTTTTGTTTCTGAAATAAAATAAAAGCTATTTGATAAGGTGCAGCAGATATTTTTCTTTTTGTATAACAACTTAAATGATTGTAGTATTGCAGGTATTAATCAAATGAAAGCAGATTTACATTTCCATAGTATTTTCTAGGCCAATAGATACTTTTTTCTCCATTTCAATGTAACAGAGATTGACTCTGTGATTTATGAATCTATTTTTTTCCTACCATAATGTGCCCTTTGCTACATAGCATCAATTTTGGCAATCTATTCCAGATGTTCATTTGAAATTATGTGCTCATTTTACATAAACTGCAAGAAAAATGAACGACTTCAATGCATCATAAAGAAATGTGTGCTCTTTTTATTTTAATGATAATCACATATACGCTGATGAAAGGGGTATTTTGCGGCACTATTTAATATAATAATTTTCTGCATATTATGAAGTACATACATCATCTGAAGATTTAAAACTGTAGTAGGTTTTTATTACCTAGTAGAAATAATTCACATCAAAACTGCTGGCATGAGAAGGTAGTGATTCTCCTTCTGGGACTTGTGTGCTGATAAGGGACAACAGCTCTTTAAGGTTTTGGACAGTGAATTACAGAGTAGCAGCATTGGCTACATTCACACAACCGTGAAAAAAACAACCATTAAAAATGGAGTCACTGTCAGTTTTTCAAGGCCATTTTGCATCCTTATGTTTTTAATGGTCATCTTGCTTTTGTTTTTAACACCCATGTTTTTTAACATGACTGCAGTGCCCCCAGTATCTATAATGGCCCCAATGTAGTGCTCCCAGTATCTATAATGTCCCCCATAATATCCCCAGTATATATAAGGCCCCTAGTTTCCCCTGCATATAAAATTCCTCCCACCGTAACCCCCCAATATATAAAATATCCCCCAATAGTGCCACCCTTTATATAAACTCCCCCCAATAGTGTCCCACGGTATATTAAATGCCCCTATAGTGTTCCCCCTAGTACAAAAAGGCCCCTAATAGTGCCCCCAGAATAAATAAGGCCCCCCATGAAAGCACCAATTTGAAAAAAATCTCATCCACTTGAACACGCTGACACACACACTGCACTGGAGGGAAAGGAAGGACCTGATGCTTTTGTTTAAGGTCCATTCACATGTCCGCAAATGGGTCCGTATCCGTTCCACAATATCGGGGACTGGTGCGGATCCATTTATTCTCAATGGGGCAGGAATGGATGCGGAGAGCACACTATGTGCTCTCTGCATCCGCATTTCTGGAGAGTGGCCTCAAACTTCCGGGCTGCGAACAAGAATAGGCAGTTCTATGGGGGATGCCAGCCGGGTGTATTGCGGATCCGCAATACACTACGGACGTGTGAATGGACCCTAACTCCTGAAAAGTTTTTTTTTAACAGCCATTTGATGAGTACACTTCTGTCTATACGGCCATTAAAAACTGGCCCATTGATTTCAGTGGGGTCCATCTGGCCGTGAAAACGAACAGAAATAGGACATAATTTATATATAACGGTCGTTAGACCCCAAAAAAGGGGACACTAACAATTATTACACTATAAAAACTACATCTTTATTTAATACATTTGAAAACCCCAAACTAAAGACCGACAGATTATGTACATATAAAACTATTAGGGACTGGCAGAGTATTATTGTCATCTAATTTATAGCAAGCAGAAGGGGACAGAGTTGATGCTTTGTTTCACTGTGTACTTATTAAACACTGTTTTTAATGCTACCCTGTGTGGTGTATTTATTGCTTCTCACATGTCACAATTGTATATATACAGTTGCAAGAAAAAGTATGTGAACCCTTTGGAATGATATGGATTTCTGCACAAATTGTCCTTAAAATGTGATCTGATCTTCATCTAAGACACAACAATAGACAATCACAGTCTGCTTAAACTAATAACACACAAAGAATTAAATGTTAACATGTTTTTATTGAACACACCATGTAAACATTCACAGTGCAGGTGGAAAAAGTATGTGAACCCCTAGACTAATGACATCTCCAAGAGCTAATTGGAGTGAGGTGTCAGCCAACTGGAGTCCAATCAATGAGATGAGATTGGAGGTGTTGGTTACAGCTGCCCTGCCCTATAAAAAACACCCACCAGTTCTGGGTTTGCTTTTCACAAGAAGCATTGCCTGATGTGAATGATGCCTCACACAAAAGAGCTCTCAGAAGACCTATGATTAAGAATTGTTGACTTGCATAAAGCTGGAAAGGGTTATAAAAGTATCTCTAAAAGCCTTGCTGTTCATCAGTCCACGGTAACACAAATTGCCTATAAATGGAGAAAGTTCAGCACTGCTGCTACTCTCCCTAGGAGTGGCCGTCCTGTAAAGATTACTGCAAGAGCACAGCGCAGACTGCTCAATGAGGTGAAGAAGAATCCTAGAGTGTCAGCTAAAGACTTACAAAAGTCTCTGGCATATGCTAACATCCCTGTTAGCAAATCTTCGATACATAAAACACTAAACAAGAATGGATTTCACGGGAGGATACCACAGAGGAAGCCACTGCTGTCCAAAAAAAACATTGCTGCACGTTTACGGTTTGCACAAGAGCACCTGGATGTTGTGGCGGCTCTCCCAGGTCACACTAACGCCGATTGGCGTCATCTCTCGTGAGCCGAGATTTCCTGTGAACGGGCGCACACAGGCGCGCGTGTTCACAGGAACGGAAAGTAAGCGAGTTGATCTCCAGCCTGCCAGCGGCGATCGTTCGCTGGCAGGCTGGAGATGCGATTTTTTTAACCTGTGTAAAGTAGCACCAACCACCACTACACTACACTACACCCCCTCCTGTCACTTATTAACCCCTTATGAACCCCTGATCACCCCATATAGACTCCCTGATCACCCCCCTGTCATTGATCACCCCCCTGTAAGGCTCCATTCAGATGTCCGTATGTGTTTTACGGATCCACGCATCCATGGATCGGATCCGCAAAACACATACGGACGTCTGAATGGAGCCTTACAGGGGGGTGATCACCCCATATACACTCCCTGATCACCCCCTGTCATTGATCACCCCCCTGTCATTGATCATCCCCCTTTTGCAGCCTAGGTGGGCAAAGGGGCCCACATTCCAAAGTGCACCTTTAGGATTTCACAGGTCATTTTTTACAGATTTTGATTCAAACTACTTCTCACACATATGGGCCCCTAAAATGCCAGGGCAGTATAACTACCCCACAAGTGACCCCATTTTGGAAAGAAGACCCCCCCCCCCCCCCCCCCCAAGGTATTTTGTGATGGGCATAGTGAGTTCATGGAAGTTTTTATTTTTTGTCACAAGTTAGTGGAATATGAGACTTTGTAAGGAAAAAAAAATCATAATTTTCCGCTAACTTGTGACAAAAAGTAAAAAGTTCTATGAACTCACTATGCCCATCAGCGAATACCTTAGGGTGTCTACTTTCCGAAATGGGGTCATTTGTGGGGTTTTTCTACTGTTTGGGCATTGTAGAACCTCAGGAAACATGACAGGTGCTCAGAAAGTCAGAGCTGCTTCAAAAAGCGGAAATTCACATTTTTGTACCATAGTTTGTAAACGCTATAACTTTTACCCAAACAATTTTTTTTTTACCCAAACAATTTTTTTTAATCAAAGACATGTAGAACAATAAATTTCGCGAAAAATTTATATATGGATGTCTTTTTTTTTTGCTAAATTTTACAACTGAAAGTAAAAAATGTCATTTTTTTGCAAAAAAATCGTTAAATTTCGATTAATAACAAAAAAAGTAAAAATGTCCGCAGCAATGAAATACCACCAAATGAAAGCTCTATTATTGAGAAGAAAAGGAGGTAAAATTCATTTGGGTGGTAAGTTGCATGACCGAGCAATAAACCGCTAAAGTTGTGGAGTGCCGATTTGTAAAAAAGGGCCTGGTCACTAGGGGGATATAAACCTGTGGTCCTTAAGTGGTTAATAGCCTTATAGACTTTGATTCTAAAGATGGCTATTTTTAACTGTTGTGTCAATGCAGGTTAACAGGTAGCACTGGAGGGACAGTGTTCTTCCTTTAGGAAGCTTCCTTCCCCTCTCTCAGTATCCCTTCAAGTTTGCGCTATGTAATATGATCTTTCAGTGAAAAGCTTTCACAAATTTTAAACTTCATAGTTGTCCTGGATTTTTAGTGAGTGCAGCGTTTCTGGACAGCTACAGTGTAATAGCTAGGTATATGGGTAGACAAATCCGATAAGTAATTTTTTTTTTCTTTTACAAGATATATTACAAATTTTATTACATTTCAATACATTATTGAATCATGACAGAACATATATTTAAAAATAGGTGTGCAGAACTTTGTAGACTAAATTTAAACAAATTGGGATTTTCTCCAGGGTAAACTATTGTAAAAATCAGGGCAACCTGTACAAAATATATAATAATATTAATAAGAATGGATATCCACAAAATAATATTTTACGGTATTTAGAATTTCTCATACAAAGAGAAAAGCAATCAAGCTAATATAGGCTATCTATGCAGAGCTGGATTCTTCTAATTAAAATGTTGAAGACTACCAAATGGCTTTCAGGGCAACTTGCTGACTGTTTTATAAGCCAACTAAATAGTTTTTTCATATGTATGCATACATGTCTGATGCATTAGATTTACATAAAAGTTGATAAATACTGTATAACCAAATCAAACAAATTTGTCAAAAATATTAGACTCGTCATTTACACTGACGAGCAAAAGGATACTAATGTTTTAAACCTTTGAATTTCAGGCTCCATATCTCACCATTCACTAGAGCTTTGAACGTAAGACTACCATAATTTTATAGACAACCCTCTTGGCTATCTCATACATAAATTGGACTTACAGCTATTTAGCATATCATTAGTTATGCAGATTATTGTCATGTAACTGAAGAAAAAGCTGTATTCATACCCAAGTGAGTCGACCAGTGTGCACCAACATTGGGAACGTGTAGAAGAGACCTGGGAACAGATTTTGATTGAGACGTGCTTGAATCTGATCGAGAGGATGCCCAGAAGGATTCGGGCAGTGTTGAAGGCCAATGGTGGATTGATTGAACAAAATAATAAAATTAAAATTTAGAATTTTAGGAACAAAACAGTAACAGTGCAGTTACATGACAATAATCTGCATAACTAATCATATGCTAAATGGCTTCAAGTCCAATTTATATATGAGATAATTGTCTATAAAATTATGGTACTCTCACATTCTAAGCTGTAGTGGATGGGGGGGGGGGATATGGAGACTGAAAGTAAAAAGTTCAAAACATTGTTACCCTTTTGCTCATCAGTGTATTTATAGTGGGAAATGATCCAATAACACACATCTGTGAGTGGCAGAAGTATGTGAACCTTCTAGGTTGATGTCCTTGTGCAGCAATAATTGCAATTGAACATTTCCAGTAATTGATGATTATTCCTGCACGTTAACTTAGAGGAATCTTAGCCCAATCCTCCGTACTGAATAGCTTCAACTCTGTTATGTTGGTGGTTTTCTTTTCATGATATATGAACCATGTTAGCCAGTAAGTAGAAAATTAAATAAAATGAGATTCCTTATGGTTTATACCTTTTTAAAATGGCTAACTGAAATGAATATGAGAAAAATACTAGACTACTCTGGTCTCTTCATTCCATGTGCAGACAATATGCAAATGTATATAGTCCCAGCCTCGGTAAAATATTTTCTTGACTTAGAAAAAGTCAAGTTGCCCTGAAAGCTGAAAAACATTTGCTTTAAAGTATTCAACATTTGAATCATAAGAAGAATCCAGCTTTCTATGGATAGCCTATGATGAAGAGTCAGGTGTGTTTGCAATATTGTGTACACGTCTATTCATTGTCAAGAAGCAATTAATTCATGGCTTGGAAATGAGCTCTATGTGTAATGTGACCTTTTAGTGTTGGCGTATAGAGTTTGCTGACCTTTCTTTTACTTTTTTTTTTTTTTTTTTTTCTGTTTTGACAGATGCTATGCTTCTAGTTGCTGACAGGCTGGAGGGGCCATTCAATATTGAGTCACTTATGGATCCTATCGACATGAAAATTTCTGAAGCCATTGTGAACCTGCAAGAAAACAGTGTGCAAGTGTCAGGGAAGGTAACCAACATCACTCATCATAATTAATGTAATAAATCAATGCCCATTATGACTTATCAGGTCATAAACTTTCTGGGAGAGGTGTGACAGGAAGATATTATTCATAAGAAAGTTGTTAGGCATTTTAAGTTACTCAAACAATTATTTATTATATAGTGTAATCATCTTCTGTATAATGAAGTGCAAAAAGGGGGGGGAAATTCAGGTACAAATAAAATCTAATGTTGTCAAAATGCAGTCCTGCACATTGAAGGTTGCATTTTAGAGAGATCTTAAAGGGGTTTTCTCAAGACGCAGGTTTATACTTACCTGCTCCCAGCGCGCCGTCCACTTCCTGTGTTCGGCAGGGGGCAGGCTCCATCTTCATTGATGTCTTCTCCCAGCAGGGCCGCACACTATACTGAACGCGTAAGCCGAGTCCGCGCATGCGCCCTGGTGACTTCTTCCTGGCCAGTATAGTATACTTGCCAGGAAGAAGTCACCAGGGCGCATGCGCAGACTCGGCGTGCGCGTTCAGTACAGCGCGCGGCCAGCCGGGAGAAGAAAAGAAGACGTCTGCGCACGCGCGGCCACCGCGATTACTGAGAAGAGCGGTGGCCGTGACCAGGGGAGACGGAGGACAACAGTCAGGTAAGTATAGGTTTATTTTTTTCTAAGGGGTGGGGATTTGTTAATTAAATATATTTAGAAAAATGATCACTGTTAAACCATTACCAGATTTAACAGTGATCATTAAGATGATAATACCCCTTTAAGGATACAAGCAAAGGGTAGAAATTATGCAAGCTGAATTTTAGATCAATAGTGGTATGAATCTATCTCACATAGAGGAGGTAGTATTGAAGGTAAAGATGTAGTAGATTATACAGTGCCTTGAAAAAGTACTCATATCCCTTGAACTTTTCCACATTGTTTCATGTTATACCCACAAATTTAAATGTATTTTAATTGGGATTTTATGTGATAGACCAACACAAAGTAGCAAGAATGTAAGTAAAAAGGAAATGATACATGATTTTTTTTTTATAAATACAAATCTGGAAAGTGTGGTGTGCATTTGTATTCAATACTTTGTAGAACCATATTTAGTGCAATTACAGCTGACAGTATTTTGAGGTATGTCTCTACAAGTTTTGCAATTCTAGAGGCTGAACATTTTGCCCATTCTTCTTTGCAAAGTAGCTCAGATTGGATGGAGAATGTCTGTGAACAACAATTTTTTTAATTCTTGCCATAGATTCTCAATGGGATTTAGGTCTGGATGTTGACTGAGCATGCTTTGATCTAAGCCATTGCATTGTAGCTGTGGCTATATGTTTAGGGTTGTTGTCTTACTGAAAGGTAAACCTCTGCCCCAGTCTCAAGTCTTTTGCAGCCTCTACCAGGTTTTCCTCCAGGATTGCCCTGTATTTAACTCCATCTATATTCCCATCAACTCTGACAAGCTTCTCTGCTGAACAAAAGCATCCCACCACCATGTTTCATGTTGGAGATGGTATATGCAGTGCTAGTTTTCCGCCACACATAGCGTTTTGCATTTAGGTATAAAAGTTAAACTTTGGTCTCATCTGACCAGAGCACCTTCTTCCACATGCTTGCTGTATCCCTGACATGGTTTATGGCAAACTGAAAATAGGACTTATCATGGCTTGCTTTAAAAATGTCTTTCTTCTTGCCACTCTTCCATAAAGGACAGATTTACTAGTACACGACTAATAGTTGTCCTGTGGACAGATTCTCCCACCTTAGCTGTGGATCTCTGCAGCTCCTCCAGAGTTATCATGGGCCTCTTAATTGCTTCTCTAATAAGTGCTCTCCTTGCCTGGTCTGTTTAGGTGGACAGGCATGTCTTGGTAGGTGCCATACTTTTTCTTCGGATGGTGGATTAAATGGTAGTCCATGAGATGTTCAGAGCGTGGGATATTTTATTATACCTCAACCCTGCTTTACACTTCACAACTTTATCCCTGTCCTGTCTGGTGTGTTCCTTGGTTTTCATTATGCTTTTTGATCACTAATGTTCTATAACAAATCTCAGAACATCTGTGGTTATACTGAGAATACATTACACATAGGTGAGCTCTATTTACTAATTAGTATTAGATTTTATTTAGGGGTATCAGAGTACAAGGGGCTGAATACAAATGCATGCCAACCTTTTCAGATTTTTATTTATTACAAATTTTGAAAACCATGTGCCATTTTTTTCACTCACATACTTGCTACTTTGTGTTGGTCTATCACATAAAATCCCAATAAAATACATTTAAACTTGTGGGTGTAACGTGAAAAAATGTAAAAAATAAAAAAAGGGTAGAAATATGCTTTTCAAGTTACTGTATGTTGGTACTACAGGTCGTTTAAAAGTGTTGGGGTCTGACAGCAGAAGTAAAAAGAAGGCCAGGTGCAGAGAGGAAATTGAGAAAATATAGCTTGGTATCTAAAAAAGAAAGAAATTGACAATTGGAAAATAAAAGCATATTAGAAAATGAGCCAGACACTGAGCTCACACTGTATATCGCTCAGAAGCTTTTGAGGCAGTCATCTCAGTCTTCCTGCTCAGTGAACACTACACCCCCTCCCTTTTATGACAACAGTGTCTTAACAGTGGGTTGACATTAAATCCTGCTCCATCGAACCCTCTCCTTCACTTCCTTCACTCCCACACTTGCAGAGGGATTAAGCCCAATATATACAGTACAGACCAAAAGTTTGGACACACCTTCTCATTCAAAGAGTTTTCTTTATTTTCATGACTATGAAAATTGTAAATTCACACTGAAGGCATCAAAACTATGAATTAACACATGTGGAATTATATACATAACAAAAAAGTGTGAAACAACTGAACATATGTCATATTCTAGGTTCTTCAAAGCCACCTTTTGCTTTGATTACTGCTTTGCACACTCTTGGCATTCTCTTGATAAGCTTCAAGGGGTAGTCACCTGAAATGGTTTTCACTTCACAGGTGTGCCCTGTCAGGTTTAATAAGTGGGATTTCTTGCCTTATAAATGGGGTTGGGACAATCAGTTGCGTTGTGGAGAAGTCAGGTGGATACACAGCTGATAGTCCTACTGAATAGACTGTTAGAATTTGTATTATGGCAAGAAAAAAGCAGCTAAGTAAAGAAAAACGAGTGGCCATCATTACTTTAAGAAATGAAGGTCAGTCAGTCTGAAAAATTTGAAAAACTTTGAAAGTGTCCCCAAGTGCAGTCACAAAAACCATCAAGTGCTACAAAGAAACTGGCTGACATGCGGACCGCCCCAGGAAAGGAAGACCAAGAGTCACCTCTGCTGCGGAGGATAAGTTCATCCGAGTCACCAGCCTCAGAAATCGCAGGTTAACAGCAGCTCAGATTAGAGACCAGGTCAATGCCACACAGAGTTCTAGCAGCAGACACATCTCTAGAACAACTCTTAAGAGGAGACTGTGTGAATCAGGCCTTCATGGTAGAATATCTGCTAGGAAACCACTGCTAAGGACAGGCAAGAAGCAGAGGAGACTTGTTTGGGCTAAAGAACACAAGGAATGGACATTAGACCAGTGGAAATCTGTGCTTTGGTCTGATGAGTCCAACTTTGAGATCTTTGGTTCCAACCACCGTGCCTTTGTGCGACGCAGAAAAGGTGAACGGATGGACTCTACATGCCTGGTTCCCACCGTGAAGCATGGAGGAGGAGGTGTGATGATGTGGGGGCGCTTTGCTGGTGACACTGTTGGGGATTTGAAGGCATACTGTACCAGCATGGCTACCACAGCATCTTGCAGCGGCATGCTATTCCATCCGGTTTGCGTTTAGTTGGACCATCATTTATTTTTCAACAGGACAATGACCCCAAACACACCTCCAGGCTGTGTAAGGGCTATTTGACCATGAAGGAGAGTGATGGGGTGCTGCGCCAGATGACCTGGCCTCCACAGTCACAGACCTGAACTCAATCGAGATGGTTTGGGGTGAGCTGGACCGCAGAGTGAAGGCAAAAGGGACAACAAGTGCTATGCATCTCTGGGAACTCTTTCAAGACTGTTGGAAGACCAGTTCAGGTGACTACCTCTTGAAGCTCATCAAGAGAATGCCAAGAATGTGCAAAGCAGTAATCAAAGCAAATGGTGGCTACTTTGAAGAACCTAGAATATGACACATTTTCAGTTGTTTCACACTTTTTTGTTATGTATATAATTCCACATGTGTTAATTCATAGTTTTGATGCCTTCAGTGTGAATCTACAATTGTCATAGTCATGAAAATAAAGAAAACTCTTTGAATGAGAAGGTGTGTCCAAACTTTTGGTTTGTACTATATATATATATATATATATATATATATATATATACACACACACACACACACACACATGTTTATATTAGAGATTAGCAAACCTCTTGTATTTTTTTTTTATTCATTGAATTTTATAAAAAATTCAAATAGTGTCCAAATTGATTTTGCACAAATAGGTTGCTTCAATTGGGCTAAAACTTGGTATATGACACTCTGTTAGATTTTTTAAATATATTTCCTTATCTCTTTTACATTTTTATCTTGCTTTTTTTCTTCTCATCCTCACCCCATTTTAAAGTCCTGAACACAATAGCAAATAATGTCAGAATAACATTGATATATATAGCTATGGATAAATGCATGGTTGATGCGTGTTTCATTTTTTATATTAGAAAGCTTACAAAAATTGACTCTTAGCAGGGGTAGATGGTGTTTAAACACACAGTGTTATGGGGAAAAAACAGTGGCTGGTTGGAACCAAGAGTCCAGAAATAATTTATTAACGAAGGGAGATCTTTGTTCCTGTATACACACACTCATTAATGTCATAACAAATAGTGGCTTATTCTGCACAAGAGTCCAAAAATTATGCATTAATCGGGGTAGAATGCCTGCCCATATTTATGCAGGCAAAACTGTTAATTATCAGAAGAAATAGTAGCTTGTTCTGAACGGGTCTGGAAAATTTCTCCCTTTTAAATGGGAGCATCAGCAGTACAATGTGGATGTTGCGGTAATGGTAGTGGCAGTAGAGGAATTGGCAGTAGGGGGATTATCAGTAGGCAGATTAGCATTAGAGAGTAGCTGCTGCGGTGCCGGCAGCAGTAGCAGCAGCCATATGGTATGGAATATTATGTTAGGCAGTAAGAAAGTGACATGATGGTGGAAGCTGCCATAGAGTACAGAATATGATGATAGGCAGGCAGACTGTGGCAGTGGCATATTGGGGCACCATCAGCATGGGCAGATCTAATCATAAGTCTCAGCCAGAGTGTAGAAATTCTCACAGATACATGCCTTATTCATTTTGACAAAAGTGATGTTTTCTACACTGGCACAATGCCCCCCTGCCCCACTAAAAACTATCTCTGAGATGACACTAGGTGTTAGACAAAAGCAGTACAGCGAGAGCAAACTGAAACATTTCCATCCACTGTACCCAAAATCCTATGGGGTCAGGGAACAGAGTATGGGACCAGAGAATTTCCATAGCCAATTCAAAAAATTTGATAATTTTAACCCTTTCCTGGTTAACCCTTTCGAATACGGCAAACGGCGAGATGGAAAGAAAGTCAAAATAGCCAATTTAAAGTTTTTGGGTTGCTTCAGTTCTCACAAAAAAATTGAAGAAAAAGTGATCAAAAAATCATACACACCACAAAATGGTATCAATGAAAAGTACATATCACTCCCCCAAAAATTTGTCCTCACACAGCTCCATAGGCATAACTACAAAAAAAGTTTTAGGAGTCATAATATGGCAATGAAAATATTTTTTTTTTCCAGGTTTTAATTTTTTTTTCAGTATTAAAACACAAGAAAAACTATACAAATGTGGTATTGCTGTAATTGTACTGAAACAGAGAATGAAGAGCACAAGTCAGTTTTACTGCCTAGTGAACATAAAAAGCAAAACCCATAAAACTCTGGTGGAATATTATTTTTTTCCAATTCTACCATATCTGGAATTTTTGTTCAGCTTCCCAGCATATCCTATGCAATATAAAATTATGCCATTAGAAAGTATAGCTTGTCCTGCAAAATACAAGTCCTCATATGGCTATGTGAACAAAAGAAAAAAAGCTATGGGCCCAAAAAGGCAGGGAATGAAAAATGAAAACATAAAAACGGAAAATCACTCTGTCTGCAAGGGGTTAAACAATTTTTTGCGGGGAAAAAATGGACAGCTGGGCAGAGGTATGAATATGGTACAGCACAATAAAATTTTGTTGAAGGTACGGGGAAGAAGCAATTTTTATGGACACCTGAATGGCAAAAAGTCTAGCTAATGGCATACAGAAGAAATCAATTTTAAAGAAGAATTATATTTTGGTGAAAATGCAATTACACTATTACAGACACTGACCAAAAAGTTCAATTGATAGGATATGGTAAAAACTGTGGCTGATGACATTGAGAAGAATTACATTTTAGAAATTGATTCAATTTTTATAGAAGGCATGGAACTGCACCACTATGGACACCTGGCCAAAAGTCCAACTAATGGAATGTGGCAAAAAATGGGAGTTCTATTTTCCAACAGGATCTAGTGATGCTACCTCATGTGCTGCAATAGAGCCCTGGTACCTATATATGTGTTTGAATGCTCATGGCTTATATGAATCCTGCAGATCTTGCACAAGGCTGTGGATTTGTGTCCTTGTGCAGAAAAATCATTAAACAGGAGCTGATCGCATACTACTAGAGGCAGCCCAGCTTGGTCTAAGCCTGGCACTTTTGAGCCTGCAACCCCAGTCCCAGTTCCTGAGCTGATCACAATAGAAGCAGATGTGGCCCTGACATTTCTTTAAGGGGCTTTAGATGTACATTCCCACTGCTCTTTATTGGGACTAGCAAAATTGCAAGTATTTTTCTATAATTTAAAGACAGAAGCACAATTAAATGGGGACAAGCACTGACATAAACGATTGCTCTTCTCCATATTGAGGAGGAGATCGCTGCATGCAATAGCAGCGATCTACTGCGCTGACGGGCAGGTGATTGCCGGGAAGGACTGCTTCCCTCCTGACAATGGCCTGCTTCATCTGAAGATCTAATATTAGCCTCAGACTTAGGCCTCATGCACACGACCGTTGTGTGCATCCGTGGCCATTGTGCCGTTTTCCGTTTTTTTTCACTGACCCATTGACTTTCAATGGGTCCGTGGAAAAATCGGAAAATGCACCGTTTTGCAGCCGAGGCCGTGATCCGTGTATCCTGTCCGTCAAAAAAATATGACCTGTCCTATTTTTTTGACGGACAACGGTTCACGGACCCATTCAAGTCAATGGGTCCGTGAAAGAACACGGATGCACACAAGATTGGCATCCGTGTCCGTGATCCGTGGCCGTAGGTTGCTTTCATACAGACGGATCCGAAGATCCGTCTGCATAAAAGCTTTTTCTGATCTAAGTTTTCACTTCGTGAAAACTCATATCCGACAGTATATTCTAACACAGAAGCGTTCCCATGGTGATGGGGACGCTTCTAGTTATAATACACTGCAAACTTTGTACAAGACTGCCCCCTGCTGCCTGGCAGCACCCGATCTCTTACAGGGGGATATGATAGCACAATTAACCCCTTCAGGTGCGGCACCTAAAGGGGTTAATTGTACTATCATATTCCCCTGTAAGAGATCAGGGCTGCCAGGCAGCAGGGGGCAGACCCCCCCCCTCCCCAGTTTGAATATCGTTGGTGGCACAGTGTGCGCCCCCCATCGGGCCCCCCCCTTCCTCCCTCTAATGTTAGAAATCGTTGGTGGCACAGTGTGCGCCCACCATCGCCCCCCCTTCCTCCCTCTAATGTTATAAATCGTTGGTGGCACAGTGTGCGCCCACCATCGCCCCCCCCCTCCCTCCCTCTATTGTAATAAATCGTTGGTGGCACAGTGTGCCCCCACCATCGCCCCCCCTCCCTCCCTCTATTGTAATAAATCGTTGGTGGCACAGTGTTCCAACCACCATCGGCCCCCCCCTCCCTCTATAGCAGTAACAACATTGGTGGCAGTGTGCGGCCTCCCATTCCCCCCACCCCCCCATCATTGGTGGCAGCGGAGTTCCGATCGGAGTCCCAGTTTAATCGCTGGGGCTCCGATCGGTAACCATGGCAACCAGGAAGCTACTGCAGCCCTGGTTGCCATGGTTACTTAGCAATAGTACAACAGTAGAAGATTCATACTTACCTGCTTGCTGCTGCGCTGTCTGTGAACGGCCGGGAGCTCCTCCTACTGGTAAGTGACAGTTCTTTAGCAATGCGCCGCACAGACCTTTCACTCACCAGTAGGTGGAGCTCCCGGCCGGACACAGACATCGCAGCAGCAAGCAGGTAAGTATGAATCTTCTACTGTTGTACTATTGCTAAGTAACCATGGCAACCAGGACTGCAGTAGCGTCCTGGTTGCCATGGTTACCGATCGGAGCCCCAGCGATTAAACTGGGACTCCGATCGGAACTCCGCTGCCACCAATGATGAGGGGGGGGAATGGGAGGCCGCACACTGCCACCAATGTTGTTACTGCTATAGAGGGAGGGGGGGCCGATGGTGGTTGGCACACTGTGCCACCAACGATTTAATACAATAGAGGGAGGGAGGGGGGGCGATGGTGGTTGGCACACTGTGCCACCAACGATTTAATACAATAGAGGGAGGGGGGGCGATGGTGGGGGCACACTGTGCCACCAACGATTTATTACAATAGAGGGAGGGAGGGGGGGCGATGGTGGGCGCACACTGTGCCACCAACGATTTCTAACATTAGAGGGAGGAAGGGGGGGCCCGATGGGGGGCGCACACTGTGCCACCAACGATATTCAAACTGGGGAGGGGGGGTCTGCCCCCTGCTGCCTGGCAGCCCTGATCTCTTACAGGGGAATATGATAATACAATTAACCCCTTTAGGTGCCGCACCTGAAGGGGTTAATTGTGCTATCATATCCCCCTGTAAGAGATCGGGTGCTGCCAGGCAGCAGGGGGCAGTCTTGTACAAAGTTTGTAGTGTATTCTAACCTGAAGCGTCCTCATCACCATGGGAACGCCTCTGTGTTAGAATATACTGTCGGATCTGAGTTTCACGAAGTAGCTCATATCCGACAGTATATTCTAACATAGAGGCGTTCCCATGGTGATGGGGACGCTTCAAGTTAAAATATACCATCGGATTGGAGAAAACTCCAATCCGATGGTATAAAAGAACTCCAGACTTTACATTGAAAGTCAATGGGGACGGATCCGTTTGAAATGGCACCATATTGTGTCAACATCAAACGGATCCATCCCCATTGACTTGCATTGTAATTCAGGACGGATCAGTTTGGCTCCGCACGGCCAGGCGGACACCAAAACGACTTTTTTTCATGTCCGTGGATCCTCCAAAAATCAAGGAAGACCCACGGACGAAAAAACGGTCACGGATCACGGACCCACGGACCCCGTTTTTGCGGGCCGTGAAAAAAAACTGTTGTATGCATGAGGCCTTATGCAGTGACATGTCATCACAGAAAGGAAGAGGATTATTGCTCACATTGTGGACAGACTGAAAAATACAATAGATAGGTGATTGATATCTGTCTAGTGGAGGATAGTGATTACTTAGCAACCAAGAGTTATGGCCTGCATCTCATCTAGAAAGTAACATGAGCCAATGAGATCCATCAGAATTCATTTGGATCCATTTAAAAAAAGATCCATCACAGTGGTAATGGTTCTAACGACACAACACTAATATGAACAGTTGGCTACATAAACCTAGTTAGCAGGTTGAGTTTCACTGTGTGAACGTTTAATGATTTCAATATAACAAATATAACCTGTAACTGTATTGGCTTTAGTTAAAATTAGAAAATCGTTTACCATCTAAATAGAATTGAAGAGCAAATAACCTTAGGGATTTGGAGATGCTAAAAGCAATAGTTTTAGATATATTCCAATTTTAAAATAAATACAATTTCACAATTCACTGTAACACCTATAGCCTCATATGTTTCTGTAATGTCCCTGGACATTTGTTGAGATAAGCTTCATAGAAAACTGTCAGCGCCTGTGGTTTTATTATTTCTACAATAAAAGAGATGGCAGAGCTCGTCTATTGATAAGTTTGGCGGAGAGCAGGTTATGCTTTATGTATTTTACATTCAAAGTAGTGGCTTTTGCCTTCACTTACAAATATCATTATGTTCTCCAGTCTTTACTTGTTCAATTTGCTCCACTTTAGAGAGCCTTTGACATGACAATAAACAGCTACAATGATAGTTATTTCTCGCCCTCCAATTTAAGCTCTTTATTTGATCAGAGGGATACAATTTATTGGTATTCTGCAGCATGCCAACAGCTGTTTGCCAGGTAATATTAAGTTCTTAATCGACTTGAACTGTTCTTCAGAAATGTAGCAGTTATGCTGGCTCAAATTGTCACTCTACAGGCCATATATCTGAGAGAACCAATTTGTTTTTCCTTCTATCTAAGAGTCAACAAATGTACACTCCAATTTCAAATCAAGCCAGTATGCTGCTCTGCGCCGGGAATCGGTTACCACTTCTGTATATTACCAATCATTACCCTTACAGCCAGAGTCATTTTTTTCTAAATAGCGAAGATTAAGTTTTAAAATGGAACATTTAATTTGCTAAAAGAAATCTTTTAGTGTACACCACAAACTGTATAAAAAAAATACATGGAGCAGCTGCATTTCAAGCACCAGTGTAGAGCTACTGTATTACATAGTATCATAGTTTATAAGGCTGAAAATGAAATCTGTCCATCTAGTTCAGCCTGTTATCCTGCAAATAGATACAGAGGAAGGCAAAAAACCCTGTGAGGTAGAAGCCAATTTTCCTCACTTTAGGGGGAACAAGGCTATTCCATGCATCCACTACTCTCTCAGTAAAGTAATACTTCCTGATATTACTTTTATCACCACCTCCTCAGGCAGAGAGTTCCATAGTCTCACTGCTCTTACCGTAAAGAATCCTCTTCTATGTTTGTGTAGAAACCTTCTTTCCTCCAGACGCAGAGGATGTCACAGTCCTGGGGATAAATAGCTGATGGGATAGATCTCTGTACTGACCCCTGATATAATTATACATATTAATTAGATCTCCTCTCAGTCGTCTTTTTTCTAAAGTGAATAACCCTAATGTTGATAATCTTTCATGGTGCTGTAGTTGCCCAATTCCAGTTATTACTTTAGAATGTGTAAAATTTAGTGGATAGCTCACCTCCCTTCTCAGTATGGTAAGGGTGCTCTAGTTGAGGGACTGCTCACTCAATCAGTCCAATGGTATAGAAAAAATGAGTAAAAAGACGACTGGCACTCGCTATATGGTACACATCAAACGTACTATTTATTAACTGCCTCCTCAGCAATGGAGTGATGACAGCAACACATAAAATTTAACAACTTAATAAATCCAGACATTTACGTTCACCAGAGCACAGTAGGAAGGGACAGACACCCCAGAGACACCAGTACAATTTGAGACATCACAATCACCACAGACAGGAAGAATCCTATTATTCACCACATCCAACACGTTCATTAGGACAGAGAGATCACCAGAGAACATCACCAATATATACTCAGAGAGAAATTCAGAAACAATCACATCACAATCACCAGTCAGAAACAATAAGACACGAAGGGGGAGGAAAAAGAAGAACTTACAGATAAATACACTCAACACAGAACAAGATAACATTATCAATTTAAGTAATATTAAATTGACACTGGCACAAAGTTCCCTCTTGAATAAGGGGCTAAAATTTGCACCTAGTGCACAATTAAATAAATTTAATACCTACATTGGGATTCAAAAATTCATTAGGAACATATGCCTAAAAAAATACTTTATCAAAAACCCGATTTTAATAACAACACAAAAAGAGGATAACTTCAAACATACTAGTTTGAAGAATAAATCAAAGAAATTCCCCAGAAATGAAATTGGCCCAGAAATGGGAAGTTTCCAAAAGAATGTAGAGACTGACCTTAGAAAAATAAAAGAAAAACAATTGTATAGAAAAAATCTATCAAATGGAGAAGTGGCCGCAATCAGAGAATTACAAAAGAATGAAAAGATTACGATACGCCCCGCGGATAAAGGGGGAGCGATCGTTGTTTTAGATACCACAAAATATATACAGGAGTGCTTGAGACAACTCTCAGACAGTCTAACATATAAAAAACTGGAAACAGATCCCACAAAGCCATTTAATGATAAGTTGAAAGAATACTGCCAGAGAGGTACTCATATGGGTATTCTATCACAACAGGAATCTGATTATATTATGGGGACGCCCGGAAGGCTCCCAGTCTTTTACTGCCTTCCCAAGGTGCATAAGGACATGGAGAGCCCTCCGGGCCGCCCCATAGTATCAGGTATTGGCTCTCTAACATCTAACTTGTCAAGATATATAGATACATGGCTACAACCTATGGTAAAAATCACTACATCATATCTGAGAGACACTACTCAAATCATTCAGATATTGGAGGGATTAAATGTAGAAGAAGACTGGATCATGACTACACTGGATATCCAGTCTCTCTACACAGTAATAGATCATGAGGCTGGATTGAGAGCGATTAGAGCACAATTGGAGAACAGCAAGATAATTAAAAAACAACAATCAGACTTTATTTTAGAAGGCATTGCACACATCTTACAACACAACTATTTTTATTTTGAAGGTAGTTTTTATTTACAGATTAGAGGAACGGCCATGGGCACCAGGTTTGCCCCCAGCTATGCAAACCTGTTCCTAGCACAGTGGGAGCAGGCAACCATTGATTTGCATAGGGGGGGCGACCTGGTGCTCTGGCGACGTTATATCGACGATGTTCTTTTAATATGGAAGGGAGACCAAGATAGTCTTAAGAGATTTTTAATAGAATTGAATGCAAACAATCTGAACTTGGTTTTTACCTGTAATACTAATATGACGGAAATAGAATTTTTGGATTTAGCAATTACGAGAGAAGCTAATAAATATATCTGCAAGACATACCAGAAACCCTCAGCCAGGAACGCATTTATTTTACACTCCAGCTGCCACTTGCCAAGCTGGCTATTAAATGTGCCCTTCGGTCAGTTCCGTAGACTAAAACGGAATTGCACCGAAGAGGCCCAGTTTGAAGTGGAAGCCCTACACCTAAGAGATAAATTCCTGGCCAAACAATATCCGAGTAATATATTAGAAGGGTCATTGGAAAAGGTGAGGAAGTTACCGAGGAGTTCACTACTGACTGTAAAAACAGCAGAACAAAATGAAATAGATTCCCAATTTAGAATTATTCTTCCCTATATTTCACAAAGGAAGAAAGTGGAAGAAATCATTAAACGACATTGGCATCACCTTCTGCAAGACAAAATAATAGGCAGGCTTATACCTCCAAGACCACAAATAATATATACAAGGGCAGCCAACCTAGGGATAAAAGTAGCCCCTTCGGTCAAGATGAAAAAGGTGAAAATATCAAATACTGGAAGATTGACCAACTTGCAAGGTTTTTATAAATGTGGCCAGTGTATTTGTTGCAAAACCACTAAAATTCCAAGAAACACCAAGAGGGCATCTTCCACACAGAATACTTTTGTGTGGGAGATAGAACAGTTCCTTACATGTAACTCTGTGAGTGTAATCTATCTAGCTCAATGCCCGTGTTCGAGACAGTACATTGGTCGGACGAAGAGAGCCTTGAGAGTGAGGATATCTGAACATATCTCTAATATCAAGAAGGGATATGAGAAGCACTCACTCTCAAGGCACTTTAAAGAAGTCCACGGACAAGACCCTTCAGGCTTGTCTTTTGTGGCGTTAGAAAAAATAGACAAGCATTGGAGGGGGGGAAACCACATTGAACGGATGTCTAGGGCAGAATCCAAGCAAATTTACAATTTCGGAAGCCTGATACCAGCTGGACTTAATGCGGAATTGGAAATTTTTGGTTTCCTGTAGAATGGGTGGTGTGCCCCTCAATCAATTGGGGATCACATTATGGCCGTTCATCGGTGGTGTGATCCCCTCTTGTGGATGGGCCCACTTCCCCTTTTCTCCATTTCCTTTACCATCCATTAAGTCCACACTATATTATAGGATATACAGGATGATGTCCCCTCATATACCAAAGTTTTATGAACTACTACCTTGTCTTAATACATATGTATGTGTACATTTTAGATTTTGTATTTTTAATTCATTTATTTTATTTTAGACTATTTTTACATTGTAATACCATTGTGTTTTGGGTCATAAGGACTAATTAAGAAGTGGCGGTTGTAATGGAATACAAAACGTACATGCGTTTTTTAAAAACCGCACCAAAAACGCATGAAGAATATAGAAATAAAAGATTCCAGCCCAGATTTTGTGGATTGCCTGTGACAATATAAAAGGGGATGATGTCTGATCAGGGATATAGCTACTGAGGAAGAAGACGGAAGTCTTCGAAACGCGTTTAGCGTTATATCCCTGTCTACAGCAAAATTCCGGATATGAAGATAGAGATTTAAAACATCTAAATCATCTTTACCAATTGGAGCGCTCCACCTCTACATTGCACCGAAAGCACCTTCTCACAGAACTATCGGAAAGGAATTGCCAAGTCCCGCGATATCTCTGAGATACCACGTATCCATTACCAGAGAGCGAGGACGCCGAGAGTGAGCGGTGTAGTAAGTGATTAGTTTGGCTGCTGTAAATTCGCCCAGGACGCTGGAAGTGAACGACGCAGCGAGCAGGACAAACCGGACTGTCTACAACATCCATCGGAGGGTAAGCAATATTTACCCCTAACAGATTGTTTATTAAGGCCGTGATTCCAACGGGCCAAAGGACTGCTGAAGTAAGCGTTACATATAGAGGAGTGATATCCTCCAGCAGCATACCTATAGACTTTCTAACTAGTGTTTGTCCTTTTTGGATCCGGAACAATTGAACACACAGACTGTGGACATTAAATAGGAGACTAACAGGCTTGACGATCTATGCCATTTAACAGCTACTATCCTCAACAGGAACAGTTTACATACATCGTCATTAACATTATTTATTTTTTCTAGGAGGTCCTGTTTTTGTATGTCCATACAACCAGAGTATTTATTTTTATTATTTTTAGAGGGGATTTGATTGTATACTTTTAATATAAAATTTATTAAGTTGTTAAATTTTATGTGTTGCTGTCATCACTCCATTGCTGAGGAGGCAGTTAATAAATAGTACGTTTGATGTGTACCATATAGCGAGTGCCAGTCGTCTTTTTACTCACAGTTATTACTTTAGTTGCTCTTCTCTGAACCCTCTCCAGCTATTCTATGTCTGTCCTGTTCACAAGAGCCCAGAACTGTACACAGTACTCTGGGTGTGATCTGACTAGTGTAAAGTGGCAGGACTATGTTCTCATCACGGGCATCTATGCCCCTTTTGATGCAACCCATAATCTTATTGGCCTTGGCAGCAGCTGCCTGACACTGGTTTCTACAGCTTAGTTTGCTGTCCACTAAAATTCCTAAGTCCTTTTCCATGTCAGTGCTACCCAGTGTTTTACCATTTAGTATGTATGGTGACTTGCATTATTCCTTCCCATGTGCATAACCTTGCATTTATCAATGTTACCCAGTGTTTTACCATTTAATATGTACAGTGACTTGCATTATTCCTTCCCATGTGCATAACCTTCCATTTATCAGTGTTATCCAGTATTTTACCATTTAGTATGTACAGTGACTTGCATTATTCCTTGCTATGTGCGTAACCTTACATTTGTCAGTGTTAAACCTCATCTCTGCCCAAGCCTCCAATCTATCCAGATCCATTTGTAGCAGTATACTGTCCACTTTCCGGTTAATTACTTTACATAGTTTTGTGTCATCTGCAAAAATTGATATTTTACTGTGCAAGCCTTCTACAAGATCATTAATAAATATATTGAAGAGAATTGGGCCCAATAATGACCCCTGAGGTACCACACTAGCAGGGAGTTACATACCTAATTGCTCAATTTCTAAGCGGTAATAGGGCCTTAAAGGGTTTTCCACCATTTAGATATTGATTACTTATTCACTTTCATGTGAATGGGTGCTGAGCTGCACTACACAATTAGAGGAGTCTTCTTCCATCCACTGTTATGTTTCCAGGCAGTTGCCGGGTGTTGGACCCCCCACAATCTGATATTTATGAACTGTCTGGAGGATAAGTTATTATCTTTAAGGTGGACATGCCCTTTAAAGCAAAACTTTTATTCATTAGTAAAGTAGAAAACTCGGATCAATTAACATATAGGGCCATAAATGTTTTCACTTGTGTGCCTCAAAAGCTAGGTCCTGAATATCTCCTGAAAACTACTGTTGCATGTTACTGGGATTTACTAAAGAAGTTGTCAAAATGACACCCTCTTGCTGACATCACTCAGCACTCATCAGCTTTTGGCTGAAGCTTCCGCTTTCAGATTTGCATTTTTGCCCACTCGCTGCATGCATCATACTGAGAGATAGTCGGGACACTAAGGGGGAAATTTGTATTCCTCTTATACAGTACCTTTTTGTTGTGTAGAAAAGTCGTAAATCCAGTGGATTTGCGTATTTAATGAATTTGCAACTTTTCTAGTCACAATTTGCATTTTTCCGCTGCATTTTACCATTGGTCCTGATTAATTCATAATTATTTACACCAGAAACTTGTGTGGACTGCACCCACACTGACACTGACTTTATGTGCTAAACAAGGTTTAGAGATCCCAGTGAAGCCAGCTGGATCCATAACAAATATCAGGAAAATAATCTGAATAGGATTCTATGAGAAGCTACTATTGATGTTACACAAGCACACCTTACATAGCTTACAATAATAATCAGCATCCCTGTGATTTTCTTAAACATTTTTCATTTGTTCTTCAAACATTTTATATTGGGTGCTGCCTATTGATTTAATATTATCTTAATAGTAAAAGAAAAGTTAAGTTTTACTAATGTAGGATAGGTAGCAGTGGGGTAGATTAGTGTCCCCTAGGAGGCAATTATGTACAGTCCCTGACAAAAGTCTTGTCGCTTGTGTACAAATTGACCTGAAGTGCCACTAAAATATATTTCTAATCAAGATTTTGTTACAAGAAATGGGTCATTTTAATCCCAACTGTTTTTGTAATAATGTGCAAAACGAAACTGACAAAAAGTATTCTAATATTCACAGCTTGGTAAAGCCCACTGAGTCAATTTTTGCCAAGACATAAGTGTTGTCACCTTGTCATATGAGCTTCACCTGTGACTAATAATGGATCAATTAGGTCTCAGGTGTGTATAAAAAGAACCCCAGTACACTAGACCTTCACATCAACTGCAACTAGACCTCTGCAAACATGCCTAAGATTCACCCGGAGACTAAAGTGTTGATTATCAAGAGGCTGAAGACCAGATCCACTGCTGATGTGGCAGACGCCTTCAATGTGTCTCAGCGTCAAGTTCAGAGGATAAAAAAAAGATTTGAAGAGACTGGAGACGTTTTGGACAAGGCCAGGTCAGGCCGACCCCGCAAGACAACTGCTCGAGAGGACCGTTTGTTGGCTCGAAAATCCAAGGCCAGCCCATTTTTCACTGCAGTAGAGCTCCACAAGTCCTGGTCACCTGAAGTCCCTGTGTCAACCAGAACAGTTTGTCGGATTCTGTCTTGAAATGGCCTCCATGGTCAAATCAATGCTCATAAGCCAGCACTAAACAAAAGACAATTGAAAAACCGTGTGACATTTGCCCAGGGCAACAGCCTGCTAAAAGGATGGACACTGGAAAAGTGGCAGAAGGTGGATTTTTCAGATGAATCTTCTGTTGAATTATACCACAGTCGCCGCAAATATTGCAGGAGACCTACTGGAACCTGCATGGAGCCGAGATTTACCCAGAAAACAGTGAAGTTTGGTGGAGGCAAAATCATGGTTACATCCAGTATGGGGGTGTGCGAGGGATCTGCAGGGTGGAAGGCAACATCAATAGTCTAAAATACCAATAAATCTTAGCTACCTCTTATATTCCCAACCATAAAAAAGGCCAAATTCTGCAGCAGGATGTTGCTCCATCGCATACTTCCATCTCCACATCAAAGTTTCTTAAGGCGAAGAAGATCAAGATGCTCCAGGATTGGCCAGCCCAGTCACCAGACATGAACATCATTGAGCATATGTGGTGTAAAATGAAAGAGGAAGCATGGAAGACTAAACCAAAGAATATTGATGAACTCTGGGAGGCATGCAAGACTTTTCTTTGCTATTCCTGATGACTTCATCAATACATTGTATGAATCCTTGGCAAACCGCATGGATGCTGTCCTTCAAGCTCATGGAAGTCATACAAGATATTAAATTTGGATCTCACAGCACCACTACTTAATTTGCTGACATATTTTTGGATTTGCAGTAAAGTGGTTCAATTTCTGTATAGGCAACAAAACTTTTGTCTTGCCAAAATTTGAACTTTCTGTCTTGATTAAATGATAAATCTTTTTTTCAGTGAAACTAATTTATTTCAGTGCATTAAACATCATTTGGGAGAGCTTTAGCTTTTCATGTGAGCCATTTCTAACACTAATTGATTAATTAAAAGTCAGGTTAATAGCAGAAGTTTTTACAAAATAGAGAAGCAACAAGGACTGTATATGCATGATGTTATAATTACCCAGCACATAACCTAGGGCTGTGATGGCTAACCTCCAGCACTCCAGCTATGATAAAACTTCTACTCCCAAGATGTTCATTTGCTTGGCTGTTCTCAAACTCCAAATAAATCAATGGAGCATGCTGGGAGTTGTATTTTCACCACAGGTTATCCATCACAGCCCTAGGGTATAATCTAAGCTTTGTATGGTCTATAAGAAAAACATTAATGCAGATGTAAACCCCCTGTTTTCAAGGATTCATTTTTATGGACCAAAAATCAGATACAACAATGTGCATGAGACCTTCATGCACTGATGAAGTGGAGTCCATTGCAGGTTTTTGCACATGGTTACGTGTTACACTCTCTCTCATCAGTGTAAAGGCAGAAATGAAGCTTGTTCAAAAAAGGCATTGTCAAGAAAGTTGAGAAATATAATTAATTGAATTGTGTTAACCTTTCCAGGTATTTCTTGGATGTGGCCAACCTAAATCACTTCATTCATCAAAAACATTGAGATCATTCTCAGGACGACATAGCATATATTTCAAATCCTACAGTTTACATGAAAAACCTACAACTGCTGCTGGAACAAGTATGGACAGGCTGGTATGTCATATTTCTTATAATATACGATTAATAAGCATATTGTATACAAATAATCTTAGAGAATAAAAAGTCAAAAAAGTCTATTTTTTTTCCTTTTATATATGAAGGGTTGAAATATCGAACATTGGTAAGAGATATTCAATAGTTTGAAGGATGATTTCTAGACATGCCATTATGTAAACATATATGGCTCCTATTGGTTTGAGAAGCTGTTCAGTAATATTGGCCAGATTAGTATCATAAATCTTTTTTCTTTTGCATTTTTGCCTTTTTACAATTTTTTTTTTTTTTTACTTTAAAGTACAGATGAGCAATGTTTTGGAAAATTTTTATTTAGTTGCTTTGCCAACCTTTGACAAGAAATTTGATTTGTTACTAATTAATTTGTGACAAATAGCAATAAATCAGGTATATCCAGGCCACTCTGCCTAATCATATTCATCCCACTTGGTGGCACAATCTCAGTGTGAAGGCTTGGAACTTACCTGCAGGGAAAGTGCAGGCAGAGTGTATCGTTGTGTACATTACGTTCTAGTGCACCAACATTCATAGTCAATCCGTTCTGTAGGTAGTGTGCCATCAGTATTACAGGTGTTATTTATCGCCGTCTACATCACTGTGCAGTGCACCAAGATTCATAGCTAATCCCTTCTGTTAAACAAAAAGTTAAGCATACAGCACCCTTTAGTAAAGCAAAAAAAGCAGTACGAGCCCAGGCAGTGCAGTGGCAGTGCAAAATTAAGAAATAAAGGCAGCACCAATAAAATTGTGGAGAAAATAATGTTCTTTTAAAGCATGTTGTGGCAGTCCAAACACATGCTTTTTAATCCCTTCTGTTAGCTGTAGATTTACTGTGCATCAGTATTTCAGGTCACTGTTACCCTCAGGTCTAATTTATCACCGTGGTCGATGTGGCAGTAACAGTGACAGTAGTAGCCCCATGACTGAGTGGGGGTGGTAGTAGCAGTGACAGTAGTGGCCTTATGACAGAGTGGGGAGGGTGGCCACAGCATCAGTGGCAGTAAGGCTGTGTTCACATCTGTGTTTATTTTTCCGTTCTTCAGAGCCATCAGAACAGAAAACAAAAAAAAACAAAGCCGGTATTTTGAGGATCCATAAAGCCTCTTCCAGACGGTCAATATTTGTCTTGTAATTATAAGCCAAAACCAGGAATGGGTGCAAAGCAGAGATCAAATGTAATAGAAATAGTTGCATCTCTTCTGTGTTTTGGACTCACTCCTGCTTTTGGCTTACAAATACTGATTAAATACTGATGCTATGCCCTCTGCTGCTCTGAAGCCTACACTGCAAAGTATGGCATTTTCCTTTCTCCACTGCATGATGCCTGGCTGCTGCTGCTTTTATGAACCCATGCACTGCTAGTGTGCTCTTCACAGATAGTCTCCCGAATAGCAGACAGTATACCCCTCCCACATCCCGCTGCAGATTACCCACTGCTTTCACCTTGCTGTCTCACGGGCATGCTTCCACCCTGCTCTCTCATGGGCAAGCTGCCATCCTCGCCCCCTGATGATGACGATTCTCCCTCTTCATCCAGCTTCCATTTGTGATCAACTACATCATCATGTAAATCTGTTTGGTCATCACTTCTGTCACCCTCACCTGTCTCTTGCACACGTCCCTGACCTCTCTCAATGTGCTCCAACTCCACTGTGGTCATCGGTAGTTGCACACCTAGAGGAATCCACAATGGACCTCTCCTTAAAGTCTGTGCTGACCTGTAACTGTTGATTGTCCTCACAAAGCTCATACCCGCTGAAAAGGGGAGAAGAGCTTGTGGCACGCCTTACTTGACTAGCAGAAGAAACTGCAAAAGCAGGAGGCAAGTTCAAGACACACAAGGGCACAGAGGCAGTTTGTGGCCATGCCAAGTAAATGTGGTGTCAGAGGAACCCACCGATTCCTGGCTGTCTGTATCTGTTGTCACTTGCAGGGGAGGATTGCCTATAGATCCTAAATTTTCTGGTGGACCAATGCCCAGGGGGCCTCCCAAGCCTTGCTCTCTGCCATTGGCCTGGTACATAATGAGCTCTCAACGGTAATTGATGCTGTGAAAGTCAATTACTCATGTACCCAGGCCACACATGCCCTCCTGAATTTGAGTATTGTGGGGCACATCTCATCTCCTAAGCCCCCTGCTCCATACCTTAATCAGAAACAACTGGAGGACAGAAAATGGCAGCTATTGATGGTCACCACAGAGGAAAAGCGTTTGGGACAATATATTGTGCTGCACTGTGTTATGTGGTTCTGCTGGGATGGTATTTTGCATTGCTGACCCCACCTACTTGAGTTACCACCCCTTCTGTCAATGTGGTTCTGCCTACAACACAGGGCCACTTAAAAAAAAAAATTCTAGGGACACTTTAAGTTCACAGTCACTTGAGGAGATGATGAAGAGCAAGTCAACCATTCAAGTACTGCTGGATTGTTGGTCAAAACCCAACCGCTGGATGACAGTGGCAGCTCTGGCCTGTTGCTGCAGCTGCTACTACCACCTTCCCCTCTTCTGCTGCTACTTGTGTTGGCTACAGCAACATTTTTGCCAGTGCCCTTTCCTTTGGAGGGTCCAAGCAACTGTCTGTTGGTCAGTAATGTAAAATAAAAGTTTCAGACTAAGAGATTTACTGTGAATGTGCCAGTAGTTCAACAAGATGCAGAGGGCAATATATTAGACCGCCATTTAATACTGAGGCACAGTAATTCTACATATAAACTAACAGATTAAATGGGATTGTGTCAGCAGTTGACCAAGATGCACACAACAATATATTAGACCATCCTTTAATATTGTGGCACAGTAATTCAATTATTAAACTGGAAGATTAAAGGGTCCATTCACACGTCCGTGGTGTGTTGCGGACCCGCAAATTGTGGATCCGCAACACACCCAGCCGGCACCCGCTATAGAAATGCCTATTCTAGTCCACAGCTGCGGACAAGAATAGGACATGTTCTATCTTTTGCAGAGCTGCAGACCGGAAGTTCGGGGCCGTGCTCTCCACTTCACGTCCGGGCCCATAGAGAATTAATGGGTCCGCACCCGTTCCGCAAAATTGCGGAACGGGTGTGGACCCTTTTGTGGACATGTGAATGGACCCTAAAGAGGACATTTCACCAGTTTTTACTTTATAAAAGTGATACCTGACACTGTAGCCCATGTTCCATAGATGTCATATCGCTAATTTTGCTCCTCCGCTGCGCCACTGTACCACTCGTTCTTTTTTGGCGCCCTGTATGCTAATTAATAGCATCAGAACAGGGAGGAGGAGACATCAGCTTTTCTCAGTGGGCATCTCTCTTATCTGGCTGTGGCGCTGTCCAATCACAGCGGAGCATGTCACAGCCATTGAGAAAAAACAGCTCACCTTCTCCCTGCCTGTGACACGCTCCGCTGTGATTGGAGCTGATTTCTTGATGAATTTGATTCCACTGAATTAGGGCTTCTTTTGTAGAGAAGTGGGGTCCACAGTGAAGTTAGGTCTGCTGTCTCTATATGTCCCTTCACTACCCCTGCCTACAAGCGGAGCTTCTTCCCCAAAAGGGGCAACCCCACTTCTCGGTGGCTAAGCCCTTAATGCCTGTACAATAACCCTCATGTAATGCCCAACTTCCACAGGTTGGATCCCAAGATTTGAACATCCCAACTAGTGTTCATCGAGCACCAAAGTACTCGGGTGCTTGAGTAGAACACTTTGGGATGCTCGGGTGAGCTCCAGAGCAACAGAGCACAATGGAAGTCAATGGGAGAACCAGAGCATTAAACCAGGCACCCCCTGCTCTGAAGAGGGGAGGGTGTCTGGTTCACAGGAAAAGGTCAGAAATTGATGGAAACACCACTGAAATGGTTCGGGAACAGCATAGGGAGGATGTCTGGATGCATCTCGGACTCCCAGATCGCTGCTGGGAACGATGTTGTCCGAGTAGTACGCCACTTTTACACTGACAATAATACGCACAAAAGGAGCAAGGGCCTGCTGTTGACCCTCTAAAACAGGCATGTCCAAACTGCGGCCCTCCAGCTGTTGCAAAACTACAACTCCCAGCATACCTTAATAGCTGTAAGCTATCCAAGCAGGCTGGGAGTTGTAGTTTTGGAACAGCTGGAGGGCCGCAGTTTGGACATGCCTGCTCTAAAACATTAGGGGCGAGGGCTTGCTGCAGATCTGACCATCTAAAATATTAGGAGTGAGGGTCTGCTGCTGAGCTGACCCTCTAAAACATTAGGGGGCGAGGGCCTGCTGCTGATCTGACCATCTAAAACATTAGGGGTGAGGGTCTTCTGCTGAGCTGACCCTCTAAAACATTAGGAACCCGGGCAGCCTAATAAGCATGTTGATATGATGGAGAAGGAGAAGGAGGACAAGAAAAGGAAGATTGAACTATATACCTTTTTTTGTGGTGGAAGGGGTGCATGGGAATACAGTGTATTCAATACACCATAAAGGCCATATTTAAAGTGCCTTTATGTTCAGCCGCTTTCCTCTGGTGGAGTAGAGAAGTCAGGGGAAATCCAGGCCTTGTTCATTTTGATAAGAGTCAACCTGTAAGCGTTTTCAGTTGACAGTCAGATGCGCTTATCAGGGCAGGCCAGCACCTCCAAGGCGTAGAGCGCCAGTTCATGCCACGTGTCCAGCTTGGACACCCAATAGCTATAAGGGACAGAGGGATCACTAAGGACGCTGACATGGTCTGCTACATACTCCTTCACCATCTTCTAAAACTTTTCCCTCCTTGTGACACTAGGCTGCGCATCAGGATGAGGGTGCTGGCAGGGTCTCATGAAACTGTCCCAGGCCTTAGAGAGTGCTGCCCTGCCTCTGTTGAAACTGCTGTGTGTTCCCCTCATCTCCACTCCTCGGTTGCCGTAGGAACTACGTACTCTGCCGCCATTGTCAGCTGGGAATTTTGGGAGCAAAATTTTCCACAAGAACATTCTGGTATTGCACCATTTTGCTAGTCCTCTCCACCACAGGAATGAGAGATCAGAACTTCTCTTTGTAAGGGGGTCAAGAAGGGTGAACAAACAGTAATCGGTGTTGGCCAAAATGTGTATAACGCGAGGGTCACGGGAAAGGCAGCATAACATAAAGTCAGCCATGTGTGCCAGAGTACCAACAGACAAGACTTCGCTGTCCTCATCAGGAGGATGACTCTCAATCTCCTCATCCTCCTCTTTGGCCCATCCACGCTGAACAGATGGAATAAAACTGCTATGGGTACTACCCTCTGTAGCGGAGGCAACCGTCTCCTGTTCCTCCTCATCATCATCCAATTAACGCTGAGAAGATGAACTGAGGGTGGTCTGGCTATCACCCTGTGTACTGTCTTCCCCCATTTCCACCTCTTCCACAAGCAAAGCGTCCGTATTCATTGTCAGCAGCGGGTTTTTACAGTAGACACCGAAGTGGGATGGTTATGCTGATAATAGTGGCATCACCACTCACCATCTGTGTTGATTCCTCAAAGTTGCGTTAAACCTCACAGAGGTCAGACAGCCATGCCCACTCGTCGCTTGTGAAGAGTGGAAGCTGACTGGAAAGGTGATGAACATGTTACAGCTGGTATTCCACTATTTCCCTCTGCTGCTCACAACGCCTGACCAACATTGGAGTTCCAGCACATGCTCACGTCACACAACAGTTGGTAAGCTAGCAATTGCAAGCGTCGCTGCAGCGTTGCCAGACCAGCGGCAGCTGTAGATGACTTTCAGAAATGGACACACACGCGGCGCATCTTCACCAGTAGCTCAGGCAAATTGGGCTAGGTTTTGAGAAACAGCTGAACCACTAGGTTGAACACATGGGCTAGGCATATGTGTGTGAGCTTGCCGAGCTCCAAAGCCGCCACCAAGTTACGGCCATTATCAGACACAACCATACCTGGTTGTAGATTGAGTGGCAAGAGCCACAGCTCAGTCTGGTCCATTATACCCTGTGTGGGGATTCTCTCTGGTAGTTAGGACTAGCGGATGCAGTATAGAGGCAAAGTACACAGTTCTTGAATCAGTAGTGTTTATTCACACACTAGTGTATAACAAAATGCAGATAAGGTGTATCACAAAACGCAGGTGGCTTGGTGTTTGTTCACACACAAGGAAATTCCATAAATAATAAGTCACCTTTTCTCCTGGGTGTTAATTCACACCCTTTAAGCAGTTCAGCCTCATCAAGTCCATAGGCAGCCTGTTCACCTTTAGAGGGGCCTGAGTCCTCCAGCCCGGCTCAAACCTCAAATCCCAGCACAGTCCTCAGTTCACAGCACACAGACTCCTAAGCTCCAATGTCAGAGGGAGGTAAATCCACCATACCTGGCAGTGCTGGCTGTTTTTTATGCCTGGAACATGGCATAAACCGCCCACCGAGGACTTTGACTACTTCCAGTAATAGCCATCCCGGATCAGCTATGACAGCCATGCTAAATCTCAAGGTGTCAATTAGCAATAGCTGCTGCTGACACATAAAATACCGGCTCTTACTTCACAGAGGCCAGGAACCTCGTTGACACATACCTTCCATCCACGATGATTCCAGGTACCTTCTTACACCTGCCACACCTCTGCGGCAGTGTGCCGTTTGTCATCTAAGCAAATTAGTTTCAGCTCGGCCTGTTGCCGCTTCCCCACTGCAGTGCTACATTGCCTCCAGCTACTGACTGATGGCTGACTGGTGCTGCAAGATGAGAATTAAGAGGTGGAAGTGGAGGAGGAGGAGAAGGGGGGATTTCAGCGACTAATGTAGGTGGTGGCGGGAATCCTGATGGAAGTAGGGCCCAGAATCCTTGGCATCGGTAGCACCTGCGCCATCCGAGGGTACGACTCGCTCACGGCCTCCACAATTTTCACCCAGTGTGCCGTCTACCACCTCCTCTTCCGCTTCCTCACTCTGGCCATCATCCTGACTTGTTGACATAACAAGAACCTCACTTATTGACAACTGTGTTTCGTCCTCATCATCAACCTCTTGAGACACTAATTGCGGTTGACTTATTGACAACTGTGTCTCATCATCATCATCCACCTTGTGAAACACTAATTGCCGTTCCCCACCATCATCTTCTTCTGACTGTGGATGCTCAAGAGTTCGAATCAGTGCACAAAATCTCCTCCTGCCCCTTTTCAAGCGGGCTTGGCGAGAAGCCCAATCCAAAGAATGGCGATGAAAAGAGCTCTTCGGAATATCCGAGTGCGGGATCACTTGTTTGCCAAAACTCTCCAAGGTGGGAGGAAGGAGGATCAGGGTGAGGATTATGTTGACCAGACACTTGGCTACTGAGACTGGACTTTGTGGAAGACAGGGTGGTGCTTAACCGACTGGAAGCATTATCTGCTGCAATCCAACTGACCACCTGGTCACTGGTGTGACTTCGAGAGGGGTGTCCTGCACAGCCCTGCATACTGGGACATGAAGCTAGGTATCGTGGATGAGTGTGTTTCTTGTGCTCTGGCAGCAGGCACACTTTCACCGTGCCCAGGGCCACGGCCTCTGCGTGTACCTTCAGCAGCACTGGCCACTTCTCTGTCCCTTACTGCTCGCCTTGAGCATATTAAATGGTATACAGGTCCTTCTAAAAAAAATTAGCATATTGTGATAAAGTTCATTATTTTCTGTAATGTACTGATAAACATTAGACTTTCATATATTTTAGATTCATTACACACCAACTGAAGTAGTTCAAGCCTTTTTTGTTTTAATATTGATGATTTTGGCATACAGCTCATGAAAACCCCAAATTCCTATCTAAAAAAATTAGCATATCATGAAAAGGTTCTCTAAACGAGCTATTAACCTAATCATCTGAATCAACTAATTAACTCTAAACACCTGCAAAAGATTCCTGAGGCTTTTAAAAACTCCCAGCCTGGTTCATTACTCAAAACCGCAATTATGGGTAAGACTGCCGATCTGACTGCTGTCCAGAAGGCCATCATTGACACCCTCAAGTAAGAGGGTAAGACACAGAAAGAAATTTCTGAACGAATAGGCTGTTCCCAGAGTGCTGTATCAAGGCACCTCAGTGGGAAGTCTGTGGGAAGGAAAAAGTGTGGCAGAAAACGCTGCACAACGAGAAGAGGTGACCGGACCCTGAGGAAGATTGTGGAGAAGGACCGATTCCAGACCTTGGGGGACCTGCGGAAGCAGTGGACTGAGTCTGGAGTAGAAACATCCAGAGCCACCGTGTACAGGCGTGTGCAGGAAATGGGCTACAGGTGTCGCATTCCCCAGGTCAAGCCACTTTTGAACCAGAAACAGCGGCAGAAGCGCCTGACCTGGGCTACAGAGAAGCAGCACTGGACTGTTGCTCAGAGGTCCAAAGTACTTTTTTTGGATAAAAGCATATTTTGCATGTCATTCGGAAATCAAGGTGCCAGAGTCTTGAGGAAGACTGGGGAGAGGGAAATGCCAAAATGCCTGAAGTCCAGTGTCAAGTACCCACAGTCAGTGATGGTCTGGGGTGCCATGTCAGCTGCTGGTGTTGGTCCACTGTGTTTTATCAAGGGCAGGGTCAATGCAGCTAGCTATCAGGAGATTTTGGAGCACTTCATGCTTCCATCTGCTGAAAAGCTTTATGGAGATGAAGATTTAATTTTTCAGCATGACCTGGCACCTGCTCACAGTGCCAAAACCACTGGTAAATGGTTTACTGACCATGGTATTACTGTGGTCAATTGGCCTGCCAACTCTCCTGACCTGAACTCCATAGAGAATCTGTGGGATATTGGGAAGAGAAAGTTGAGAGACGCAAGACCCAACACTCTGGATGAGCTTAAGGCCGCTATCGAAGCATCCTGGGCCTCCATAACACCTCAGCAGTGCCACAGGCTGATTGCCTCCATGCCACTCCGCATTGAAGCAGTCATTTCTGCAAAAGGATTCCCAACCAAGTATTGAGTGCATAACTGAACATGATTATTTGAAGGTTGACTTTTTTTGTATTAAAAACACTTTTCTTTTATTGGTCGGATGAAATATGCTATTTTTTGGAGAGAGGAAATTTGGGTTTTCATGAGCTGTATGCCAAAATCATCAATATTAAAACAATATAAGGCTTGAACTACTTCAGTTGGTGTGTAATGAATCTAAAATATATGAAAGTCTAATGTTTATCAGTACATTACAGAAAATAATGAACTTTATCACAATATGCTAATTTTTTTAGAAGGACCTGTAAAAGTGCTGGGTTACATAGCGATCAGCCGGTGGAGATGTGCCTCGCGGGAGTGTCAGGCAGTAATAGATCCTTGTAGCTCTGTGCTACAAGGATCTATTACACTTTAAAATGTAAAAACAGGCAGGAAGCGCTTTTTGTTATTTAAGATAGCCACCTTCTGGCTATAAAATGAACTGTCAGCCTGCAGGATGACAATTAACATCTTTCTGCCTTGACTGTGGCAGGAAGGGGTTAATTCACTTTAAAAAATAAGTAAATAAAGAGTTAAAATAAAAAAAGTTATAGCAATAGTATTAGCAGTAGTATAGCAGACTACGTACACACCCATACAAACATCCTACCCCTTTTTTGTTCAAAAAAAAGAGAAAAAAAATATTATATTTACTATATTTATATTCTCCTTTTAGCAATAATATATACATATTTGTGTGTGTAAAATATACAAACATACACACATTTTTTTATTTAAAAAAATCTAGGTATTCATTTTAATGAACAAAAAAGAGAAAATGGCAGGCAGCACAACAGTAAATGAGTAAAGCGAAGTGCCAGCGGCTGTAGAGGCGATCCACCACTTCCAGTGACAAAGGTCACTGCTTGAGAAAGGTTCCATTGAGTGGACCAAAACGTCGCTGTTATTTGGTGAATAAAGTGCCGTGGAGTTCATTTTATCTACATTATAGGTATTCATTTTAGTTATATTTAGCAGGAATTTTTTTCTGTCTAAAATATACAATTGCGCACACATTTTTTCATTTAGAAATAAATAAATAAATTAAAAATACATTAAAATGTTCAAATCTCCCCAAGATGAATATAAAAAAAAGTCACTCGGCTTGTAACGTTCTGACACCGTACAGGAATTTTCTGGCAGTACGGTGCGATAGAACCAGCAATAGAAAAATAGACCACCAAAATGCGCTCCAGTCTTTTGAAGTCTTGCGGCTGCCCTAGCCAGTAGATAAATTACATAAATAGCATCCATTTTCAGGTCTAAGGTGTCCTGTGAAAAAATTATATCAAATAGATGTAGGCTGGCTCAAAAATTACCGGTAATCAGTTATTTGCAGTTACACCTGAAAAATTGGCCTGGCAAGGAAGGGGGATAAAACTTTGGTAATGAAGCGTTAAAGCTTGGCATTTCTATGAGCAAAAAAAGTCAAATGTGTAGAGGAAGCCTGAAAAAGAGAAGTTTGGTGAATTTTTGCACTCAAGGTACAGTACATGTACTTCACACTCTTTAACGGCATCACGGTCCCTTCACAAACAAATTTTCATTGGTGTTTTTTTGAGCTGTAAAAATGGCAGGATAACGGTATGTCTTTTTTTTTTTTAGGGCAGCTCTGTTTATTTGCAGTTTTTGTGCCGTTTTTCAGATGCTTTTTGCAAACATGGGGAAGTTTTACTAAGGCCTCCTTCACACCACCGTATGGCTTTTTCAGTGTTTTGCAGTCCGTTTTTCATGGATCCGTTGTTCCATTTTTTGTTTCCGTTGTGTTTCCGCTTTGGTTCCATTTTTCCGTATGGCATATACAGTAATTACTAATAATAGGACATGTTCTATCTTTCAGCGGAACGGAAATACGGAAACGGAATGCATACGGACTACACTCCGTTTTTTTTTTTGCGGAACCATTGAAATGAATGTTTCCGTATACGGAGCGCAAAAAAAGGCCCGTAAATAAAAAATAAAAAAGGTAGTGTGCAGGAGGCCTAAGGTTGTAGATGACGTAAAAAACAGGCCGTTTAGATCTGCATCAGATACATGACAGTGGCTATGTCGGGATGATAAATATGGTGCGGGGACAGACAATTTTGTCTAACTGTATATAAACTATTGATTGGCTTTAGGGACGTATACAGATCTTATAGGACCCCATAGCAAATCTTAGTATTGCCCCGTGCCCCACCCAGTTTCCCAGGACGCATGCAATAATCATACCCAGGCAAAGCAGAGCACAGCGCCTCAGACTTCTGCTGAATTTATGTTTTTAATAAAAAAAATTGTAATAAAAAACATTGCCCTCCACCTTACCCACTTTATCTGATTTCTATGTAAAAAAAAAAAGTGGAAGAGGTGCTTCAGAAAAATGGTGTTGACTCGGTGAAAAATACTACTACCAAAAAATGTTTGTGCTGTGTTTACTATTTCCTATAGACTTACATGTAGTGGATTAACTTTAGTGGTAGCAGCAGTTGCAACCGGGCCCACACATTACAGGCCCCTTCACCAAAATTAGTACTTGTTTGATCTTCTTTCTGGTTTCGTTTGGTGTCCACCATCCAAAGTATCATATATGAGACATTGGAGTGGAGGAGATATGGGAGCAAGATTTATGATGCTGGACATTTCACACTACCAGAAAGGAAATCATTAACCTTTTAATGTCAAAAGTCTTGGGGGTCAATATATAGTCAAGGAAGGAAAGCTGTGAACAAAAATGCAGACAAGCGGCTGCAAGGGTTACAGTGTTCTTATAGCACATGTGGTGTGTAGGGGTATTCATATCAGGAGCTACAGGCCAAGTAGATGATAGTTATCTGTTCATGTGCAGCGCCCCACATATGTGTGTAAATGGGATTCTTTAAACATCTGCCTATGAATTTGCATTGTATGGTGTTTCCTATTATCAGGCTGGCCATGTCATTAGACCCAGTCGCCCCTAGGTGGTGCTGGCACCACATAATATATATATAGCTTGGGTGTATCTAGCTTAGAGCAGATTGTAGAGAAGAACAGGAAGTTAGTAGTTAGTGAGAGGAGGAAAAGCAAGTGTATGAAGGAGAGAAACAGGCATCGCCCAACATGTAGTCTGCTATGTCTACCCCTTGGTCATGGCCAGACTAAGGGAGTACACCTAACATTTATCTACAGCAGCTTCGCACAGACAAGTAAGTCTATGTCTGGATATGGGGAGAGACTACTGAGGGTTACAGCTGAATCTAGCTTATGGACCTCATTAGTACAAGTGCCTGAGAGAAACTTTCCAAGTGCAGGGACACAAATAGACAATTAATGAGCAAAGTTTTCTTTACCACTACAAAGCCTTCTGGAATATATTGGGACCTTGAATTCTATGATAGAGTATCCTGCAAATAATGAAGCAGAAGTGTTTGCCTGCCGCGAGGGGAACGCCCTTATTGGATAACTCAAACTATAAAGTAAGCTTTAAACTTAAAGGGGTTCTGCAGTTTGTTTTAATTGATGATCTATCCTCTGGATAGATCATCAGCATCTGACCAGCGGGGGTCCGACACCCGGGACCCCCGCCAATCGGCTGTTTGAGAAGGCAGCGGCACTCCAGCGCCACGGCCTTCTCACTGTTTACCGCTGACCCAGTGATGTCACGACTAGTATCAACTGTCCTCGGCACGGCTAAGCTCCATTCAAGTCCACTACTAAACTCAACATTTGCACCTTGCGGTGCTGGCGTCACAAACCAGGGGCCCAGCCACCAAAGTACCTTAAACACCAATTACCAAAAAAGGGCACCTCAACCAACATCTGGCTGGTGTTCCCTGCAACAGAGAGTGCCCCGGAGGATTTCGTGCTGTCTTCCCATCCACTGCACGTCGGCACTAAGGGACAACTTAACCATGAGTACTACTATCCTTGGCACCTTATTACTAGTACGTTCATGCACATCACCCCGGTCATTGCACATGCACTTGCTGTGACTAGATAGCACATGCATGCTGTACAAAAACTGTACAAAAAGCCCTGGTGTGAAAGGATCATAGACACGGTAGCCACTACTTTGAAAGTGGACAACTCCAATTAAAAAAATAAAATATGGTGCTAAAAATAAAAATGGTGCTAAAAATGACAGCAATAAAAGTTACCAAAACCTGTAAAACACCTCCCACTGAAAAAAAATTATGTGTATATATATATATATATATATATATATATATAAAGACTTGTTGACTGGGTAGGTGCATGGTTCTCCAGACATGTAGTAGTAACCAGACTCTCTGATTTTAACAGTAGAAGGAATCTTTAGGCCTCTTTCAGATGGGTGAGATTTCCGTGCAGGGGCGAGATTTCCGCGCAGGTGCAATGCGTGAGGTGAACGCATTGCACCCGCACTGAATCCGGACCCATTCATTTCTATGGGGCTGTGCATATGAGTGGTGATTTTCACGCATCATTCGTGCATTGTGTAAAAATCGTAGCATGCTCTACTTTGTGCGTTTTTCACGCAACACAGGCCCCATAGAAATGAATGGAGCTGATTGAAAATCGCAAGCATTCCCAAGCAAGTGCGGATGCGGTGCGATTTTCATGCATGGTTGCTAGGAGATGATCGGGATGGGGACCCGATCATTATACTATTTTCCCTTAAAACATGGTTATATGAAAAATAATAGCATTCTTAATACAGAATGCTTACTAAAATAGGGCTGGAGGAGTTAAAAATTTTTTTTATTTTATTAAACTCACCTTAATCCACTTGTTTGCGCAGCCCGGCTTCTCTTCTGTCTTCTTCTTTGCTGTGCAGGAGGAAAAGGACCTGTGGTGACGTCACTGCACTCATCACATGGTCCTGATGGATCATGTGATGGACCATGTGATGAGCGCAGTGACGTCACCACAGGTCCTTTACCCAGGTCCTGAAGAAAGAAGACCGAAGAGAAGCCGGGCTGCGCGAACAAGTGGATTAAGAGGAGTTAAATTATTTTTTCTTTTTTTTAACCCCCTCCCGCCCAATTTTAGTAAGCATTCTGTATTAGGAATGCTATTATTTTCCCTTATAACCATGTTATAAGGGAAAATAATACAATCTACACAACCTTGAACCCAGATGGTTATAAGGGAAAATAATACAATCTACACAACCTTGAACCCAAACCTGAACCTGCAACCGCGTGATAAAAACTGAACAACGGAACGCAATCGCAGTCATAACTGACTGCAATTGAGTACCTACTCAAGCGGGTTTGCCGCAATGCACCCGGGACGCATCCTGAGCCAAAACGTGACACCCGTGTGAAAGAGACCTTAGACAAAGAGTCTGGATTTATCCTTTTCTTGTATACTGAAAATGATATCCTTCTAATGAGAACAAGACTGGTTTGCTCAATTATTATACTGTATCTTGACATAACTCCCTTAGGGTCCTTTTACGTGGGCACATTTTTTGTCTTTAACAAGGGCTGATCGATGATATGCAAGTCGATTGGCACCCATTATAATGTTCATTTTCACTTTACAGTAGTTGAAAGGGGTTGATCAAGAGATCGTTAATGCAATCATTCATAACCCCACTCTTCTCATACACTCTATATTATTATGTCAGCAGCGCATCAAGTAATCCTTTTTTTGACTGCAGACAAGATGTGACTAGCTGAAAAATGGGGGTAGTAATTTGAAATGAGAGTAAGGCCCCATTCACACGACTGTATTTTTGATCTGAATCTGATTTACTGGGTCAGTAAAAAATGCGGACAGCACACCGTGTGCTGTCCTCATCCGTATGTCTGTTCCGCAATCCCACAAAAGAGAGAGAAGATCTTATTCATGTCTGTTTTGCAGACAAGAATACGCATTGTAAGAATCGGTCTGCAAAACAAAAAAAAAAAAAACGATCCAGCACGAACGCCACGCGGATGTCATCCGTATTTTTTACTGTCATGTGAATGTACCCGAATAGTGATCATTTAGCTGATCATCACTCTGTGTAAAATGGTAAAATTTTGATTATACCAACTCACATGGGGTTAACTGTAAGGGGTGTCAATATGACAGTTACACTTGGGCCCTAATAGGGCCCAACATCCACTCTGGCAGATAGAATTATATCATTACTGTAAATGACACCGGACTTTTGCGCTGCAATCTGGCGTATATCTGATAGTAAGTGACCCCCATAGTACTTATGTTCACTTCTATATAGGAGTGAGCAGTGAGGGAAAAAGAATTAACCCCAGCTATCTTCACAGACAGCGCTGCCCTGTACTGTGAAGACAGATATACCATAGCAACTCAATTTAGGGCCAATTTACAAGTTCTCTAAATAAAGCACATTAGAAGAATGTTCCATATCTCTGTCCCTAAGGCTTAGAAGAAAAAAATGGTAGTTACTCTTTAAAAGTTTTATTCCTTATTAAAATTGTATTTCCTAGACTTTCCTTCCATGTCTAGTCCGTGCGCATTAGCGGTAATAGGTATAATTATCACCATGATTCTATGTCATTAAAAATGCAGTTGCTTATTTACTAATCGATGTCTACAGCAAATAAATCACCGCAAACAAGTGCAGCTCCTATGATGTGTGAAATAAATCTTCAGCATATACCTGCTGATTATTAATATGAGCATCTGGGTAGCGGATTTATTGACTTCAGGAGGAAAGTGCAACTCTAGCAATTCATGTACAAAATAAGGTGCCATAACATGCATCAGAGGCAGAATATGGGATCTGATTAGAGGTAAATAGCAATGGTTTTGGGGTTCACTTCACACGATACACAAATGCTACTTTTACATTAGCGTTAGCGGGGTCCGGCAGGCAGGCAGCCGTATCCGTACTAACGCTAGCCCATGTGTGCCGCCAGAAGTCCCCTGCAGGCTGTTCCCCCGGAAAAGCCTGCCGCACCCTGCTAACGCTAACGTGAAAGGAGCCTAATCTGGTTTTGTGCACTGAGTATAGAATAGAGGAAGCTGCAATGTCATTGCCTCTGTGGGTCAGATGACAGTCGGGTGCCCTCTACATGGCAGAGCTGCTAGGCACACTTAGACCAGCAATGCCTGGGACTAGTCTACCAAGAGAAGGCTGCATTTCTTGTTATCAGGGATACTATGAAAAGCCCAGTTATTAAACTGCACTGCACCAATATCTGTAGATTAGGCTAGTTTCACACTAGAGCTAAAATATTCTGGCAGGCTGTTCTGATAGAGGAACAGAATTCCGGAGTTCAACATATCTGCCATAACCAGATACCTTTCCCTGCTGGAGAACATTGACTACAATGGGACCTGACAGGGATCTGGCCTATTTCTGGCATTATTGGCGGGATTTAGCCGGACAAAAAAACATTGTTTGCAGCGGTATTTGTCAGGTTGAAAGTCGGTACTGATGCCGGAAACAGACTGTGTACTATAGTTAATGGGGCCTCGAGGTGCTCCAGCGATTTCCGGCAATGAACATTTTAGAGCTGGTGTGAATCTAGCCTTAGGGCTCATTCACATGACCGAATGAATGAGTCCACATCCGTTCCACAATTTTGCGGAACAGGTGCGGACCCATTCATTTCAATGGCCCCGCAAAACATATAGAGCATGTCCTATTCTTGTCCACAATTGCGTACAAAAATAGGTATTTTCTATGATAGTGGCGGCCATGTGCGGTCCGCAAATTGTGGATCCGCAAAACACTACGGTCGTGTGAATGCGCCCTTAGCCCAACAAATAAAAAATTTAAGGCTATGAACTCACCAGATACACAGATTTGCTAAAAACGATTCTAGTCAAAGTAGTCACTGAAGTGTTAATGTGTAATTACCTCTAGTATAGTCCTTGAGTTGTCCTCTCATAGCATTTGTTAAATATTCTGATCAATCACCTCATTGTCATAAGTCTGGGTGACAACAAAAACGATGTCATTATAGCTCACTTGGGTTGTCTGTCACCCAGGTTTTCGAGAGTTTGGATGACGAGCAGACTTGCCAGATGAGAGTCGGCTATCTTTCCCTGAAACAGCTAAACAGAATCCTAATGAGGGGACAACCCAAGGGCTTACAGTTAGAGTGCTTTCACACATACCAGGTGGCATTGGTATTGTGCCACACTACCACACAATTATCGCACACTCTTTACCATGTGTTCTGTGTACTTCAGTTTTTGGTTGCATGGCTGCTAAAGGCACTCACTCACTGGTAGAAGATGTGCTGCCAATACTGCACTGCAAACCCGCAGCATTAGGTGGTAAAACGTGCATGCTGTTACCCGTGCTCTGCAAAACTGGTTCCATTTGATGAGTGTGATAACACCCTTAAGCCTCATGAACACGACTGTTGTGCGGCCGTTCCGTGATTGGGGACCACAATTTGCGGTCCTCAATGCACAGGTAACATACATGCGGAGGCCAGGACGGATCAAGAAGTCCGTGATTCTTCCGCACCGTAAAAAAAATAGAACATGTTCTATTTTTTTGCAGTGCGGAGGCACGGACAGAAACACTACGGACTTCCGTGGACTTCAGTGCCTCGGTTCCGCCCCCCAGCTCCAGATTGCGGACCCATTGAATATGGCCATGTGCATGAGGCCTTAGGGATCTTTCGCATGAGTGTGCCCCTTGCAGGAGTCACGCACCATGTGAGAGTGGGAGTGTGCGGTCTGGACTACAGAAGCGCATGGCATTATCATGATTGATAAGACTGTGCTTCTGTGGGACCTTCCTGACATAAAGCTGTCAGTGTGATTCTGTTACAGAAAGGTCAGGCAGAGGCACAGTGTTATCAATCATCATAATGATGTGCGCTTCCTAAGTCCAGAACACATGATCCCTCTATCGCACGAGGCATGATTCCTGCAAGGGACACTCTCGTGTGAAAAAGCCCTTAGGCTGGTTTCACACGGGCGTTGCAGATTGGGGCTGGATGCGTTCAGGGTGCGTTCAGTGAAACTCGCACTATTTTGCAAGCAAGTTCAGTCAGTTTTGTCTGCGATTGCGTTTAGTTGTTCAGTTTTTTCCGCGCGGGTGCAATGCGTTTTGATGCGTTTTTCACGCGCGTGATAAAAAACTGAATGTTTACAAACAACATCTCTTAGCAACCATCAGTGAAAAACGCATCACACCCGCACTTGCTTGCGGATGCAATACGTTTTTCACGCAACCCCATTCACTTCTATGGGGCCAGGGCTGCGTGAAAAACGCAGAATATAGAACATGCTGCGATTTTCAGGCAACGCAGAAGTGATGCGTGAAAAACAACACTCATGTACACAGACCCATTGAAATGAATGGGTCAGGATTCAGTGCGGATGCTATGCGTTCACGTCACGCATTGCACCCGCGCGGAAATCACGCTCGTGTGAAAGAGACCTTAGACTGGTGATGGCTAACCTCTGGTACTCCAGCTGTGGTAAAACTACAGATGTAGCAGGGTTAACACACAAACTCGTGTTATCTTGAAACAAAAGCCATTTAAAAGCAATTGAAGGTGTTTTCTTAACGCATTTAGTTTAGATAACACGACTCAGGAAGCATGTGTGTTAACTCTACTGCATCTGTACAACTCCCAAAATGCACGCTTGCTTGGCGGTTCTCAGAACTCCATAGAACTGAATGAAGCATGCTGGAAGTCATAGTTTCACCACAGCTGGAGTGCCGGAGGTAAACGATCACTGCGTTAGACTATTCTAACAATCTACTGTGAATATGCATGTGTTGCTGATGTTACCCACTGCATAGCAAGTGCGGGATCTGCAATAGATATGGCATGCTGTAGATTTGAGTCTGCAGCATGCATATGGGATTTTGGTAAAGCCCATTCACATACATTCTACGGTGCCTGAGTTGCATCCCTTAAAATGCTACAAGCCTATTCATAAAGCCCTGCAAAGTTCTGTGACTAGCGGGTGGCAATAGGCTTAGGATAGAAAAAGTTGTGTGTGACAAGCTATAATCAGGAGCTGCTAATATTCTAGAGGTCATCAAGCAGAACCCAGAATTTCAAAAGCCAGTGGAGCTCTGTAAGGGCTCATGCCCACGACCGTGGGACAGCCGCATGCGGATCGCAGACCCATTCACTTGAATGAAGTCCGTGATCCGCATCCTACGGGCACCGCCAAAAAGTACATGCACTACTTTTTTGTGGTGCGTAGGAACGGCCAGAAACACCACGGAAGCACTCCGTAGTGCTTCTATGGGGTTCCGATCCATGCTTCCGCACCGCATCTCCAGATTTGTGGACCCATTCAAGTGTATGCACACTGCTGGTGACCGGTGTATTGCAGAACCGCCGTATGCGGTCCGCAGCACAGGCACAGAGCCCTTACGTTCGTGGGCATGACCCCTAAGGCTGGGTTCACATCACATTTCCCTTTCCGTTTAATGTATACAAAAAAACATATATGTTAAGTGGATGCCTCAGACTGATACCATACAGTGGCTTCACATAGAGTTCCATTGTAAAAAAAATAAAATAAAATAAATATATAATTTATTTTTCACTGGACTGTGCAGGACAGAAGAATGTGGTGTGCTGCGTTTTTTTCCCGTGTACAGTCAAACGGAAGCATAAAACGTGATGTGAACCCACCCTAGGGCTACATGCACACGAGTTTTTCATGGCCATTTTGCATCAGTTTGTGCATCCATTTTCTGGGCGTGTGTCAGTTTTTAATGTCCGTTTTGCATCTGTTTTGCATCAGTTTTTCATGTTCGTTAAAAATGGACATGAAAAATGGATGAATTTGTTTGACAGTTATTTCTAGACCCACCCTTCTGAGAACACCCACAGGATGGTAGGCCCCCAGCTAAAATAATGTCCCCCATTGTGTAGGATTCTTTTTTTTGTTGCTGCCCCAGCTTTAATAATGCCCCCATGTAGGCCCCCAGCTAAAATATTTTCCCTCATAGTGTAAGAATTTTTTTTTACTGCCCCCAGCTTTAATAATGCCCCCTATTTTGGCCCCAGCTGAAATAATGTCTTCCAAGGTGTAAATCATTTTTTTATAGTGCCCCCAGCTTTAATAATACCCCCATGTAAGTCTCCAGCTAAAATAATGTCCCCATAGTGTAGGATGTTTTTATTTATTTTTTACTGTCCCCAGCTTTAATAATGTCCCCCATGTAGGCCTCCTGGTAAAATTATGTCCCCCATAGTGTATGATTTATTTTTTACCGCCTCCAGCTTCAATAATGCCCCCAATGTAGTCCCCCATCTTAAATAATGTCATAGTGTAGGAATTATTTTCTTAATGTCCGCAGCTTTAATAATGCCCCCAATGTAGGGCCCCATCTTAAATAATCTCCCCCATGGTTTAAATAAAGCCCTCATAATGGCCCATGTTTTTTTTTGTTGTTGTTGTTGATTTTACAAAAAAATAAAAATCACCTTATCCACTTGCTCACGCTGCAGCAGTCTCTTTTCTCTTCACTGAACAGGACCTGCCAAAGGTGCACGATGACATCACTGCGCACTCCCACGTGGTTGCGTCACCACGCATATAGCAGGTCCTTCGGCAGGTCCTGAAGAGAAAAGAGACTGCCGCACTGTGAGTGGATGAGGTGAGGGTTTTTTTAACCCCTCCTGGGTAAAGTGTACCCGTTTTTAACAGCCATTAGATGGGTGCACTCCGTCAATCAGCTGTTAACAACAGTCCCATTGATTTTAATGGGTCCATCTGACCATGAAAACGGCCAAAAATAGGACATGTCCTATTTTTTGACGGACGCTATTCACTGGCCGTTAAAAAAATGGCCATGTGAATAGCCCCATAGACTTTTATTGGTGCTAAAAATGGTCGTGTGACAATCGTTACTTAGACGGCCATCACACAGCTATAATTCACTGTCGTGTGCATGAGGCTTAATCATAGCAACCAGACATCTGTGTCCAGCTGCCCTGTGTATTCACACTAATGACTTCTAATATCTGATGGTTGTAGGTAAGATCATGCCGTTATAACAGTGATGGCTAATAGACTTGAGCGAACACCTGGATGTTCGGGTTCGAGAAGTTCGGCCGAACTTCCTGGAAATGTTCGGGTTCGGGATCCGAACCCGACCCGAACTTCGTCCCGAACCCGAACCCCATTGAAGTCAATGGGGACCCGAACTTTTCGGCACTAAAAAGGCTAGCCCAGGAAAGAGCTAGAGGGCTGCAAAAGGCAGCAACATGTAGGTAAATCCCCTGCAAACAAATGTGGATAGGGAAATGAATTATAATAAAAATAAAATAAATAAAAATTAACCAATATCAATTGGAGAGAGGTCCCATAGCAGAGAATCTGGCTTCACGTCACCCACCACTGTAACAGTCCATTGTCATATATTTAGGCCCCGGCATCCAGGCAGAGGAGAGAGGTTCCGTAACAGAGAATCTGGCTTCATGTCACAGAGAATCAGTCTTCATGTCATAGCAGAGAATCATGCTTCACGTCACCCAACACTGGAACAGTCCATTGTCAGATATTTAGGCCCAGGCACCCAGGCAGAGGAGAGAGGTCCCGTAACAGAGAATCAGTCTTCATGTCAGCAGAGAATCAGTCTTTATGACATAGCAGAGAATCATGCTTCACATCACCCAACATTGGAACAGTCCATTGTCATATATTTAGGCCCCGGCACCCAGACAGAGGAGAGGTTCATTCAACTTTGGGTTGCCCCGCAATATAATGGTAAAATGAAAATAAAAATAGGATTGAATGAGGAAGTGCCCTGGAGTACAATAATATATGGTTAAGGGGAGGTAGTTAATGTCTAATCTGCACAAGGGATGGACAGGTCCTGTGGGATCCATGCCTGGTTAATTTTTATGAACGTCAGCTTGTCCACATTGGCTGTAGACAGGCGGCTGCGTTTGTCTGTAATGACGCCCCCTGCCGTGCTGAATACACGTTCAGACAAAACGCTGGCCGCCAGGCAGGCCAGCACCTCCAAGGCATAAAAGGCTAGCTCTGGACACGTGGACAATTTAGAGACCCAGAAGTTGAATGGGGCCGAACCATCAGTCAGTAAGTGGAGGGGTGTGCACACGTACTGTTCCACCATGTTAGTGAAATGTTGCCTCCTGCTAACACGTTGCGTATCAGGTGGTGGTGCAGTTAGCTGTGGCTGTTGACAAAACTTTTCCACATTTCTGCCATGCTAACCCTGCCCTCAGAGGAGCTGGCCGTGACACAGCTGCCTTGGCGACCTCTTGCTCCTCCTCTGCCTTGGCCTTGGGCTTCCACTTGTTCCCCTGTGACATTTGGGAATGCTCTCAGTAGCGCGTCTACCAACGTGCACTTGTACTCGCGCATCTTCCTATCACGCTCCAGTGCAGGAAGTAAGGTGGGCACATTGTCTTTGTACGGTGGATCCAGCAGGGTGGCAACCCAGTAGTCCGCACACGTTAAAATGTGGGCAACTCTGCTGTCGTTGCGCAGGCACTGCAGCATGTAGTCGCTCATGTGTGCCAGGCTGCCCAGAGGTAAGGACAAGCTGTCCTCTGTGAGAGGCGTATCGTCATCATCCTGCGTTTCCCCCCAGCCACGCACCAGTGATGGGCCCGAGCTGCGTTGGGTGCCACCCCGCTGTGACCATGCTTCATCCTCATCCTCCTCGTCCTCCAGTAGTGGGCCCTGGCTGGCCACATTTGTACCTGGACTCTGCTGTTGCAAAAAACCTCCCTCTGAGTCACTTCGAAGAGACTGGCCTGAAAGTGCTAAAAATGACCCCTCTTCCTCCTCCTCCTCTTCCTGGGCCACCTCCTCTTCCATCATCGCCCTAAGTGTTTTCTCAAGGAGACATAGAAGTGGTATTGTAACGCTGATAACGGCGTCATCGCCACTGGCCATGTTGGTGGAGTACTCGAAACAGCGCAACAGGGCACACAGGTCTCGCATAGAGGCCCAGTCATTGGTGGTGAAGTGGTGCTGTTCCGCAGTGCGACTGACCCGTGCGTGCTGCAGCTGAAACTCCACTATGGCCTGCTGCTGCTCGCACAGTCTGTCCAGCATGTGCAAGGTGGAGTTCCACCTAGTGGGCACGTCGCGTATGAGGCGGTGAGCGGGAAGGCCGAAGTTACGCTGTAGCGCAGACAGGTGAGCAGCGGCAGGATGCGAACACCGGAAGCGCGAACAGACGGCCCGCACTTTATGCAGCAGCTCTGACATGTCGGGGTAGTTGTGAATGAACCTCTGCACCACTAAATTCAGCACATGCGCCAGGCAAGGGATGTGCGTCAAACCGGCTAGTCCCAGAGCTGCAACGAGATTATGCCCATTATCGCACACCACCAGGCCAGGCTTGAGGCTCACCGGCAGCAACCACTCGTCGGTTTGTTGTTCTATACCCCGCCACAACTCCTGTGCGGTGTGGGGCCTGTCCCCCAAACATATGAGTTTCAGAATGGCCTGCTACCCCGGGCTGTGCTGAAGTTGGTGGTGAAGGTGTGTGGCTGACTGGATGAGCAGGTGGAAGAAGAGGAGGAGGAAGCCGAGTAGGAGGAGGAGGCAACAGGAGGCAAAGAATGTTGCCCTGGGATCCTTGGCGGCGGAAGGACGTGCGCCAAACAGCTCTCCGCCTGGGGCCCAGCCGCCACTACATTTACCCAGTGTGCAGTTAGGGAGATATAGCGTCCCTGGCCGTGCTTACTGGTCCACGTATCTGTGGTTAGGTGGACCTTGCCACAGATGGCGTTGCGCAGTGCACGCTTGATTTTATCGGATACTTGGTTGTGCAGGGAAGGCACGGCTCTCTTGGAGAAGTAGTGCCGGCTGGGAACAACATACTGTGGGACAGCAAGCGACATGAGCTGTTTGAAGCTGTCTGTGTCCACCAGCCTAAATGACAGCATTTCATAGGCCAGTAGTTTAGAAATGCTGGCATTCAGGGCCAGGGATCGAGGGTGGCTAGGTGTTTTTACGCTTTCTCTCAAATGTTTGTGAGATGGAGAGCTGAACGCTGCCGTTTGACATGGTTGAGATGCTTGGTGACGGAGGTGGTGGTGTTGGTGGTACATCCCCTGTTTGCTGGGCGGCAGGTGCCAACGTTCCTCCATAGGCGGAGGAAGAGGCCGAGGCGGCAGCAGCAGAAGAGGCCGAGGCGGCAGCAGCAGAAGAGGCCAAGGCGGCAGCAGCAGAAGAGGTAGCAGGGGGAGCCTGAGTGACTTCCTTGTTTTTAAGGTTTTTACTCCACTGCAGTTCATGCTTTGCATGCAGGTGCCTGGTCATGCAGGTTGTGCTAAGGTTCAGAACGTTAATGCCTCGCTTCAGGCTCTGATGGCACAGCGTGCAAACCACTCGGGTCTTGTCGTCAGCACATTGTTTGAAGAAGTGCCATGCCAGGGAACTCCTTGAAGCTGCCTTTGGGGTGCTCGGTCCCAGATGGCGGCGGTCAGTAGCAGGCGGAGTCTCTTGGCGGCTGGTGTTCTGCTTTTGCCCACTGCTCCCTCTTTTGCTACGCTGTTGGCTCGGTCTCACCACTGCCTCTTCCTCCGAACTGTGAAAGTCAGTGGCACGACCTTCATTCCATGTGGGGTCTAGGACCTCATCGTCCCCTGCATCGTCTTCCACCCAGTCTTGATCCCTGACCTCCTGTTCAGTCTGCACACTGCAGAAAGACGCAGCAGTTGGCACCTGTGTTTCGTCATCATCAGAGACATGCTGAGGTGGTATTCCCAAGTCCTCATCATCAGGAAACATAAGTGGTTGTGCGTCAGTGCATTCTATGTCTTCCACCACTGGGGAAGGGCTAGGTTGATGCCCTTGGGAAACCCTGCCAGCGGAGTCTTCAAACAGCATAAGAGACTGCTGCATAACTTGAGGCTCAGACAGTTTCCCTGGTATGCATGGGGGTGATGTGACAGACTGATGGGGTTGGTTTTCAGGCGCCATCTGTGCGCTTTCTGCAGAAGACTGGGTGGGAGATAATGTGAACGTGCTGGATCCACTGTCGGCCACCCAATTGACTAATGCCTATACCTGCTCAGGCCTTACCATCCTTAGAACGGCATTGGGCCCCACCAAATATCGCTGTAAATTCTGACGGCTACTGGGACCTGAGGTAGTTGGTGCACTAGGACGTGTGGCTGTGGCAGAGCGGCCACGTCCTCTCCCAGCACCAGAGGGTCCACTAACACCACCACGACCATGTCCGCGTCCGCCTCCCTTACTAGATGTTTTCCTCATTGTTCACCACAATAAGAAAAATATTATTTGGCCTAATGTATTGAATTCAAATTCAGGCCTTTTCTTACAGACACCTAGCACTATCTGGCTATCTATTTAGGTACCGTATTACACTAATAAAGGCACAGCAGTAACGACAGATTTAGCTGAATATAAATTTGAGGCCTAGTATTTAGGCGCTGGATGACAGATATACGTTTACGGACAGAATTAGACTTGGAAATGCACGGTAGCGTGTGAAGTTATTGTGGATGACCCTATCAGCACCTTGAATCTAATATACCCTTTTAGGGATAGATTTAAAGTAGGTCTGATACAGCAGAAACCACTAATTTAGGAAATTGCTAAGTTGGGAATTGTATTTCAACCCAGAATAAAAACTGTGCTTTGACGGACACAAAATAACTTGACCAGCTACAGCAATAACCACAGATTTAGCTGAGTATAAATTTGAGGCCTATTATTTAGGCGCTGGGTGACAGGTATACGTTTACAGACAGAATTAGACTTGGAATTGCACAGTAGCGTGTGTGTGAAGTTATTGAGAATGACCCTATCTGCACCTTGAATCTAATATACCCTTTTAGGGATAGATTTAAAGTAGGCCTGATACAGCAGAAACCACTAATTTAGAGAATTGCTAAGTTGGGAATTGTATTTCAACCCAGAACAAAAACTGTGCTTTGACGGACACTAAATAACTTGACCAGCCACAGCAATAACCACAGATTTAGATGAATATAAATTTGAGGCCTATTATTTAGGCGCTGGGTGACAGGTATACGTTTACAGACAGAATTAGACTTGGAATTGCACAGTAGCGTGTGTGTGAAGTTATTGAGAATGACCCTATCAGCACCTTGAATCTAATATACCCTTTTAATGAATAGATTTAAAGTAGCCCTGATACAGCAGAAACCACTAATTTAGGAAATTGCTAAGTTGGGAATTGTATTTCAACCCTGAACAAAAATATATCCTTTGCCAGACAGCAGACAGTATTACAATTGGCTGGCCACAGCTGAAACACCAGATTTAGGGTACTGCTATTTTGGCAATTGTATTTCACCCCTCAATAAAATAGCAAGCACAGCCAAGCCCCTGATGTAGGATATAGCCAAAAAATAACCACACTATTGATGGTTAAATGCACTTGGTGACAGCTTGACCCTGATGTAGGATATAGCCAAAAAATAACCACACTATTGATGGTTAAATGCACTTGGTGACAGCTTGCCCCATATGGAGGATATAGCCAAAAAATATCCACACTATTGATGGTTAAATGCACTTGGTGACAGCTTGACCCTGATGTAGGATATAGCCAAAAAATAACCACACTATTGATGGTTAAATACACTTGGTGACAGCTTGACCCTGATGTAGGATATAGCCAAAAAATAACCACACTATTGATGGTTAAATGCACTTGGTGACAGCTTGCCCCATATGTAGGATGTACTTGGTGGCAGCTTGTGCTGGCGCACCACAAGACACAAAATGGCCGCCGATCACCCCAGAAAAAAGTGAATGAAAAATGCTCTGGGCAGCCTAAAAACAGTGATCAATTGAATAGCAGCAGTTTAATGATCCACAGCTGTAAATCGATCACTGACTTAAGTCTTTTGGAGGAGTTAATCACTGCCTAATCTCGCCCTAACAGTCGCAGCTGCAACCTCTCCCTACACTGATCAGAGCAGAGTGACGTGCGGCGCTACGTGACTCCAGATTAAATAAAGGCTGGGTCACATGCTGCACTGGCCAATCACAGCCATGCCAATAGTAGGCATGGCTGTGACGGCCTCTTGGGGCAAGTAGTATGACGCTTGTTGATTGGCTGCTTTGCAGCCTTTCAAAAAGCGCCAAGAAAACGACGAACACCGAACCCGGACTTTTACTAAAATGTTCGGGTTCGGGTCCGTGTCACAGACACCCCAAAATTCGGTACGAACCCGAACTATACAGTTCGGGTTCGCTCATCCCTAATGGCTAACCTTGGCACTCCAGCTGTGGTAAAACTACAACTCCCAAGATGCCCCGCTTGCTTGGCTGCTCTCAGAACTCTATAGAAATAAATGGAGCATGCTGGGAGTCGTAGTTTCACCACAGCTGGAGTGCCAAGGTTAGCCATCACTGCGTTATAACATGTAGCATGCTTAGCTCTATAGACATATTATTTGCTATTAACCTCTTATTTTCTTCTCTTTTATCCATTGCATGCTTCTAAAGAGGACAATATGGAGGACAATGCAGTACGGGGTAAGGTTTTAACTATCCAGTATCAGTTGAGTTGTAATGTGTGTAGAGTTTCCAGTAAATCTGATTACTCTGAAGTACCAGAGTCCCCACCCTCCCAAGAATTAGAGACAGCGGAAAACATCATATGATTTTAATGAGCGTATAAACATCTGCTACTAAGACGTGTTGAGCTCATCCCATCATAAATGTCTTATTTACTGGAAACATGGCTATTTTCTTGTTAATGATGGGATCTAATAACTGCTCTTCCAGATGTTTGCTCGAAATTGACTGGTAAATGAAGTGAAGGGACAACATTATCAACTTTGCATATTAATTTGGCAGATTGTCCTGTATTGGCAAAGTGCACATCTGTCATACAGAGACGTTTAATGTCTGGAGAATAAAAACAGATTGTTATATATGAAACACATAACCTCTCATTTTGTTTCCTTCTCACTGAGACAAGTGGTTTCATCATGGACATATGGTTTTGCATGGAGCAGCAATGAGCACATACAATGTTTGATAGGTGAAAAGCCTACACTATACCCACTGGGTATTGATCTGCCAATTGTTCACCATGTTATTTCAGTGGGACAGTGCAAAAATGTGCAATTTTATATGTACAGGCAAGCAAGCAGAGATTTCCTTGTCTTGCAAAGACATTGGGAGAGATGTGGTGTGTCAAAGCTGGTACAGAGGAAGAGCAGAGTAGTTGCCCCTGAAAGGCAATCAACTCACTAGTTCCAATTTCCAAAGGGACTATGAAAAACAAGAGGCGGAATCTGATATTTTTTATGTTGATGCATCTCCCCTGTTGATGATGCATCTCCACAGTTTACGTGGCCTGCCTGAATTTGTCTCACTTCATTTATTCGCTGCATGGCCACTTGTGCAACGAAGCCATGCTGTGGGCCTTCTGCTGCATATGGTGCCCTGGAGGCATTTGTGTGCAACCAGATTTAAAATGACAGCACACAGGATTTTCTAATGTTCTGGCTGTTTATCAGATGATGATCTTGATGCAGATCATGGTCCTACACCACTTTGGTACCTGAACAATTGATCTAAAAAGGTGTTCCAAACCTACTCAATAAAATACAATAGCTAACTACTTTGTATGTTACATACACATCTACTAGATGTAGCGGTCAGGGGATAAAAAGACTGCAGGGCAGCATTCAAATACAGTACAGCAGACAAGGAGGCTGAATCAGATACCGGCTTTATTACAGGGCAAAATATAACGTCCATAAAATCAGATTACCAGTATTGTGCAAATGCACCAGAGGCGCAATTGACAAAGGACAGAAACAGTGTAAACAGGTTTACAAAGATGTACAGGAAGGATAACTGAACTTTTCATCCAAACAAAATGCGCTCTAAACAGCAAACACAAAAAAAAATGCAAGCTACTCTCCTCTAATATTCTCCTGTCTGCCCCTGCTAACCAGGGAATGTTTCTCAAATGCACTGACTAAGTCTCCTGCTCTATGTCCTACCACAGATTAGCACCGGTGCACACTCACAGTTCTGCAGGTAGCTGCTTGCTTTGGTCTAGCACGTGAAGGCAGGTGCAGTCTGGCTCCTGATCCGGTCGCTTGCTTGTCCCAGCGCGTTTTTTTCCTCTCTCTCTCTCTCTAGATTGCAGGTACAGGCATCCACATAGTTGAGCTCTGACAGGAGTAACCCGTCCTGTCACATGTCTCTGAATTGAACACTTTGCTCCTCTGGAACACACTTTTCAGTCTCTGTTGATCTGTCCGACAGCAGCCAGGAAAAATCACTTTATAGTCCCTGTAGCTCTGTCCCACAACAGCAGACTCTCTCTGTACACCTCAGGAAGGACGCAGCACTCCAGCTGTCGGACAGATCAACAGAGACTGAAAAGTGTGTTCCAGAGGAGCAAAGTGTTCAATTCACAGTAGCTTCATCACCTGCGGCCTGGGAACTTTGCTCAGTGTTAGGAACGGCCCACCAGTCTTCACTATTGTTTTCATCGTGGATAATAAAGTCTGAGGACTGGACAGAAGGAGGTGTCCTCTGAGCATGTGTGGGATCTTCAGACTGACATGGCCATAGTATATTCCTATGTAGAGTCTTTGAGTCAAACGCCTCATTTTCAACCCATACTTCTTAGACCGGACAATTGTAGTACACTCTCTTGATCACTTTGTATGGCTGTACTTCCCAACGCTCGCTCAACTTGCCTCTAAGCCGTTTCTCTAACACCAGTACCCGGTCAATCCAAGGAAGGCCTTCAGCTCCCGCAGCGTTCTGGGCACTAGCCATTGTTGTATTGCAGCCACTTTGTCTTGGGACAGTAGCACTCTGTCTTGGGACACTGTATGGCCCAAGTACTCGATCTCCCTCTTGAAGAGATTACACTTCTTTGGCTTTACCTTCAGGCCATGGGCTCGCAGTCACTCGAGTACCTGCCCTAGCCAATTCAGGTGTTCTTGAAAAGTAGGCTCTGTCCATTTCATGATGAACCCTGTCCCATTTTGCAGCATGTCCTGCTCTTAGGGCATCAGGGCTGATGAAGCATCTGGAAGAAACATGCCCTTCATATCCTGCTCAGAAGATTTGCCAACTCATCTGCGAGTCTGGAAGGTCTTTCTTTTTCCAGGAGTCGCCTGTATGTTCCAGAAGAGTTGGCATGAATAGCTTCTTTGTACCATCATAACTGTGAAGATTTTTTAGCCTTCCCTTTTTTAGCCATAATATTCCCTGTTTCAGTTGCACAGCTAGATGCATTTCACGCAGAAGCAGGGGGTGTCTCCCTTCTGTGAAATCTGCCAGTAATCTATAGCTGTGATGTACTTTTCCTTACTCCCCCCTATTTGTCTGTAAAGAATAAATCAAGGCAACTGGACTTACTGTAGATTTCTTGAAAACGTTTCACTCGTTTTCAAGAAATCTAAGAAATAGTTTTCAAGAAATCAACATTTTCAAGAAATCTACAGTAAGTCCAGTCGCCTTGATTTATTTTTTACAGATATACCATAACCTGGATAAATGGGAACCTTCACAGACTCCCCCCTATTTGGTTTTCTGCTCTATAGCTCAAAGAACAGATAAAGAATTTATGAACACATAGGAGGCTCCTATAACCTTCAAAAGCGGCATAGAAGCAATTCTTTCATCAGGCTTAGCTTCAGCGAATTTTGATTTACTGTGAGCTGTCTTCTGTGTCCCTGTTACTAGCGATAGATCTTGCTGGACAATAGGCAGTGGACTGCAAGTTAAGTGAAAGTGAGACCCCTAGTTGCCATGACTTTATAGCTTTTTTCAGTTGGATGCAGGCAGATTTTTTTTTTAAATAAAGCGATTTAGAAATTTGTTAGTTTGTAACACAGTAACATACTATAGTAACATAGTTTGTAGACCATTCTATATTATATAAAATTGTGGGAAACTACAGTGACTCATTTTAAGTCACAGAAATGTCTGCAACAAATCTGTCACCTGAAAACATACTCCTAGGTCTCAAAAGAATGTTGTTGTTCCATAGGAAAAGTAATCAGTGGTAATAATGAGGACTGCACTGGCAAAAGCTGACATTTTTTCACAGGATGGCTACCTGTGTACAGTAGCTTAAAGACACTTGTTCGATGAGTGAAATTGAAAATCAACTCACATTTGGTATCTTTTCACTGCTATGTATACATCAGGTAATTGTGCACTGAACCATCTGTAAGCCGTTCTCCAAGGATAGAAACGGAATTCAGTATTTCAAAGTGGAGTAAATAGTTCTATCAGCTATATCAGACCAGCTTTTAACCAAAGCAACAAGGAGATACATATATGTGTGCATACCTAAAATTCAAATAAACCATATTAGAAATAAAATATCAATAATACAAACAAACATTCGAAGACACTTTGTATGGGGTACGAATCAACATTTAACAAAAAACAAAGCACTAGAATGCTTTGTCTGATCCCCCACCAAGGTTATTAGAGGTAGAGGTGGGAGTTGAGATTATAGGTTGTTTGAGGGTAAATTGGATTTGATTAGGAATCATTGTGTTGGAATGTTGACCCTAATCATATGGAATCTGACTAAACGACCTATAATATGTAGGGGAAATAAAAAAAAATGTTTAATATCTTAATGTATGATGGACTTCTTTATCTGCTCTTTATGGAAGGTAGTATAGCAATATGTAAGGTTACGATTTTAAATTGTACAGTCATTGCTATTTATTACCTATATGAGGAAAGATAGGAAATTTGAAAATGTTTGAAAACTGACATCCATATTACCATTATTTTTAATGCTAAAGTTTTGTTATATATAGCTCTTGTTGCTTATCTGGGGTCATCATATAATGAGATACCTGCTGCTTTAGCTGAATCTTCTAAGATCATCTCCAATAGAAAAAAAAAAATCTCTGTTCTAACCAAACGCTACATAAAAAAGTTAGTCATTTCTGAGGTTTTTTTTCAGGTGAACGACAGTGGATAACATTCTATTCCTCAGAGACAATTTCATTATCAAGTTAAGGGGATTTGTGATGACTTAGGTTCTATAAGACTACAATCCCAGTAGACTGGGTCAAGCAATTTTAATACCTAGATCTAACCAGCCAACAGATAAAATACAGAAATAGGAATCACAACCATTATTCTTTTTATTGCCATTAAACTTTGCACTTTAGGTCACAATCTGCTACATGCATAACACGCCAAAGTGGACACATACAGAAGCTATGTCCTGTCAGATACCTAAAGACAATGATGAGGGTAATGTTTGAGATTTTCCATAAGTAATTTTAAACCATATTATTTAAATATACTTATAATTAACCCCTGAAGAATGAATCCTATTTTTGCATTAAAGATGCAGCCTAATCTGACATGTACCATAAGTGGTAATTTTGGAACGCCTCTACATATCCAAGCATTGTATTTTCATGACATTCTGTACTTTATGTTAGTGGAAAATTTTGGGTTTTGTTTTTGTCTAACAAAAATCTGCAATTTAACAAAAATTTGGAAAATTTAGCAATTTTCAAGATTTAAAACTGTATGCTTTTAAAACAGACATAACACACTAAAGGTTGATTTTACCGTTTTCCATGTGTCTGATTTTTTTGTTGGCATAATATTTTTAAAGTACCTTTATTTTTGGCATGCACTAGAGGATGCTTATAATTGTAGCAGCAATTTTACAAATTTTCAGGAAAATTTCCAAATCCTATATTTTTTTTTAGAGACCAAATCAGTTCTAAAGTGACTTTGAGAGGCATGTATGTTAGAACCCCCTGTAAATCACCCCATTTTAAAATCTGAACCCCTCAAAGTATTCAAAATGAGATTTAGGACATTTGTTTACAGGTGTTTCACAGGAATTATTGCAAAATGTGAGGCAATTAATTTTTTTCTTGCAGATTTTCATTTTCTAATTATTTGGAACACAGCAGGTGATAAAAATGGAATAAATACATAATAAATACATTGAACGCATTTCCTTGATATTGCGGTGTTTAGAAATATTCCATATGTGGCTCTAGATGAAATAAAATACCGGCCTCAGAAGTGAAGGCGCATCTTGTGGATTTTGGATCTCTGTTTTTTAGAAAGTTGTTTTAGGCACCGTTTCAGCTTTGCAAATGCCTTGAGGTTCTAAAATATGAGAAAATCTCCAAAAGGCCCCATTTTGTAAACTACACCTTTCAAGGATTAATATGAGGCGCAGTGAGCATTGTGACCTCACAGATTTTCCATATCTGAAGAGTTAAATGGTGGGGATCGCCACCACTAGCACCTATGTCGGCCATTGCAGTGGGGTGTCTGCTACAGTTGACACCTGCTGCTCATGCAAATCTGTTTTTGAGCTGAGCCCTCTCCATGCCGTAAATGTACAGCATGGTCCTCTAATGTAGTGCTTCCTAGGCTACATATTAATGGCATGGAGCAGTAAGGGGTTAAAGGAGCATAGTTCATTTACAAGTATATCTGTCAACCAACAAGGTGGTCGTCTGTTTATAGTTTTATAATCTCATATTACTAAAAAATGCATTTCTCCAATTATCAGGTTCCTCTCCTCTGAACTACCTCCTGCATTGATTACTCACTGTAAAATTCTGTGATAAAATCCATACAAAAAAGTCAGTACACTGAGAAATCAGGTTACAGCTGCTACTCATAGAAATCTAAGGTGAGGGAGAAGGAGGAGTGAGCAGCTGCAGAGAGACACACTGACACAGAGAGAAAGAAAGAGACATAGGTTTATAAAGACACAGCTGTTGCTTCTACTGTCTCACCCTAGTGTTGGATTCATAGCAACACTGCTTGTTATTGCTGAATAATGTCCTCCATACTGCCGTTGCTGCTTATGTGCAGTGTTCCCTATAAGCCTTGGCAGCTGATGAGCGGGGTCAGCTCAGAGCTGGGCACAGCGCCATCAAAGGTGGGCGATAGGATAACCTAAAATAATTGTCACATTAAAGAGCATACAGTGTAACCTCTGCACCATCAGTACAATACAGTATAATCCCTGCACCATGCTTTGTAATGTACAGTATAATCCATACACCATGCTGTACAGATTACATTATAATTCCTGCACCATGCCATACAATATATAGTATAGTTTAAACACCATGCTTTACAATATACAGTATAACCCCTACACTATGCTGTGTAATGTACATTATAATCCCTGTACCATGCCGTACAATATACAGTATAATTCCTGCACCATGCTGTACAGTATACATTATAATCCCTGCACTATGCTGTGTAATATACATTATAATCCCTGCACCATGCTATACAATATACATTATAATCCATACACCATGCTGTACAATATACATTATAATTCCTGCACAATGCTGTATAATATACATTATAATTAGAGATGAGTGAATGTTTCAAAAATGTAATTCGCCAGATCCGAATATATTCTTGCCAAATTACGTAAAAAAAAAATGCTATTTCCTTGCTGCTAAGAGCCTTTATAGTGGTGTAGAACACTGTGCCTTGTAGTAATGCACATAGGGGGTCATCTTTGGTAGTGAAATAATACTGTGAGTCTGTATGACATGCATGTCTTGCATGTCTTCTGTTTTTTGTACCCACTCCTGCTTTTAGCTTCCAAATCTTAAGACAATTCTGATGGGACCATACAGGCCTTACAGCTGCTACATAGACAGTATCCATTGTGCGTCTCATTTTTCTTTCCTTCTGACAGATCAGAAGAAAGGTCAAATAAATGCTGATGTCAGCCAGGCCGATAGGCAAAATAGTGGCCCAGTTATAAAGTGGGGAGGGTGGGAACAGCATAAAAAATCCACAGAGTGGACCTATGACATAGTGGTGAGGTGAAAGCAGCATGAGGAGACCAATGAGTGGCCCAATGACAGAGTCTGGAGGTTGCGGCAGCATCAGGAGGCCACAGACTGGCACAACAACCAAAGAATGTGGAGGTGGCAGCAGCACGAGAAGGCCACAGAGTAGTATGATGACGAGATATTGTGGAGGTGGCAGCAGCATGAGGAGGCCACAGAGTGGCACGACAACAAAGTGTGGAGGTGTCAGCAGCATGAGGAAGCCAGAGTAGCACGACGAGAGATTGTAGAGGTGGCAGCAGCATGAGGAGGCCACCGAGTGGCACAATGCCAAAGTCTGGAGTTGGCAGCAGCATGAGGAGACCACAGAGTAGCCCAATAACAGAGTATGGAGGCAGAAACAGCAGCAGCAGCATCAGGAGGAGGCTACAGAGTGGCACAATGACAGAGTCTGGAGGTGGCAGCAGCAGCATCAGGAGAAGGCCACCGAGTGGCACAATAACAGAGTCTGGAGTTGGCAGCAGCATGAGGAGACCACAGAGTGGCCCAATGACAGAGTGTGCAGGTGGCGGCAGCAGCAGCATCAAGAGGAGGCCACAGAGTGGCAGAAAGACAGACTGGAGGTGGCGACAGCAGCAGCATCAGGAGGATACCACAGAGTGGCAAGGTGACATAGTGTGGAGATGGCAGCAGGATCAGAAGACCACAGAGTGGCAAGGTGACATAGTGTAAAGTCGGCAGCAGCAGCAGGATACCACAGAGTGGCAAGGGGATACCACAGAGTAGCAACGTGACATAGTGTGGAGATGCCAGCAGCAGAAGAGTCAGGATATCAAGGAGTGGCAAGGTGACATAGTGTGAATATGGCAGCAGCATCAGGAGACCACAGAGTGGTAAAGTGACATAGTGTAGAGATGGCAGCAGCAGCAGGATCAGAACACCATAGAGTGGTAAGGTGACATAGTGTGGAGTTGGCAGCAGCAGCAGGATAACACAGAGTGGCAAGGTGACATAGTGTGGATATGGAAGCAGCATAAGGATACCACAGAGTGGCAAGGTGACATAGTGTGGATAAGGCAGCAGCAGGAGGATACCACAGAGTGGCAAGGTGACATAATGTGGAGATGCCAGCAGCTGCAGGATACCACAGAGTGGCAAGGTGACATAGTGTGGATGTGGCAGCAGCAGCATCAAGATACCACAGAGTGGCAAGGTGACATAGTGTGGAAATGGCAGCGGCATCAGGATAACACAGAGTGGCAAGGTGACAGTGTGGATAAGGCAGCAGCAGGAGAATACCACAGAGTGGCAAGGTGACATAGTGTGGTGAAGGCAGCAGCATCAGGAGACCACCAAGTAGTAATGTGACATAGTGTGGAGATGCCAGCAGCAGAAGAGTCAGGATACCATAGAGTGGCAAGGTGACATAGTGTGAATATGGCAGCAGCAGCATCAGGAGACCACAGAGTGGTAAGGTGACATAGTGTGGAGATGGCAGAAGCAGGATCAGAACACCACAGAGTGGCAAGGTGACATAGTGTGGAGTCGGCAGCAGCAGCAGGATAACAGAGTGGCAAGGTTACATAGTGTGGATATGGCAGAAGCAGCATCAGAATACCACAGAGTGGCAAGGTGACATAGTGGGGAGATGGCAGCAGCCGCATCAGGATACCACAGAGTGGCAAAGTGACATAGTGTGGATAAGGCAGCAGCAGGAGGATACCACAGAGTGGCAAGGTGACACAGTGTGGAGATGGCAGCAGCAGCTGCATCAGGAGACCACAAAGTGACCAGGTGAAAGAGTGGGGTGGTGGGTGGCAATCCCAGTACCCGCTGACAAAGGTGGGTGAAAGAAGGAGCACTTGGCATCAGATGTGTTGCATCAGGCGGGTGGCAGCGTCAGAGTAGTAGCTGAGGCAGGTAGCCAGAAGAAGCCGGACTCTTTTTTCAAAGTGAAAGTGTTGGTGTGGCACCATGGATGATGTAGTCTGATGCTTCGGGAATTGGTGGTTGGAAATCCTGACAGATCCACGCCTGATTCATCTTGACTCAGATCAGTCTCTCCACATTTTGGGTGGACAGACGAGTTGTCTTTGGGGTAACTATGGCCCTCGCCGCACTAAACATCCGCTCTGCTGCGACTCTACTGGCTGGGTAGGACAGCTTTTCCAGGGCAAGCTCGGCCAGTTGCGGCCACAAATCCAGTTTGGCTGCCCAGTAGTCCAGCAGATCTTCAATGTGGGGTGGTAGGGTGCTGTCTAAGTAGGCAACCACCTGCTGGTTCAGGTCCTGCTCCAGGTCTACCTGCTGATGCTGCTGGTGAGTAGTTTCTTCACTATGTTGGTGAAGAAAGCTGCTCATCAGCGACTCTAGACTAAGGCTGCTGCTGATGGAGCTGGTACTGCTCCTGCCACCCCACCCCTCCCCAGCAGCCACAGCAGTTGAACGTGAGTGCAGATGCCCCCCCCCCTCCCAGTCAGACCTGCAAGAGGATGGACAATGGCGCAGATATGTAGTCAGTTGGCTGCTGCCTAGGATATCTCTGTAGTAGTTCAGTTTGTCCTCCCTCTCAGTGGGTGTAAAAAAGGCCTTATTATGAACCAGTAGTGAGGGTACAACAAGGTGGAGAGCCAGAAGTCCTCCCTCTTCTGAATGGTGACAATTCGGCTGTCACTACGCAAGAAAGTGAGCATGCATCGGGCCATTTGTGCAAGTGACTCGGAGGGACTTCCTGCCTCCATCTTCACTTCATACTGCGATGGTGTGTCTGCCTCGTCTTCCTCATCGCCCTGTAGCTCCTCTGCCTGCTCCTGCTCCTCCTCTCCTGTCACCTGAGTAAACCACCCATTTCGCTACACATTGCCTGTGCTCCAATGTCCCCCTCCTCCTCCTCCTTCCAGTTCAGCCCCCACAGGGCTCATGTGGCCGATACATCTAGGCTCCACGTCTCCAGTCCCCTGACCAGCCATTGTTGCCACCATCTGTTCCAGGAGATGAAGCAGTGAAATGACGTTGTTCATCCCATAGTCCTGGCAACTGACAAATAACGTGGCATCCTCAAAAGGCCAGAGCAAACGGCAGGTGTCACGCATGACCTGCCACTTGCTAACATTGAAGTTACACAGGGGAGTACTCCTATCCGCTTGAATCATCAAGAAATTGTTTAGTGCCTTTCTCTGTTTGTAAAGTCGGTCCAACATATGGTGGGTGGAATTCCAATAGGTGGAAACGTCGCATATCAGCCTATGTTGGGGGATGCCGTTCTACTGCTGCAGTTCAAGGAGGGTGTGCTTTGCAGTGTACAAGTGGATGAAGTGCATGCAAAGTTTCCTGCCCATATTTAGGATGCCTTGCAGAAGGGTTGAAGACTTCAGGAACCGCTTGACAACCAGATTTGACACAATTTTCTTCCTGTTGTAGGGGAGAAAGCTAGGATTTGATTTCTTGACAAGGACACGGAGCAGTTCCTCCCCTGTGTGACTCCGTTCGCCTGGAAAAATGAGGTGCCAACATTGGCACCCTGGCTACGCTTCACCTTCGGGCAACATATTCTACATATGGCCATGTTCACCTCCTCTGGCAGCTTAACAAAAAACTGCCACACCGCCGAGTAGGTGAATTTCCCCCCAACAGTACGGACTGACTGACTGTTACCGCCACTGGCTCCGTAAACCCCTGCACCACCACTTCCTGGGCAGGTAGGCTGCTGCGAAGCGGGTGGTCTACACCGGGCACGTTTGGCTCCCGACCTCCCACTGCTGCCACCCTGCTGACTCCCAGCCATGCTACCATATTGCTGGCTCACGGTCAACTTGCCACCCTCTTCTCTCGATGATGATGAAGCCCCTTCGTCACCCGGCTCCCAAGTGCGATCAGCTGCATCATCATCATCATCAAGTACTGTCTGCACGTCACTGATGTTCTCCTCAACGGTCTCTGGGTCTGGAGCCTGACCACTCGCAACACCAGCTCCCACACCAGTCTCCTCATCATTACTTGCCCACCTAGCGGAGGAAACGGTGGATGTCTCCTCCACATCTTGGCTGGCCAGTAGCTGCTGACTCTAGTAGCTCTTCCTCGCTAAAAAGTGGAGCCGAGCCCACAGCATATAATACTTCTCTGGGTAAAGGAACAGAAAAGGACAGAGGCAGGTTGAGGACAGGTGAGGGCACAGGGCCTGCTCCCGGGCCATGCTAACTAAGGGTTGTGTCTGACGAACCCACCGACTATTGGCTGAGTGTGTCTGATGTGACTTGGGATGAAGTGGATGACCAAGTTAACCAACCAAGAACCGCTGGGTTGCTGGTCAAGACACGACTACTAGATGACACCGGGAGCTCAGGCCTCTTACTGCGATTCCTGCTGCCACACCCTCCTTACTCTACTGCAACCTCTGCCTGCGCCAGAAACATTTAGGTCTCTGACACTCCTCTGTGCATGGTCTGGCACTTCTCTGTCTGACATACTTTTACCTGAACTAAATAAATTAAAAGCAAATTAAAACACCCCTAAAAGCAACAAAAATATTTTTCTTTTTGTACTGAAATAGGCCACTAAACGCTTTCACCACAAATAAATGCAACAGTGAAGTGTGTATATATTTTTCTTTCTGTACTGAAATGGGCTACTAAACGCCTTCAAGACATATAACTCTAGAAGTGAACTAAGAATATATTTTTCTTTTTGTACTGAAATAGGCCAGTAAACGCTTTTAGCAGAAATAAATGCACCAGTCAAGTGCGTATATATTTTACTTTCTGTACTGAAATAGGCCAATAAACGCTTTCAACACATATAACTGCAGAAGTGAACAGAGAATATATTTTTCTTTTTGCACTGAAATAGGCCACTAAAAGCTTTCACCACAAATAAATGCAACAGTGAAGTGTGTATATATTTTTCTTTCTGCACTGAAATGGGCTACTAAACGCCTTCAACACATATAACTCTAGAAGTGAACTAAGAATATATTTTTCTTTTTGTACTGAAATAGGCCAGTAAACGTTTTTAGCAGAAATAAATGCACCAGTGAAGTGCGTATATTTTTTTCCTTTTTGTACTGAAATAGGACAATGAACGCTTTAAGCACATATAACTGCAGAAGTGAAATGCATATAGATTTTTCCCTTTTTCTACTGAAATAGGCCACTAAACTCTTTCACCACAAATAAATGCAACTGTGAAGTATGTATATTTTTTCCTTTTTGAACTGAAAAAGGACACTGAACGCTTTCACCACATATAATTGCAGAAGTGAAATGTCTATATATATTTAGTTTTATACTGAAATAGGCCACTAAAGTCTTTCACCATAAATAAATGCAACAGTGAAGTGCGTATATATTTAACTTTCTGTACTGAAATAGGCCAATAAACGCTTTTAACACGTATAACTGCAGAAGTGAACTCAGAATGTATCTTTCTTTTTGTACTGAAATAGGCCACTAAGCGCTTTTAGCTAAAATAAATGCACCAGTGAAGCGAGTATATATTTTACTTTCTGTACTGAAACAGGATAATAAACACTTTCAACACATAACTGCAGAAGTGAACTGAATATATTTTTATTTTTGCACTGAAATAGGCCACTAAGCGCTTTTAGCTAAAATAAATGCACCAGTCAAGTGCGCATATACAGTATTTTCCTTTCTGTACTGAAATAGGACACTGAACGCTTTCAGCGCATATAACTGCAGAAGTGAAGTGCATATATATTTTTCCTTTTTGTACTGAAATAGGCCACTAAACTCTTTCATCACAAATAAATGCAAGTGTGAAGTGTGTATATTTTTTTCCTTTTTGTACTGAAATTGGACACTGAAAGCTTTTACCACATATAACTGCAGAAGTGAAATGTTTATATATTTTTTTTGTTTTGTACTGAAATAGGCCACTAAAGTCTTTCACCATAAATAAATGCAACAGTGAAGTGTGTACATATTTTACTTTCTGTACTGGAATAGACCAATAAATGCTTTCAACACATATAACTGCAGAAGTGAACTGAGAATATATTTTTCTTTTTGTACTGAAATAGGCCACTAAAGGCTTTTAGATAAAATAAATGCACCAGTAAATGTGCACATATATTTTACTTTCTGTACTGAAATATACCAATAAACTTTCAACACATAACTGCAGAAGCGAACTGAGAATATATTTTTCTTTTTGTACTGAAATAGGCCACTAAACGCTTTTAGCTAAAATGAATGCACCAATGAAGTGCGTATATATTTTACTTTCTATACTGAAATAGACCAATAAACACTTTCAACACATATAACTGCAACTGTGAAGTGCGTATATTTGTTTTCCTTTTTGTACTGAAATAGGACACTGAACGCTTTCACCACATATCACTGCAGAAGAGAAATGCGTATATATTTTTAGTTTTATATTGAAATAGGCCACTAAAGTCTTTCACCACAAATAAATACAACAGTGAAGTGGGTATATTTTTTTCCTTTTTGTTCTGAATAGGACACTGAACGCTTTCACCACATATAACTACAGAAGTGAAATGTGTATATAGTTTTCCTTTTTGTATTGAAATAGGCCAATAAACTCTTTCACCACAAGTAAATGCAACTGTGAAGTGCATATATTTGTTTCCTTTTTGTATGGAAATAGGACACTGAACGCTTTCACCACATATAACTGCACAAGTGAAATGCGTATATATTTTTCTTTTTCCACATATATAAGCCACTAAAGGCTTTTCAACAAAGCACTTGCACCCCAATAACAAGAACAGATTGCTGGAATGCCAGAGCTTTATAATGGCTATTTGGATCCCCAAATAATGTTTCCCTGCACTCATAAATCACTTTTTTCCACAATGAGGTTTTTCTAGCACTGTACCTAGCGACTTCAGACATCTCTCCCTGCACTAAGATGCTGTGAAATGATTTCTCCCTATCCTTTCCCTGCACTTGTAACTTGCTTTTCTGTCCCTGTCTCTAGCGCCTTCTGACGTCTCCCCCTGAGCTAAAATGCTGTGAAATGATTCATCCCTATCCTTTCCCTGCACATATAAATCGTTTTTTCATTTTTTTTTTTCACAATGAGGTTTTTCCTATTGCTGTCCCTAGCGCCTTCTCACGTCTGTCCCTGCACTCAGAATGCTGGAAAATGTCTGACTCTAAGATGGCCACCGTATTTATAGGGCTGTGACATCACAGGGGTGGCTGGCTTCTGATTGGCTGCATGCATGGCATTATGGGTCAGCCCGCCTTCCTAAAGTTCCTTGCCCCATGTCCTCACATGTGTAGCCACCATTGTAGCTGCCATTTTAGGAAAAATAGTGATTCGTTACTACGAAGTGCGAGGAAATTTGCATTCGTTGCCAATCAAATTTTTCCTGAAATTCAGATCGAATACCACTTCGTCTGATTTTATTCGCTCATCTCTAATTATAATCCATAAACCATACAGTAAAATATAAAGTATAATCCATACACCATGCTGTACAATATACATTATAATTCCGACACCATGCTGCATAATATACATTATAATCTATACACCATGCCGTACAATATACAATATAACCCCACAGTGTAGGTGTAAGGCCTCATGCACACGACCGTTGTGTGCATCCGTGGCCGTTGTGCCGTTTTCCTTTTTTTTTCGCGGACCCATTGACTTTCAATGGGTCCGTGGAAAAATCGGAAAATGCTCCGGTTTGCAGCCGAGACTGTGATCCGTGTATCCTGTCCGTCAAAAAAATATGACCTGTCCTATTTTTTTGACGGACAACGGTTCACGGACCCATTCAAGTCAATGGGTCCGTGAAAGAACACGGATGCACACAAGATTTTTATCCGTGTCCGTGATCCGTGGCCTTAGGTTACTTTCATACAGACGGATCCGAAGATCCGTCTGCATAAAAGCTTTTTCATAGCTGAGTTTTCACTTCGTGATATTCCTCAAAACGAAGATAACGAAGTATTCTCCATCTTCGTTTTAGCTATCTATTCGTCAACTTCGCTAATTCTAGCAATCAAATAGGAAGGTTGACTATAGAGACAGCTGTTTAATTCGCTATGCGATTATATTACTTTGTTTTTTTTTATAAATAGAATCATTATAATAATCAAGTATTTAACTATTCAATTAAAAAAAATAATGTAATCGCATATTCGTCATCTTCGCTAATTCTATATATCAAACAAACAATAGGAGAGTAGCCTTAAGTTAAATTCGCAATACGCGATTATTTAAATCGCATATTAATCGCGATAACTAGAATAATGACGAATATTCGATTTTGACGAATATAAAAACGAATATTCTATTGAATATTCGCAAATTTTGTCGAAATCGAATATGGCACCTGCCACTCATCACTATTGAACGGTATGGTGTATGGATTATAATGTATATTGTATAGCATGGTGCAGGGATTATAATGTACAGTCCTGATCAAAAGTTGAAGACCACTTGAATAATGGCAAAATCAAAATCATATTTTACATTGTTGGATCTTAACAAGGTTCCAAGTAGAGCTTTAACATGGAACAAGAAGAAATGAGAGTGAGACAAAACATTTTTTGAGCATTCAATTAATTGAAAATAACGATTAAACTGAAACAGGCTGTTTTTCAGCTAATCCAAATTTTAGGACCACATGCCTTTAAAAGGCCAAATCTGTGCAAAGATGTGGATTAATTGTCATTTTCTGTCAGGTAGTCACACGTTGTGATGGCAAAGGCAAAAAAACTCTCCCTTTTTGAACGTGGTTGGGTTGTTGAACTGCATAAGCAGGGTCTCTCACAGCGCGCCATCGCTGCTGAGGTGGGATGCAGTAAGCGAGTCATTTGGAATTTCTTAAATGATCCTGAGGGTTATGGAACAAAAAAAATCAAGTTGAAGACCCAAAAAAATGTCATCAGCACTGAGCCGGAGGATTCAATTGGTTGTCCGTCAAGACACTGGACGATCCTCAACCCAAATTAAGGTCTTTACTGGTGCTGACTGTAGCCCCATAACCATCAGACGGCATCTGACACTGAAGGGCTTCAAAAACAAAAAACATCTTCAAAGACCTCGTCTCCTTGAACGCCACAGAACTGCTCGTTTGGACTTTGCAAGAGAGCACCAAACATGGGACATTCAAAGGTGGAAGAAAGTTTTATTCTTTGATGAGAAAAAAATTTAACCTTGATGGTCCTGAGGGCTTCCAATGTTACTGGCATGACAAGCAGATCCCACCTGAGATGTTTTCTACGCGCCACAGTGGAGGGGGCGCCATAATGGTCTGGGGTGCTTTTTCCTTCAGTGGAACAATGGAGCTTCAGGAAGTGCAGGGCTATGTCCAGATGTTGCAGAGAGCATTCCTCATGACTGAGGGCCCTCGTCTGTGTGGTAACGACTGGGTTTTTCAACAGGACAATGCTACAGTACACAATTGTCGCAGGACAAGGGACTTCTTCCAGGAGAATAACATCACTCTTTTGGCCCATTCTGCGTGTTCCCCTGATCTAAATCCAATTGAGAACCTTTGGGGATGGATGGCAAGGGAAGTTTACAAAAATGGACAACAGTTTGAGATAGTAGATGGCCTTCGTGCGGCCGTCTTTACCACTTGGAGAAATGTTCCCACTCACCTCATGGAAACGCTTGCATCAAGCATGCCAAAACAAATTTTACTGAGTTCATGTTTGGAAGTTGGATTTCTGTTTTGGGGGGGTTTAGTTTTTTTTTGTAGGTGTAGTCCTAAACTTTTGTTCAGCTGAAAAACAGCCGGTTTCAGTTTATTTGTTGTTTTCATTAAATTGAATGCACAAAAAATGTTTTGTCTCACTCCCATTTCTTCTTGTTGCATGTTGAAGTTCTACTTGGAACCTTGTTAAGATCCAGCCATGCTAAATATGATTTTTATTGCCATTTTTCAAGTGGTCAGGACTGTATATTATACAGCATGGTGCCGGGATTATAATGTATATTGTACGGCATGGAACAGGGATTACAGGTCATTCTCAAAAAATTTGCATATTGTGATAAAGTTCATTATTTTCTGTAATGTACTGATAAACATTATACTTTCATATATTTTAGATTCATTACACACAACTGAAGTAGTTCAAGCCTTTTATTGTTTTAATATTGATGATTTTGGCATACAGCTCATGAAAACCCAAAATTCCTATCTAAAAAATTAGCATATCATGAAAAGGTTCTCTAAACGAGCTATTAACCTAATCATCTGAATCAACTAATTAACTCTAAACACCTGCAAAAGATTCCTGAGGCTTTTAAAAACTCCCAGCCTGGTTCATTACTCAAAACCGCAATCATGGGTAAGACTGCCGACCTGACTGCTGTCCAGAAGGCCATCATTGACACCCTCAAGCAAGAGGGTAAGACACAGAAAGAAATTTCTGAACGAATAGGCTGTTCCCAGAGTGCTGTATCAAGGCACCTCAGTGGGAAGTCTGTGGGAAGGAAAAAGTGTGGCAGAAAACGCTGCACAACGAGAAGAGGTGACCGGACCCTGAGGAAGATTGTGGAGAAGGACTGATTCCAGACCTTGGGGGACCTGCGGAAGCAGTGGAATGAGTCTGGAGTAGAAACATCCAGAGCCACCGTGTACAGGCATGTGCAGGAAATGGGCTACAGGTGCCGCATTCCCCAGGTCAAGCCACTTTTGAACCAGAAACAGCGGCAGAAGCGCCTGACCTGGGCTACAGAGAAGCAGCACTGGACTGTTGCATGTCATTTGGAAATCAAGGTGCCAGAGTCTGGAGGAAGACTGGGGAGAGGGGAATGCCAAAATGCCTGAAGTCCAGTGTCAAGTCCCCACAGTCAGTGATGGTCTGGGGTGCCATGTCAGCTGCTGGTGTTGGTCCACTGTGTTTTATCAAGGGCAGGGTCAATGCAGCTAGCTATCAGGAAATTTTGGAGCACTTCATGCTTTAATCTGCTGAAAAGCTTTATGGAGATGAAGATGTCATTTTTCAGCACGACCTGGCACCTGCTCACAGTGCCAAAACCACTGGTAAATGGTTTACTGACCATGGTATTACTGGGCTCAATTGGCCTGCCAACTCTCCTGACCTGAACCCCATAGAGAATCTGTGGGATATTGGGAAGAGGAAGTTGAGAGATGCAAGACCCAACACTCTGGATGAGCTTAAGGCCGCTATCAAAGCATCCTGGCCTCCATAACACCTCAGCAGTGCCACAGGCTGATTGCCTCCATGCCACGCCGCATTGAAGCAGTCATTTCTGCAAAAGGATTCCCGACCAAGTATTGAGTGCATAACTGAACATAATTATTTGAAGGTTGACTTTTTTTGTATTAAAAACACTTTTCTTTTATTGGTCGGATGAAATATGCAAATTTTTTTAGATAGGAAATTTGGGTTTTCATGAGCTGTATGCCAAAATCATCAATATTAACTACTTCAGTTGTGTGTAATGAATCTAAAATATATGAAAGTCTAATGTTTATCAGTACATTACAGAAAATAATGAACTTTATCACAATATGCAAATTTTATTAGAAGGACTTGTATAATGTATACTGTACAGCAAATGCATAGAGGTTACACCATGCCGGACAATATCCCTGCGCCATGCTGTACAATATACAGTATAACCCCTACACAGTGTAGAGGTATACTGTATATTGTGTGGCACAGTATATGCTATATGTGTATAACATAAACATATTCCACATGAAAACTTACAATTACTTGGCTTGGCCATTGGGGATCTCGGGAGCCACTTCAACACTTTGGCTGTGGGGCTAGGTCTAAGAAGATGTCATCCCCTCCTCTTTTCCCCTCTTTTGCCACGCTGCACATGTTTTCATCTTCCAGTAGCAGAAGCGCACTAGGAAGGAGGCGGGGCCAGCTTGGAGTGCTGCACAGGACTCCTGAAAAGGGGCATACATAGAAATCAAGGGGCCCCATAGCAAAAAATAGTGGGTTCCCCCAACTAAATATAAAATATTAAGAGTCAGCAGTCAGATTCTTCTCCCGTTGTGCACTTTGCCACCAGAACAACAGCTTGGTTAAACATCCAAGAAAAGAAGACCAGAGTATTGTAGAGGTAAGTCAAAAATATTAAGTAACTTTATCCAAAAACGTACATCCATCGCATGATGTCAAGCAGTCAAAAGGTATTTTTTGCTGGTACCTTTTTGAATAAAGCTGTTTAATATTTGTGACTTACCCCTGCAATACTGTGGTCTTATTTTCTTGGATATATATCATATATATATATATATATATATATATATATATATATACAGTAACACCATATACAATAATATATATATGTACTGTATGTATTTTTATTTATTTAATTAGGCTATTAGGCTATCTTTCTATGCTAATTTTTGTCTCACTCTGTCGATTTGGCTGCGTGCAGAGCAGTAGTTATGATAGCGATATTATGTCCAAGCTCTCCCCCCCCCTCCACCCTGGTGTAACAATCTGAATATACAGCTCTATACAGGCCTCTTGTCCCCCCCGGCAATGGCGCCGTCAGCCGGAGATACTCCCCTGCCGTGCCAGAGACTAGATGTGGTGATGCTGAAGTACAGCTGGCCAATAAGCAGCGACAGCATCGGGAAATCTCACGGCTTATTTGTCAGCTGTATCTGGCTTACAGGCAGGGAGCTGGTATGAACGCCATTACTATATAAAACGTACTTCCCGCTGCTATGTAGACCGTCTTGTAAGCGCCATTACATGAAGTCTGGGCTGCGGCGGTGAGCGGGCCTGCAGAGGTCCTGAGCCGAGGCATAAATGAAGCTGTGCGGCAACTTATAGGGAACACTGCTTATGTTTATGTGAAGGATGCAATCTAAACTGTAAAATAGTATATATAAATGAACATATATTTTGAAATGTAAGTTGTATCTATACTAGAGCACACATACCTCATATGATGACTTTTGAAAAGTCGCAGCTTTAACAAATAATGCAGTAATGCAAAGATGTAGTGGCCCTAGAACTTGTCCAATACAAGAAGATTCCATGTACAGTGGAGGAAATAATTATTTGACCCCTCACTGATTTTGTAAGTTTGTCCAATGACAAAGAAATGAAAAGTCTCAGAACAGTATCATTTCAATGGTAGGTTTATTGTAACAGTGGCAGATAGCACATCAAAAGGAAAATCGAAAAAATAACTTTAAATAAAAGATAGCAACTGATTTGCATTTCATTGAGTGAAATAAGTATTTGAACCCTCTAACAAAAAAAGACTTAATACTTGGTGGAAAAACCCTTGTTTGCAAGCACAGAGGTCAAACGTTTCTTGTAATTGATGACCAAGTTTGCGCACATTTTAGGAGGAATGTTGGTCCACTCCTCTTTGCAGATCATCTCTAAATCCCTAAGGTTTCGAGGCTGTCTCTGTGCAACTCTGAGCTTGAGCTCCCTCAATAGGTTTTCGATTGGATTAAGGTCCGGAGACTGACTAGGCCACTCCATGACCTTAATGTGCTTCTTCTTGAGCCACTCCTTTGTTGCCTTTGCTGTATGTTTTGGGTCATTGTCGTGCTGGAACACCCATCCACGACCCATTTTCAGTTTCCTGGCAGAGGGAAGGAGGTTGTCGCTCAGGATTTCACGATACATGGCTCCGTCCATTTTCCCGTTTATGCGAATAAGTTGTCCTGTGCCCTTAGCAGAAAAACACCCCCAAAGCAAAATGTTTCCACCCCCATGCTTGACGGTGGGGACGGTGTTTTGGGGGTCATAGGCAGCATTTTTCTTCCTCCAAACACAGCGAGTTGAGTTAATGCCAAAGAGCTCTATTTTGGTCTCATCAGACCACAGCACCTTCTCCCAGTCACTCTCTGAATCATTCAGGTGTTCATTGGCAAACTTCAGACGGGCCTGCACATGTGCCTTCCTGAGCAGGGGGACCTTGCGAGCCCTGCAGGATTTTAATCCATTGCGGTGTAATGTGTTTCCAATGGTTTTCTTGGTGACTGTGGTCCCTGCTAATTTGAGGTCATTAACTAACTCCTCCCGTGTAGTTCTAGGATGCTTTTTCACCTTTCTCAGAACCATTGACACCCCACGAGGTGAGATCTTGCGTGGAGCCCCAGAGCGAGGTCGATTGATGGTCATTTTGTGCTCCTTCCATTTTCGAACAATCGCACCAACAGTTGTCACCTTCTCTCCCAGCTTCTTGCTAATGGTTTTGTAGCCCATTCCAGCCTTGTGCAGGTCTACAATTTTGTCTCTGACATCCTTGGACAGCTCTTTGGTCTTTCCCATGTTGGAGAGTTTGGAGTCTGCTTGATTGATTGATTCTGTGGACAGGTGTCTTTTATACAGGTGACTAGTTAAGACAGGTGTCCTTAATGAGGGTGACTAATTGAGTAGAAGTGTCTAACCACTCTGTGGGAGCCAGAACTCTTAATGGTTGGTAGGGGTTCAAATACTTATTTCACTCAATGAAATGCAAATCAGTTGCTATCTTTTATTTAAAGTTATTTTTTCGATTTTCCTTTTGATGTGCTATCTGCCACTGTTACAATAAACCTACCATTGAAATGATACTGTTCTGAGACTTTTCATTTCTTTGTCATTGGACAAACTTACAAAATCAGTGAGGGGTCAAATAATTATTTCCTCCACTGTACATAGCCTAGGCATATGGAATTCTGCATACAATAATGAATTTAATAAACTTTAGAAAAGGTCTGCTCAGATATTTGCAGGCGCCCCTCTATTACTACATTATAAATCTCATTATTAAAGGTGTATGTGTATCTATATGCAATAACAGCAGTTTCTAATGAGAAGTCATTAACCTAAGGGCAATTTGAGGCCTGGATCAGTCAGTTTGATGGATTTGTCTATGTGTGAAGCCAAAGATGTCCTGCAAACAAATAACCTAGAGGGCATAGAGTTCTATTTTGTGTATAGCAATGAATTAACAAATTCAAAGGAATGCGTAAATCATGCTCTATGTACTTATAACAGGGGAAAATAAAACAAAGTTTAAAACATACTGTATTTTTTGCCATATAAGATGCACCGGCCCATATGACGTACCTAGGTTTTAGAGGAGGACAATAAGAAAAAAAATTATTTTTCATTAGACGTCTTGTCAGATCACCAATCAGACCCCCAATGTTAATCAGACCTCAGCTGACAGCCCCAATAAGACCCCAATGTTACAATGTTAATAAGAGCCAAATAAGACCTTAGATCAGACCCCCAATCAGATTTCAACTCAGACCCCAATGAGAATGCCCCCAATCAGACCTCAGATAAGAGCCCCCTGCCTTTCATCACCCCCATATGCCTCTCTCCAGCCCCCAGCAGCTTGATAAAGGCCTCATTGAGTAGGCCGAAACGTTGCAGGATTAAAGTTGTTTTGGGGTCTTCACCCTGCCACCGAAAGCTGGAAGTGCTGCCTCGTCATTTGCTCAGTATATATCTTGGAGGAGGGGCCGGCCTCTGTGAGGAATTGCACCCAGTGCACAACGTCTGACTGTGCTGCTGCAATATTTGTGATTTTATATATATATGTATATATATATATATTGTAAGGGATCGTCTCTTATTCGGGGGTCATTCTCACAATAATCTTCATTGACCACAGGGTTAGAGGCCAAAACTTGCTTTTATTTTGCACCTCAGCAAAACCAAAACAAACAATACAAATAAAACACCTGCCCAGCTGGGCACTAACTAAACATGAAGACTCCCTACCTCACTGAAAGCCCCATTCACACACGGGAAGAACATGCTGCTTTTCCTAGCCTAACAATCCAGCACTTCCAGGCTGTAACAAAGTCCAGTACCTTTTGGGGGATTGTGGCCCAGAAGTCCTCCTGACTCTGGCCTAAGACCAAGACCTCGCGGAGTCCCCCAAAGTTCAGGCTAACACCTAGCTCTATGGCCCCTCAGCCAGCTCGGCTGAGCCCACTTGTACAGAGCCTTCCCAGGCCTCTGCTGCACACAGACTCTCCAGAGTCAGACACACCCAAGATCCAGTAGCAGGATTAAATAGGATCCCTGGACATGAGCATGCCCTAAGTCCCGGACTGGAACCTGGGGAAACAACACCTCAATGTTCACATTGCCATATATCCCCCCCATCTGTTCAAACCTGTGGGGGTGAACACATGTACCAACTGGATGCTCGTGACAGGGCATCCGCATTATACTGCCATCTTCCGGCTCAACATTCCCCCTGGAAGAGATGGCCAGCATCACATGCTTCCCTTTAGTTTGCCAGACCCAGGCCATCAGAGCTTGGTTTGTCATAAACACTGCCTTCCTACCTAGACTACAGTGTCTAAGGGCCTCCTCCGTCTCCTCTTCGCTGGAGAACATAGCTTTCTGGCTAGCTTCTTTTCTAGATTTCTTCTTAGGCCCACAACCTTTAACTTCCGCAATCTTTACAGCCGCGTTTTCCACGGGGAGCTCCTTCCTCCACCTTTTGTTGGAGATCCGGCTGGTCAGTTTTAAACCACCCTTCAGCCGCTCCAATGTCACCTGGTGTTCCCACTCATTTTGTTTCTTTATTCTATCACGAGATAGCACTTCTCTTTTTAATTTAGTCCCCACAGAGGTTACCTCAGGTTTGGCTTCAGTATCAGAGTCTTCTGCCTCTTCCACATCAGCCCCATCAACTGGTTCAGCAGATACATCTTCTATCTTCTTCTCTGCCTTGGCCAGCACCACGGCGCCACCATCTCCAGTCCCATTCTTAACAGGCTCTGACTTCTTGGCACCTTCCAGAGGATCTTCCTCTTCCGGTTTCTCATTTTCTTCCACCTGCTGTGCAGGAGCACGCTTAGGCTTCTCCAACTCATAGATGGCATCTTTCGAGCTCATGAGAGCTTCCATCTCTGCTCTGTTCATCCTCTCTAATTAATTTCGCTCCTCAAGCACTTCTTCAAGGGCTCTAGCCAAGGAGAGGGCCTTGGACTCTTTCTCCCGAGCATCAGCCTCCGCTCGGTCACGTTCTTCAGCATACCGAGCCGATATGCATTTCTCTGCAGCCAGGAGCTGGCCAAACTTCTGTTCCTTCTGACTTTTTCTCACTAGCTTGTTGGAAGCGCCCCACTCTTGGGCCTTCTGTTCCAGCGGCTCTTTACTCTGTTCTGCTGCCGCATCAGCCGAAGGAGTACCACCCTTCTCCTTTAGACACTTTGTGGGATTTCCACCCAGGGACTCTTCAAGCCCATTGTCGATATCAACTACAGACTTCCGTGTCTTTCTGGAGACTTTCCTCTTCTCCGGGACACCAGGCAGTAGACCCTTCAGTTCACTCATCTTTTCCAGGGTCTCTTCTTTTGACCCTTCTGCAGCCTTCTTCAATGTATTTATGATGACAACTAGTCCCTTCTCTATCGTATCTAGGGACCGTGTGGAGAGAGAGAAATCATCTTCATGATTGCAGCTGTACTGACAGGTCAGGTCATCTACCGCTGCCTGAATATGGGTCTCAGACACTAGGCTGGCGTCTCCCCACTCAACTCTAGTCACGTCAGGTACAACTATCGTCTGGTTGCTACCCGTAACTACGTCAATTTGGCAAGACCTCGACATGGCAGCCTCTCTCTCTGAGTTGCTATCGGCCACGGCACATACGTCACTTATATTACTTGTGTCATCATTTTCAGTTCTGACCTCTAGGGGCACTGATCAGCTAGTCCCCACATTGGACACTTCCCCAGCAACCAAAAAACCCTGTGGGTACTGCATATCCACCTCTGGTACTTGTGGTACACCCTCTGGGCTCACAACATTAACCAGCATTTTTGTATCACATATATTTTTACCAGGAGGGGGCACTTCTCTCCTGATCACATCCTGAAAGGGAAAAGGCATGTCATCATCATATACTTCACATGACCTCACATTTTCATTTTTTACTTCACGGTTTTCATTATGCATTTCGGCAAACATGGTACCATTACTTTGCACCTTATCAGCTCCACTGTTTCTAATGGTCACTTCATTTAATGGGCTAGGTACCAGTTCTGCGGGAGTCAAGTGACCGACCGCAGAAGTGTTTCTACCCCACAAATCACAGAACAACCTTCTCTCATGTACGGGCGAATTTACGGCAGCAAGTCCATCAGTCCCAGCTGTCACTATAGCCTCACACTCAGTGAGAACTACCTGACAGTCCTCATTAACCGCATGTCTGTCCAGCATATTTATCACTTTATTTATCTCAGGTTTCCATATTGTGCTACCTCTTACCCAGGCCATCATAGGGTCTCCACCCCATGCCTAGCCTTGGTCACGGGCATTTTGGGCAACACAACAACCTTCTCCTCTGCAAAGTCCTGCGAGGGAGCAAACGCAACAGGCTTACCCGCCTGTTCAGACACTGCGATTTTCCCAATGTCACACACTTCCGAGACAGTTCCTCGCCTCAGTGATTTATCACTCACCGTCCCAGCAGGTATCCCCTGCCGCCGGCTCACTGTCACTGGGTCTGTCACATAATTAATAACAGGAGCGATCTTACCCAGCGATGTCACGGGTTCGGCAGTCCTAGAATCCAAGGATACCTCAGGATACTCCATTACAAAATCACCTGCATCCTCCTGACTGCAGTGGTTGCTACGAGAAACGCAGTGACTCCATCCTCCTTCCAGATGTGGAGTCCCACTCTCAGGAGACCTGTCCTTGGGATCTCCAGCCACAGAATATGAGCCACTTGCTCCGCTCCATAACTGCTGTGCAGCCGCACTCTGTTGTGGTTTGTTGCCCTTAGCAACAGCCTCACAGATCCTCGGCACATCCTCTCTAGGACTCTGTCTCCGCTGGTAGGGAACATTCGACCTCCTGAGAGCTGAACCGCTCTCCCCCTCTTTATCTTCCCGACAGTTGCCCTTGGCAACGGCATATCTTTCCATTTCCCCCGATAGGCCCGGCAAACCACACCACAGTGTTGAGAACCCATTTGTCAAGGCCAGCTGCAACTGTGCCTCCAAAGCCTCTCGCTCTGCATCAAATTTCGCTAATTCATTTTTAGTGTAGCCAATTGCTAGGGCCATTTCTTCTGCCTGCTGTATGCGCCAGCGCCGCCGGACGTACTGTTCCCTGAGACCCATGGTAGCAGGACAAACTTTCAGCCATAAGTCCACTTTTGCTGGGCTACTGGCCCTTTAACCCCTTAGTGACCAAGCCTTTATGACCAAGCATTTTTCTTCCTTTTTTCATGGTCTCGTTCCAAGAGCTATAACTTTTTTATTTTTTCGTCTATATAGCTTTATGAGGGCTTGTTTTATACGGGACAAGTTGTAGTTTTTAATGGCACCATTTTGGGGTACACATAACTTTCTGATTAACTTTTATTAACTCTTTCTGGGAGGGAGATGGGGGAAAATAATTGCCACTGCGTTTTTACATTATAAATTTTACGGCGTTCATTTTTCGGTACAAATAACATAATATCTTTATTCTCTGGGTCAGTATGATTACAGTGATACTAAATACTTATAAATTTTTTTACGTTTTACTACTTTTTTTTTCCAATAAAACCCCTTTTATTAACCAAAAAAATGATTTTGCATTGCCACTTCACAAGACCCATAACTTTTTTTTTCTTTTTCTATGGAGTTGTGTGAGGGCTTGATTTTTGAGGGGCAACTTGTATTTTTCATTGGTATCATTTTGGAGTAAATGGCGCTTTTTGATCGCTTGTTATTACATTTTTTTCCGTGGAAACTAAGAATAAATTAGAAATTCTGTCTTTTTTTTATTTTTACTTCTGCCAGTCCGGGCTGTTAGAGCAGGGTCCCGGCTCTCATGTGAGAGCCGGGTCCGTGCTCCCCGCTGCAAGGGGGATCCGTGCAGTGCTTAGACCAGGCCGCCGTAAAAACGCGGCGGCCCAGCCTAAGGCCCCTTAGTGACCGCCGTAAAAACACGTATGGGTGGTCACTAAGGGGTTAATTCACTGCAGTTTTACTTGCACCACAGCAAAATAGTCGGACAACTTGCCCGCATCCGACACCAATTGTAAGGGATCGCCTCTTATTCGGGGGTCATTCTCACAATGATCTTCATTGACCACAGGGTTAGGGGCCAAACATTGCTTTTATTTAGCACCTCAGCAAAACCAAAACAAACAATACAAATAAAACACCTGCCCGGCTGGGCTCTAACTAAACATGAGGACTCCCTTCCCCATTCACACACGGGAAGAACATGCGGCTTTTCCTAGCCTAACAATCCAGCACTTCCAGGCTGTAACAAAGTCCAGTACCTTTTGGGGGATTGTGGCCCAGAAGTCCTTCTGACTCTGGCCTAAGACCAAGACCTTGCGGAGTCCCCCAAAGTTCAGGCTAACACCTAGCCCTGTGGCCCCTCAGCCAGCTCGGCTGAGCCCACTTGTACAGAGCCTTCCCAGGCCTCTGCTGCACACAGACTCTCCAGAGTGAGACACACCCAATATCCAATAGCAGGATTGAATAGGATCCCTGGACATGAGCATGCCCTAAGTCCCGGACTGGAACCTGGGGAAACAACACCTCAATGTTCACATTGCCACAACATATATATATATATATATATATATACAGTACAGGCCAAAAGTTTGGACACACCTTCTCATTCAAAGAGTTTTCTTTATTTTCATTACTATGAAAATTGTAGATTCACACTGAAGGCATCAAAACTATGAATTAACACATGTGGAATTATATACATAACAAAAAAGTGTGAAACAACTGAAATTATGTCATATTCTAGGTTCTTCAAAGTAGCCACCTTTTGCTTTGATTACTGCTTTGCACAATCTTGGCATTCTCTTGATGAGCTTCAAGAGATAGTCAACTGAAATGGTCTTCCAACAGTCTTGAAGGGGTTCCCAGAGATGCTTAGCACTTGTTGGCCCTTTTGCCTTCACTCTGCGGTCCAGCTCACCCCAAGCCATCTCGATTGGGTTCAGGTCCGGTGACTGTGGAGGCCAGGTCATCTGGCGCAGCACCCCATCACTCTACTTCATGGTCAAATAGCCCTTACACAGCCTGGAGGTGTGTTTGGGGTCATTGTCCTGTTGAAAAATAAATGATGGTCCAACTCAACGCAAAACGGATGGAATAGCATGCCGCTGCTATTTACTGTTCAGCTGTGCAGTTACAGTTGTGTTCAAAATTATTCAACCCCCAATGCTGTAAAGAGTTTTAGGGAATTTAGTGTACATTTGTAATTGTGTTCAGAATGAAATCTTACAAGGACTTTTTAAAGAACCAAATGCAACTAAAATGACATAAATTGTTTTCGTAATACAGTATTAATTTTTTTTTTGTGATTTCTTCATTGACACAATTATTCAACCCCTTAAAGACTACCACTCTTAAGAACAGAGGTTCATTCAAGTGTTTTTGATCAGGTATTGAAAACACCTGTGGATGTCAAGGAGCAGCAATCAAGCATAATAAGCACCAATTAGGCAGATTTAAAATGACTGTGATACTCAGCTCCTTCTAGAGATTTAATGGTGCGTTTACAAACATGGTGAAGTCAAGAAATTGGTCCAGGAAGACAAGAGAAGAAGTGATTTCTCTTCACAGGAAGGGCAATGGCTATAAGAAGATTGCAAAGATGTTAAACATACCAAGAGACACCATAGGAAGCATCATTCGCAAATTCAAGGCAAAGGGCACTGTTGAAACGCTACCTGGTCGTGGCAGAAAGAAGATGCTGACTTCGACTGCTGTGCGCTACCTGAAGTGCAAAGTGGAGAAAAGTCCCCGTGTGACTGCTGAGAAACTGAAAAAATATTTGTCAGATGTGGGTACTGAAGTTTCAGCTCAGACAATAAGGCGCACACTGCGTAATGAAGGCCTCCATGCCAGAATTTCCAGGCGCACCCCCTTGCTGTCTCCAAAGAATAAGAAGAGTCGACTGCAGTATGCCAAAAGTCATGTGGACAAACCACAAAAGTTTTGGGATAGTGTTCTGTGGACTGATGAAACAAAATTAGAACTGTTTGGGCCCATGGATCAACGTTATGTTTGGAGGAGGAAGAACAAGGCCTATGAAGAAAAGAACACCTTGCCTACTGTGAAGCATGGCGGGGAAGCTTCAGCATGTGCAAGGTACCATGAATTCTCTTCAGTACCAGGAGATATTGGATGAAAATGTGATGCAGTCCGTCACAAACCTGACGCTTGGGAGACGTTGGACCTTTCAACAGGACAATGATCCCAAGCATACCTCCAAGTCCACTAGAGCATGGTTGCAGATTAAGGCTACTTTCACACTAGCGTTCGGGTTTCCGCTCGTGAGCTCCGTTTGAAGGAGCTCACGAGCGGACCCGAACGCAGCCGTCCAGCCCTGATGCAGTCTGAATGGAGGCGGATCCGCTCAGACTGCATCAGTCTCCGCTGAACGCTGCTTGCAGCGTTCGGGTGTCCGCCTGGCCGTGCGGAGGCGTGCGGATCCGTGCGGATCCGTCCAGACTTTCAATGTAAGTCAATGGGGACGGATCCGTTTGAAGATGCCACAATGTGGCTCAATCTTCAAGCGGATCCGTCCCCCATTAACTTTACATTGAAAGTCTGGACGGATCCGTCCGAGGCTATTTTCACACTTAGCTGTTCTATGCTAAAAATAATGCAGACGGATCCGTTCTGAACGGAGCCTCCGTCTGCATTATTATGAGCGGATCCGTTCAGGACGGATCCGCCCGAACGCTAGTGTGAAAGTAGCCTAAAGGCTCGAACATTTTGAAGTGCCCATCGCAGTCACCAGACTTAAATCCGATTGAGAACCTCTGGTGGGACTTAAGGCCTAAGAATGTGACTGAACTGGAGGCTTTTGCCCATGAAGAATGGGCGAAGATACCCGTAGATCGCTGCAAGACACTTGTGTCAAGCTATGCTTCACGTTTAAAAGCTGTTATAACTGGAAAAGGATGTTGTACTAAGTACTAAGATTGAATGTCACTTGGGGGTTGAATAAAACTGATAATGATGTGAGCACAGAAAAGACATTTGTGGTTATTTCATTATGAATGTTATGTTATATTTGTCTGACTTACAAGTGTCTCTTTGATTTAATTGTAAACAAGATGACGGAAATGGTAAAAATCAATGTCAAACTGGCCAAAACACTCAATTTCAGTGGGGGTTGAATAATTTTGAACACAACTGTATATGTTCTAAAGCCCTTTTTGGCGTGTATTAGTGGCAAAAAATATCTATATTATTTGCCATTCAGCAGTGCGGTTATATGTTCTAAAGCCTTTTGTGGAGTGTATAAGTGGAAAAAAGTAAGGGCCTATTTGCAGTTCAGCAGTGCAGTTAATATTTTTTATTTTTATATACCTAAAGTATTGACTGTATGTGTGCAATTTGCAGATTGTGCGATCCAGAATCCAGTCCATGTATTGTAATATGCCCAAATAGGGTATTTATAGGCATGACCAGCAGGTTCCCATTTTAGCATTTTATATTTCACTACTGAGGAAGGAACTTGTTTTCCAAAACGGAACGCAAAGGACTTTGCGAACATTTTTATTCTATCGAATTTACATACATCGAGGGTGGTGAGTCCAATACCGTCACCAAGTGATACCAGGCTAAAATACCATCTCAGCCAATCCGCCTGTGTCAGTATTTCTTATGTACCGATTTGACTCTGCTACATCGAATCGAATTTTATACCAAATCGAACTCTGCTACATCGGCCTCTGCTATATCGATCACGCCAATCGTATTCTGCTATACCGGCTACGTCAAACATCAGTGAGTCGCGTATTCTATTACACCTATCTGGGTCAGCGAATCCTTTCCCTGGTTCGTCATGTGGGACGCCACGCAGACCGACACGAGTGATCACTGGGAACGAGGCGGCAGCGATCAAGCACGGGCTGAAAGCGAGGTATTCACCATCTCCAAGTGCTGTTTGAGCACAAATTATTCACCATTCAAAAATCTTAACAAGGACATTTTCCTTCGAACCACAAAGCTTCCAAATACCGGTAAAATCACACATAGTTATACAATTGTTATAATCTTAAGTTGTCAAATTACTCTGTATATGGGAGAAAATTAATAATATCTGAAAGCAAAGAGGTCGCATTTATTGGAGTACTCCAGTCTTATAGATACATGTGTGAGCTCCGCATTATATTTATCTATATATGTATATGCTGATATGGAATAAGGTCATGTTTAATATTTTAATACTTTTATAATACATTTATTAGGGTAATACATTTTGTGTATTCAAATATACTGTGAGCCAGACTAATTTATTATTAAATTATATATTTAATTGCCTTCAGGGCACACTAGATATAAAACTATACACACAGAATATATACAGTGGTCTGAGGTTACAAATACAGGTAATATGGTACACACAGGATTACACAGAGTACAAGTCAGTTACCGGGTAGATGAATGTTCCTTTGGGTTAGGATGGTGTAATAGTCCTTGGCTGCGGTCACGTGGGGGCAGTGATGTCAGCAGTTTCCAGGTCTCTCCAAACACATGGCACGATGTGATCCCCTTTCAGAAAAAGACACGCCTGGCACAAGCTATTTAACCTGTAGCCGGTCCCTCCTCTCCCGGCCTTTGGGAGGGGGCCACCCTTTCTCTGCTGGCAGCAAATGACCCACAAAACCCTTTTGGGTTCAAAGCTCCAGGCCAGAAGGTCACAGGGAGATAGTTCTGGGACCAACGGATCCGCCTGGGTTCAGGCTACCAGTAGAGTCCAAGCATGGTACCGTTATTGGGTTTCTGTTGGGAGATATGCATATCTCTCTTCCCTAGCATCCCACTACCAAACTAAGACCATGGGCATGTTCATCGTGGCCACCGGGACACAAATATGTATCTGGTTTGCGCCTGTGATGGCCGGGTGATTCATAATTCCTTATAAATCACTGGTTCCATGCTGTCTGCTAGATTTGATTGAACTGGGGAATGGCTTAGACCTGCGGGGAGGTTTTCCTGCTGGATCCATGCTGTCTGAATGGGGTGTGAAATTGTAAACAAAGGTGGCCTGCAAGAAGTTCCCTGCCCTATGGCTGGGGCTTTGAAGCAGGGACCTCCTGTGGAGTTCACTACCTCTGCTACCTTTCTGCAAATGGTGGGTGTGAGGACATGGCTGACAGCAAATATTAATCCATATTCCTCACAGAGGCCTTATCCGTCAATCACTTATCTCCCACTATCTCTGCTACCACAAGTAGCAGAAGCAGCCTCATGAACATGATGGAGCAAATTTTTCATGTGCCAGGCAAGGCTGAGGCAAACCGCTTGAACAACTAAGTTCAGTCCTGTGGTCTTTCTCCAGCACATACCCTGTCTCCTGACCCCATGCACTTCTGGGTAGGCAGATTGGAACAGTGGCTTGAACGGGCCTTGTTTGCTCTTACTAGACTAGTCTTGTCGAGTCCTGCCATCTCCAGGGGGGTTCCAAAGAAGCAGGTGGCATTTTTGCACCCAAATGGACAAAGTTGTTCTTTGAAAGTGTACAAAACATCACATTTGTCACAATTAATGAGGCATGGATCCATGAGGATTTTCACACAGCTGCAGCTGAGGCCAATAAATAGATATGCCTTTTCTGACGGTGGCTATTTATCTCCAACCCAATCGTGTCACGGCTGCTGTCTACCTCATTAACGAAGCCAAGTTCTGCTTCATTTTTTGATACAGTGATAGAGGCGAGGTGAAGTAAGGCTACTTTCACACTGGCGTTTTGGCTTTCCGTTTGTGAGATCCATTCAGGGCTGTCACAAGCGGTCCAAAACAGATCAGTTTTGCTCTAATGCATTCTGAATGGAAAAGGATCCGCTCAGAATGCATCAGTTTGCCTCCATTCCGTCTCCATTCCGCTGCTTGCAGCGTTTTGGTGTCCATCTGATGAAACTGAGCCAAACGGATCCTTTCTGACACATAATGTAAGTCAATGGGGACGGATCCGTTTTCTATGACACAATCTGGCATAAAACGGATCCAGTCTCCATTGACTTTCAATGGTGTTCAAGACGGATCAGTCTTGGCTATGTTAAAGATAATACAAACGGATCCGCTCTGAACGGATACAGACATTTGTATTATCTAAACGGATCCGTCTGTGCAGATCCATGAAGGATCCGCACCGAACGCGAGTGTGAAAGTAGCCTAAGGGCCCATGCACACAAACTTTTTTTGCGTTCTGTATACAGGCCGTATTTTGATTCCGTATACGGTCCGTATACGGAACCATTCATTTCAATGGGTCCGCAAAAGATGCGGACAGCACTCTGTGTGCTGTCCGCAACCGTTGCTCCGTTCCGTGGCCCCGAAAAAAATTATGAGTCCTGTCCTATTTTTGTCCATTTTGCAGACAAGAATAGGCATTTCTATAATGGGCCTCCTGTTCCGTTCTGCAAATTGCGGAAGGCACATGGACGACATCAGTTTTTTGCGGATTTGCAATTTGTGTACCGCAAAAAACAGCATGGTCGTGTGCATGAGCCCTAAGTCTCGCAATATTTGCTGAGATTTCTGAAAGACCTCTATGGAGGCAATACATTTTGCAGTAGGACGGAGGGGATATTCTTAACATAGTTTTTAAAAGAATCGGTTTTGGATACAGCAAAACCCAATTTGCTCAACACTAGATTGCACTAGGTTTTCTGGGAGGGATGAAAAAAAGTAAAAAATAAAATTTTAAATGTAAATAAATACAAAATAAATAAAAAAATATATAAAGAATTCTATATATTATTACCAGTATATATTATATCATATATATTATATATAATTCACCCCTATAATTATTTTTAATAAAAATAAACAATAACAAAATAAAGATCGTATGCACCAACACATTTAAAAATGCCTGAAACACTAAAATATAAATGCATTTTAGGCTGTAACAGGAAAAAATATCAAAATGGCCGATTGCCATTTTTTCTGTTGCTTTACCTTCCACAAATTTTTTATAAAAAGTGAACAAAAAGTCATACACACTCTAGAATTTTAGCAATATAATATACAGGTCACCCTACAAAAAAATTAACCCCCATACAGCTCTGTAGATGGAAATCTAAAAAGATATGGGGGTCAGAATATGGTAATGCAAAGAAGATTTCTTTTTTTTTTTCAGTAATAAAACACAAGAAAACTATAGGGAAGAAGGGAATAGGTCAGTTTTAGCTTTGACATTGTCAACCATGGACTGCACCTATTGTTCCTGAGCAAATGCCTGATCAGGAAGCCTGAGATAAAAATACTTACAAAATGAAAACTTTTACTATAGTGCCCTTTTAAGGTTAACTTGAAGGTAAAAATATATGGAATGACCTCAAAATACCATTATTATACAAGAGTAACGGCAAAAACTGTTTAACAAAACCAAAAATTCAAAAAGTGAATAATTGACTTTTATAATCTTACCTATGCAACGGCAAAAAACAAAAAAAAACACCCCATGTGAATGTGTGATTGCTAAGATTTTAGATGACTGATGCAATAGAAAAAAGATGCCATTGTACGAACACTGTGAGCTCCTTTAATACAACTGCCTGCACATCAGAGTTACTTTGTATACAGTAGGTAAAAGTTGTACATATTTTGCTTGCAATACAGTTAAGAATAGAAACTTATTTTTCCTTTTAAAGTTTTGGTTTTTAATAAAAATTTTAACAAAAGATTACGCTTGGTTTATTTAAAGTCGCTCAAGGACATTTCTCTTTTAGCTCCTAATCTGAAATGTCACAAAGCTGTAACACCTTGTAGATCAGACAAGATGAGTCATTTTTAAATAAAATAAAGAAATCCTTACTTCATAGGCTGTTACCTTTGGGAAATGAGATTATTCTATGCTCTTTCCGAGTTCTAACTGCCACATGCATAAATGTCCTCATGCAGTAAAGCCGTTCTGCATCCTGGACACAACATGATTTATTTGTCAGGTAAATAAGTTGGAAGAACGGAATTTGAGGTTCGTAGAGTAACAACATAAATGTCAATTGTTTATTTCAAAGGAAGATGCATTTTAGGGCTGGATGCTTTTAAGAGGGTTATTCTTTTACCTTTATTCATCATATAATTCCTTGGTAACAGATAGAAATAATGGCAGGGATTGCAGACTAGTTAGAAACATTGTAATTATGTGCATTTGATTATCTAATATGCATGGAGGCAAATACGGCAGCTGTGCAGACATAGGCCTCTGTATCATACTATTAGGGCTCTTTCACACACAAGTGAGTTTTCTGCCAGGATGTGACGCGTGTAGTAAATGTATAGCATCCAGACTGAATCCTGACCCATTCATTTCAATGGGCTTGTGCACATGAGCGTCGTTTTTTAGGCATCATCTTTGCATTTAGAAAGAATCGCAGCATGTTCTATATTGTGCTTTTTTCACTCAGCCCTGGCCCCATAGAAGTGAATGGGGTTTGCATGAAAAATGGATTGAATCAGGTGCAATGTGTTTTTCCTACAAGGTTGCTAGGAGAGGTAGGGTGTTATCCTTCAGTTTTTTTCATGTGCATGAAAAATGCACGCAATCCGGATCGCTGAAAAACTCATTGAAAGTGCATGCAAAACCATCAGTTTTTCCCTGAACAGATCTTTTTTCCACAGAAGCAATGCTACTAGGACAGAAACCCTCCATAACACAACATTGGATGGAGCATGACAGAACTGTCAGATTCTATATGAAGAAAGTAGGAAATCGGAGGCAGATGAGGAGAAGTCGGGCGCCATACTCCTCTATGGGTGCTGTGTCATGGCACCATACGACTTGGAGGTTGTACAGAGCCATACATAGTTATATGTGGCAAACTGATCAGCCTAGCTGGTTAAGGATGCCTTAAAGTTTAAAGAAATCACCAACAGTGTCCTGTACTAAGCGCCCTCACACCATCACACCCTCACACCATCACACCATCACGCCCTCACACCATCACACCCTCACACCATCACACCATCACACCTTCATGTATCAAGGGGAACCACACATGTAGAAACCATCCGCTCACCTTTTCTGCATCTCACAAAGACATGGCAGTTGGTACCAAAAATCTAATTTTGATCAGACTAAAGTATTTTCACTGTCCCATTACTTCTGTTTCTTGAGCCAAGCAAGTCTCTTTCTCTTCTTGTTCCTCAGTAGTGGTTTCATTGCAGTAATTTGACCATAAAGGCCTGATTCTCATAGTCTCCGCTGAACAGCTGATGTATTTATGTAGGCTCTCATTTGAAGTGCTGTTCATTTGCAGTTATGCTGCATTCATACTTCAGTGTTTGGTCAGTGATTTCCATCAGTGATTGTGAGCCAAAACCAGGTGCAGATTTTTCCCTTATACCTTATGTCTGTAGAGGCTCCAATACTGGTTTTGGTTAAAATCACTGACCAAAACACTGACACGTGATGAGGCTTTACTCAGGCTGATAGCTGTAATGAACTTATCCCCTGCAGCAGAGGTAACTCTTGGTCTTCCTTTTCTTGGTATAGTCCTCATGAGTGCCAGTTTCATCATAGAGTTTGATGGTTTTCATGGCTGCTCTTGAGGATACCATTAAAGTTCTGTAAATTTTTATGACTGCCTTACATTCATGACTTAAAGTAATGAAGGACTGACATTTCTCTTTACTAGCTTCAGTGATTCTTGCCATAATGCCGATTAGAACAGTAGTACAATAGGAATAAACACTGTATCAAACTTTTTACCAGTCTGACCTCTGCACAACACAGCCCATGGTCTTCACATTATGAAGTCATGAAATTCAATAAATCAACTCTTGACAAGGCATACCTGTCAATTGAAAAACACTCCAGGTAACTACCTAAGATGATTGAAGGAATGCCAAGAGTGGATAGCTGCCATCAAAGCAAAAGGGGGCGACTTTAAAGAATCTATATTATAAAACATATTCTGATTTAAGACTTTTTTTTATTTACTACTTAATTCCATATGTGTTCCTTCCTCATTTTCATGTCAATATGAATCTACCATGTAAAAAAACCACACATCGACTGAAAAGGTTTGTCCATACTTTTGACTGTATAGCCACTGAACTATGGGTCAGATATTATATGTATTTCAACCCAGATATGGCTGATGCACTAACTACACATGGAGCCATTAAATATTTCCATATCGCTGTATATGTGTCATATTGGAGTAATATGACCAAGTAAAACAATGAGATACTGCCCCTCCATAACGGAGCTAAAGCTGATTTATTTTATAATGTAATAGCTGCTCACCAGTCAATTGATATATGGAAAGGATTTATACGCGCACAGCCTGCTGATTACCCACCAATCGTCTACTATACGAGTAGGTAAAAAATTAGATGGCTCTCCAATAAATCCACATCCAAATTATTAGCAATACATAAAATAAATTAATTAAAAACCACAATAATTAAAAACATAGGTACATACAAAGTTTGATTTGGCAACTTTGCAGAAGTTAGCGAAGAAATTCTACATTAATTTGTCACAAATCGCTATAAATAAAGAACCATGAGGCCAATTAGCCCTCAACTGCCTTTCATTTAATAATGCAGACCGCACTGCATAGTTGGTCTTCATTTTTAATGGCTGTGCAGTACCTTTGTATGGTGTTTGGCTAGGTTCGGGGGACAATATGCATATTATTGCTGTTGTTGCCTGCAATATCCTGCAGGTTATTTGACAGTTAACGCTGAATATGAATCAGCTCTGGCATACCCACTTCTCGACCCCAGCACTTTCCTGCCCTACAGGTGGGAGCCCTTCTTCTGCCATCTGCTTTTCCTCCTTTTCCACATCATCTAATATCGATGAGAATATGTCATGAGGAACATACAGCTCCTCCTCTCTCTCTGCATTTTGCTGACTTTTCTAGGACATGGAGACTTTGAAGGATGATTTGGAAGAAGTAATGCCAGCAAAAGATGAGGATGGTCATCATTAAGACCTGGCCCCACTAAGGGATGCAGACTGAATGGTATTGGTTGGCATGCTGGCACTGGAATAATAAAGGCTTCCATGTTATTGGTATTGAATTACATATCTTAGTTTATGGCTGATCTAGGAATAAGTAAATGTAGGAATAAATAAAACTGCCACAGGATAAGTCTCCCTGCAATTTCCTTGCACTCTCCCTCTCCAATATTTTTCTATTAATCGTGTCCCTAGCACATAAGCGCTTGCTTATAAGAGGGTTTTATAGAGCTCTGACATCACAGGGGATGGCTATCTGCTGACTGGATGACTGCACAGCATTAGGGTGATCTCACGTTCCTGTGCGTCTTACTTTCACCTTGTAACACAGGCAGCTGCTATTTTAGGAAAAACTGATTTGTTTAAATCACAGACAAAAAAATGCACCAAACGGATATGCCACTGACTATACTAGCTAGTCATAAATGCAGATATTAAAAGCTGAGACTTTTGCCAATATATTCCTGTCAGGAAAATATCGGAGCCCATCATGCACCACGTCACGGTCACTCAGCATGGCAAGGGGTCCTACCACTAAGCTACCTATGGTGTGAACAAGGTCTGAAGGTGATGTAATCCAGCTCACAGCCAAGCTTCCACACAACCGCATAGCAGGACCACTAATGCAATGTGAACAAAGCAAGACTGTAAGCCACCCCCATATCAGACTGTGTGATGGAGGTTTCCAGGTGCAAAAGGAAATTTGGATTTGTTGCAAATCGAAGTTTTCCTAAACTTTGGACCGAATTCCGCTTCAAATGCTTCGCTTCACTAAACACTATACAATACGTCTAATTTATGTGTGTCATTATATGCACACTTATCCTGATCCAAATGTTCACTGTGGTGCCCTCGCAGTTTAAAAACAACATTCCTGGAGCATAGGTAGTAGTAGATGCTTGTAGACATAAAGCAATGACTTTCAATGAGCAAGATTATTATAGGTATGTCAATTAGGATGTAGTATATTTCTGTGGCCAATGATCTGGATCCTAATCATATAAATAGCATATTCAAGAATGGTAATGGTATATTGTATATTCGCACATAGCTGTGGATAGCGCTGTATTCACACTACAAGTGCATATACCAGTGGTACCTTGTTGAAAGTCATTGTTTTATGTTGATTTTTTTTTTATTCCACCTCCCGCGGCCATCAGGACTTGTGAAAAGAAACATACTTATCTGTTCCTTGACACTCAGTTCTGGCTCCCTAGCTCCTGGGCTGTCTCCATTGCATTTCTGGGGAAAAATCTGTATGGACTGGGTCACATGTGCCACTGCAGCCAATGACTGGCCTCAGTGGTGACAGGTGCCCAAGTGGCATGCCACTGCCACTTTACATACTGCTTGGAGACACATCACCGCTGAGGCCAGTCATTTGCTGCAACAGCATACAGTCCATGCAAACGTTGACAGATGGGGAATGAAGGTGCAGTGCAGACAGCCAAGGAGCCAGAACCAGGGATCAGGTATGTATGTTTCTCTTCACAGGTGCCACTCACTGTAAGAGGGGGAGTAATTTAAAACACTCTGGACAGCCCCTTTAAGCGAGACTTTCCACCGTGAGGCACCCACACGGTCAGTTTGTAGAAGCTCCCACTAGGGGCTATGCTCTGTTGGATCTGGTAATTTCTAATGATGCAGAGCTTGTTGGTAATGTTACTGTTTGCGAAACACTAGGTAATAGTGACCACAATAGAATTATATTCCCCCTAAACTATAAAAAGCAAACTGTCAGGCAGGGCAAAGACACTGAATTTCAAAAAGGCAAATTTCCCTGGGTTGAGGGCAGCATTTCAGGGCATAGACTGGGAGCAGCTACTGTCACATAATAATACTGAGGATAAATGGGAGAGCTTTAAATCCACATTGAGTAATTGCACTAAAAAATTTACCCCCTTAGGTAACAAGTATAAACGGCTAAAATTAAAGCCCCCATGGCTTACAGCTACTGTAAAAAGGGAAATAAAAGACAAAAAGAGGGCATTTAAAAAATACAAATCTGAGGGGTCAGCTGTAGCGTTTGAAGATTACAAAGAGTTTAATAAAACTGCAAAAAAGATATAAAATTTGCAAAGATACAAAACGAACAGCAGGTAGAAAGAAAGCAAAACAAATCCCCAAAAGATTTTTAAATATATAAATGCTAAATAAAAACTAGGTCTGAGTAGGTAGGTCCCTAAATAATGGTAAGGGGGGGAGTCACTGAAGATAAGGAAAAGGCAGAGTTCCTAAATAGTTTTTTTTAGCTCTGTATATACAAAAGAGAAAGGAGATGATATCTGTGGCACTGGGGCTGTTAGTACATCCAGTCATATACTCAATTGGCTAACTGTAGATATATTCCAAGAGAAGTTAAATAGGGTAAATGTGAACAAGGCTCCAGGTCCAGATGGAGTACACCCAAGAGTGCTTAATGAGCTCAGTTCAGTCATTGCTGTGCCCCTGTTATATAATTTTTAAGGATTCTCTAGGGACTGGTACAGTGCCAAGTGATTGGCACAAGGCAAATGTGGTGCTCATATTCAAAAAAGGATCAAGGTCCTCCACAGGTAATTATAGACCAGTTAGTTTAACTTCTGTTGTGGGAAAAATGTTTACGGTCTTAAGGGACTATATACAGGAGTATGTGACTATAAATAATATTATAAGTGATAACCAGCATGGGTTTACCAAGGACAGAAGTTGTCAGACTAACCTGATTTGTTTTTATGAGGAGGTGAGTAGTAGCCTGGAGAGAGGGGCGGCTGTGGATGTAGTGTTTCTGGATTTTGCAAAGGCTTTTGATACTGCCCCTCACAGACGCCTAATAGGTAAAGTAAGGTCTATTGGCTTGGAAAGTATAGTTTGTAATTGGATTGAAAACTGGCTGAAGGACCGTGTCCAGAGAGTTGTGGTCAATGATTCCTATTCAGAATGGTCCCAGGTTATAAGTGGTATACCCCAAGGTTCAGTGCTGGGTCCTCTATTATTTAAGTTATTTATTAATGATATTGAGGACGGGATTAATAGCACCATATCAATTTTTGCAGATGACACTAAGCTGTGTAGAACTGTACAGTCTATGGAAGATGTCCATAAACTACAAGCTGATTTGAACACTCTGAGTGATTGGGCATCAACTTGGCAAATGAGGTTCAATGTGGACAAATGTAAAGTTATGCATCTTGGTAGTTATAATCTCTGTGCTTCATATGTCCTAGGTGATGTAGCACTGGGAGAGTCACTTATAGAGAAGGATTTGGGTGTCCTTGTGGATGGTAGATTAAATAACAGCATACAATGTCAATCAGCTGCTTCTAAGGCCACCAGGATATTGTCATGCATTAAACGTGGCATGGACTCGCCGGGGCAGATATGTAATATTACCACTTTACAAAGCGCTGGTGCGGCCTCATCTGGAATATGCAGTTCAGTTCTGGGCACCAGTCCATAGAAAGGACGCACTGCAGCTGGAAAAAGTACAGAGGAGAGCAACTAAACTGATCAGGGGCATGGAGGGTCTTAGTTATGAAGAAAGATGAAAAGATTACATTTATTTAGTCTTGAGAAGAGACGTCTAAGGGGGGACATGATTGACCAATACAAATATATAAATGGGCCATACAAAGAATATGGTGAAAATCTGTTCCATGTAAAATGCTCTCAAAAGACAAGGGGGCACTGCCTCCGATTGGAGAGGAAAACGTTCAGTCTCCAGAAGCATCGAAGCTTCTTTACTGTAAGAACTGTGAATCTGTGGAAGAGACTCCTCAGGACGTAGTCACAGCAGGAACAGTGGACAGTTTCAAAAAGGGTTTAGACGAATTTTTAAAAGTAAACAACATTAATGCTTATGAAAATGTGTAGAAATCTGAGTCTCAATTCCTTTTGGGATTCGCATCCCCACCTATTCTTTGGTTGAACTTAATGGACGTTTATCTTTTTTCAACTGTATTAACAATGTAACTATGTAACATACCACATTAAGTGACCAGTGTCCACCATTGGGTATTTTAAATGAACTGTACTGTGTATAAGGCTACTTTCACACTGGCGTTTTGAATTCCGTTTGTGAGATCCGTTTCAGGGATCTCACAAACGGTTCAAAACGGATCAGTTAAGCCCCAATGTATTCTGAATGGATAAGGATTCGTTCAGAATGCATCAGTTTGGCTCCATTCCGCCTCCATCCCGCTCTGGATGCGGACATTTTTGTGTCCGCTTGGCGATGCGGAGCCAAACAGATCCGTCCTGACTTACAATGTAAGTCAATGGGGACGGATCAGTTTTCACTGACACAATATGGTGCAATTGAAAATGGATCCGTCCCCCATTGACTTTCAATGTATGTCAGGACGGATCCGTTTTGACTTTGTTCTTCATAATGCAAACGGATCCGTTCTGAACGGATACCAGCGTTTGCATTATAGGTGCAGATCCGTCTGTGCAGATACCAGACGGATCCGCACCTAACGCAGATGTGAAAGTAGCCTAATTCTTGCACTGAATGGTATGTACTTTATTATTTACTATCTCTATGCTTCCCCTTTATTAACCCTTTACAATAAAGCTTGTTATTGTGCTTTGTATTGACCAGTATAATTGTAACCTATTCTATTGTCACTATGTGTTTTTTTGTGGATTGTATAATATTTTAGCTAACAATGATATATTACAACATGTAATTTATTTTTCTGATTCTCGCTCAATTCCTCATTGTGCAGCCTGCAGTGATTCACTAGAAAAACCTTATGACAGCTACATATAAATTACTTTCAGAATTTGGGTATGTTGAAAATATTCTCAATGTGTAATAGTTACTCTTTTGATTTCATTTTACAAAATATGATGCAACTCCCACACAAGTATACAGCTAAAACTAATAAACTCAATGAACTCTCAAAAGCCATTTTTCAAAACAAGCCTCTGGAAAATATGAAAAAGTTTGCGAAGTAGAACCATGATAAACAATAGGAATTTCATATATTTAAAGCTCCCTGGTAACTAACCAAAGATGAGTTTTCCAAACCTAAGTTCGAACAATAGAATTGTTGTACAGTAAAAAAAAAATGGACTGTTGTAGACACCTTAAGAAATGTGTAACTTACCATAGAGCAAATGTTCTTTATTGTGGAACACAAGTGCTCAAGATATACATTTCTCTGGGATTTATATAGACTTTACTGTTTTTAGATCCACTTAGGGACTAGCTGTGAATGATTGGCATATTTGGTCCCCTAGTTGTAAACGATGTGAGGAGCTGTCCAGAAGTAGATATGTAGAATTTGGATGTTTTCCTACTTTAAGTTCTGAAAAACCACTGTTGCTGGAATATTATGTTGTATTTGTTACATTAGGACTTTTGGTTATTGCTCATTCAGCTGTAAGATCAGAGCAATTAAACTGGATTCTCTAGGATGAGCATATTGATGGCCTATCCCAATGAGCATGGTGGCCCCTTCAAACAGCTAAAGTCTGATAGTGATGGCCTACCCTGAGCCCAAAAAAGCCCAAAAGCTTCATAATGAAACTTTTGGGACTAAATACTTGCAGTGGAAAATGACTGTTTATGCCTTGTATTGAGTTTTCCTTTGTCATGGACAGCACATACTGTAGCACCAATATGGCCATTATTGACCATGATCTATGACTGTCCTATGGTGAAAAAACTTCTGAATAAGGTGCTGTTCTTGCTAACATCATGGCGTATGCAGAATATGAACTACCATAATCATATAGGATCCATCAGGTTTTTGTTTAATGTCCAATTTTTTTTACTCGATCAAATACAACATGCCATGTCAGACGCACATCACTAGGGTTCTGAAGTTTTACACTGTGAGAATAGCACAGATGTATATGATATTTCTGCTGTAAAAACCAATTAAACCCAATTGTAAGATGTTGAACTCTGTCAGGATTCACTGAGATTCCTTAAAAAATTGAGTTTTGAATGGAAGCCCTCAAGATGCCATGAAGTCATATCCTGACAGTCAAAAAGCATTTGAAACCTTACGTTAACTAGTAGAAGTTTAAACAGTGGTTTAGGCATTTTTTTTTTCTGTTCTTTTGCTGAAATATTATCACCCTTATATCCTTCTCTTTACAGAGAAAGATTTTGAGTGGCAGGGACAAAGACTAATTACTTTACCTTTCTGTAACCTTAGTAAATATTGTTTCTTTGACATTTCTGTGCCTGTCCTCGTAGTTAGTCCTTTGAATCTGGCAATGTATATTATTCAGTTCTAGCAAAGATGTAGATAGCAAGATTGTGAAGGACAGTAGGATAAGTTCGGACTGCAGTCATTAGTTTAGATGTAAAGGTCAATCTCTGAAACTTGACATGGAAACTGTTGAGGCACACATAAAAGGACACAGATTCTGTAGGGAAACGGCCATTGACTGTGAAGGATGAATAGCAATTATAAACTCTGAGTATATATCCCTCCTGTCCATTTCTACTGGGAAGCAGTGATAGGTGAAAAATATATTTTCATGACAATGTGATGAGTGCACTTGAGTCATATCTTGAATATTTATTGATATATAGGAATGAGAAACTTATAACAACGCTGAGAAAGTAATTGTGTGTCCCGTGCCGCTGAACTTTGTATTTCTGCATTGGAATAATGTCTATCAGCTCACACATTTCAAAAAACCACCAAGAGAATTCTAAAACAGGACATTTATTGTCTTATTTTCCATAAAATCTTATACCAAACCTAGAAGAAAACCTACAAGGCGTCAATTGAATGTCATTCAACTTGGTTAAAAAGCCACACATTTAAAGGAAACTCTAGCAGGTATCTTTCTGTAAATTTGCTACTAGATATGACCTTAGTTTTACTTCTAGTCATTAGAGTAGAAGACCGCGCTGCTGTTCACACCTCCACCTTTCACGGTACAAGGCTAATTAGGGGGTGTGCACCTTTATGCTTTCACAAGAATCTGTTTGTAAGTATAATAAATCTTTTTATTATACGGTGGTAGTCAGTGCTTCACTATGGCGGCCATTCCTTGAATACCTACAGGAGTGTCGGATAGAGGAGAGATGACTATTCATGGAGCTTGATGGTCTTTCCCCGTGTTACTAATTAGCCTTGTACCGTTAAAGGAGGAGGTGTGAACAGCCGCGTTGTCTTCCACTCTAATGACTTGTCTGATTCTGTGATTTTTACCCACATCACATTGAGGACCTGCAGCGCAAGAGTACAGCTAAGTATCTTAATGGTAAAATTTTCTATTGTAAACTTAGTTTTACCTCTATATTTTGGTGCTTTCACTGTGTCAATCAATGCAATGAAAAGCTTTCAAGTGAGAGAACTTCGATTAAAAGTGCACAGATTTTATTTGGTCAACTCGTGAAGAAGAACAGCTTTCAAAAACCTAGTAAAGTGTTTGGATGACTCTGGGCTATGTCTTCATCTAGTGTGTCTCATTGTTCCCAACTGTCAATAGAGCAAAAATAGACTTTTAGGAGTTGTACAAGTTTAGACAGAAGAATTCTGTTGTGTATGCTATATACTGTAGCTTCCCAATTTGTAATATATTCCCATGAAAACCTCAGTCTCTGAGATCTTGCCTGTGTTTCTCACATACGTTCATTCCTTGTGCTTACAGCACTTTGCAGTCTAAGTGAGTAAATAAAATAAGCAACAAGTCAATAGATTGCAAGAAAAGAGTGGTTTCAGGCATTTTAGACCTTGTCTTCTATGGAGGTCGGGAAGCTGACTGATCAACATAGTAACTGACTGTTTTGAATTTTAAATAAAACTAATAATAATCAAGTTTACATTTTAATGCCATAATAAGCAGTCTGTACATGCAAATTAGTCATCAAGTTGTCTACCAGCTTATCACAATAATGACTTAGGGTACTTTCACACTTGCGTTGTGAAGATCTGGCAGGAAGTTCCGTCACTAGAACTGCCTGCCGAATCCAGAAATCCATGTGCAAACTGATAGCATTTGTAGACGGATCTGAATGCGGATCCATCTAACAAATGCATTGAAACCCCAGATCCATCTATCCGTTGTCATCTGGAAAAACAGATCCGGTATTTTATTTATTTTTTGCATTTTTAAAGGTCTGCGCATGCGCAGACCGGAAAACCGGATCTGTTTTACCGGAAAAATTGGTGCCAGATCCGGCATTAAAGCATTTCAATAGAAAATAATGCCGGATCTGGCATTCCGGCAAGTGTTCCGGAAATTTTGTGCCGAGAAAATACTGCAGCATGCTGCAGTATTTTCTCTGGCCAAATACCGTAAGAGTGACTGAACTGAAGACATCCTGATGCATACTGAACGGTGCTTTCCATTCAGAATGCATTAGGATAAAACTGATACGTCTTTTTCTGGTATTGAGCTCCTAGGATGGAACTCAATACCAGAAAAGAATAACGCTATTGTGAAATTACCCTTACCATCATTTTGCAACCTGTTTTATTTTTTTTGTGTTCAGTTTGTGACCAGGGAGAATGCACAAGCCAGTAATCTAGCTGTACTAAGGACACTCTAGGGACAGTATAGAGAAATATAATAGGATAGATTTTAGTGAATTTGATCAGGGAAAGATTTAAGGAACTCAAGGGAGTTAGGGGCTGGTCGCCAAGTTGTATGTTTAACATGCAAGAAAAAGAAATGTATTTTGTTCTCTATATGAACAGATAGCTTTTTATTTTATTTTTATTTAAAAAAACAAGACCCTTCATAGACTTGTCAGCACCCCATTAGCATGCATTCTACTCCAAATGCTAAGCAATTGTACATGTTGTTCCTTCTAAAAAACAGTCAAAATCTACTGTTTGTATTTGGGTATATCAGTGCATTATACCGGTGTTACTGAATGTGTTGCATATTACTGTAAAATAATGGGTAAAAATATTACAGAAATAATGCCATTTCTATACCGTATTATTAAACACATTGCATATTCCTGCAAGAATACAGGTAGTTACAGCAGAAACAGAACTAAAATAAAACTATTTTATATACATTTTCTATACAAGTCTTATTTTTACTGCAAAAAACTTGAATTAATGCACCAAACTATGTAGTTCAAAGACACTTCACTGAAAAAATTGCATTCTTATATCTGTGTTAATGAACGTATTCTTCAAATAAATTTTACTGAAAATATTGCATTGTAATAGCCATCTTAGTGAACATATTATTGTATCAGACAGTGTAGTTCAAAGACTTTTCATTGCAAAAAATGCATTCTTATACCATTGTTATTGAATGCCATAGTTCAAAGACATTTTACCACAATATTGCATTAGTATACCCTTGTTAGTAAACATGTTACTAAATCAGACCAAATACTTCAAATACATTTTACCTCAATAATTATATTGTTGTACCCATGTTTTCAATCCAGAGTTTAAAGACATTTTACTGAATGTGAATGCATTACTACAAAAATTGCATTGTTATACCCTTGTTAGTGAATGCATTGTTACATCAGACTGTGTAGTTTAAAACATTTTTACATCATTACTGTATTAGTAAGTCCATAGTTCAAAGACATTTTACAGCAAGCATTGCATTTTTATACCAATGTTAGTGAACACATTACTGCATTAGACTATGTAGTTCAAAGACATGTTACAGCAAACATTGAATTATTACTAATGTATTAGTGAATGTATAGATCAAAGAAATTTTACTGCAAACAATTTATTGCTATTCCCATGCTAGCGAACAAAATACTGCATCATTCCATACAGTTGAAACATATTTTACTTAAACATTCCAATGTTACACCCATGTTAGTGAACATATAGTTCAAAGACATTTTACCTCTAACATTGCATTATTATACCCATGTTAGTCAACGCATTCCTGCATCCGACCATGTAGCTCATTTAACTGCAAACATTGCATTGCTATACCAATGTTAGCGAACTCTTAGTTTACAGACAATGGACCGCAAACATTGCAGTGTTGGTAAATGCATTACTTCATCAGACCTTATAGTCCAAACACATTTTATTGTAGACAAAAAAAATGCAATCAGCCAGTCCTCGGTGCACAGATCCTTAGGAGAAGCAAATCCACCGTAGAAACAAAGTAGCTGGTCCATCACGAATGTCAGACCCCCACTGATCTGAAATTGATGACATTGTGATGATAAGTAATCAATATTAAAAGTCCGGAGAACCCCTTTAAACTATGGAAAAACACATACCAATTTTGCTAGTACCATTTACTAATCTGTGTACCAAACCCATGAATTTTCATTCCTCAGAAACCCGTGACTTTTAATTTATAGACCTCATAAAAAAATGTCTGGAAAATAGAAGAGTGGAAAACTAAAGACCCAGGCCGAGTCATCTCAAAGTCAGAATGTAGGTAATAGTAGCAGTAGCTGCACCAGCCATCCAGCCTTTAGTAGTATTAGGCCATAGTTCTCCCTGGCTTCTAATAAGTGCCAGATTATTTTTACTGAGGACAAAGAAGATGAGGTTGTGGACTAGATGGTTCACGCCTCCTCACGCCTGACTTCTGAGTTTGATACTGTTCTTTAGAGCCAGGGGTTACTGAATTCCTCCTGCTCCTGCTCCTTGTTACTGCTAATGCAAGGGCATCGACCGTGGGCCAGCCGCATCCGTGATCTGTTCGTTCCGCTAACAGATAGGACAAGTTCTATTTTTTTACAGAACGGAAGCACTGAACGGAACTCAATAAAAGCACTCCGTAGTGCTTCCGTTCCGTGGTTCCGTTCCATTCCGCACTGCATCTCTGGATTTTCAGACCCATTCAAGTCAATGGGTCCGCATCCGTGATGAAGAGTGCACACGACCGGTGTCCTGTGTATTGTCGACCCGCCGTATGCAGGCCGCAATATGGCCAAGGGGGACACGCGTTCATGTGCGAGAGGGCTTAACCCTTTCACGTCTGCAATCTGTATATATACGTGATAGCTGCACATACCCCGTGCAGCTACCACGTATATATACGTTCTGGCAGCTCTTTAATCCAAGCGCTGCAAAGCGCTTGGATTAAAGCTTCTGCCCCTGCCCTGTATGCTGTCACGGACAGCATACAGTGCAGTAATGCCGGCAAGGGACCAATCAGAGTGGCCCCTTGCCGGCAATCGATCCGATTGGTTAGTCTGTGCAGACTAACCAATCGGATCGCGGCAGCGTTAAAATGCCGGTTTCAGGCTCTGATCTGCGCTCTGCAGATCAGAGCCTGAAATCGGTAAGGTGTCCTCGTGTCCCCCGATCCTCCAAGCCTTTGGTGTGCCCCTCTGTGGTCCCCCCATCTGTGCCCCGCTGACCTGTGCCACGGAGATCTGTGCCTCCTGCGCAGCTGCGCTGATCTCCTTCCTGCCCTGATGCGGTCCGCCCCCTGCATTCATTTTCTGGCCGCCGGCATCCCCCCCCCCAGCGCTGCCCCCGATTCCCCATTCTGTGTGCGATGGCGGCGGCTCCATTCCTGAGCCGCCGCCATCAGCAGAGAGTGTCAGCTCTATGCTGACACTCTCCTGTAACCCCATAGATGCTGCGGTTGCGGCATCCATCGGGTTAACAGAGGGAGGGGGCTCCCCCTCTCCACCATCGGGGCTGCAGCGCTGTGATTGCAGCGCCCGATGGTTGCCATGGCAACCGGACGCTTTGCAAAAGCGTCCGGTTGCCATGGCAAAGGCGTCCAGTGCTGCCACCTACAGGCAGTCTGGAAGTATTATACTTTGCAATGCAAGAGCATTGCAAAGTATAGTACAACTATCAGCCCCACTGGATCTTCAAGGTCCAAGAGGGAACTGATAAAAAAAAGTGAAAATAATAAAAGTAAAAATAAATCAATAAATCAATAAAAATGTAAAAAAAAAAAAAAAGACATTGCCTTTTCCTATAAAAAAATGAAAAAATAAAATAAAATACACATATTAGGTGTCACCGCGTCCGTAACGACCGTCTCTATAAATATATCACGTGATGGACCCCGTCCGATAAACACCATAAAAATAAATTTAAAAAAAACTGTGCCAAAAAAGCTATTTTTGTCACCTTACATCACAAAAAGTGCAACAGCAAGCGATCAAAAAGGCTTATGACCCCTAAAATAGTATCAATCAAACCATCACTTCGTCCCGCAAAAAATGATACCCTATTTAAGACAATCGCCCAGAAAATAAAAAAGCTATGGCTCTCAGACTATAGAGACACTAAAACATCATTTTTTTGGTTTCAGAAATGCTATTATTGTGTAAAACTTAAATAAATAAGAAAAAGTATACATATTAGGTATTGCCACGTCCGTAACGATCTTCTCTATAAAACTATCACATGACCTAACTCCTCAGATGAACGCTGTGAAAATAAATAAATGAAAACTGTTCCAAAACAGCCAATTTTTGGGTCACCTTGCCCCATAAAGTGTAATAATGAATGATCAAAAAATCCTATGTACCCAAAAATGATACCAATAAAAACCTCAACACTTTCTGCAAAAAACGAGCCCCTGCACAAGACGATCGGCAAAAAAATAAAAAACATATGGCGTTCAGAAAACCAATCCAGCACAATCTGCCTTCCAAAAACCGTATGGCATTCCTTTCCTTCTGCGCCCTGCCGTGTACCCGTACAGCAGTTTACGACCACATGTGGGGTGTTTCTGTAAACCGCGGAATCAGGGTAATAAATATTGAGTTTTGTTTGGCTGTTAACCCTCAATGTGTTAAAGAAAAAAAATATATAAAATGGAAAATCTGCCAAAAAAGTGAAATTTTAAAATTTCATCTCCATTTTCCTTTAATTCTTGTGGAACGCCTAAAGGGTTAACAAAGTTTGTAAAAATCAGTTTTGAGTAACTTGAGGGGTGTAGTTTCTATAATGGGGTCATTTATGGGGGTTTCCACTATGTAGGCCCCACAAAGTGACTTCAGACCTGAACTGGTCCTTAAAAAGTGGGTTTTGGAAATTTTCTTAAAAATTGTAAGAATTGCTTCTAAACTTCTAAGCCTTCTAAGGTCCTAAAAAAATAAAATGACATTTCCAAAATGATGCCAACATAAAGTAGACATATGGGGAATGTTAAGTAATAAATATTTTATTAGGTATCACTTTCTGTTTTAGACGCAGAGAAATGGAAATTTGGAAAATTGTGAATTTTTCCTAATTTTTGGTAAATTTGGGATTTTTTCATAAATAAAGGTGAAATATATTGACTCAAATATATGACTATCATGAAGTACAATGTGTCACGAGAAAACAATCTCAGAATGGCGTGGATAAGTAAAAGTGTTCCAAAGCTATTACCACATAAAGTGACGCATGTCAGATTTGTAAATTTTGACCTGGACATTGGGGCATCAATGACCCTTGGTCATGAAAGGGTTAATGTCATTTACTTTAAAGAATTTATCTAAACCCTTTTTTTAAACTGTCCACTGTTCCTGTTGTGACCACCTCGTGAGGAAGTCTCTTCCACAGATTTACAGTTCTTACAGTAAAAAAGTTTTGATGCTGATTGACATTGTATGCTGTTATTTAATCTACCATCCCAAATCCCTCTCTTTAAGTGACTCTCCCAGTGTTTCATTCCCTAGGACATATGATGCATGGAGATTATTACTACCAAGATGCATAACTTTACATTTGTCCACATTGAACCTCATTTGCCAAGTTGATGCCCAATCAGCTTGTTCAAATCAGCTTGTATTTTATGTACATCTTCCATAGACTACACAGAACTACACAGCTTGGTGTCATTTGCAAAAATAGATATGGTGCTATTAATCCCATCATCAATATCATTAATAAAAATATTAAATAATAGAGAACCCAGCACTGAACATTGGGGTACTCTACTTATAACCCGGGACCATTCTGAATAGGAATCATTGACCACAACTCTCTGGACATGGTCCTTCAGCCAGTTTTCAATCCAATTACAAACTATACTTTCCAAGCCTATAGACCTTACTTTACCTATTAAACATCTATGAGGGACAGTATTAAAAGCGTTTGCAAAAATCCAGAAAAACTATATCTACAGCCGCCCCTCTGTCCCGACTTCTACTCACCTCCTCATAAAAACAAATCAGGTTAGTCTGACAACTTCTGTCCTTGGTAAACCCATGTTGGTTATCACTTATAATATTAAAATGTAACATTTATTTTGTTTTTGTTTTAAAATGTCAAACAAAAAGAAAAAGAGGAATGATGTTTGAAATTAGATACGGCTGGGCTCCATTTCCCCTGAGGACGCCACAGTTGTGGCGAAACATGTCGGGGGAGCTGCAATTTTATTTTTAAACAGTACGGCTGTGTCGGCATCTGTGTGCACTGCAGACATACAGTATGCAGACACAGGCGATAGGGTAACGCACTCATAGGGGAAGAGTAGCAAATATAGGTACTTTCTTAGGTTAGAATAGCAGGAACCGGACAATAGCTATTCTCAATAACAAAGTATAGGGATATTTAGTTAAGATCTATATTAGCAATGGGGCATGTAGCCAGAAAGCTGAGTAATCCTAAAATACAACACATACTGATCCCCTAATACTGGCAGACAATATACAGGGGTAAACGGTCACTGCGATAGCGAATCCTAATTAGGTAGCATTACATTGTAACCTAGGGGGTATGCTGCAATATCCCTATGGTTTTCCCCATATGAGTACACTCTAAAACATAGTACTCCAATTGGAGAGAGAGAGGGACTTGGTGAAGTTACCCAGCCGCAGAGCCCAACCGTATCTAATTTTCAACATCGATCCACTTTTTCTGTTTGCATGACATTTTAAAACAAAAACAAAATAAATGTTACCTTTTAATCCTGACCACAAACGGGAACCTATTAGCCTTAGGCTACTGAATTGAATAAGTATTAATTTCCCAGATCCAAAAGGGTCCTTGATGAAAAAAAAAACACATAATATTATTTATAGTCACATACTCCTGTATATAGTCCCTTAAGAGTCCTTCAAACATTCTTTCCCACAGCAGAAGTTAAACTAACTGGTCTATAATTACCTATGTAGGACTTAGATCCTATTTTGAATATGGGCACCACATTTGCCTTGCGCCAATCACTTGGCACTGTACCAGTACCTAGAGAATCTTTAAAAATTATAAACAGGGGCGCATCAGTGAATAAACTGAGCTTGTTAAGCACTCTTGGGTGTAATCCATCTAGACCCGGAGTTTTGTTCACATTTACCTTATTTAACTTAGCTTGGACCATATCTACAGTTAGCCAATTTAGTTCGTTTTGTATTTTTCAAATTTTATCTCCTTTTTACAGATTTTTTTTTAAAGCCTTTTGTAAACTTCGAAGGCTACATCTGACCCCTTTTTTGTCATTTATTGCCCCTTATTGTCATTTAATTGCCCTTTTTACAGTAGCTATAAGCCTCGGGGAGTATTAATTTTAGCTGTTTATACTTGTTACCTGAAGGAACAATAACATATCACAGTCTGATAAAAGTGGCTTGGGGGGTAAGGATGACAATGATTGTGTGTCAGATAGGACCTGGGAGCCAGATTGGTGTGCTAAGGAGGAGGTAACAATAGGCGCTTATCCTCCTCTGCCACATCCTTTTCTATGGACATCCTCCCATCCCCAACAGAAGCAGGGCGAGAGTTGTTTTCACTCCCCCGCCCTCCTATCATATTTGCAAAGCAAAGCCTTGCCATGCCAATTTAGAATTGATCAGCCTGGGCTAGAGTAGCCCCAAAGACAATCAGTTGCCAAAGAGCATCAAGAAGCAAAAATTCTGTTGGCGGTCTCCACGCTAGCTCCAACCAAACAAGGTGGTTAGCAAGAATGATAGGAACATTGCGGACGTTCTACATTTGAGGGAAATAAAACATGCTTTCTGCACGACACACGCAATAAATATAGTTGTGCAACAGTTTTTGAAAAAGCACATTGGCTTGTAGAGGGCACAGGCCATGCCTAGGGCACCATTCTACCTCTGCTGTAAATCTACCTTGCATATGCTAGAGCATCTATGAGCATTATCAAGTGGTGAATGATTTTGTCCTGTATCAGGTCACCTCAGCAGGGAGCATGTGTTGTTTTGGGATCAGGCAGTGACAGCTCATCAGAGACGCCTGTCACACACTCAAGGCCCTTTGAAGAGGCCACCAGATTTGTCAGTAGAGACATCCCTCTGATATTCTTCTTAGAGCAGATGCTCACGCTGATGCAACAAGGGACAGCGGTAGAAGAACAGCTTATGCATTTTGCTGCCTACTCTTTAATTGTTGGGAACCAACATGGAGAAAGACTCATGGAGGAGCAGGGGGCGGAGGAGTCATTTGTACAGGATGATGAGGCTGATGATGATGACGATAATGGTGGCTATGATGACCAATCATCTCGGTGGGAGCGGAGCGGGAAAAAACTGGGTCCTTGGGCACACTGGCATACATGGCAAGCTGTATGCTTAGTTGCTTATGTAATGACAGGTGTATCATTCACATTAAGCAATTTATTGATTACTAAATAGCCATGCTTTTAGACACATTAACTATAATTCGGACTGGTGGAGATTCAACAACTACCCAGCAAATATACAGAGAAGTGAGCGTACGAAAACTGCTGCGCACAGTAGAAATTGTTTGGCCGCTCCTCGGCCTATTTGATGGGTTGCGGCCGGATCTCCACCGTTCGCTATTATAGTGAATGGTGCTGGACATTATCTAGGCAGTACATGGTAGCGCCCAGTATTCACAGATCCGGCAGGCTGTTCCTGGCCAGAACAGCCTGCTGGATCTGTGTAACGCAAATGGGAAACAACTCTACCACAAGCAGCAGAAGCTGCAGCAGCCAGTTCAGTATCATCAACATGATGGTGAAATTTTTCATGTGACGGGATAGGCTCAGCAAATAAGAGATTTACCATCTGATCCCCCAGGTTCAGTCCCACCTGTTCGTCGGCCTTTCACCAGCACATACCATTATCCCTGACCCTAGGGACTTATGGGCAGGCAGACTAGAGCAGTGGCCGTAAGTGGCCCAGTTCGCTCACTCTGTACTGTCTTGTCCAGCCTTCAGTGTCATCTCCAAGAAGATTTTCAGAGCAGCAGATGACATTGCGAAACCCAAACAGACAATGTTGTCCTCCTCCAGTGTACAAAACATCACTACTGTCACAATGAATGAGGCATGGATCCATAACAATTTTCTCACACCTCCAGCTGAGGCCAATAAATAGATTTGTCCACTGATGGTGCTTCATCATGCCACTGCCGCTGTATTTCTACCTGCCATCATGTTCTCTTCCATATAGCTGCTGCCGCCGCCGCCATCATACCACTGTTGCTGTCTGCCTGTCTACTATCAGGTTCCATACATATAGGTGCTACTGTTGCCACTGCAGTCAGCAGGTGCCAATCATCACCTTCTGTACCATATGGCTGCTGTTTGCCTGCCAACCATCATGTTCTATGCCATATGGCTACTGATGTCGCAATCATACCACTGGTGGTGCCTGCCTGCCTACAGTCATGTTCTGAAGCATATGGCTGTTGCACTGCCACTATCATGCCACTGCCTGTCTGCCTACCATCAAGTTAGATACTGTATGGCTACTACTGTCACTGCAGCTGCTACTCCCTGCTACTAATCCCCTTACTGCCACTACTATTAAAGGCTATGGACAACTTTGTGCACTAAAAATCAATAAACCCATATCTTACCGTAATACCGCACATAATAAAATTGCACTTGTTAGTTTACTCTTATATGAGTTTTGCTGACCCGTCCCCACATTGTGTGACAACACACAATGCTATTTACACATATAAGTACACAGTGAGGGAGATTTATCAAAACAGTTGTAAAGTAGAACTGGCTTAGTTGCCCATAGCAACCAATCAGATTCCTCCTTTCATTTTCCAATGAAGCTGTGAAAAATGAAAGGTAGAATCTGATTGGTTGTTATGGGCAACTAAGCCAGTTCTACTTTACACCAGTTTGATAAATTACATATATATTGCGGCAATGGGAACAGTGCTGGAAGGCGTGTATCTCCCACTCAGGTACCTCAGCTGGGTGAGACAGCTAAAATCCAGAGAGCAGCAGTCGTTTCAGCAAAGCATAGTTTGCTGAGATAGTTTTGTTTATTAATTTTGGGCTGGATTTTAGTTGGATTGGCAGATAGGACTGGAAGTGGGATCTGCCAATCCACACCCTTCCAGGACAGGTATTCCCTTCTACCTGAGTTGATCGCAGGTAAGGCGTGCTGTAATCAGGCTGGCATAAAGCACCTCCCAATATGTCAGTCTGGGGGAAAGAGTGTGATCCTGGAACAGAGGCATGCAAGGCTCTGTGTGGTCTCAGCTAGCAGGGCTGAGGGGCCACGAGGCTGTGTAGCCAAATCTCTTCCCTGGGTGGAACTGTGCATGGTGTAGTTACAGCCTGGAGGCTGCTAGACTGTTTGGCTGAAAAGCCGGTCCGGATGTCACATGTGAACTGTTTTCTGTAGGTGAGTCAGGGATATCATTTATGTACTAGGTAGTGCCTAGACAGGCAGGTGTTTATTTAGGAATTTGTTTGTTTCTTTTGCTAATGTGCCACAATAAAGCACGAGTTTGGAAATTCTACCCATGTCTGGTAAAGTAAACTGTGATGTGAAAAAATGTCCACACTCTCAAACACTTTTCACCCCTGTGGTCGCACTATTTTCAGCTCATTTACTTTTCAAGCTATGAGCTAAAACATTGCGACTAGTGTTGAGTGAACTTGAGTTTCAAGTTCAACATACAAGACTCAGGTTATCTAAGAATTGCGTTATGGATTCCACTAACACCGACCATAAGGGTCCAATCACACATCCGCAACTGTTTTGCAGTCCATAAATTGCATATCAGCAAAACACGGACACCGGCCAAGTGTGTTTTGCATCTTTTTGGGCCCCATTGAAAATGAATGGGTCCGCACCCCTTCCGAAAAATTGCGAAAAGGATGCAGACCCATTATATGGACATGTGAATAAACCCTTAGTTATGGTCCGAGGCAGCAGAATCCATAACAAAATTCTTACATAATCTGAACCTGAAACTTGTGCGCCAAACTTGAAACACAAGTTCACTCATCTCTAGTTGCAACCACAGGGGTAAATAAAGTGCTGCCATTTTTTTTATTTCTTATATTGTCCTGGATTTGTTTCTGGATCCATTGGTCTGCACCTCCATATTATATGTGTTGCCATTGTTTTACATATATATATATATATATATATATATATACAGTACAGACCAAAAGTTTGGACACACCTTCTCATTCAAAGAGTTTTCTTTATTTTCATGACTATGAAAATTGTAGATATATACATAAAAAATTGTAGATATATACATAAAAAAGTGTGAAACAACTGAAAATATGTCATATTCTAGGTTCTTCAAAGTAGCCACCTTTTGCTTTGATTACTGCTTTGCACACTCTTGGCATTCTCTTGATGAGCTTCAAAAGGTAGTCATCTGAAATGGTCTTCCAACAGTCTTGAAGGAGTTCCCAGAGATGCTTAGCACTTGTTGGCCCTTTTGCCTTCACTCTGCGGTCCAGCTCACCCCAAACCATCTCGATTGGGTTCAGGTCCGGTGACTGTGGAGGCCAGGTCATCTGGCGCAGCACCCCATCACTCTCCTTCATGGTCAAATAGCCCTTACACAGCCTGGAGGTGTGTTTGGGGTCATTGTCCTGTTGAAAAATAAATGATGGTCTAACTAAACGCAAACCGGATGGAATAGCATGCCGCTGCAAGATGCTGTGGTAGCCATGCTGGTGCAGTATGCCTGCAATTTTGAATAAATCCCCAACAGTGTCACCAGCAAAGCACCCCACACCATCACACCTCCTCCTCCATGCTTCACGGTGGGAACCAGGCATGTAGAGTCCATCCGTTCACCTTTTCTGCGTCGCACAAATACACGGTGGTTGGAACCAAAGATCTCAAATTTCCACTGGTCTAATGTCCATTTCTTGTGTTCTTTAGCCCAAACAAGTCTCTTCTGCTCGTTGCCTGTCCTTAGCAGTGGTTTCCTAGCAGATCTTCTACCATGAAGGCCTGATTCACACAGTCTCCTCTTAACAGTTGTTCTAGAGATGTGTCTGCTGCAGGAACTCTGTGTGGCATTGACCTGGTCTCTAATCTGAGCTGCTGTTAACATTGTGTGTATATATATATATATATATATATATATATATACATATATATATATATAAAAGAAAAATCCTGAGGGAGCACCACCTTCAATGTGGGTGCAAAATCCACAAGGGCGACGGCAGAAACCCAATATTATAACTGAAGAAAGATAGGACTGCACTCCGGATAAAAGTGAAATTCTGTGAGGCTTTATTCACCCATAGTATGGCAACTTTGCGACGTTTTGGCTCACAAGAGCCTTCTTCCAGGCTGGAAGAAGGCTCTTGTGAGCCGAAACGTCGCAAAGTTGCCATACTATGGGTGAATAAAGCCTCACAGAATTTCACTTTTATCCGGAGTGCAGTCCTATCTTTCTTCAGTTATATATATATATATATAAAACTCTTTTTGTGAACATTTGTTTTTTACAATGTTCACCTGACAGAGTAGATAATGTGATATTTTTATAGAGCAGGTCGTAACGATGTGGCGATACCTAATATGTCTATATTTTTATTTATTTTTTTGGGGGGGATTTACACAAAAAAAAATTTTTTTGAAAAAAAATCATGTTTTTGTGTTTCCATTTTCTGAAATCCATATTTATTTTTTATTTTTGGGGGATTGTCTTAGGTAGGTTGTCATTTTTTGCGGGATGAGATGATGGTTTGATTGGTACCATATTGGGGAACATATGACTTTTTGATCAGTTGGTATTACACTTTTTGTGATGTAAGTCGATAAAAAATGGCTTTTTTTTTGCACTTTTTTTAGCGCAGAGATGGGTTAGCACATGTGATATATTTATAGAGCTTGTTGGTTTGGTGTCGGTACTGCGGTGTATTGTCATTTACAGTAAGCCTAATGATGCTCAGCTATACCATGGCAACCCGGATGCCTGTGAAGGCGTCTGGTTGCCATCTTTACCATAGGGACACTGCCACAGCAGCGCGGCGGCCCAATGGAGGAGGGAGCTCCCTCCTTCAGTTTAGCCTTCACGCATCAGGCTACTGCCACAGTAGAGCAGCGGCCCGATGGTTTTCCACTCCATGCAGCGTTCCCTAAGGGGGGTTTGTTGCCATGCCGGCCATCCTGAAGGGGAGGGGGTTGACAGCTTGTATGGAGGTGCAGACGGCCATCCTACACATTGGGGGAAGGGGGGAGAGGGTTAGCCCCTTCCATACAGCAGTCCCTAAGGACCATGGCATGGAAGCGGTTATGTCTGCAGTTTTTAGCTGACTGTCATCTGTATGTTACAGCTGACAGCAGAGGGCACAGTGCATTTTTTCCAGAAGAGTAAAAATACTCCTCTTAACAATTTTGAGGAGTATTTTAAGCAGAGTAGGAGTACAAATTTTGCGGTAATTCACATATATAATGCATGAGGCTGATATTTTAGAGAAACCATTGCTAGTCTCCCATGCAGAAAAAAATGTAGACAATTTTACATTTATCCAACATCATACACTAAACATAAGACCACTGCTGCCATACACAGCACCAGAGGCGGACTGACTATTCAGGCACTCGGGCATGGACTGAGGGCCTGCGGCCACTAGGGGGCCTGATCAGGCTTCGCTGGCCACTGACTCTGCTCCACCAGCTCCGTGTGTGTCCCGATCCTATCCTTCACTATGCGAGCGACATGGCTCGCATAGTGAAGGACTTACCGTGAAGTGCTGATTAGTACCGGAGGACTGGAAAGCGCTGAAGAATCGGTACTCACCGCTTCCTGGTCCTTGGCTGTCAGTTGTGCAGGGCTGCGGACAGCGTGAGTCGCTCTGTGACATTACACTGTGAGCACCAGCTGACAGCAGTAGGAAGAAGATTGTGGTGCCTTTGAGGAGCGGCGGAGTCCAGGAGCAGGAGAGGTAAGTGTTTTATTTATTTTTGCTGGGGGCATAATGGCCAGGCTGCTGGTGGCTGAGGCATAATGGGGGCTGAGAGAGGCATAATGGGGGCTGGCTGAGAGGCATAATGGTGGCTGGCTATGAGGCATAATGGGGGCTGGCTGAGAGGCATAATGGGGGCTGAGAGAGGCATAATGGGGGCTGGCTGAGAGGCATAATGGTGGCTGGCTATGAGGCATAATGGGGGCTGGCTGAGAGGCATAATGGGGGCTGAGAGGCATAATGGAGGCTGAGAGGCATAATGGGGGCTGATGAGAGGCATAAGGGCTGATAATGGGGCTGATGAGAGGCATAAGGGATGACAATGGGGGGCTGAGAGGCATAAGGGGTGATTATGGGGACTAATGAGATGCATGGGGCTCTCATTTGAGGTCTGATTGGGGGTCATTTACATTGAGGTCTGAGCTGAGGTCTGATTGGGGGTCTAGGATGAGGTCTTATTGGGGTCTTATTAACATTGGGGGTCTTATTGGGGCTGTCAGCTGAGGTCTGATTAACATTCGGGGTCTGATTGGTGGTCTGACCTGAGGTGTAAGGAAAATGTTTTTTTTTTTTTTTTTTCTTATTGTCCCCCTCTAAAACCTAAGTGTGTCTTATAGGTCTCCTTCCTGAACTGCAGAGCGGTGCCCACTTCCAGCCCTGAGCCCAGCTGCCCACTGCCCAGAGCACTGATCCTGAGCCTGCTGGAGTCTTCAGAACTGTAAGTCTTTACAGTAATTCACTGTAAGCTATATTATATATATTACTTGTTTTATGTGAGTAAGGGTGCTGGGTGGTTGGAGAAGGGGGTGGGTGGTTGGAGAAGGGGGAGGGAGGGGTGGATGGAGGGGTACAGTACTATCTGCACATTGTTAAAATAAAATGTAACTGCAAAATTCTATATATTTGCGTCAGAAGTTGTGCTTTTTACATTTTTAGAATGATACAGCCATTTTATTTGATACTTTTGTGCTGATTCTTTTTTTTCCTCTATATTAAGGGACACTACAGTCACCAGAATCACAACAGCTAAATGTAGTAGTTCTGGTGTCTACAGCATGTCTCTGCAAGCTTTTTAATGTAAACACTGGCTTTTTAGAAAAAAAGGCAATATTTACATTACTGCCAAGGAACACCTCTAGTGGCCACTCATCAGACGGCCACTCATCAGACGGCCACTAGAGGTGCTTTCTAGTCCAGTGTTGCACAACGTGCAACACTGGCATTCGCGCTGCGTGCAACACTCCTCATAGAAATGCATTGATTTAAAGCATCTGTATAAAGCCACGAATGCGCAAAAGCCTCCCAATGCTTCCCTATGGGACAGCAGTGGGTTGGCTATGATATACTCACACACTGCACATTCCTGTGCATTGTATTGATGAGGTGATCTGTAATACACTCACACACTGCACATTCCTGTGACTTATATTGCTGTAGAGCTTGCGATACTGACACACTGCACTTTTCTATGTATTTTATTGCTGAGGTGATCTGTGATGTACTTACACATCACACATTACTGTGAGTTGTATTGCTGTGGAGCTATGCGATACACTGAGTCTGAGATACACTTGTGTTGTGGTGAAGGGCGTGATTTTTTTTATTAGTAAACTTTTATTTTGAACATAGTGAAGATAAATTCTGTACCAAGAGTAGGTGATGTGGGCGGCGTGATATGTGGGTGTGGCTGTGTGTGGGTGTGGCTTGAGGGTGGGCAGGGACACAGGGCCCCATAATCTCCTATTGCCTATGAGTTGTCAGTCTGCCCCTGCACAGCACCCACCTGACGCTGCCATACACAGCGCCCACCTGACGCTGCCATACACAGCGCCCACCTGACGCTGCCATACACAGAGCCCACCTGACGCTGCCATACACAGCTCCCACCTAATGCTGCCATACACAGAGCCCACCTGACGCTGCCATACACAGCTCCCACCTAATGCTGCCATACACAGCGCCCACCTGACACTGCCATACACAGCTCCCACCTAATGCTGCCATACACAGAGCCCACCTGACGCTGCCATACACAGCTCCCACCTAATGCTGCCATACACAGCGCCCACCTGACACTGCCATACACAGCGCCCACCTGACACTGCCATACACAGCGCCCACCTGATGCTGTCATACACAGAGCCCACCTGACGCTGCCATACACAGCTCCCACCTAATGCTGCCATACACAGCACCCACCTGACACTGCCATACACAGCGCCCACCTGACACTGCCATACACAGAGCCCACCTGACGCTGCCATACACAGCTCCCACCTAATGCTGCCATACACAGCGCCCACCTGACACTGCCATACACAGCGCCCACCTGACACTGCCATACACAGCGCCCACCTGACACTGCCATACACAGCGCCCACCTGACACTGCCATACACAGCACCCACCTGACGCTGCCATACAGAGAGCCCACCTGACGCTGCCATACACAGCTCCCACCTAATGCTGCCATACACAGCGCCCACCTGACACTGCCATACACAGCGCCCACCTGATGCTGTCATACATATTATACATATTACATGCACATCTCTACCACATGCCCAGTACACAGATAGTTTACTATATACAAATTGCACACACATTACACACAGAAAACTGTACGATAGACTGGTTACACTGACCTAGCCCTGCTTTATACACACCTTCCATACATAAAGTACCTCTGCATTCTCCACCAGCACAGTCCGTGTGCACACAGGAGGAGTTACCGAAAATCCGTCAGATGATGGATTCTCTGTAAACACACTGAGAGCAGCCTGCTGTGCATAGGAAGCACAGCAGGCTGTAGATAGAAAACGAAAAAAGATAGATAAATGAACCAATTGGAGAAATTATTTTCTCCACAAAATAAATTCATTAGTGTAAAAAAAAATGTTTTATTTTTTTTACAAAGGTGTCTATATCCTTTAATGCTACACTGTCAGCTACCACTACTACTACCCCTAAACAGAAACACACACATCTACTGCTTTGTCTGTTCTATACTGTGCTGCTTCTGCTGCCGCTCTTTTTGAGGCCATATGCTACTATCACTAGTGCTATTGTTTAGAAAAAGCCACTTCTGAAAATTAACTCTTGTGTCTATATAAATACGGGCAAGCATTCTGCCATTGACACAAAATTTTGCACAGAACAAGCCACTGTCTTTTCCCATAACACCATTTGCCCCAAATAAGGGACAATTTTTAGAAGCTTTCTCATATGAAAAAGCTTAACACATGTAAAGGCTTAGGGTACTTTCACACCAGCGTTATTCTTTTCCGGCATTGAGTTCCGTCCTAGGGGCTCAATACCGGAAAAGAACTGATCAGTTTAATCCTAATACATTCTGAATGGAGAGTAATCCGTTCAGGATGCATCAGGATGTCTTCAGTTCAGTCTTTTTTACTTTTCATGACAGAGATAATACCGCAGCATGAGACAGGGAAAGAGCAAAAATGTGTAAAATAATATAACAAAGAGAGTAGAAAGATATTTTTAAAAAAAAATCGTCCTAGGAGACCTCAGAGTGTCACATACCAATTATCAGGCCAACTCTATTATATTCAATTTGTGTATTCAATGCTTAATACATTTTAATACTTTTATCCAATCTATTTGCTTTTTCCACCATTGTATTTTTATCAACTATGTCTCCCAACTAATCATGTAATGTAGTTTTTATTATGAAATCAATAAGCTTTGATAAATAATATATATAGGGACAGACTGGGAACTTAAAGTGGCCCTGGAAAAAAAACTTAAAAGTGGCCCCATGTTGTAGGGTCCAAATTGAAAGAAGGCAGAGCAATATAAGTAGATGAAGCCAGCAATACTTTATTGCAGCAGAAAAACCCACTGTCACAGTGCCTCAGGTGACTGATGTCAGGAAATCAAGGAAATTGGCTGAGGAATCTGGAGGAATCTAACAGCCTCCCATTTCTCTTGATTCAGTGTTGATAGGGTTAATGACCACTTCCATTTTCTCAGCTGTTGCTCAGTGGTAATCACTTCCACCCTCTATAGTCTCATTTGGGTTAGGCTGAGCTGGTGTGAGATCCTCTCTGGTGTTCCTGTTCTTCCATCTCTACAGAAGTTAAGTGTCGCGTTTGTTTGTATTTGTTATATTCCCTGTTGTTGTATCTGGGCCTGAGACAGAGACTTCCATTCGTCCATCTGGGGAGGAATGGGTTGTCTCTGGTCCTATACTTATTCCAGGGCCTTATAGGGAAATCAGGGCCTAGGTATCTTGCCTATGAATATTCCTACCTTCAAGGTCTATTCGAATTGATAGATAGTTAGGGCCTGGATTAGGGTTGTCTAGGAGGTGACCTGTTTCTTTCCTAGTTTCCAGGCCCAGTTACTGTTCCCCTTCCCTCCTGTGTTCTGTGTGGAGTTCCCCTCCCCCACACCAATTGTGACACCTATCCCAACAGAATGAAATACCACAGTGCAGCAGAAAATACTGCAGGCCCTGCCGCAGTAATCAACTATATCACTATCCTGTGGATGGCAATATGGTTGAATTCAGAAGCGGGAACTATGACCCCTAGCCAGGTGCATAAGTACCGGATGCTTCTAGCATTAATTAATGCTGAGAGCATCAGATCGTTATGTACCCAGCCGGCAGCTGTGAGGCAGGACGGCTCCCCTCTGTGCATTTGCCCACCGGAACATTTTTCTGTAGGGTCTATAGCCAGTCAACCCATGATAGGGACCCAAACTTTTTGAAAGGATTAAACATACATCTAATTTATATGTGCTGAAACTCCTCCTCAGGGAAGACCATACTCTACAACCAAGCATTCTGCACATTCAGGTTTGGAAGCTAAAGTCAGGAGTGGATCATAAAAGCAAAGCATACAAGACAGATACAATTTCATTTTTATTTGATTTTTATTCACTCCTGGTTTCAGCTTCCAGAATTAACATTAGGTCCCCTCATAAATGTCTCCAAGATTGCCTATACGCTTATATAATTAGGAATTTTGTATTCAAGTGCCTTATGTTCTATGTCATAAAGCAAATAGAATTTTCTCTGGAAGAGAATATACCCCAAATTCCAATGTTCCCATTACGGCCTCCAAAGAAATCCTCCAGGCTCTAAGTTTAGACATATAAATATTGCTCTGAAAGGCAGTTAGTTGTAAAATTTGAGGGCAAGTATGGCTTTTCTATGTTTATAAACTTTTTTTATTTTCTATTTAAATTATATTTCAAATTTGGGGACAGACTTAACATTTAGAGAGAACCTGTAAGCAGAGAAATGTAGAATGCTAGGATATTAAAACTTTGCTACTATAAAACATATTACAGTTTCCATTTACTACTGATTTATGAAAAAATAATTATAATAGAGGCTATTAAAGGAGCATACAGTACATCTATACAATCATGGCCCCCAATATCCTCACATCAAAGACTGTTGTCTCAAACTATAAAGCCACTATAAACTTTATGTAAATTTTATGTAACATTTTGCATTAATAGTGAAGCGTGCCTAATCTAAAAATAATTATCATAGGATCGCTTACTTATTAAGCTGGATTCTTGCATCAGCAATCTACTGCAGTGAATTCATTTTAATTGAAGCTATGAACCAGTGAACATTTACAATCATAAATCGAAGCAATCAAGCATTGCAGATTCAATAGAACAGTGAATAAAAAATTTGAGCCTAAGAGGAGTCAAATATAATTCAATTTTAATAGATTATTTTAATACTATATTTACCCAACTAGTGTGCCAGTTACATTGTAACCATTACTTTCATATAGCAGGGGCACAACCTCAGACCCTTATTTACATAATTACCATCTGCATGGTAAGGAATCAGCATCTCCATATCATGAAGAGAAAATAATAGCTACAATTTTACCATGGTATAAATTCTGCATCAAAAACCCACAACAAATTACAGTACAATAGATGTGAATTGGGATTTCAAAAGTTGAACAGAGAGTGTGCTGTAGATTTTCATCCTCAGTATGTCTATAGAGTTGTGGAACATGAGCAGAATTTGAAATACAAAATAAAAATAAAATCCAAAAGCAAAATATACAGAAAATGTACAGTTGTGTTCAAAATAATAGCAGTGTGTTTTAAAAAGTGAATAAAGCTCAAAATCCTTCTAATACCTTTTATTTCCATACACACAAATGCATTGGGAACTCAACACATTCTATTCCAAATAAAACATGAAGAAAAATATATTAAATGTGTGCTGTTCCTCTATAAAAATAGCAGTGTTTGTATTCTTCTTTACAAACTCAAACATTCACTATATAAACTGAAAAATGTTTGAAGATTTTGCTTTCCCTTGAATCACTTCACTAATATTTAGTTCTATAACCGATGTTTCTGAGAACTGCTGTACATCTGTGTTGCATGGAGTCAACCAACTTCTAGCACCTGTGAACAGGTATTCCAGCCCAGGATGATTGGACTACATTCCACAGTTCTTCTCTATTTCTTGGTTTTGCCTCAGAAACTGCATTCTTGATGTCACCCCACAAGTTTTCTATTGGATTAAGATCTGGGGTTTGGGCTGGCCACTCCATAATGTCAATCTTGTTGGTCTGAAACCAAGATGTTGCACGTTTACTGGTGTGTTTGGGGTCGTTGTCTTGTTGGAGCACCCATTTCAAGGGCATTTCCTCTTCTGCATAAGGCAGCGTGACCTCTTCAAGTATTCTGATGTATTCAAACTGATCCATGATCCCTGGTATGCGATAAATAGTCCCAACACCTTAGTATGAGAAACATCCCCATATCATGATGCTTGCGCCACCATGTTTCACTGTCTTCACAGTGTACTGTGGCTTGAATTCAGCGTTTGGGGGTCGTCTGACAAACTGTCTCCGGCCACTAGACCCAAAAAGAACAATCTTACTTTCATCAGTCCACAAAATGTCTCTTTAGGCCAGTCAATGTGCTCTTTGGCAAATTGTAACCTCTTCAGTACATGTGTTTTTTTCAACAGTGGGACTTTGCGGGGGCTTCTTGCAGATAGCTTGGCTTCACATAGGCGTCTTCTAATTGTAACAGTACTCACAGATAACTTTAGACCTTCTTTGATCTTCCTGGAGCTGATTGTTGGCTGAGTCCTTGCCATTTTGGCTATTCTTCTATCCATTTGAATGGTAGTTTTTCGCTTTCTTCCACGTCTCTCAGGTTTTTGTTGACATTTTAAAGCATTTGCGATCATTTTAGCTGAGCAGCCTATCATTTTCTGCACTTCTTTATATGTTTTCCCCTCTACAATCAACTTTTTAATCAAGGTACACTGTTCTTCTTAACAATTTCTGGAACGACCCATCTTCCTCAGAATTTAAGAGAGAAATGCACTGTAACCAGCATTTACAACATTTGCTGCCTTCTTTCCATAAGGGTAATAATTGCCACCTGTTTTTCAAAGAATGAATGACATCACTCATTGAATGCCACACTTTTATTATTTTGAACATGCCTTTTTCAATTAGTGATTCAATTACACAGAATCAGCAGCATGCATGTCATGACTGTTGAGTTTGTTGGATTTCTATTATTCTACTACACCTGTTAGTAAATTATTTGCCATGTAGAATTATCATTTCTACCAAAAACAGTGATTGATCAGGTTAGTGATGTCTGACTGCTATTATTTTGAACACAACTGTACATGTGTTGGAGTGCTTCCTTTAAACTATCAAGGAAAACTAACGGGATTGCCGAATATGTACTAATAAACAATGTTGAGTCTACTCCCTCTGCTTTCTAATTGGTAACATGGCTATTGAGAAAATTTGTCAAAATAGATACGTTTTACAGTGGCTCACCAGTTTAGTAGTATGAAATGAAGTGCACTGTCATCGGCACACCCAAAAGGCTGTAAATTGGAAGAGAATAATTGTAGATAGGTATGACAGGCACACTCTCATATGTTGCTGCACGGAAGTGTCAAGTGTTCAATTTAGTGCTGGGTACATAGGTAGGTTGAGTACACAGATGTATAATGGTAATTTTATGCTTGAGACATAGAGTGCCAAATTTGGCGTGTAGACGCTGAATAAAGTGTCTAGTGTTTGTTATAGTGCTGAGTGCATGGATGTATACAGGGAGTGCAGAATTATTAGGCAAGTTGTATTTTTGAGGATTAATTTTATTATGTTCTCAATGAACCCAAAAAACTCATTAATATCAAAGCTGAATATTTTTGGAAGTAGTTTTTAGTTTGTTTTTAGTTTTAGCTATTTTAGGGGGATATCTGTGTGTGCAGGTGACTATTACTGTGCATAATTATTAGGCAACTTAACAAAAAACAAATATATACCCATTTTAATTATTTATTTTTACCAGTGAAACCAATATAACATCTCAACATTCACAAATATACATTTCTGACATTCAAAAACAAAACAAAAACAAATCAGTGACCAATATAGCCACCTTTCTTTGCAAGGACACTCAAAAGCCTGCCATCTATGGATTCTGTCAGTGTTTTGATCTGTTCACCATCAACATTGCGTGCTGTCAGAGAGGTGTACTGTTTTCCCTCCTTGTAAATCTCACATTTGATGATGGACCACAGGTTCTCAATGGGGTTCAGATCAGGTGAACAAGGAGGCCATTAGTTTTTCTTCTTTTATACCCTTTCTTGCCAGCCACGCTGTGGAGTACTTGGACGCGTGTGATGGAGCATTGTCCTGCATGAAAATCATGTTTTTCTTGAAGGATGCAGACTTCTTCCTGTACCACTGCTTGAAGAAGGTGTCTTCCAGAAACTGGCAGTAGGACTGGGAGTTGAGCTTGACTCCATCCTCAACCCGAAAAGGCCCCACAAGCTCATCTTTGATGATACCAGCCCAAACCAGTACTCCACCTCCACCTTGCTGGCGTCTGAGTCGGACTGGAGCTCTCTGCCCTTTACTAATCCAGCCACGGGCCCATCCATCTGGCCCATCAAGACTCACTCTCATTTCATCAGTCCATAAAACCTTAGAAATATCAGTCTTGAGATATTTCTTGGCCCAGTCTTGACGTTTCAGCTTGTGTGTCTTGTTCAGTGGTGGTCGTCTTTCAGCCTTTCTTACCTTGGCCATGTCTCTGAGTATTGCACACCTTGTGCTTTTGGGCACTCCAGTGATGTTGCAGCTCTGAAATATGGCCAAACTGGTGGCAAGTGGCATCTTGGCAGCTGCACGCTTGACTTTTCTCAGTTCATGGGCAGTTATTTTGCGCCTTGGTTTTTCCACACGCTTCTTGCGACCCTGTTGACTATTTTGAATGAAACGCTTGATTGTTCGATGATCACGCTTCAGAAGCTTTGCAATTTTAAGAGTGCTGCATCCCTCTGCAAGATATCTCACTATTTTTGACTTTTCTGAGCCTGTCAAGTCCTTCTTTTGACCCATTTTGCCAAAGGAAAAGGAAGAAAGGAAGTTGCCTAATAATTATGCACACCTGATATAGGGTGTTGATGTCATTAGACCACACCCCTTCTCATTACAGAGATGCACATCACCTAATATGCTTAATTGGTAGTAGGCTTTCGAGCCTATACAGCTTGGAGTAAGACAACATGCATAAAGAGGATGATGTGGTCAAAATACTCATTTGCCTAATAATTCTGCACTCCCTGTATATACTTGTGCCGAATAAATTTTGGCTGGGTATCAGTTGGGTACTGAGTGTGATAGAACTTCAGTGCAATATGTGAACTCCAGTGAGAATGTGTACATAGATATAAAAAGGTTGTGACTTCAAATATTTCCTCAGCATGGTTGGACTGGTAGTAGAATTCGTATGTCTGTCTTATAGTGATCATAAAAAAAGTCATATAAAATGTCCCATGAGTAAGAAGTTGTAGAGAGATGAAAAAATATGAAAAATATAAAAATATATAAAATGTGAAATTAGGAATATAAAGTAGAAGTGATTAATGTAGTTCCTCTTTGGTTCGGTTAGAATATTCAGTTAATAGTACTTTACCGCTTCACTGTGCGTTGTTCTGCTTGTCCGGTCGCTTTCTTTGCCCTTCAAGGACCTAAGAGGCGTCCCACGTGGTCCGTTGCGGAGGTGTTGTGGCGTCTCACGTGACAATGCAGGGCAACACGTCACTCCTGGTGGTGGTTGTGATTCGTCCCTAGATTCAGGGAGGAAGTTCACTTTTGGAGTGTCGGATCGCAATTTCGAATAAAATTTAAATTAAACTTGTATGACCCTCGAGTTCCTTTTACCAAACGCGTTTCGGAGTCTATTTACTGCTCCTTCCTCAGTGGCTTATAGCTATTTTACATAAGATGAATTTATCTACCCCACTGTGTTACGCATAATGCAGGGCCCAAGGGCTGTTGCATGACAAAGGTCCATGGGTACAAAACCTGGGCCCTCCACTGCCCAATGACAATATCTACTGCTATAGACAGTTAGGTGGCCAGATCACACCAAAGGCTACAGAGTTCACCACATGGCAGCCAAGTAAGGACTCAGCAGGTTCAACCACAATACTGTAGCAACTCCCAGGGATTTTCACAAGTATTCCTGGACACAGCAGTAGATGGAGAAGATGAAACGGCCCAGCCAGAGTCTTTCTTGATAACAGTATCATGGTTCTCACTCTGTAGACCTCAAGGTATTACATTTGCGCTGCAATGCTCGTTCTAGCACTGCATTATAAGGCATCAACCCAGATTCCCAGTAACCAACCGCGCTTCTTGTCCCACTCACCCTTTATCGTAAACCGCTAGCCATGCCCAACAACTCCTCCATTTGATGAGAAAAGCGGTCTCTTTTTAGCCGTTTCCTTGCCTCCTCCAGCATCCACCAAACAGCGTGCTTCTCTGGTGAGCCATACAGATGACTTCTCTCACTCTCTCTGAGCTGTAGTAATCCCTAGTGACCTCCCAAAGTGAAAATCATAGGCTGTATGGAATCCACATACAATATAAGCGTGAATTGTATATTGGCATAGTGTGCACTGTCCCCTAGAACGCCACAGCATATAATGATGTCTGAGGGATAAGACTTTCTGCAAACTGAGACAATATAGGATGTAATGGGGCATCAGGAGAACAAAATAAGGGCTCATGCACACAAACGTTTTTAGCGTTCCGTATACAGGCCGTATTTTGATTCCATATACGGTCCGTATATAGAACCATTCATTTCAATGGGTCCACAATAGATGTGGATAGCACTCTGTGTGCTGTCTGCATCCGTTGCTCCATTCCATGGCCCCACTAAAATTATGAGGCATGTCGTATTCTTGTCCGTTTTGCAGACAAGAATAGGCATTTCTATAATGGGCCTCCTGTTCCATTCTGCAAATTTGCGGAAGGCACACGGGTGGCATCCATTTTTTGAAGATCCGCAATTTGCAGACCGCAAAAAAACCTAAGCCCTAAGGTCATATTTATATGTTAGTGTTTTGGTTAGTGATTTCCATCAGTAACTGTGAGCCAAAACCAGGATTGGAGCCTCCACAGACATAAGATATAAGGGAAAGATCTGCACCTGTTCTGTGTTTACAGCCACTAGAGTATGTTATGAAATTTGTTCACGCTTCGTTTGATGGTAAAAGTAGAATTACGTTAAAGATTCCATTACCACAGACCATAACGCAATTCTATGACGGAATGCCTTTAGAGGCATTCCGTTATTCATTCCGTCATAATAGAAGTTTATGGCCTGCATAACGGATCCATCCCGGAAACGGGACGGATCTCTTTTGCAGCCCATAGACTTCTATTATGACGGAATGAATATCGGAATGCCTCTAAAGACATTCCGTTATGCATTCCGTCATAGAATTGCGAAATGGTCTGTGGTAATGGAATCCATGGAATACCTAAACCTGATGTCTGCCTCTCGGTGTGCAACACAGTCATCACTCTTTGGCAGCACGCCCGCTGTCTCGGGGTGACTTTTGACACTGATCTTTCTTTCACTCCCCTATATTCAATCTCTCCCCCGCTTATGTCGCCTGCACCTCAAAACCATCTCTAGTATCCGCCCCTTTCTCACTATGGAAACAACAAAAACTCTCATTGTTGCCCTGATCCACTCCCGCCTTGATTACTGCAACTCACTATTGATTGGCCTCCCCCTCACCAGACTCTCCCCTCTCCAATCTATTCTTAATGCAGCAGCCAGGGTCACCTATCTGTCCAACCGCTACTCTGATGCCTCCGCCTTGTGTCAGTCATTGTACTGGCCAACCATACACTATAGAATCCAATTCAAACAGCTCGTCCTCACCGACAAAGCCCTCCACAGTGCTGTACCACCCTACATCTCTTCCCTCATCTCTGTCTACCACCCTACCCGTGCTCTCCGTTCAGCCAATGCCTTACGACTGACTTCCACAAAAATCTGAACCTCTCTCTCCCGGCTCCAAGATTTCTCCCGAGCTGCATCGGTTCTCTGGAATGCCCTACCCCAAGAAATCAGGCTTAATCACAACATGCACATTTTTAAGCGTTCGCTAAAAACACATCTTTTCAGGGTGGCCTATCACCTCCCTTGATCTTACCTACTATGGCCCATTTATCATTCCCTGAGCCTCCACTGCATCCAGAAGCACTTTGTATATTGGCTGCTGACCGGCTCATGTGGCTTTATATCTGCTCCCCTATTCTCCCAAGATGGCTGGACTATCGTACATAACAAGCACTTCTATCTTTTGTGTCACCCCTATCCCCTCATAGATTGTAAGCTCTTGCGAGCAGGGCCCTCATTCCTCTTGTAATAATCGACTTGTCTGTTGCTATGTTATTTATGACTGTTTGTACATGAACCTCTGAACTGTAAGGTGCTGCGGAATATGTTGGCGTTATATAAATAAATATTATTATTAATATTTCAAAATAGGAAATTCGCTCATCTCTAACATCCGCACCTGGTTTTGGCTCAAAATCACTGACCAAACACTGACGTGTGAATGAGGCATAACCCTGGCTGCACTGTAGACTTGATTATTTCTATGCAATCTGTGGTCAGTTTTCATATTCATCTACCTGATGGGCCACCTTCTTTATTATTATGCCAAGGCATTGAAAGTTAGATCTCCACTAATGGATTTGTATAGAAATCTTACACGTGACATACTAGGGTGTTTTGAGAAGAATCAAGCTTTGGTTAACCTTGGTATAAAAAAATAAAAATAAAATAAAAATCACCAGCCTGTTGGATTGGAGTTCAGAAGACCAAGGCTGTCACCAGTTGTTTGCAGCTTGCTCTCTGTGCACGATCCATTTATAATTACTGAACAATAGTGCCATCTAGAGGCATTATATGGCATTGACAAGGCTAGAAACGGCAGCTGCTAGAATACTGTGTGTGCTGCACGTGAACTGTGAGCTATATGTTGATGTCAATAAAAAATAATTAACCTCTGTATATGGGCACATACCTTGCTGCTTGATGAAAACCCAAAAGAAATACATCATGGAAAGAACAAAATAATAAAAAAAAAAATTAAACATATAATTTATTTTATTCCCTTTAGGCCTCATGCACGCGACCGTAGTTGTGGTCTGCATCCGAGCCCCAGTTTTTGCAGCTCGGATGTGGACCATTCACTTCAATGGGGCCGCAAAAGATGCGGACAGCACTGTGTGTGCTGTCCGCATCCGTTGCTCCGTTCCGAGGCTCTGCAAAAAAAAGCATGTCCTATTCTTGTCCGTTTTGCGGACAACAATAGGCAATGGGCCGCCCGTTCCGCAAATTGCGGAAGGCACACGGGTGGCTTCCGTTTTTTGCGGATCCGCAATTTGCGGACCACAAAAAAACGGCACAGTCGTGTACATGAGGCCTAACTTTAATTTCTCAAGTTTTCTTTACTTATGACAGTTACACTTCAGCAAGCCCAGGAGAACTAAGAGGAGGATGGGAGTAGTAGTGGCAACAATAATTGTGCACACGGAACACAGTGTAAAATCCTCACCCTATGCTCCCTAGGGCATGCATTTCTTTCCCCAGGGCATTCCCTGGTGTTAGGGCTCCTGCCTTGTGGTAGTTGTGGTACCCTTGGTGTAAAGTGTTTTGTCAGGGTGCAAGGCAGGAGTGTGGTCAGTCTGGTTTTGCCCAAAACCCCTGAGGACGCCAGGTTAGCTGGCGAAACATGTCACGGGGCAGCGTTTGAGATTTTAGACAGCTAGTGCCTCTGGTTACAAAGTATCAGTCGATATTAGATTCAGCACAAGCGCAGGGATAAAAGTGACGTGAGCCTGCAGCAGCGCTCTAAAGGGACTCACTACATCCCGGTGTTTGGTACAACACACGGTGAAAGCAACAGCGCTGGAAACAGATAACCTTACAAAGTATCCACAGGCACAGCTGATATTTGTAAACATTTTTATTTAGTTAGTAGACATTTAAGGGTCTATTCACACGTCTGCAAAATGAGTCCGCATCTGTTCCGCAATTTTGTGGAACAGGTGGGGACCCATTCATTTTCAATGGGGCCAGAATGTGCTGTCCACGTCCGCATTTGTTGATTCCGCAAAAAAATAGAACTTGTCCTATTCTTGTCCGGAATTGCGGACAAGAAAATGCATTTTCTATGAAAGTACCGGCGATGTGCGGTCCGCATAATGCGGAATGTACATTGCCGGTGTCTATGTTTTGCGGATCCGCAAAACACATACGGCCCTGTGAATGGACCCTCATAGTGAGCAAATAAAGGTTATGTTTTAAGATTGAACAAGTGGCACATGGTATAAGACTTTGTTGGTCTCATGGACCATTTGTAAATAAACTAAGCTGAATAGGTGCCTTGCCATGTGTTTTGGGTCAGTAATAGATTGTGTGGAACCATACTCATCAACCTCACCGAAAATAGTGAACCACACATAGAATATACAAAAAAAGTCTTCTTTATTAAATACATCCAAATAGTATACAAAATATCGATATACTTAAGTAAAATTGATTCAAGCGAGTGCTATGAGCCATTATCCCCTGGGGAAAGGGGTAGCACGCATTGCATATGTTAAACACCTAACCACTTCATGTATATTGTAATTAACAACCTAATGTTACTATAGGAGTATGTTCAAAAGTGAAGGTGTAACATTAATGATAACATATTGCCCAATATAATAAAGTACAAAATACAATGTCTCTTCTCATGAGCTGCAAAACATGGCTGGGATTTACAAACCTCAATCCTTTCAAAGATTCGGATCTAAAACCCACCCAAAATGCTGCTCCAGGTATAGAAAAATCCCATTTAAACAATCACATAGGCGTAGTCCAATGCATACTAACTCAAAACCAGGGAGGAATAAGGTTTCCCCTGACGTACATTTCGCCTTGCTCTCCCAAAGGAGCCCCTTTAAATATCTCTGAACTTCAATCAGCACAAAAGTGGATCATTATAAAAAAAAAAGTCCCCAAAAACTGAAATAAATGCATTGATAACAATATCCAGTTTTTATGTATTATAGAGAAAATATTGTTTCCCAGGGCCGGCTCCAGGTTCATGTGGGCCCTTGGACTTTAAGTCTTAGTGGGCCCCCTTGTGGCATTTTTTTACATTTACATGTACCCCTGTGGCTCCCACACTGTATAATGATCCCCAGTTGCCCCTACACAGTATAATGACCCCCCAGTGCCCCCACACACAGTATTATGACCCCACAGTGGCCCTCCATTCAGAATAATGACCCTCAGTCGCCCCCCGTTTAGAATAGTGACCACCAGTGGCCCCCACACAGTATAATGACCCCACAGTGGCCCTCCATTCAGAATAATAACCCTAAGTCGTCGTCCCCCCCCCCCACCCCCCCATTCAGAATAATGACCCCCAGGGGCACCTGGGTCATTATACTGTGTAAGCGACCTTTGCTAGCTAGAACTGACTGGGCCCCACACCAAATTTAGTATAATATACTATAAAGATATAAGCCCTATACTGGAATAATAATACAATTAGGGGGTCATTTATTAAACAGAAATACGCCCATATTAGGCGTATTTCTGACAAAGACTGTGGTACAAAGCGCCTCAATCTGCAACGTTTCCCCACTCATGCCAGGTCTAAAAAAGGTGGCGTGGGCAAGGAAGGGGATACAGTTATTGCCATACAGTTATTGGGTAACACCACCATACAGTCACTGGATACTTCCATACAGTGATCAGATAACTGGATAACACTGCTATGCAGTTACTGGTTAGCACCGCCATTCAGTGATTGGATAAAAGGGTATAAGAGGGCACAGTACATAGAATGAACTGGGACACTGTATAGGGTATGATAAGAGGGCACAATGCAGGGTATAATGGGGCACAGTACAGGGTGGGGGGCACAGTCACATGACCCAGTGACGTTAGAAAGTCCTTATGGTGCATGCGGTTTATACACCACCATAATGAGAGGCAGAGGAATGAGACAGGTGACCAGGGCCCTGGATTGACAAGAGGGGTGAACACAGCAAGAAGGTGGAAGAGGCTGTGAGGGGGATTCATACAAGTAGTGGCAGGAGGTCTGTGCAGGGCAGCAATAGGAGATAGGAGAAGTAGAACAGGAGCTCTGGATACATGAGGGAGGAAAAGAGACAGAAGGGGCTCCATGAGGATGAGAGAGGACAGGATAAGGGGGGCAGGGGCAGATGTCATGGAGGCAAACTGCTTAATAAGGCAGTAAAACAACTAAATAGCATGAAGCTGCTGGTCTACTACAGCTTCCAGCAGCAGCCTGAAAAGTTCACTGACATCCCCCCACCACCACCTGTCTCACAGAGAAGAGACAGTCACAGTGCAGACTTACTCACAGACTTCACACTGCTGCTCCAGCCGCTGCGGTCTCTCTCCTCCTCAGGCAGCATGTCCTGTGTAGGGAGGGCATGTCTGAAGCTTGTCAGACAAGATGTCCTCTCTGCTAAACGGAGTGGAGATGGGACGTGTATGAAGCTCCGCACACAGGAACTTGTAAGGGGAACAGCGGCAGCCGGCCTCTGCATGCTGTTGATGCTCCTTGCTCCATGTAAAGTAGAGATACCGGCTCACTATTTCTACAATAGTATGTATCCGCGTGCTCGGTGCCTTGGTTTTTCAACCTCCTTTACAGGTACAGAGAAATAATGGAAAGATTCAGACTCCAGCACTCACTTTTTTGAAGTGTCAAGTTCTCCGTCTGTATTTAGCAATTGTGCATAGACAATACAGGACTCAATTCTCTCTGGTGTAGGCGGTTAACAGCCTACACCAGAGAGAATTGAGTCCTGTATTGTCTATGCACAATTGCTAAATACAGACGGAGAACTTGACACTTCAAAAAAGTGAGTGCTGGAGTCTGAATCTTTCCATTATTTCTCCGCTCCTTGCTCCAGTCTGACTCTGCGGCCCTGCTACTGCTCCCGGGCCCCTTCTGCCCTTAGGGCCCAAAGCAGTGGCTTCCACAATAGCTACACCCCTGTTAGTGAATGAAATGACGGCAACTCCCTGTGCTCCAGCAATGAGGGCTTCCATCTGTATTGATGCAAGCACTCATAGAAGCACAGTGGGGGCCCCCCAGGAGCAGTGGGCCCTGGAACTTGCTCAGGTATTCCAGGTGCTGACAAAAGCCCTGCTGTTTCCTATGGACTATACTGGCATCTATTGGGTAGTGCCAGAAGGAAAGGGGGGCCCAAATATTGTTTGCCTACAATACAAGTTAAATAATAGCATATTATTCTTATTAATTATTTCTGTATAATAATTAATATGGTTAAAGGGAGACAGGCCTTAATTTAAAACATAACTTTTAATAATGTAAACTAAAACCTCATTCAATAAAAAAAGAGAGAGAGTACAAGTGGCCAGCAGGCATCCATGTTACCGGTAATTGTATATAGAGAGTGGCACAGGGGCGTTTTCACTAGACGTGTATGCCCGCTCAAGTCCTCCTTTTTCTTCCCCTATGTTATTTTTGCTTGGGGGGTCAGTGATCTATATTTCTGTATAGTAACCCGAGGATATGTGCTTTTAGTATTCATGTTTTCTGTGTAGGACATTACATGGCTAATTATGATGGGTTAAAAATCAGGTACAAAAAACGTCCCTATCCTGATCAGGGTATAATTTACAGTAGAAAATAACGCACATTGTTTTATAAATCATGATAGATGTGATTCACTGGCTCAAATGATTTTTGTATCCAGGTCACGAGGTTTGCAGCCTCAACTTTAGGACCACAGCTCTCATAGGAAAAAAAATCTTTCTTGAAGGATATTTACTATTTCAAGTAAATGATAAAAATGAGATAATTATAAATGTTTTCATATTTTAACTTGTGCACTTGTACTTTTTATCATTTTTAACCCATACTGATTAAAATAGAATAGATTTTTTACTATTGCCTGTAAAAGACATCTGAGATGTAATTTCCTCAACACAACTGTATGAACCTAAAACTGAAACAGGTAACTTTCATAGTAACATAGTTTATAAGGCTGAAAAAAGACATCTGTCCATCCTGTTCACCCTGAATAACTCCCTGGATCAACAACCCATCTCTGGTAGCTATAGCCTGTAGTGATGAGTGATATTTCGCAAATTTTTGGCCTAATATTTGCTATAAATTAGCGAAATTCTAGAATTTGTGATCTCAAGTCATTATTTTCTTGATTACAAAAATCGGCAATACAGGCGTGGGTCACTTTTGCTACATTTTTCAAGCTGCTAGAAGCTTCCTGAGACTGGAGAAAATGCACAGTACAGTAATTCCTATCACACTACCTAACACCCTGCACTGGAACCTATCAGCTACAATATATCACTATCTAACCTACACTGACTATCTCCCACTATCTGTATTATATATATATGAGCTAACTGTCTAATGTAATTGATTCAGCAATGTAAAGGACTCAGCAAAGCACAGAGCACAGTAATGACACTGCTCTCTCTCTCACAACTGCAAAAAACAGCAGAAAATGGCTGCTGGGGAGGTTCTTATATAGTAAGGGGTAGGCAACTTTCCAATTGGTTGCTAGGGATGTTGCTAAGCTCTAACAAAGATATTGCAGCCTTCTCATTGGCCCACAAGCAAGAAGGGAGGTTACTGATGAAAAAAAATCTAGAATATTCGCAATTATGAAAATATAACACTATATTCTACATCTTCGCGAATTCTCGAAGTGCCGATATTCGCGATAAAAATTTGCGATTAGAATATTCACAATGAACACTAATAGCCTGTACTATTATTACACTCCAGAAATACATCCAGGCCCCTCTTGAACTCTTTTAGCGAACTCACCATCACCACCTCCTCAGGCAGAGAGTTCCATAGTCTCACTGCTCTTACCGTAAAGAATCCTCTTCTATGTTTGTGTAGAAACTTTCTTTCCTCCAGGCGCAGAGGGTGTCCCCTCGTCACAGTCACAGTCCTGGAGATGAATAGATGATGGGAGAGATCTCTGTACTCGTCCCTGATATATTTATACATAGTTATTAGGTCTCCCCTGAGTCGTCTTTTTTCTAAAAAAGTGAATAACCCTAATTTTCATAATTTTTCAGGGTACTGTAGTCCAGTCATTCCAGTTATTACTTTAGTTGCCCTCCTCTGAACTCTCTCCAGCTCTGCTATATCTGCCTTGTTCACAGGAGCCCAGAACTTTACACAGTACTCCATGTGTGGTCTGACACAGGCATCTATGCCCCTTTTGATGCAACCCATTATCTTATTGGCCTTGGCAGCAGCTGCCTGACACTATAGCTTAGTTTGCAGTTCACCAAAATTCCTAGGTCCTTTTCCATGTCAGTGTTACCCAGTGTTTTACCATTTAGTATGTACTGGTGACTTGCATTATTCCTTCCCATGTGCATAACCTTACATTTGTCAGTGTTAAACCTCATCTGCCACTTTTCTGCCCAAGCCTCCAATCTATCCAGATCCCTCTGTAGCAGTATACTGTCCTCTTCTGTGTCAATTACTTTACACAGTTTTGTATCATCTTCAAAAATGGATATTTTACTGTGCAAGCCTTCTACAAGATCATTAATAAATGATAATAAATATATTAAAGAGAATAGGGCCCAATACTGACCCCTGAGGTACTCCACTAGTGACAGTGACCCAATCTGAGTGTGTACCGTTAATAACCACCCTCTGTTTTCTATCACTGAGTCAGTTACTTACCTACATACAGACAATTTCCCCTAGTCCGAGCATTCTCATTTTATATACTAACCTTTTATGTGATACAGTGTCAAATGCTTTGGAGAAGTCCAGATATATGACGGCCATTGATTCGCTGATGTCAAGTCTTGAACTTACCTCATCATAGCAACTGATTAAATTAGTTTGACATGATGATCCCTCATGAAGCCATGCTAATATGGCATTATTGGCTTATTTTCATTGAGGTACTCCAAGGTACATCTCTTAGAAAACCTTCAAACCGTTTACCCACGACAGATGTTAAACTTACCGGCCTATAGTTTCCAGTCTCTGGACCCTTTTTGAATATTGGCAACACATTTGCTATGCGCCAATCCTGTGGAACACTCCCTGTCAGTATAGAGTCCTTAAATATTAGAAATAAGGGTCTGGCTATGACATTACTTAATTCTCTTAGGATACGGGGGAGTATGCCATCTGCTCACGGTGATTTGTCTATTTTAATCTTTTTAAGATGCTGCTCTACTTCTTCCTGGGTCAAACAGGGCACTTTTAATGGGGAATTTACTTTTACATTCTGCATTTCATCTGACAGTTTATTTTCTTCAATGAATACATTGGAGAATAAAATATTTAATAGCTTTGTTTTCTCCTCATTGCTGTCTGCAACTCCCCCCTCATTACTCTGTAAAGGGCCGACACCTTCAGATTTATAATTTTTACCATTTATCTAATTGAAGAAAATTTTAGGGTTCGTTTTTCCTCTCTTTGGCAATTAATTTCTCTGTCTCTAGTTTGGCTGCTTTTATTTGTTTTTTACATATTCAAATTTTTTCCTTATAGTTTTTCAGTGCTTCCTCGCAACCCTCCTGTTTTAATGATTTAAAGGCTTTCTTTTTTATCATTTATTGCTTTCTTTTCAATTCTATTTATCCACATAGTTTTTTTCTTGTTCCTTAACCTTTTATTCCCATAAGGTATTTACCTCTCACAATTAGATTTTAGGATGGTTTTAAAAATATCCCATTGTGTAGCTGTATTTTTTATTTTTGAGGACTTTGTCCCAGGTGACATACATTTTAAATGCAGAATTTACTACATTCATTTTTTTACAGATCTATAACAGTAAACTAATTGACTTTCCTATATACACTCCTCATCCTTGCATACTAGCAGTACCCTAGTATGAAGGGGCATCTGCAACCTTTTGGTATGTAATGTTGTTTAATGTTTGCACTGTACACTAGTAGGTGAGGTATGGTTGACATCAGGAATGGGGCTAACCACCCTATTCCTTCCCTCTTGAAAGTACTCAACTGATTCTATTTCCTGTCAGGGGAGGGGAAGTGTTAGCTAGGACTGAAATATGAGGAAGCACATTCTATTGCTTCTGCTCCAAGGACTCTACAGACCAGAGAACCAACTCATTCGTGAGACCACTGCCCAGAGATAATTCAAAGACAAAACTACATATATTCTGCAAAGCTACTACGCTACAATCAGCAGGGTGAACTATCCAGACTTTGCTTCAGGTGAAGAACTACGGCTCAGACACTCATCAACTTAGATCACTTCCAGGCCAGACCAATGCAAAAAGGCCTGCATTATACAGTGGACACCTACAGCCATAAGTGCCAGCTTTCAGCTGTTATCCAGAAGTTCAGGGGAGATCAGCAAAATAGCATACCAGAGATGCCATCATCTGTCGCTTTGCCAGCCACCATACCTCTCCATCTGGGGAGAGAATTTGCACTGTGTACAAATAACTGCTGGATGTACTACAAATTCTATTTTGAGACTTTTATTTTTCTACTTCTGGCCTGATTCCTTATACCACCTTTTCACTGCACTGATAACCCAGGAAACTACAGACTGAGGGAGTACACAGTGACACATTATGTCATCAGGACCACTACCACACCAATCCTCTGAACGGCTCCTCAGGGGCTCACTGCATACCACGCCAACATCTCCAGTCTGCCATTTTTCATGGGTCAAATATCATAAGACTAGAACAGCCAACCAGCACCTGCTGCAGTTACATCACTAGGGATGACATATCACCATGATGGGTAATCACTGTCTAGCGTGGTCACTTGACATGCATGCTGTCCCTGTGGATGAAAACAATAAGGTCAATACACTGGAAACCATTTTTTCAGGCAACAGAAAGCTCCCGATGCATCCTATAAAATGTGACAATTTTGTTGTGCAAAGTTACAAATTATGGCATATGTCACATAGTTGCAGAATAATTTGCTCCTTTTCTCTGGAGCCTCCACAACGGCACTCACAGGAGGGTGTCCCCGCCTCCCCAGGAATGTATAAGCTCAAGTTTAAAAGGCCCCCTCCCTTTACCTGCTTCAGTTGTTGTTTCCTCCTCGGGATCGCGTGGAAGCAGCTCCTGCAGAGTCGGGAGTTCAAGTGAAGAATCGCATGGCCTGGTAGTTTGCCCCATCCGGGAGGGTCTGTGCAGGGGATGGGGATTGAAAAGGGCTTGGCGCCTCTGTCCTGTTTCTTTTGGCGTAAGCCCTTCAGTGAAGGCGGCCCTGGGAATCTGCTTCCCAGGTTACAGCACCTACGGGAGCAAAGGATCGCGCACATGCGCTTAACAGGCCGGAACTCTGGGCAAAATTTCCGCTTTGCCAGGTCTCTGCGCGTCACTTCCACTGGCACATGACGTCGGAGGCCTGGCAGATATCAGGGGAATGTCGGGAGCATGGAGCGCAGCATACAGCGTCCTGCACGTGCAGCATGTCCTCTCCCATGGAAGCTCCTGACATGTCCCGCAAACCTGTGGATCCTTCTGCCACCCAGAGCCCGGTAAGCCTCCTCCTAACAGTTGTGCCTCACATGTTACTTCTATTGGGGGAAGGGGAGCACAGTTGTAATGTTTTCCCCCCACTGGTGTTGGTGCTGGCCTTAATTTCAACTTCTTAGTTGCTAATTCACCCCAAAAATGTATCTTACTTTATAGGGCAGGGAGGCCAGCACTGTAAAAACCTCTAGCAGAGATTCGGCGCGGAGAAAACGTGCAATATGCAGAAAATCCCTGCCGTCTAAGTTTAAAAAAGCACTTTGTCCCAGGTGTACAGACAAAGTAGTGACTTAAGAATCCCTATCCTTCCTAGAATCCATACAAAATATGATCAAGGAAGATGTAAACGTGGTTATAGATGCAAGATTGCCACCAGGTTCCCCCAAACCATCAACCTCACAGATATTGGAAGCAGATTCTGAATCTTCTGAGGACGAATCAGGGAAGCCTTTCTGTATTTCAGAATACAGAAAAATTATTAAAAACAATAAGAGCTACTATGAAGATAGAGGACGTAAAGGAATCTCAATCCGTTCAGGATAAAATGTTTCAAGGATTGGGTGAAAGGAAAAGGAAAGTCTTCTCCGTCCATAATAACATTAAAATGTTGATCGCTAAAAAATGGAAGGATCCAGAAAAACTAAATACAATTCTGAATGCCTTTAAAAGAAAATACCCCTTTGCAGAATCAGACTCATCCTCGTGGGATAAAGTTCCCAATATCGACGCTTCGGTTGCCCGCATATTAAAAATTACTAACCTAACCTTTTGAAGATATGAGCCTCTTAAAAGATCCGATGGATAAGAAATGTAAGGGTCTTTTCAAGCGGGCATGGGAGACAAACGCAGCTATGCCGAGGCCTAGTATAGCGGCTACATGTACCTCCAGATCATTATCGGTCTGGTTAACTCAATTGGAAGAACACCTGGTGACAGGCACCCCCAGAAAAGAAATCCTAGCTTCTATGCCTATTTTGAAGCAGGCCTCAAATTTTTTGTCAGATGCCTCGGCAGATCTAGTAAGGCTCTCGGCTAGATCCGCGGCCTTATCGAATACCACACGTAGAGCTATATGGTTCAGATCCTGGCTGGGGATGCTAGCTCTAAGAGTCGTCTATGCTCCATTCCGTGTGAGGGGGATAAGTTGTTTGGTTTAGCCAGATTACATTTTGGATAAGGCATCAGACAGGAAAAAAGGCTTTCCTTCAGACTCAAAATATTTTTCCTACAGAGACGGTCCTTTCGGGGCCAAAAAAGGACCAGATCAGATCAAAGGAGGAAAAAAGGCTCTGGAAGATGGCAATCCTCAAGACAAAGAGGTTTTTGTTCACCCCAGATAAAACAGGAAAGTCTTCACAATGATGCTAAATTTCAGGTAGGAGGCAGATTAAAAGGATTTGCCTCGGCCTGGGAAAACATTTCTACCCCCCCCCCCCCCCCTTCAGTAAGAAATACCATAAGCAAAGGTTACAAGCTAGAGTTCGCTACTCCTCCCTGAGATTTCTACACCAGCAACAAGCCTTTGAGTCGACTAGAAAAGCAGCAGGCTCAGTTACATCTACAGATGGTTCAACAGAAGTTGTTGGAATTGGGCTCATTAATAAACAAAGAAATGTCAGACCTAGTTCCCAACAGAGAAAAAATATTTTTGGGGGTCAGGTTAGCCTCTCACAATCTCATGTCTTTTCTCCTTCTAGAAAACCAGATTTCTCTATCTCAAAAGGTCTCTCTGTTTTGCGAGTCCAGAACAGTATCCATTAAAGACATCATGACACTTTTAGGCCATTTGACGTCTTCCAGCAGTGCAGTGGGCCAACATCACACAAGGGCGCTACAGTTGTTTCTCCTGAAGAACTGGGATGGAAGTCAGAATACTCTATACAAGAAAATAGTAGTTCCTTTAAATGTAAAGCAGTGTCTCCTGTGGTGAAAAAAAGGAAAAAATCTTCAGTCGGGAGTATTTTGGTGACACACAAATCAGGTCATTATTACTACCGACACCAGCAGTCGCGGATGAGGAGGCCACACCAAAGATCAGGTAATACAAGGTTTTTGGAGTCAAAAAATGGCAGAAGCATCCTCAAATCTAAGAGAGCTGATGGCAGTCTTCAAAACACTCCTCTCTCTCCAGTCAACCGTAAAATCCCAACATGTAAAAATTTTGTCTGACAACTCCACAGCGGTGGCCTATTTAAACCAGTAAGGAGGGACAAAAAGCAGAGCTCTGCGACATCTGTCGAGGAAGATTTTTCGCTGGGCAGAAAAGAACCTGAATTCTTTAACGGCCGTCCATCTCAAAGGCAAGGAAAATATAGTAGCGGACTATCTCAGCAGGGAGAATAGTCATTAGACCCCGATATGTTCGATCAGATATAAAAAAAAAAATGGGGTACCCCGGTCATAGACCTGTTTTCGAATCAAAGAAACAAACAAGTAGAAAAATTCAGCTCCCTCTCCTTAAAGGATCAGCCGTTGTTTGTAGACGCTCTATCCGCCCCATGGCCAAAGGGCCTCCTTTATGCATTTACACCCTTCAGTTTAATACCAAGAGTGCAAATAAAGGCGATAGAGGAAAAGGTGCAGATAATTCTGATAACACCATTTTGGCCGAAAAGATCCTGGTTTTCCCTCCTTTTTGACCTCACAGTGGGGGAATTCCGGATTCTCCCATCATATCCAGGCCTACTGCATCAGGGTTCGGTATCTCATCCACATGTGTCTCAATTTCACCTAACAGCTTGGAGATTGAAAAAGTTATGTTGAAAGAAACAAAAGGTTCTGTCAGATCCTTGTCATGGTCTTACCTCCTTGCTGTTCCCTTCGTTTGACATGTGCTGGCGGCCATCTTGGTTTCTGGGTTTTCTTGTAGCCTCCCACCCTGCGGCTCCTCCTTCCCACTGGGAGGAGCTGGATGCCCAGCTCATATATATAGGAGGTCTGTGGCTTCAGTTCCTTGCTTGGTCCTCCTGTGTTCACATGCTTCCAAGACTGCTGCTGCTTTTGGTTCCTGATCCTGGCCTCGTCTGACTACCCCGTTGGTTCCTGATTCCGGCTTCATCTGACTACCCCGTTGGTTCCTGATTCCGGCTTCGTCTGACTACCCCGTTGGTTCCTGTTCCTGGCTTCGTCTGACTACCCTTCTGGTTCCTGACCTCTGTCTCCGCAAGACCCTGCTTCGGTTTAGCCATCCGTTCGGACTTTGCTTACGGCTTGCTCTTCAATAAAACCTTCTTATTTTCCACTTATCTCTTGTTGTACGTCTGGTTCATGGTTCCATGACATTAGGACCAAGCCATGAATTCTGACGGTACAGGGCCACCCTCGCTACCTACGCTGGTTGCCAGACTTGATCAGCAGGATCACCTGTTGGGTCGGTTCGCTGTGGCGTTGCAAACCCTGCTTGAACGCACGGCTCATTTAGCTTCCGTTGCCGATGGGTCGGTTGTCGCTCCTGGGCCCGCTCCTACTGCCGCTCCGGTTGTTGCGCCAGAGTCTACCCTGACACCTGTTGCTGCGCCTGTGGTGTTTCAGGGTATGACCGGTTCTGCCCCCCTTCCACAGCGCTTTGGGGGAGAGCCAACTCAGTGCCGAGGTTTCCTTAACCAGGTGGGCATTTACTTCGAGTTGCTGCCACATGCCTTTCCTACTGAGAGATCAAGGGTGGGCTTCTTGATCTCGCTGCTCTCGGACAAGGCCTTGGCCTGGGCCAGCCCTTTATGGGAGAACAACAATCCGGTGGTTGCCGAGTTTTCCGGTTTTGTTGCTTCTCTTCGGAAGGTATTCGATGTGCCGGCTCGTGCTGCCTCTGCTGCGAAGCTCCTTATGTCCATCAGACAGGGTTCACGATCCGTAGCTGAATACGCCATTGAGTTTCGTACCCTGGCAGCAGAGGTGGGCTGGAATAATGAGGCTCTGGTCGCTGCTTTCTCTCATGGTCTCTCGGATGCCTTGAAGGATGAGGTTGCAGCTAAGGACCTACCAGTGGAGCTCGAGTCTCTTATTTCTTTCCTGATTTTGATTGACACCAGACTCAGGGAGAGACCTTCCTTTAAGGAGAGCCTGCGGAGGTCTCCTAACAGATTGGCGCCTACGTTTGCTGTCCCACCCGTGCCTCCCTCTCCTCCCACGCCTCCTGGGGATGACTTGTCTGGGGGTGAACCCATGCAGCGGGGGTTTGCTCGCCTGTCTGAGGGGGAGAGGGTACTCCGGAGACGCGAGGGCCGATGCATGTACTGTGGTCTCGGTGGGCATTTTCGGTTGGCATGTCCGAACCGTCCGGGAGAACGCTCGCACCTGAGGTCCTGTCGGGGGCAGATCTTGGGTGGAGTCTCCTCGTCCCCGGTTTCCCGTGTTGACAAACCACTGATCACGGTTGTCCTCTCCTGGGTCGGGGGCTCGGTGACGACCCAGGCGTTGGTGGACTCTGGTGCTGGTGGTTTGTTCATTGATAGAGTGTTCGTTGCCGCCAATTCCATTCCTCTGCAGCCTCGAGGTTCCCCACTGGCTCTTGAGGCGATAGACGGCAGACCCCTTCTGCCGCCACACGTGACTCATGAGACCCTTCCAGTGGGGATAGCCATTGGTGCCGTTCACAGAGAGTCGGTCTGTCTCCAGGTTATTTCGTCTCCACACTACTCGGTGGTCTTGGGGTACCCCTGGCTCCAGAAGCATAATCCGACTTTCGATTGGAGATCGGTCGAGATCCTCTCGTGGTCACCGCAGTGTGGGGCTAGTTGCATCCATGGGCCTGTCAAGTTGCTGTGTACTTCCTCGGACTCTCTGTTGCCTCCTGAATACGAAGAGTACCGGGATGTATTCGATAAGGTGCGCGCGGTTGCCCTACCTCCGCACCGCCCATACGATTGTGCCATAGAGTTACAATCCGGTGCCGTTCCTCCTCGTGGCAAAGTCTATCCACTGTCGGTAGCGGAGAATGAGGCCATGGAGGAGTACGTGAGGGAGGCGCTTTCACGCGGACACATTCGCAAATCCTCGTCCCCGGCAGGGGCTGGATTTTTCTTTGTGAAAAAGAAGGGCGGCGAGTTGAGGCCTTGCATCGATTACAGGGGTCTCAATCGCATCACGATCAAGAACGCTTACCCGATACCCTTGATTTCCGAGCTGTTCGATCGCCTCAAAGGGGCCACGGTCTTTACCAAACTCGACCTGAGGGCGGCATATAACCTGGTAAGGATCAAGGCGGGCGATGAGTGGAAGACCGCGTTTAACACCAGGACCGGTCATTATGAATCCTTGGTTATGCCCTTTGGGTTGTGCAATGCGCCCGCAGTCTTCCAGGAATTCATCAACGATGTTTTCCGTGACCTGTTGCAGCAGTGTGTGGTGGTCTATTTGGATGACATCTTGGTATATTCTGCATCCATGGAGGCCCACATTCTGGATGTCAGACGAGTGTTGCAACGCTTACGAGAGAACAAGCTGTTCGGTAAGCTTGAGAAATGCGAATTTCACCGATCCCAGGTAACCTTCTTAGGTTACATCATTTCCGCTGAGGGGTTCTCCATGGATCCTGAGAAGGTTTCGGCTGTCTTACAGTGGCCCCAGCCCAGTGGGCTTCGTGCCCTGCAGCGCTTTTTGGGCTTCGCCAATTATTATCGGAAGTTCATCAGGGACTTTTCCATGCTAGCCAAGCCTCTCACGGATCTGACCAGGAAGGGCAGTAATCCTCAGGTCTGGCCGCTCGAGGCCATCCGAGCTTTTGAGGCTCTAAAGTCCGCCTTTGTGTCGGCTCCGATTCTGTCGCATCCCAACCCTGGGTTGCCTTTTGTCCTCGAGGTGGACGCGTCTGAGACGGGAGTAGGCGCCCTCCTGTCTCAGCGTAGAACACCAGAGGGTCCTCTGCTTCCTTGTGGGTTTTACTCCCGGAAACTGTCTTCCGCGGAGTGCAACTATCAGATTGGTGACAGGGAGTTATTGGCCATCGTGCAGGCCCTTAAAGAATGGAGGCACTTGCTCGAGGGCTCGGTGGTTCCGGTTCTCATCCTGACGGACCACAAGAATCTGACCTACCTCTCTGAGGCCAAGAGATTGACACCACGTCAGGCCAGATGGGCTCTGTTCTTGTCACGTTTTAATTACGTGGTCTCCTACCTACCCGGCTCCAAGAACATCAGAGCGGATGCCTTATCACGGCAGTACTCCGAGCTGTCCGGGGAGGAGTCGATTCCGACTACGGTCATACCCCCGAATCAGATCCTGGCCGCTATTCGCACCAGCCTGACTTCTCCTCTGGGTGAGCAGATTTTGGCGGCTCAATCTGGTGCTCCCTCTGGGAGACCCAACGGCAGATGTTTTGTGCCTGAGGAGTTGCGCACTCGGTTGTTGCGAACCTACCATAACTCCAAGGCCGCGGGGCACCCTGGAAAGAATCAGCTGTCCTGGGCGGTTTCACGTCTGTTCTGGTGGCCTTCTCTACGTTCCGACATCGCCGCATATGTAGCGGCATGCTCCGTTTGTGCCCAGAGTAAGTCCCCTCGGCACCTTCCGTTGGGCCTTTTGCAACCCATAGCCACCGGGGAGCGTCCATGGTCACACCTGGGGATGGATTTCATTGTGGACCTCCCTGCATCCCGAGGCCATACGGTCATTCTCATGATTGTGGATCGGTTTTCCAAAATGTGCCACTGTGTTCCTCTCAAGAAGTTACCCTCTGCACAAGAGTTGGCCTCGATTTTTGCCAGGGAGGTCTTCCGGTTGCACGGTTTGCCCAAGGAGATTGTGTCGGATCGGGGGAGTCAGTTTGTGTCCAGGTTCTGGCGCGCCTTTTGCTCCCAGTTGGGGATTCATCTCTCTTTCTCCTCGGCCTACCACCCTCAGTCCAATGGGGCCGCAGAACGATCCAATCAGGCCTTGGAGCAATTCCTTCGTTGCTATGTCTCCGATCACCAAGACAATTGGGTTGACCTCCTGCCTTGGGCTGAGTTTGCCAGGAACACGGCGGTGAACTCTTCCTCTGGGACGTCTCCCTTCATGGCCAATTATGGGTTCCAACCTGCCGTGTTACCGGAGGTATTCTCTCCCCAGGATATTCCGGCTGTGGAGGATCACCTTTCCGTCCTACGTGCTTCTTGGGTACAGATCCAGAGGTCCCTTGAGGTCTCTGCGCAGCGCCAGAAACTCCAGGCTGATCGCAGACGAGCGCCCGCTCCTTCCTACCAGGTCGGAGACCGCGTATGGTTGTCCACCCGCAACCTCAACCTTCGAGTGCCCACTCCCAAGCTGGCGCCTCGCTTTGTTGGTCCCTTCCGAGTGCTTCGCAGGGTAAACCCGGTAGCCTATGCCCTTGCGCTTCCTCCTGGCATGCGGATCTCCAACGTGTTTCATGTCTCCCTGTTGAAGCCACTGGTGTGTAATCGTTTCACTTCCTCGATTCCTCGGCCTCGTCCGGTCCAAGTGGGCAATCGTGAGGAGTATGAGGTGAGCAATATCCTGGACTCACGCCTGGTCCGCGGCCGGGTGCAGTTTTTGGTCCATTGGCGTGGTTATGGTCCAGAGGAGCGTTCCTGGGTTCCCTCCGCAGATGTCCATGCTCCTGCTTTGCTCCGAGCCTTCCACGCACGCTTCCCTCAGAAACCGTTCCTTACTCCGCGGAGGAGGTACTGTCATGGTCTTACCTCCTTGCTGTTCCCTTCGTTTGACATGTGCTGGCGGCCATCTTGGTTTCTGGGTTTTCTTGTAGCCTCCCACCCTGCGGCTCCTCCTTCCCACTGGGAGGAGCTGGATGCCCAGCTCATATATATAGGAGGTCTGTGGCTTCAGTTCCTTGCTTGGTCCTCCTGTGTTCACATGCTTCCAAGACTGCTGCTGCTTTTGGTTCCTGATCCTGGCCTCGTCTGACTACCCCGTTGGTTCCTGATTCCGGCTTCGTCTGACTACCCCGTTGGTTCCTGATTCCGGCTTCGTCTGACTACCCCGTTGGTTCCTGTTCCTGGCTTCGTCTGACTACCCTTCTGGTTCCTGACCTCTGTCTCCGCAAGACCCTGCTTCGGTTTAGCCATCCGTTCGGACTTTGCTTACGGCTTGCTCTTCAATAAAACCTTCTTATTTTCCACTTATCTCTTGTTGTACGTCTGGTTCATGGTTCCATGACAATCCTGTAATATCCACCCTTCTGTTGAGTAAAAGGACATAACTTCCAAGATTTATACAAGAGCATGGAAAGCCTTCTTAAAATTTGCAGGAAATAGATGGTGTCACTATAGAGATCCTGATAATCCCCTAATACTGGAATTTCTACAAGCAGGTCTAGATAAAGGACTCAGACCAAGCACCCTTAAAATGCAAGTTTCAGCGTTAAGTAATTTTTTAGAAACAAAACTCAAGGATCTACCCCTAATAAAACGGTTCCTAAAATAGGCAATGAGACCATGTCCATTCCAACATACCTCCTTGGGATTTGAACCTGGTGCTTGATGTTCTGACGGATGCACCATTTGAACCCTTACAGGATATTCCGCTAAAACTTCTGCTGTTTAAGACCACCTTTTTATTGGCAATTACATCGGCTAGAAGAGTTGGGGAAATCCAAGCCTTTTCCTGCAGACCACCTTACCTCAGGGTCTTAGAAGACAGCATTATTCTCAGACATACTCAGATGTTTCTGCTAAAAGTTGTTTCCACATTCCATCGTCAGCAGAAGGTATCTCTACCTTCCTTCTGTCCAAATACATCCTCAGAAATAGATAAAAAATATCATAATCTGGATGTAAGTAGATGCATACTAAATAACTTAGATGTCACCAAAGAATTCAGAAACTCTTACCATCTTCTTCTGCAGTAGCAGCGTCATCATAAAGGATCTGCAGCAAGCAAGAGCACCATCGCAAGATGGATAAGAAATACCATTGAATTCTGCTACATTCAGAAGGGCTTGACTCCCCCTAAAGGGTTAAAAGCATATTCTACAAGGGCATTTTCTGGCTCATGGGCAGATTATGCCTCTGCATCTGTGGATCAAATATGCAGGGCAGCCACTTGGGCAAACCCTAGTACCTTTTTCAGATATTACAAATTGGATGTGCTCCATAACTAATTTATCTTTTGGCAGAAAAGTATTATCTGTGGTAGTCCCACCCTAAAATTTTTTTTTTCTCTGTTACTCCTAGGGTTAATTACTCTTACCGGTAATTGGATTTTCCAATAGCCTCCACAACGGCACTGGGGTTTCCCAACCCATTTCTTTTTCTGTGACATAATTATGTGATAATGTATTATTTGAATATTTCAATACACTTTCTTTGCATTACTAATGAGTCCTATGTCATTAACTGAAGCAGGTAAATGGAGGGGGCCTTTTAAACTTGAGCTTCTATGTTGTTTCCTGTCCTGGGGAGGCGGGGACATCCTCCTCTGAGTTCCGTTGAGGAGGCTATTGGAAAATCCAATTACCGTTAAGCGTAATTAACTCTTTTCAGCTCTCTGGTCACTTTTGAATGATGGTGAAAAAAACGTGAGTTGGGTTTAGCAGAAGGAGTGGGGCCAATAAATTTGTGACAACTTAATTAAGCTATAAGACAAAAAAAATTACAAAAAGCAGCACAAATCTAGATTTCATTTTATGGCTAAAGACAAGCCTTTATTAATTTGGCACACTGTCCTGCATACCAGTTTAAGAACGGCACATGGAATTCCACTTTTAATAAACTATGTAAGAAAATTGAAGAACACTCTCTCCTCTCCTCTTATCACCTCTTCCCACAATCGCCTCCAAGATTTCTCCCGTGCATCCCCCACACTCTGGAACTCGCTACCCCAGCATATCAGACTCTCACCTACAGTGGAATCCTTCAAAAGAAACCTGAAAACCCACCTCTTCAGACAAGCCTACAACCAGTGACCCTGCTGACTCTATACCACCATGACCAACTTCACTCGCACCTACTGTGTCCTTCTCCCATACCTCGTAGATTGTAAGCCCTCACGGGCAGGGCCCTCTCTCCTTCTGTACCAGTTTGTAACTCGTCTTGTTTATGATTAGTGCAATTGTCTGTATTATGTATGTATACCTCTTCTCATATGTACAGTGCTATGGAATAAATGGCACTTTAATAATAAATAATAATAATGGTCACATTTTATTTGCATAACACCTAAAACTCCTTTAGAGGGTACTCTTATTTTCAAAAACTTCATAATGGCATGTCTTTGCTTTGATCAGGGAGGGTCTGGGTGCTGAGGGCCACACTGTCACTAAAATGAGGGGACTGAAAAAATCAGCTAAGAAGGGACAGAGCACTTGACTGAGCAATTCTGCATTCTCATTCCCCCTCGAATCAAAAACCTTCTGACGTATCACTATGATATTTAAGAAATTTGTTAAAATAATAGATAAATGAATGAGAGATCAACATGGGACTATAGTCCTGCGGTGGATTTAAAATGGGTGTATGGGCAATTTTACTTATATCACATTTTTGCACATTTTTTTTTTCCCCAAAAACCCTTCTTATTTCCATCTCCTCCCGTTTGAAACCCTCTTTCCAATACAGCTGAGCATTTTTATAGTAAACAGCCTCAAGATGTCAAACATTTTTACTTGGAGTGAAATATTAATGTAGAGTATGAAACCTTGAACAGGAACATGAATTTAGAGTTCAATCTACACCCTTTGGACACAGATCTTTTATTGTGAATGTGAAACTTCAAGGCACACTTCAGCTTTAGGCAAAAATCAACATCTTCAGTTGTGCCTGAAGTTGCCACACACACACACTAAAGTAAAAACCTCTAGGGAAAAGTTCTGATGGTCTATAAGAAGAAAACTTCATCCATAAACATCAGACATAGTATAAAGGGGCATGTGTATGATTGACTCATCTATTAATTAAAACCAGAAATATGAACTTCATTCATAATGATACATTCACACTTCACATATCAAATTCTATCGGTATTTCAAGTTACCTCAGATGTGTGGAATTACAGACTTTTTTTGAAATATTTCTGTCGGTCCATAAGAAGATGACCATTCAAATACCTTAGCATCAGGTATAATGGACCTATTTAGTAACAAACAAAGGAAACAATTGACATTACTACTTGGCTGTGTATCTTTTCACATTATAGAAATACATATGTTTCTAACTTTCAAACAATTAGGAGCTTAGTTCAAAATTATAAGTCATAAACGATTGTTAATTCATGTTGATAATATACAATGTATGCAGACGTTACATGTCTGTTCAGAGATTTCAGTAAATTTAGACTCTTAGGGGAAGATTTATTATAGACAGATGTTGTGCACTGGTCTATGTTATCCCCTGCGCTGCCAGAGGACGCGCCTAATTTATGATGAGGCACAGGTTTTGTCATAGATTAGGAGCATCGTCTGTCAATTCTTGTGCCTAAACAGAAATCTAAAATCTAAACAGAAATTTACAACAGAAAAGTGTCATAAAAGAAGATAAATGTGCGGTACCTGGTGGCCCCATGCCCTCCTCACCCACACCACTTCCCTTTTTTGGAAAGTGGCAAGCGCAACATAGAAATACCACTTACACAAAATGTTGTGGCAAACCACAGGTTTGCAACTTTTTTACACCAGGGAAGTGGTATGGGGGGAATGACAAATTCCTCCCTTACTGATTGGCTGGTTGGGAAGGTTTATTCAAATCACAGATGGGAGACACTTGGTAACTGTTCACTTGGCAACTGAGGTGCATTTGAAGTGCTTTAACCACCTCAGCCCCCCTAGCTTAAACCCCCTTAATGACCAGACCACTTTATTACAATTCTGCACTACACTACTTTCACGGTTTATTGCTCGGTCATACAACTTACTACCCAAATGAATTTTACCTCCTTTTCTTCTCACTAATAGAGCTTTCATTTGGTGGTATTTCATTGCTGCTGACATTTTTTGATATTAATCGAAATTGACCGAAATTTTTCACTTTCTGTTGTAAAATTTTTCAAATAAAACTACATTTCTATATACATTTTTCTCTAAATTTATTGTTCTACATGTCTTTGATAAAAAAAATTGCAATAAGTGTATATTTATTGGTTATAGCGTTTACAAACTATGGTGCAAAAATGTGAATTTACGCACTTTGACTTTCTGAGCACCTGTCATGTTTCATGAGGTTCTACAATGCCCAGACAGTAGAAACACCCCACAAATGACCCCATTTCGGAAAGTAGACATCCTAAGGTATTCGCTGATGGGCATAGTGAGTTCATGGAAGTTTTTATTTTTTGTCACAAGTTAGCGGAAAATATATATATTTTTTTTCTTACAAAGTGTAACAAAAAATAAAATTTTACATGAACTCACCACACCCCTCACGGAATACCTTGGGGTGTCTTCTATCCAAAATGGGGTCACTTGTGGGGTATTTATACTGCCCAGGCATTTTAGGGGCCCTAAAGCGTGAGAAGTAGTTTGGAATCCAAATGCGTAAAAATGCCCTGTGAAATCCTAAAAGTACTCATTGGAATTTGGGCCCCTTTGCGCATCTTGGCTGCAAAAAAGTGTCACACATGTGGTATCGCCGTACTCAGAAGAAGTAGGGCAATGTGTTTTGGGGTGTCTTTTTACATATACCCATGCTGGGTGAGATAAATATCTCTCTAAAAGACAACTTTTCCCATTTTTTTATACAAAGTTGTCATTTTACAGAGATATTTCTCTCACCCAGCATGGGTATATGTAAAAATACACCCCAAAACACATTGCCCTACTTCTCCTTAATACGGCAATACCACATGTGTAACACTTTTTTGCAGCCTAGGTGTGCAAAGGGGCCCAAATTCCAATGAGTATCTTTTAGGAGGGCATTTTTAGGCATTTGGATTCTCACGCTTTAGGGCCCCTAAAATGCCAGGGTAGTATAAATACACCACATGTGACCCCATTTTGGAAAGAAGACACCCCAAGGTATTCCGTGAGGGGCATGGTGAGTTCATAGAAGTTTTTGTTTTGGCACAAGTTAGCGGAAATTGTTTTTTTTTTTTTTTCTCACAAAGTCTCCCTTTCCGCTAACTTGCGACAAAAAGTTCAATCTTTCATGGACTCAATATGCCCCTCAACGAATACCTTGGGGTGTCTATTTTCCGAAATAGGGTCATTTGTGGGCTGTGTTTACTGTTCTGGCATTTTGGGCGGGGCTAAATTGTGAGCAACCCTGTAAAGCCTAAAGGTACTCGTTGGACTTTCAGCCCCTTTACGCACCTAGGCTGCAAAAAAGTGTCACACATGTGGTATCGCCGTACTCAGAAGAAGTAGGGCAATGTATTTTGAGGTGTATTTTTACATATACCCATGCTCGGTGAGAGAAATATCTCTGTCAAATGACAACTTTGTATAAAAAAATTAGAGATATTTCTCTCACCCAGCATGGGTATATGTAAAAAGACACCCCCAAAACACATTGCGCTACTTATCCTGAGTACGGCGATACCACATGCAGCCAAGATGCGCAAAGGGGCCCAAATTCCAATGAGTACCTTTTAGGAGGGCATTTTTAGGCATTTGGATTTCAGACTTCTTCTCACGCTTTAGGGCCCCTAAAATGCCTGGGCAGTATAAATACACCACAAGTGACCCCATTTTGGAAAGAAGACACCCCAAGGTATTCCGTGAGGGGCATGGCGAGTTTCTAGAATATTTTTTTTTTGCCACAAGTTAGCGGAAAATGATTTTGTAAGAGAAAAAATATATATATATATTTTTCCGCTAACTTGTGCCAAAAAAGAAATATTCTAGGAACTCGCCATGCCCCTCACGGAATACCTTGGGGTGTCTTCTTTCCAAAATGGGGTCACTTATGGGGTATTTATACTGCCCTGGCATTTTAGGGGCCCTAGAGCGTGAGAAGAAGTCTGGAATATAAATGTCTAAAAATTTTTACGCATTTGGATTCCGTGACGGGTCTGGTGAGTTCATGTGAGATTTTATTTTTTGTCACAAGTTAAGTGGAATATGAGACTTTGTAAGAAAAAATAAATAAAAATTCCGCTAACTTGTGCCAAAAAAAAAACAGCGTCTGATATACCTTTCAGGGGTTAAAAATCGCATCTACAGCCTGCCAGCGAACGATCGCCACTGGCAGGCTGTAGATCCACTGGTTTACCTTCGGTTCCTGTTAACGCGAGCTCCTGTGTGCGCGCGTTCACAGGAAATCTCGCATCTCGCGAGATGACGCGCCGGCGCGTCTAGGAGGAACAACAGGGCCGCCGCCAGGACGCAATCCTGTGTGCGGCGGTCCTGGGATGGTTAAAAATGTGGAAACAGCACCACTCTTTGCCATGGGTTGTGTCTGGTACTGCAGCTCAGCCATACTCATTAACAGGAAGTCAGCACCCAGACTCAGTCAACAGACATGAGTGAGTCTGGTTTCTGAAGAAAGCAGCCATAGTTTTGTAATCTCATTGAGCAATTTTAAGGGGTTGCTCACCCCTAACTAGTTTTCTTGATCTCCACTGCTGGCTTCTGGCTCCATCACTGCTCCATGGGCTCTGCAGGTCCCAGGTCTCCCTATGTCCACATCCGGTTTGATGGAAGTCATATGCCCGGTGCAGCAGTCACGTCACCCATGCGTCATGTCACTGGGTCACATGACGCATTGGTGACACGTCACCACTGTGGCCACTCACCAGATGTTGACGTGAGTGTTTGTGCTGCAGACCTCTCTTTCCTAATTCACTAACAGGAAGTTATCATTAACTACCATGTTAAACATACAATGGAGCTTCTACAATCCTGCTACCTCATATGGCATTTTACCCTCCTCTCCTTTACTTAGGTTTGTGTTTATTAAGTAGATTCTTAGATAAAACTTTAATCGTATATGGTTGTGAGAATGGCGTCTGACGTCCATTATGACTGCTAACACTGCTCAAACATTGGAGGCTAGTTGGCTTTTCTAGTGCTGAATCAGGGCAGAGAATTCAGAAATCTACGATGACAACCCCTGTGGTAGCCGTACTGCTCAACATGAAGCTTACCTAGGAACAAAAAATAATATACAGTAACCATAATACTGTATGTTCCTTACATGTCACATTTATCTTATACACAGGTAACAGAAATCAAAGATAGGCTGAAGATTTCAAAGAAAATCTGGTCCACTTTACCACATTCTATCTGTAAGGAAGAGAGAATGACAGGAGGAGAGTCCAGTCAAGAACAGTGCTGGAATGGTCAGAGCAAAGCTCGGTAATGTGATTAAATATGATTCTAACATACTTGCCAACTTATTGACGTGTGAATGAGGCATAGGTGTGTATATATTGATAGCTGTAAACGCGGGAGGTGTTATTAGTTATAGCAGTCTCTGTTTAAGTGTGTATACAGAGATAGCTGTGAGTCACTGATTGTTGTACACAGGGGCGGTGTTATCAGTGATTGATAGCATTCTCTGTGTAAGTGTGTATACAGAGATAGCTGCCAGTCACTGATAGTTGTACATAGGGGAGGGTTTATCAGTGATTGATAGTATTCCATGTGTAAGTGTGTATATGCAGATAGCTGTCAGTCACTGATAGTTGTACATAGGGGAGGGTTTATCAGTGATTGATAGTATTCCATGTGTAAGTGTGTATACAGAGATAGCTGTCAATCTTTGATATCTGTACACACGGTGGAGGTGTTATCAATGATTGATAGCATTCCCTATGTAAGTGTGTATACAGAGATAGCTGTCAGTCACTGATAGTTGTACATAGGGGAGGGTTTATCAGTGATTGATAGTATTCCATGTGTAAGTGTGTATACAGAGATAGCTGTCAATCTTTGATATCTGTACACACGGTGGAGTTGTTATCAATGATTGATAGCATTCCCTATGTAAGTGTGTATACAGAGATAGCTGTCAGCAGGGGCAGATTAAGTGCATGATAGGCCTGGGGCTGTCTACCCAACTCTGGCCCCTCCCTCAATTTTAGCAAAAAAATGTTCGGTACGAATAGGCTGCGGTGCTTCGTGACCGCCACAGTCTCTTCCTAGGCCATATGACATCACATTCATCGTTCACGTGGCCTAGGTGCAGCTTAGTCCCATCTGAGTGATTGGGGCTGCGTTGCAGTACCAAGCAAAGTGCTATCAAATGGACAGCGCTGTGCTTAGTAAGGTGCAAAGAGGCAGCAGCGCTCACTGGGACATCGCGGTCTCCTCAAACAGCTGATTGGCGGGCGTTCCAGGAGTCATACCCCCACCATCTCATAATTCTCTGAGTACAGATGTCATAGATGTTACCTGCAGTCTTATGTAACACCCAGCATAACACAGTTAATTATTGTGTTATGTGGGGTGTTACATAGGACCGCAGGGAACATCTACTACATTCTCTGTATGCAGAAAGTTATCACTGTTATCTGGGCTGTTACATAGGACTGCAGATGACATCTACAAAATACAATTTGAGTTGCCAAATTTAAAATACATTTGATTATGATAAAAAAAAACAAGTGAACCAGTAGTGAGACTGCTCTACATATAGGAGAAGACAGCACCACATACCTCTTACATACAGTGACATATCCTGTCAAGTAGACCTTCTCTTTCCTCTTCTCCTCCATTTGATCCAGAACACCATAACAAATTCTTTCAGCCGCATCTCGTATCTGCAGAGTTTGTTACACAGACATGGTAGATTTCTCATAATCTACGTAATTTATCAAACTGGTGTAAAGTAGAACTGTCTTAGTTGCCCATAGCAACCAATTAGATTCCACCTTTCATTTTCCAAAGGAGCTGTCAAAAATGAAAGGTGGAATCTGATTGGTTGATATGGGCATCTAACCCAGTTCTACTTTACACCAGTTTGATAAATTACCCCCAAAGTTCCCTATAGTGTCTACAGCAATTATAATGCCCCCTAGAGTCCACTCAGTATTAATAACATCCTATATTGTGCTCATGGTAATAATGCCTGTATAGTGTCCCCGAAAATAATGTGCCCTAATATGTCGCTGTAATAGAAATGCCCCACAGTGCCTCCCCAATAGAAACGACCCCCACACTGCCCCATATAGTAATTTCCCCCACACTGCCCCATGTGAAATTTGCCCTCACACTGCCCCCCATGAAGTAATTTGCCCCACACTGCCCCCATTAGTAATTTGCCCTCACACTGCCCCGTGAAGTAATTTGCCCCACACTGCCCCAATGAGTAATTTGCCCCCACACTGCCTGCCATGAAGTAATTTTCCCACCACACTGCCCCTATGAAGTAATTTGCCCGATGTAACAATCTGCCCCCACACTGCCCCCCCTGAAGTGATTTGCCCCCAAAGTAATATGTCCTCCTCTGCCACCCAAAGTTGGCACACAAAATGTTTTAAATAAAAATAAAACAAATAACCGCTAATACTTACCCGTGTCCGGGATGGTGAGGCAGGCCGCAGGTGCGCATACTTCATTGTCCTGCTTCCCAGTGCAGGCACGCGATGATGTAATCACGCACGCCTGCACCCTGATTATACTACCACATAGGCCTAAAGCCTATGGCGGTGATTGGTGGCGAGGCAGGGAACTATGCGCTTCCGTGCCCCACCGTAGTATGTGGGCATCGCAGGGGGGCGGGGCTGCCGCCCCGAACGCCCCTATGTTAATCCGCCATTGGCTGTCAGTCACTAATAGCTGTACATGGGGGAGGTGTTATCAGTAATTAATAGTGTTTTATGTGTAAGTATGTATACAGAGATAGCTGTCAATAACTGATAGTTATTAAGTCTTAAGTTCAGAAAGAGCAGTGATTTAAATGTATAAATAAATGTAAATTCATAAATTACAACTTTTCCCATAAAACTATATATCAACCTGCTCAGCTCCTCCTGCTCTCTAACATGCTGCCTGCAGATTGTACTGCATTTCATAGTGACAAGTTCTCTGAAAAGACACATTGACCAATATCTATTTTTTTTTTCCTTTTCTTTGGATCAATAGGGAGAAACTAAGAGCCCCCTCTTTCCTTTCTTCCTTTCATCTACATCTCCCCTCTCCTTTGTATACGTCAACATTATTAGCTGATCAAACGAACCAGATTCAGTGAAGATACAGTGAAGATACAATATAGAAGGCTTTTGTACAAGTGTAGAAATGGCAGCACAGCAAAGTGTAACTGATGAAAGTGACTAACAAAATGCAATAACCTTTGATAGATGGTAAAGCTGATAAATAGAAAAACTCAAGCTTGAAAAACAACAGTGGATTGCTTTCTGGCCTGACCATTTGTCATCGATTTAACAAGCGGCGCATAGTATAGCGAGTCCTTGAGATGATTTACTCACTTTGGTCTTTTTTAACATTAGTGATGATTATATTTGGGAAAAGGGATAGTTCATCACTAAAAATGAAAACAAGCATCATAAAGCAGCACCCTACAAAAATAAATCCATTCAATCAAGGGCTATTATAACATTTAATCTATCAGATGTTTTTAATAGAGCAAATTTTCATGCTGACAAATTATTCATGATATTGAACTGTGTCGCTCTCGTGAAATGCAGCCGAGAGCTCCACAACGATAAGTGATCTCATACAGATTAATGTTCTTTACATCCTGTGTGATGGGAAAATGAAAGCAGAAGAGGATAAAGCAGATGGATGTCGAAAAAATGTACCCGGCCATTGAATTCTCAACTAGCCTCAAATTAGAGTAATACATAGCCTCAGATATCTTTATTTCATTTTTACAAGTGCACTTGCTGTGAAATTATTGTAATACTTAAATAGACATTTCTCTAGTTCTCTACTACACTGATAAATGTCCAAATGTGAGAAATGAAGAAACATGCCTAAGAGACACGGCCTGACTTCTGCACTGCAAGACAGAATGGCTGCCAACATAAGAAATCCTTTAAAAAAAGAAGGGCAGAATCCTGTCATCCACAACTGTGAATCCTTAGATATTGATTTTTATGAAATTAACTACAGTTTGGCTTTTGACTTTCCAGGTATCTGCCAGAGGTAATGACGGATGGCCTGATAAATCAGATCAATAATCCGGAGGTGGATGTAGACATCACAAGGCCGGACACATTTGTAAGACAGCAAATAATGGCCCTACGAGCAATGACAAACAAGCTGAGGAATGCTCTCACTGGAAATGATGTCAATTTTCAAGATACAAGTAAGTTAACATTGGTTTTATGCACAAAATGAATGGTTTTAAGTAAAGACTAATTATAGTGGCCATTTCCCCTATTTCATGGCCTTATTTATATAGTGAAAGCAACACGTCACTGCATCCCAGAAGATCAGTACACTTAGGCTAGGATCACAATTTCGCTATACACTTGGGCACTATATGGTTCACTATATGGACAAAAGTATTGGGATACCTACACATTACACCTACAGGAACTTTATGGCATCCCATTCTTTGCAGCTAAAACGGCTTACCACCATTCTGGGAAGGCTTTCTGCAAGATTCTGTAGTGTGTCTGTGGGATTTTTTTGCCCATTCTTCCTGAAGAGTATTTGTGACATCTGACAGATCCTGGACACGATGGCCTGGGTAGCAGTATCATCCCAAAGGTATTCAGTGGGTTGAAGTCAGGGCTCTGTGTGGGACAATCAAGTTCTTCCTCACTAAGCTCACCCAACCATGAGTTTATCGACCTTCTTTTGTGCACTGTGGCAAAGTCATGCTGGAATATAAAAGGGCTTTACCCGAACTGTTGGAAGAATACAATTGTCCATATTTTCTTGGTATGCTGAATAATTAGAGTTTCCCTTTACAAGAATTAAGGGGCCTAGGTCAATCCCTTAAAAACAATCCCATAGCATTACCATTCCACCACCAAATTGTACAGTTGGCACAATGCAGCCATGTGCACATTTTTTGTAAGAGGTAACTCTGCAGTTATTGAGTCAGCAGAGTATTAGTAACTTTTATTGAAATTTTTAAAAAAATTCAATTTTTTTTACTTTTTTTTTAACCACAAGGGGACTATAGCAGGCAATCTTTTGATTGCTTCTAAAATACAATCTGTATAGCGTATTGCATTTTAACGTCAGTGCTACACTGACATCAACAGAGAGCACTCAAGGCAGGTTTGGGGCCTATACCAGGTCCCAACCTGCCTATACACATTTTGGCAACTCATAATCTCAATTGCAGGGTGCTGATGGGAGACACAGGGAGTCCGCTCCCTCTGTCATCACTTACATGTGGTGGGAGCCATTGCTCATGGCATGTAAGGTTAAACAGCCCATTTCAGCACTTCTGTTGCTCCAGGCTGTTAGAGCAGGAGCGCGGCTCTCGTGTGAGAGCCCAGCCCACACTCTCCACTGCACGTGGGACCACTTGTAGTGTTTAGACAGGGCCACCATGAAAAGGCTTAACACTTCACAACCACAGACCCAGCTGTGCTAACAAGTTTTATTGGATTCACATAATACAATATTGGACCCTCGTATATTGCAGTGAGCTACAATTTTGGCAGTCACTGTGTTTCAGATGCATTGATTCACACTATCATTCTGTAATTCAAAGCATTCCTATAGAGAAACACCATAGAGCAATGTCTATCATGTATGAGTGTGTACTCACAGCTACTCTGTAGAAATTGTAGCATTCTATATATTTTTCTCAACATGGGACAACATAGATACTATAATTTTATGGTCATTTTGAAAGCTGTTTGACACAGATTAAGGGCTCATGCACACAAACATAATTTTCGTCCGTTCTGTTTTTTTGGGGGGCCCATATGGGGAACCATTCACCTCAATGGGGCTTCCAAAAAAAAGAAATTACTCTGTGTGCATTCCATGTCCATGTCTTATTACTGTCCACATTACGGACAAGGATAAGACTGTTCTATTATAGGCCAGCCGTTCCATGAGTAACGCACGTGGTTGGTATCCGTGTTTTGTGGATCCGCAATTTGCGGACCTCAAAACAATCGTCATGTGCATGAGCCCTAAGATAAAGACACGCATTACATGTGGATAAATATAAAACTGATTCTTTTTATGTTCTTAAAGGTGAAGAAACAAGCGGCTCGGGGAGTGGCAGTGGCTGCACTGATGACATCTGCCCTACAGAGTACGACTACATCACTACAGAAGCGCTACCCTTTGAGCCAGACAGGAGAGAGCTGGAGTATTCTGCAGCACCCACTCTCAACCAATCCCTCATTGTACTGTTCACTTCAATTGTCCTAGTACTGGGGAGACAATGGAGATAATCGAGACATTTCCAGGACAACCACAGAAACTGCTTTAGTTATGAAAATAGTCAATTCTCTTCTTTTTAATACACGCCTGGGCAATGGACCATTTCCCTGCAAATGCTGACAATTTTCTACGTACATTCTTCTTACCTATAGCCCAGGGTCTTTATTTCTTTACTCCAGCAGAAATCTTACTCCCGATGCTCCTTAAATAAATGTCTTCATTCCTAGAGACTTTTTAGTATTTAAATGCTATCAGTTTCAAACATGATACGGTTGTTCCTGTATAAATTATGAACTTGCATATTCACTATGAACTGTTTATGTGGGCACACTACACATATGCAGCGCCCATTGAATATTGGTGTGGTTAATAATATATTTATTTTAGATTTTATTGAATAGTTTATACATTACTTTTTTTAATAAGGGCCACAATAATAATTGACAGATATTCTCTTATTTAACAAGAATTGCTATATTTCCATTAAGTGCATTTAAAAGTGTTTATTTTTATGGAATGCATTTACTTTGTGTTTTTTGTTTTTGTTACTTTTTATGAGTTGTCTAAAATAGTATTGATTCAGTATGGAATAAAAAGAAATAGGGGAAAAATGCCTTGTCATAGGGCTACGTGTGGGTGAGTAGAGGAAGTCAGACGGAGATTGTAATTTGGGCAATTGAAGCCTAGGATATCTGCACATGTAGTTGTAACACGGTTACACCTTGTAGATATTTATGACCTATCCTGCGGTCTTCAATATCAGATCGGTGAGAGTGAATGGGAGCTGGATTGCAGTATGCCAGCATGGCCACTTCACAGTGGATGGAGCTTTCTGCTTCCAGCTCCGTCCACTATTGCGCTCCTGATGCCGGCAGCTACGGCAAATGTTTTGGTGGGAGTGCCAGGTGTTGATCCCCCACTAATCTAATAATGATGAGTATCTAGGGGATAGGTTGTTAATATCTAAAAGGTGGAAACCCTTTAATATTACACTTTTATCACAATTTGACAGAGGTTTTGATTATGGAAAACTGTATTATAGTGCAAATACTTGATGTTTTTATGGTGGTAGCAGTTGACCCACTGAAGTCAATGGGAAAACACACCTAAATTGCTCCACAAATCCAACAATTATGGCACCAAATCACATTTACTACGGTAATTTAGAACTAAGGTAAAAATGTAGCATCATCACAAGTGTAGCATCATCACAAGTGTATGCACCCTGGGTAAACCCTTGTCTTCTCTTTCTCACTGGAATATTCTCATTGCCGTTCTGCCAGTAATTCAACTGCAGATTTGAAAATCCTCAATCTGCCCAGTGCATCTCATGAGCAACTGAGATCTCCATTTCTCAACTGCTCCATCACTGGAAGTGAGTTGTCTATGATTAGGATAAAGGGCTCTGCATTACATGTGTAAACGGCTGTGTCTGGTATTGCAGCTCAGCATCATTACTTTTTCTAATCCTAGACAACCCCTTTAAATAGTGTGGGATTTTTCCACTATTGTGTTCTCTGCAAACAAAGCAAAATGTCATTAAAAAGGAGCGTAAACAAATGTCACCAATCAGCCTTGGGAAATAAAAATGTATGGGACTAGCTGCATGGATGAGCCATGGTGCTGCTGCAAACCTCCTTCACTGAGCTGACCAGCAGGAATCAGTCCCCATTAGAAGAAAACATTGGTGACCTTTATCCAAGATGGTCCATAAATGTTTACATCCTAGAGGACCTCTTTAAGGATTAATGGACATCCAATTTAAACATTACTCCAGCAATTAAAATGGAGGGGCTCGTCAACATTTTATACTTTAATGGTACCTTCAAACATGGCAGATTTTTGTTGCAGAAATTTTCTGCAACTGAAAATCAGTTCCATTTATATGAATGGGAATGTCACGTGGATTTCGGCAAGCCCCATTCAGATGAATGGAACTTTGTTGCAGAAATTTCTGCAACAGATTCTGCCGTGTTTGAAGGTAAATAGACTGGACACAATGGCTACAACACAAATTCATAACCATGTTAATAAATTAACAAAGAAATAACATTACTTGCTGGGACACAATACTAGCATGAATTATAGACAATTTGCCGTTGTCGTGAAAGCACAGGTCACAGGCATGCTGTATAAAACTGGAAAATACACAATAATTGTCTAAACTTCTTAACTAGTAGAACAAAATATGTGGCCAGATTTGAAAGTTGCAAAATTAGTTGGAAAATTTCTGAAATAACTCAAACTGGTCCATTTGACAATAAAATATTTGCTATGAACTGCGTGTCAGAGCTAGCGCTTTATACTTTGTATGTATGAATGTATGTGTCTGAAGGTAAATCCTAATTCCAGCCTGACCAGAAAATGTAGGAGTGATGGCAGTTAAAAGGATTGTCTGAGATAACTAAAAATCTCGGACAAGCACTACACTTGCTTAAAATACTGCAATAAATGATGTTAGTTTCATCCCTTTCTCCAGCACTGTTCTCATGGTAGGGACATAGAGATGATATTCCCACGATAAACATATTAAGAAATTTATCACGCTAACAATATATAACGCGATAAATACCAATTTAGAATATAAAAAAAAACACTTGGGACCACAAGGAGACATTATACTCTATAGGACGGTGGGGCCACTAAGAGACATTATTCTGTATGGGGCCACAAAGAAACATTATACTCTATAGGTGGCCGGCCACAAAGAGACATTATAATGTATGGGGGCCACAAGGAGACATTATACTGTATGGGGCCGTGTGACCCCTATGCATTATAATGATTCCTTGCTGCCCCAATACAGTATCCAGTAATGTCTCTTTGTTGTTCCTGTACCGGGCTTATACTGGTGGGACTCAAGACCTGTATATTCCCCTTGGGTCTAGTACATCCCTTACCTCCTGCATCCACATCCATACACTATATAAATGGGGAGTCAGTCAGGCGTTGCACACTGTATACAGGTAAGGGGGTAGGTAATGTATATGGGGGGGGCAGTAAGTAGTATATTCCATTTAGAGTGTCACTTTTGTAAGCAGCTGTTATTGGCCAATGCTAGAGATGGCACTGTCATGTGCAGGGGCTGCTGAAAAGACAACGAGCCTGGTAACAGATGGTAATAGAAGATAATATTACCATAAGTTTATTCCTCAGTACCCTGGTACTTGCATTCACAGTCTTCATGTGTCTTCCCCCACCTTGGAAAATGGTACAGGACAGGCCAGGGCTGGTTCTCTGTTCTCTCTGGCCTGTGAGGATGCTGCCGTCTTTTCGCGTCTATTATTGGCAGCTGACGTCAGCCTGGCTTGTGTCTGTGCCTTCAGGGCGGTTGTAGATTGGCTGATAATAGTCACAGTTCTCGGGTTGGTGGGCGAAGTCCTGGTGAAGCGAGCGAGGAGATGGCCGCTGCTGCGTGAACTGATAGGTAATGTGCACAGTTGGCCATACACGGACATTTTAGAAGCTGTCAGCGCAAGTGCGACATCCCCTCAGACATCACTAAAATCATGTAATTAAAGGGGTTGTCTGGGTTCAGTTTCCGCCCGGCAGTGTGTTATGATAAACAAAATGTCTGCCTGGGTGAAAATAAGGGTTGTCCGGGTTCAGCTCTGAACCCGGACAACCCCTTTAAGTAACAGTAACGGTATATGAACACTATTATGTCGCTCAACACTAAGCTAACCCAGTAACTGGTGGAGTTGGTTGCAAGTCCAGGTCCTGCAATGCCAGACAGATAGACTAGAGAACCTAGTGTGCAAAAACACACAGTACATGCAAGGTAACAGTACATATATGCAATTTAACCAACTCACCAACTTTTCCTGGGAGCGTCCCTTGTGCACTGAAGAATTGCAGCATATCCACAAAGTGCAGTACAAAAGGCTTTGGTTGGGGTGCTGTTTCTCATTATGGAGGGTGTATACATGAAAAATATTGTAATAACACTCCTCAGGCGTTCTGGCAAAAATATATGAAAATTAGCACATCTACACACATACTATGCATACTAGGCACACTTAAAAATGAGAAAGAGTACCTCCCAGACAACGCATATATATTGGGCAAAAACCCAGAGTGGCATATTAGGCTCTCGCGCTCTCAAAAATATAAATACTGTTCTAAAAGACCAGACTGTTAAATACCAACTTTTAGGACAACTGGAGCATATTTGATTCAATTTGAAGAGATTCGGAGCAAATTGGACCCAAAACAAATTTGAAGAAATCTCTACATCAAGGCTGTCATAGGAAATAATATTTTATAGAAACTGACTTCCTACCCACACATAAGAAGCTGTGTCATTTGGAGAGTCAGAGTGTTGGTCGCATTACACATCTGAGGACCAGAAGGGAGGGGATAACTCACCAGCATCAGCAAGAAGATTACCTTCACTCCAATTTGTATCATGTATCTTTCTTATGGGATAGAGAATAAAAATGTGTTTCTTTAACGGTTATATGTCTACCACACCTTGTATATAGGTCAAAAGGAAAAAGATAATCTTCATAAAATGTAGAAACTTTATTGTAGAAACAAAAAAATCGCATAAAGCAAGGTCCTGCTGGACTTTATTTTATAGATTTTTTTTTGATGTTTCAACTAAAAAGTTTATATATTTTATGAAGATAATCCTTTTTCTTTTGGTCTATTTGGTGAGCGCCAAGGCTGGGTGTGTGGATCCTATCTTCAAGTGACAAGGGTGCAGTCTTATATGCGCAACATGGTGAGCTTTATTGTCATGTATATAGGTCATATATTATTCTGTTTTGCATCTTAAGTGTTTTTCCCTGAATAGGTCTTCTGATGAAGACTCATATCAAGTTGGAAACATTTTGATAGAGGTTTGTTAGGGAGCACCAGAGTGATACCAGGTGTCACGGCCTTTGTTTTGCGCTGTGACACTGTTGCCACACTTGCGGTGTTGCTCTGAGAGCATGTGGTGGCAGTGTCTCGGCCTTCCGGGTGATTGCCGTGACATGGTTGCCACGCATGCTGTTGCCGGTGGTAACGTGTGGTTTGGTATGCTTGTATGTGCCCTTCCCCTTTAAGTTGTAGCCTTCCCCTGTCTGGTGTTGGAAGGGTTAACTCCCTTCCTAGTGTTCTGTGAACACTGGGTTTATGTGTGTGTGGCTGTTTGGGCTATCTAGCCTCTGCTGGATGCCTGAAGCTCAGTTTTCCTCCAGCCTTGTCACTGTTCCTGGCTTTTACCATCTGTCCAGTGAGGGCCATCCTTGTGGTCATTGATGTTATTATGGTGTCTCTTTCTCTTCTTATCTTTTGGTTTGCGTGGGTTATGTTCAGGGTGTTGTATGTCTTGTGTTGTATTACATGGCTGGTGATGTTTGGTGTCCAGCATGTTTGCTAGACATTCCCCTTGTAACGGATCTCCTGGCACCCCGACCGGGTACCTCCGTCGATAGATGCTCCTAGTGCTTTCCGAGGACTCCAAGCACTCCACTTGACACCGTACGCACTGCAGACCCCACGAAACGCCGAAGCTTGGTTGAGGTCTCACCGTCTCCTACCCACCCTGGACCTACGACAAGGCTCCAGTCTCCAGTGAGTGAACCTCTCCTACATCCAGAGAGCAGGAACAGCTCTTACAAGAGCTAGTAGTTATGCCAGGGGAGTATAGCAAATCTTCTGCGTATAGCAATCCCCCAGTGTCGATCAGTTGCCCAAACACCAGCCTCAACTTGGTAAAGGGTAAAAACAGGAACTCTTTATTTGAACACACAGAATTGATATACACATCTTCCAACAAGGTTACCACCCACAGGGTTTTGTAAAAACAGCCAATCACATGCATTTACAGTATTGACACCTTCCCATTAATTGTACACAAAACCCCCTTCCCTCTGTCTGTAACGCAATCAACAAAATACAATGAGCATTGACTTTGACGCAATTAACTAACACACTGGCATTGTCTGAGACGCAATCAACAAAATACAATTACCAAACGTAATGGGCTAACTTAATCACTCACAGACAGAAACCACACATTTTTCCCAAAACACAGAAAACACCTCAAAACCCCACATATCCCAATAATGTATACATCCATGGATAGCTCTGATCCGGGTGAACAACATATCCAAAAATCACCAGATCCGAGCAGGGGTTCCCGAATTCCATGGAAGTCACATTTGGCCGGTCGCAAGCATGGCTTTCCTGCCCAAAACAGTTCCACAGATTTAAGCTGTGCGGCTGGTCTGTCTTCTCCTTCAAAGTTAGTATGGGCCATAATCCTGGGGCAAGATGCTGGCAAACAGGCCCCTCCAAAACCCAGTGGCGAGGTTGGTTTCGCCACACCCCTGTCTCACGTTTATTGCAGCTATGGTTGTCCTGGGCTCCTGTATGGTTGTGGTTAGTGCTGTGTCTGTTAATGTTGGTGTGGACAGCAGCACTTGTGCACAGGTTCCAGTCAGTGTGTCTGTGGCAGGTAAGTGTGTTATGGGTTTTGCTTACCTTCCAACTCCATATGCTGTATGTGTTCCCCACTCTTTGCAGCCTGGCCTCAGATAGACACTCCTGTTCCTCCATGACTGGGATGAACAGGTCATCTCTTCCTGGCTCTTTGGTGAGGGATTACCAGGGCGACTCAGGGTCTCTAGGAATCCAGAGTATGAGCCGTCCTACCATCAGGGTCTGCTCATACGGTGAGGAGTCAGGGAGAGGATTAGGGACGCTGTGGGAGGTGACCGGCTCCTTTATTACTTCTTTTGGCCAGGATTATCCCCTTTTTCCCCCCACTACCCACCGTGACACCAGGTCACTCTTGTCAGGGTGGTGTCCTGTATGCTATGGCACATAGGTAAGGAATTAGGGCAATACTCTGCTAGCTCTGCCCTCCCTCTACTCTGATCTTTATATATAGATAATTAATATTGTTGGGCAAGCATGCACGGCTGAACACCAGTTCGGCTTCAGCATCGCTATGCTCGTCCAATTATTGCGTGCACTCGAGCGTGTCAAGTCAGTGTATTTAAATCTAATTTAGCCCCTATTTCTGACAAGTTTCTGGTGGGATTCAAACTCACAACCTTCTACATTACAGCCAAGAATGCTAACCACTACACTTTACAGCTGCATGGCCAGTTAGAATGAGACTGATGGAAAAGCAGCAATAACTTCTTCAGTCCTGTGATTGTGTATCCAGGTACACCCAAGTTGAGGACCCAACTGCACTGCTTTCAAGTAAATATGCATTGCTGAAAGGGTTTAAAAATGTGAGCGAAATATGGTATTGCGCATTTCCTTTCTACAGGCTGCAAATGGTTAACCGGCACCGTTAACCATTGCTAGGTGGGGCTGCCTTACATTCCCCACAGGAAGGGGTTGAGATTTAGGGCTCATGCACAAGGCTGTTTCCCCTCCGTGCCATATTGTGGCCAGCATGCGGTGGGTCCGCTATGCACGGGGCACCGGCCGTATGCACCCCGCATCACGGATGCGCACGCATTCACCCAGAGATGCGGTGTGGAAGCACGGATCGGAACCCTACAGAAGCACTATGGAGTAGTAGTGCATGCACTTTTTTGCGGTGCGGACTGTGTTTACGTTTGTGGGCATGAGCCCTTAGTGTGAGGTGCAGCTGAGACAGAAAAGGTGAAGTGTGAGGAGAGTAGGCTAGAAGCAGCCATGAGAGGGACCAGCCATCTTGAGAGACAGAGCCATGAACCAGTCTGTGATGAAGCGAATGACAATCATCTTGGAGTGTTTCAGCTTTTATGAGGAGGTGCTTGCTAAATAGACCTGGAGATAATCTGCGTTTAGAAATCGCTTTGGCCGCTCTAGAGGGTGAGGCCAAACAAAATGTTCTACTACAACCGGAGGCCATGCGCAATACATTGAAAGAGATGGAAGAAATATACGGTGAAACGGCCAGCGCAGGACACCTCAAGGAAAAATTATTTTACCGAATTCAGCGGGAAGACAAAGCTGTCTCGCAGTATGCAATGGCGCTATAGGAAGTGTTGGCTGAGGTGCAGAAAAAAGAGGCGGACGGAGTAACCGCCATGGGAACTGCAGATCGGATCCTGCGGGAACAATTCATTCTGGGACTCTACATCACTCCCCTGAAACAGGCCTTGCAGGAACCAGTTAGGGTGGACCCTACACTAACCTTTCGACAAATATTAGCAGAGGCAGTAGCATGGAGCAAAGAAGAAAGTTATGTGTCCGGAGTGATACGGACCCAGACCGTCACCTCCCTTGGGGTTTCAAAGAGCGAAGAGGTCCTAGTCAGAGTAGTACAAGACTTAGAGCTCTCTGAGTGCTATGCAGGAAAAGTTGACACACCTGGAAAAACAGATGGAGTCTCGCTATACCCCTGAAACTGCCTACCCGGCCCGACAACAAATTTATCAGACGCCCCCATGGGTTCCGATACCAGAATATCCTCACCCTAATTTACCTTCTCACAAGCTCCTCAGTATCCTCCAAGGAGGCCTGTCAATAAAGTCCTAAGGGAACCCCCCATACGCAGACAAGGCCGTCAAGGGGCACATTGTTGGCGGTGTGGAAATTATGGACATTATGCCAGAGAGTGTCGGAGTGATGTGGCTGGACGCCCAGAGCCACTGTTAAACTTCCTGCCCACACAGTAGTGGGGCGTACTGCGGGGGAGGTGGAGAGCCAAGATACCCAGTATGGCTCCGAACACCTGGTCGCAGGGTGTCCACCATTCGACTTGAATTTGAAGGCATTCCGGTCGACTGCTTAGTGGATACCGGGTCACAAGTACCGATTATGCCTGAGTCACTCTTCTACCGTTACTTCCAAATGCTGGCCAAGCCAGAGCGAGAGACGCTGGTCTGGGTTACAGCGGCCAATTAACAACAGATCTCACAGGAGTCGTGTGGATGAATGTACGGCTATGTGAGCAAGAAGTGGGACGGAAAGGTATCCTGTTGGTCCCTTAGACGTTCAAAGAAGACTTGCCTGTGATAATGGGCATGAATATTCTGCGAGAATTGGATCAGATAATGTTCACCAAACAGGGGCCGGGCTATTGGAAGCAAGCCACTCCGCACAAACCTACTCAGAAAGCGTTTCGAGGAGTCTATGACTACTGGTGCCAAGCTGTGATAGGTTATAGAGAAAGGAACTTTAGTCAGTGCGCTGTAGAAGTGGACCCTGAGTAGCAGGGGTAGATAGGAGAATATCAGCTGAGTGTAGCCTGGACTCTTATGTGTTTGCTGCGGAAAGCATTTATTCTTACTCTTGTTCAAATATTCTGTGTAAACCTGTTTATACTGTTAATCCTATTTTCTGGCAGTTTCATTTTGCTCTTTAATAAAGCCGGTTTATCTTCAGTCTCCTTGTCCGCTGTACTGTACTTGAATCCTGCTTTGAAGTCTCTCCCTCCTCTGACCGCTACACCCCGCCCCCTTAACAGTGACCTCCACAGCCCCCCACCCCTTAACACTGACCCGCCCACAGTGCCGCGTCTCCTTAAAATGGGACCTCTACAGCAGCCCACCCCCTTAACTTTGACCTTTACAGAAGCCTGCCCCTTTAACAGTGAGTTCTACAGCACCCCACCCCCTTGACAGTGACCTCCACAGGGGCCAGTCCCCTTAACAGTGACTTCTACAGCACCCGCCCCTTAACACTGACCATAGGTTACAGTCCCCTTAACTGACCTCCACCATTCCCGGCCCCCTTAACACAGACCTCTACAGAGACTGCCCCTTTTACAGTGGCCACAGTACCCCGCTCCCTTAACAGTGACCTCACAGTACCTCGCTGCCCCTTTAATTGTGGCCTCCATAGTCCCCTCCTCCCTTAACAGTGACCTCCACAGCGGCCTTCCCCTTAACAGTAACATCCACAGCGCCCTCCACTTTAACAGTGACCTCCACAGCATCTGCCCCTTTATTAGTGAACTCCACAGTACCAAATCTCATTAACAGTGATTTCCACAATAACCCACCCCCTTAACAGTGACCTCCACAGAGCTCCATTCCCTTAAAATAAGACCTCCACAGCACCCCCTTAACAGCGACCTCTACAGCACCCTGCCCCTTAACACTGACCTCCATAGCAGACCATCCCCTTAACGGAGACCTCCATCGTTCCCTGCCCCCTTAACAGAGACCTCTACAGCACCCGTCCCTTTAACAGTGACCTCCACAGCGGTCTGCCCATTTAACAGTGACCTCCACAGTGGCAATCGCCTTATTAGTGACCTCCACAGTACCCCATCTCCTTAACAGTGATTTCCACAACACCCCGCCCCTTAACACTGACCTCCATAGCAGACCGTCCCCTTAACTGTGAGCTATTGATTCCTTTTTATACCATTTTCACTAGACGAGCTGACCAAAAACAGCAGTTCCAGCATTCTTGCTTTATTTTAAAAATGTTTACAATGTTCACAGTGCTGGATAAATAATGTGATTGTTTTAATATCAGGTCATTATGGATGTAGCAATAGCAATTATGTTTAATATCCTTTATGGATAAGTTGAAAAAAGGTGATTTTTTTATTTATTAACGTTTATTCTTTTCATTGGGGACTTGAACGTACAATGTTCCAATCGGTGGTAATAATATATTACAATACTTCTGTATTGTAATGTACACCGTCGAGTCACATTATTATGACCACCAGCTAATATCCAGAGTAACCACTGTATCCAGCACGGACTGCAACTAGACAGATGGAGGTGACTCAGTAAGGTCCTGGTAGGTTGTCACAGGTATTTGGAGCCATGTAGACTCCAGTCCACAGCTCTTGGAGGGTGTATGGGAGAGGATCCATAGAGTGAACATAACAATCAAGATGGTACCACAGATGCTCAATTTGCTTCAAGTCTGGGGAATTAGGGGGCTAGGGTAGTACTTGGAAGTCTTGGTCATGCTCCTTCAACCAATGTGATATGTTGCATTTTCATGCTGTAAGATCCCATCTGCACCAGGAAAGAAGAACAGCATGTATGGGTGTATGTATGTTATCTGCAAGGATGGATCATACCCAAATCGGTTGAGAGTGCCTTCCACATGGATGAATGAACCCAGAGAATGCCAGACCATAACGCTGCCACCGCTTGTGTTCTTCCAGCAATGGTTGCAGGGTGTTTGATCTCTTTTATTTTTCTCCTGATGCACCAAAGTTCTTCTGTTTGATAAATTAGAAAACATGACTCACGGGAGAAGGCAATGCTTTGCCAATCATTGGAGGTGCAATTCCGATACTGCTGCGAAAATTAAAGCCTTTTCTGCTGATGCAACTTCTTTAGCAGAGCTGCAGTGATCATCTGTGTGCTTTGGAGCCCTATACCCAGTAGGGTTCCCTGAATGGTTGTTTTAGACACATGTCTGGTAGCCTCCTGGTTAATTTTGGAAGCTCCACTAGTGTGCTGGTCCAACCTCGCGCACCTTCGTAGCTGATGTTCACCTCTCCCATCAATAGCGCAGCAGTGTCCATGTCGCTTATTCGCAACCGTGCCATTTGTCCACTTATGATACATATTCACTACAGCAACACGCAAAGTGGTCATAATAATGTGACTTGACTGTGTATTTTACCTGTCACTATTACACTGACAGCTCTTCTATTAGACTTTCGCTCTGGCAGAGTCAGTTGGCATGACCACCAGCGGGACCCTACAATCATGTTGCAGGGGTCCCTATGGGGTACAGAAGCTGACACTGAGGATCCCATAAGAATGAATAGTGTAATGACCAGACCAGACGCTGTGGGATACAGTGAGTCTTTCGAAGGTCACGTGCTCTGACGGAAGATGAAAATGCATCAATAATGTATGACTATGTATACCAGCATAAAAGCTCACTTAAAATCGATGGGGGCGGTGCAAAAACATTTTCTGAAACTGAAATTCTGCAATAAATACAAAATATGTGAACTCAGCCTTAACCTGGGTAACTGCTGAAGTCAATGAATGCCATTGCTGAATAACAGAATATAGTGTCTGCCTTTCCATTTAACTTCTTACAAAAAAGAGGCAATAGAGATGTATTTGGGCCCTGGTGCCACATAATACAGTATTGAAAAGGTACATGGGTGGGGGCCAGGTTATATATTTTGCATTAGTCCAAAGGTGCACCTCCTCTAAAGATCTCTTGGTCACTGCAGAGATCTGTGTAGGATTCAATCATAAAACAGGTCTGTGACATCACAGTACACATCTAAGGGGCTATTTACATCATATTTTTACCCTACAATTAACCTATACGTTGAGAGAAAAAAAGATGCAAAACATAGTACACTATGCTGTGCAGCAAAAGAAGTATACACAACTAGGGATATTTGGCTTTTGTGTGAAAATTATGTAACATAAAAAATTATAGTCATGAAAGTAAGGCATTTAAGTAGAAGCATGCAATGGCGATTTCCTCATTTTATCTCAATTTAGTGAAACAAAAGCCAACACCAGTGGTTATACCCCACAAAAATGTCACTGTCTAAATAACTTGTCATGTGGCCTTGAGCATTAATTGCAGCTTGACAACAACGTCTCATGCTGTTCACAAGTCAACTTATTGTCTGCTGAGACATGGCATCCCACTATTTTTGAAGGGCTGCCCTCAGGTCATTGAGGTTCTGGGGTGCAGAGATACGAGCCTCTACACAGCGACTCAGCTGATCCCATGTGCCAGTATCAAGTGCCTCCCGCTTCCCCCATGTGGCAGTAAAAGTCGGTATTAAAAATAAAAAAAAACACTTATAATTACTTCCATGTCAGCGATGCGATGCAGGCCTCTTCCGGCCTGTGTTCCGCGCTGTATGGCTCAGGCGGTGTGATGACGTCATTGCGCCGCCTGCACCGGCCTCTGATAGGCTGCGGGCCTTGTGCCGGCAGCCTATCAGAGGAACAGGGAAGGGGGACTCCTCTCCCTCCCCTGCCCCACAGCACAGGCATCTGTATCGCTGTCCTGAGGACGGCGATACAGATGACTATGGAGATGAACGCTTCCACAATGGAAGCGTTCATCTCCCTGTGACCTGCCGGTGTCGGGTGGTGGGCTTGGGGGCCCCTAAGGACTCAGGGGCAATTGCCCCCCTTGCCTCTATGGAAGCGCCGGCCCTGACCACAATGGCATCCTACACAAGATGGGACAATGTGTGGATGCGAATATAAAAATACATAAATCACCGCAAAAGGTGGACCACAATGATATGTAACTGACAACACTGGCTAATCCCTCAAGCTGATGTTAAGAACTGAGACTTTAGCCAATGTATTCCTGTCAGGAACACATCGGAGCCCTTTCGCATCCACACATTATCCCATCTTGTGTAGGATGCTATTGTGGTGCATGTGGTCCGCTGCGGACATCCTCCAATGTATATTTAGAATGTGCCATTGCGTACTGCTGGTAGCATTCTGTTGCATCTGGTAGCCTGTGTCACGTGGCCTGTTATAGGTGGGGCTTACAGCCTTATTTCTCCCACTAGCTGAGTGATTTCACTATGGAGTTATGTGGGAGCTTAGCTGTAAGTTGTATCTTAGCACCTCTCAGACCGTGTTCACACACCGTAGGTAGTCTAGTGGTAGGAACCCATGCCGCACTGAGATACCTTGACGGTGGTGCAAAAGGGCTCTGATGTGTTCCTGACTGGAATACATTGGCTAAAGTCTCAGTTCTTAACATCAGCTTGAGGGATTAGCCAGTGTTGTCAGTTGCATATCATTGTGGTCCACCTTTCAAAGTGATTTATCTAAAAAATAAATAAATAAAACATAGGACACAAAACTAATACGTTTTGTCATGTGAGTTAATAATGAAATCAGTGTCCCGTATGTCATTGAATACAACTTATTTTTAGCTTTTGCTGCAATCAGCACACTTCACAGTAATTAAACCAGACCAGCAGCGGATTTCATCAACAGCAAGTGTAACAAAGTTTGGCAGTAAAAGTTCTTTACTTAAGGTGTCACCAGCTGGGAGTTCATTCTTCTGCTGCCACTTTTTTTTTTTTCACAAACAATCAGAAAACACTTCTCTTTACTTAAAGTAAAGTCACAGTTTTTCCTTTGTATAGTCTTCATGGTACCATCAATATCTGCATTGCGCATATTGCCAGTGCCACCTGGTGGCCATAAATGTTACTACCATGTGCACTCTATGTGAATTCTCCAACATTAAGGCATTCAGTTTACAAAAAATAAATAAATAAATGTACTTAAACTATCAAGCTTCCTTGCCACTAGCCTTTCACAGTCAGTGTCGGCAACTGAACAAATAGTTTTTCTATTCATTTATTTATTTTAGTTGCATGTATACAACACTTTGTAGAACTACAAAGTATCTTAAATCGTACAATCTAAAGTAACAGTATATATAATTGTACATGCAGCAAGCATTGTGTTGTCCTATTATAAGACTGATACAACTAGTTTTCTCTATTGACACATGAGCGCCTGCATAGCTGTTATAAAGTATGTACCCATTTTATTTTGTGCTTTTTTTTTTTGCTTACCATATGCTGAGATCAAGTCTATTTTTCATAAGCCTTTGAAATTGAGCTCTGATGGAAAATCAGATCATACAGCATCCTGCTGAATAACAGCATCTACTGCTACAATATTCAGGAAATGCAAGTGCTAATTGCCCTCAGCATACAGAACACAAACTATATAAAACTATAGGCCAGGCGCGCTCCAGAAACCTCCATCTAAAAATGTGTGTAAACAAACATGCACAGAGCGGCCCCCAAAATCAAGAAACCAAAATAACATGGATAATAAATATAAAGAGGTTCTTCACCTCCGGGGGCCTTTCTAGTAGATTCCCAGCATGGCTGGACCTGTGGAGGTAATCATACTCACCTGATCCCCACCACTGGGTTCCAGCTCCTTTGGTTTCCCGCTGCCTCTGCAGATTGCCGGCCCTGCATGAACATCCCATTTTACTTGGGTATATGGCAGCTGCAGCCAATGACTTGCTGCAGTAGTGACGCGTGTTCTATGTGTCATATGACCCAGTGACATAATGCACGGGACACACATTACCGCATGTCGCCAGTCATTGGCTGCAGCAGCCAGTCTCCCCACGTCAAGCCAGTTGTTCACGCTGGGAGACTGGTCAGTTATGCACATTTGGCAATCATTTAGGCCATTTCCGTCTGTTGCATGCAGTACTTTCTTCCTTCTAAAAAAAACGGATCTCAGAGGAAAATAGCTAAAACTGATGCCAAATGCACAGGATCTGCTTTTCTTTACAGGATAAATTTTTAATTGTGATAAATCATACCAGTGATCAATAGATTGCATGGTCAAGTGCTCTAGTGTGGCTAAAAAAATGTAATAGTAAACTCCATAAAAAAGTGACAGAATTCCCGATTAGATTTTTTTTTTTTTTTTTTTTTTTTTTTTTTTACACACACAGTATATATTTAATATCACCAATTGTACTAAGCAAGCTCACTGAATAAGGTTCATTCGTCATCAATATGGCATAGTGAAAACTGTAAAAATTTAACCCAAAAAAATGGTGCAATTGCAGTTTCTTTCCATTCTCATAAGAATAGTGTTATTAAGAAAAAACACAATACTCAAAAAATGATGGCCAAAAACCCACAGTAAACTGGACGGGCTTATGGAAACATCCAAGCTGCCGAAGCTCTGTTGTTTCCATAACTCACATAGTTATGAATCGGAGCTACACAAACCTTGTAGCAAAGCAAGCTACGCTGTTTCCATAACTCCGGAAATAGGCTGAGCCGGCACTTCCTGGGGGTTATTCCCATCTCAGCTACAAAAGACCAAGATGAAACAACCTATTGGTGAATCACAGTAGAACCACATGTCACTTAAACGTCAGGGATATCAATCTGTTCAGGAGGCATAAGCTATTGTGAATCAGTTTAATCTGCTTTGGTGCAAATCATAGGATCCCGGAAATATATGGAGGGATCCTCATGGGATTATAATCATCCTCCATGGAGTTTTGGGTGGGAAAAATTCCCACCTAAAATGTGTGTAGAAAAGATAAAAATAGATGGTTGCTGTGGGTCTGGGGCAGAGGTCACTCATTAGGTCTGCGAGTGACCTATGGTGAAGTGTTGCAGAGCAAAGAAGCCATAGATGCCCAGCAACAGTTAGGGCATTGGTGGGTTGGTTTCAAGGACCCCTCCGGCTTAGGGTTATATAGTGGCAGTAGCGGGCAGTGTTGGGTTGTCATCCCGACAGCATCTGAAGGAAGTGCTGCCCATCTGCTTACCTGATGGATGGATTCGTCGCAGAGCTCCGGAGGCGCGCTGGAGATGGAGAGATTGCGTCCTGGCTGGTGTCCTGCATAGCCGACTGAGCTTCTTATGAGGCGGTTCCGGCAGTAGTCAGTGATCCCTGTGAAGTCCCAGGCTTGGCGGTGATTGAATCAGAAGAGGATGTAGCTTCCCCTGCTGTGCCTGAGCTGCGCTCTTCAAGAAGAGAAAAGAGGCAGCGCACCCGTTTCTCTCCTTCCCCCTGCAGGTCTGTTCCGGATAGAAGGAGAGCAGAGAGGCACGGCTCTAATGTGGAACAAGCCGGATGTAGCCGCATAGGGATGATGTCACAGAGGTGCGTTCGAGATCTGCGCCCCCAGGAAACTTTGAGCAGCAGATTAGTTCTGCTTCTGTCCTGCAGCACCTTCAGTCCCAGGAAGCTCCTGCTGTGAGAAGAACATCTTTAGAGCCCCCCTCCTGTTCTTCGCAGCAACATGGAAGGAGACGACGCAGAATTGATCCACAGCCTGCACAGCACCAGTCTCTGCCGCTCAACTCTGTGGCTTAATTTACTGTTGCCACAGCGTTCATCTTATTCTGCCCCAAAACAGCAGCCGTCCTCCGCAGTCCTGCAGTCTCAGTTGTTAAAAAAGGGCACCTGCTTTGCGTTTAACAAAGCGCAGTGTAGGTGGCCTGCGTCATGTAAACATAGTCATGAATGCGCCTTTTGTTGGGGCTGTCACCCGATGGTTCGCTGTTATAAAAGAGCTAACATGCCTACCCTGCCATCCACAAAATAGTTTATTGCAAAAAGCATGGACGCCAGTAAATCTGGTGACCATGCGTCCCTGGTTAGAACGTTACCTAAATTGCAAGATGGCGGAGCTGCTTCTTGACGGTTTTGCTTTTGGTTTTCAGTTGCTATCGTATTCTGGTTTTGGTTGTGAGTGGGTTAATAATTTATCTTCTGTTGATCATATCCCTGTGGTTGTGCAATCAAAATTGGCAAAAGAATTGGAGTTAGACAGGATTGCAGGTCCTTTTACCTCTCCGCCTTTCTCCATTAGGAGTTGTACCTAGAAAAGAACCCAATGCTTTTCGTTTGATTCATTATTTATCTTTTCCTTATGGTGCATCTTTAAATGATGAAATTGATAAAGCATTGTGTTCGGTTAAGTATGCCACCTTTGATTCAGCAATAGATTTAATACGTAGTTTTGGAAAAGGTGCTTTGATGGGAAAGGCGGACATTCAGTCAGCCTTTCGCCTGTTACCGGTTCATCCTTTTTGTTTTAATTCGGTTGGTTTTCATTTTTTAGGGTTTATGTTATTTTGATAAATGTATTCCCAAGGGATGTTCCTTGTCATATTTTTATTTTTGAAGATTTTTCCTCATTCATTGAAAGGGTAGTAGCAGTTAAGAGTATGCGGGGAGCAGTGACGCACTATCTAGACGATTTTCTGTTCATTGGTCCAGCAGATGCTTCAGTGTGTTCAGAAGTTTTGGAATCCTTTTTTTGCCGTTTGTTCTGAGTTTGGTGTTCCATTAGCTAAAGATAAGACAGTTTACCCTACTAATTGTTTAGAATATTTGGGGATTGTCATTGATTCTGTGAAAGGTGAATTTTGTATTCCGTTGCAAAAGGTGTCCAGAATTTGCATGGTGTTGTCTATGTTGGTAAAAGAAATTCAGTCGGTTTTGCTAGTAGGGTTATGCCGATGGGCGGGTGTTTTGTCGGCAATTCTCTGCATAGATTTCTGGTGTGAGGAACCCGTCTTTTCATGTTAGTTTGTCTAAGGAGGTTTAAGAGGATTTTATGGTTTGGTTGGAATTCGTTCAGCAATATAATGGCAGGTCGTATTGGCAGGAAGATTTTGTTTTGGCTTCTTCTATGGAGTTATTCACGGATGCAGCTGGCTCTTGTGGTTTTGATGCATATTGGAATGGTCACTGGTGTGCATCAGAATGGCATCCTGCTTGGGTTATGAATGGGGTAAGAATATTGTTTTGTTGGAGCTTTTATGGTGTCTTTAGTTTTATGGGTGAGTTGTTTGTCCAATAAGAGAATTATTTTGCATACGGACAATAAGGGGGTTTTATTTGCAGTTGTTTGTGGTCAAAGTGTCTGTTAGTAGTTAATTTGTTACGTCATCTGGTGCTTCTCTGTTTAAAGTTAAATATTTGGTTGAAAGCTCGTCATGTCCCTGGGATAATTTGATTGCTGATTCGCTTTCCCGTTTTCAGTTTCAGAGATTCCGGCAATTGGCAGAAGGGGTCGATCTGAAAGGGGAGTTGTGCCCTGCGTATCTGTGGAATCTGATTTGGTCTTAGGTATGTCTTACTTACAGTCATCTGTGGCTCTGGCAATGTGGTCAGATTACGTCCGTTCTTGGCTTAGGTGGTGTAGTTTTACAGCAGCTAGAGGTTAGTCTTCTCATTCTAGTGATGAGGTTGTTGCATTGGCATTTTGTGTGGCGTTATATTGGGAGGGTCTGGCTTATGCTACTGTTTTAAGGGTTCTATCAGGTTTCCTTTTTTCTTTGGGTTCTCCTTATATGTTAGATAATTTCTTGATTAAGCAGATGTTAAAGGGTTTCAAACGCGGTAATTGTTTTCCTGACAATAGGTGTCCTATTTCACCCATGCTGTTAAGATCATTTTCATGTTACTTCTTTGGTTTGCTTTGATAGTTTTGAAGAGTTGCTTTTTTTCCACTGCATTTTGTTGTATGTTTTTTGGTGCTTTTAGAATCAGTGAATAATTTTCGAGAAATGGAAGGTCAAGCTTGGGTCTGGCCTTGAAGCATGTCCATATTCTTGTTAATTATGTCCTGTTCTTTCTCCTGACGTCAAGAAGGGATCAGTCAGGTAAGGGTACCTGGAGTCGAGTGAACAGTTACGTAGGGTGGTATTTGTCCGGTGAGTATGTTCTCTCAGTATTGGCATTGCAGACCTGGGGGTGGTAATGCTTTCTTTGTGCATGCGGATGCTGCTCCTTTAACTCAATATCAATGTAGGTCTGTGCTGGCTAAATGTTTAAAGGTAACTTGTAAAAATTTGATATAAATGGTATCACTTGATTGCTATTTTACAAAATAAAATTTCACACAGTGTGACATTTGTTATATGTCCCATGACACTATGCCATATTTCAACATCCTATGTCATACATTGGTCTGCATAATAATCTAGTGGTCATTACAACAGAAATATCGTTATTCACAACTAAGTTCCTGTAAAGAGAAAAGGAGGATCTGCCTTGATTTTTATCCTTTATAAAGAAAAACACGGCAGAGTGATGTCCGCTGGGATAAAGTCAATATTCCAAATGTGGTCATTTTCAAATGTAAATATTTCTTTTTGCACAGGCGTGACTTGAAAATTAGCAATTTCAATATGCCTAGTAATCACCCACTGTTGTGGGCTTACCTTCCTTCAATGCCAGCTGGTCAGTCAAGGTATTCGGGGCTCGCTGGATGCAGGCGTCCCGGCCGTTTTTTGGACAGCGTCCCACGTGTGTTCGGAGGTAGGTTTGTCACTCCGGAAATGACGTGTCGGTATGCAAGGCTGGGGTTGTCGATTTTTATTTATTTATTTTTTTACCTCAAACTTTCGTTTTGACGGTCAATATTTTCAGGAAGAAAGAAATCTTGTATCAGTCTTTACAGTGCACTGTTGTTTCGCATAATGGAAATGCTTCTTTTTATAAAAGGGTCATGTTACGATCTCATATTAGATCTCTTGATTCAACTTGAACTTACTTGTGAATAACGATATTTCTGTTGTAATGACCACTAGATTATTATGCAGACCAATGTATGACATAGGATGTTGAAATATATGCCCCATGACACTATGCCATAACAAATGTCACACTGTAAAATTTTATTTTGTAAAATAGCAATCAAGTGATACCATTTATATCAAATTTTTACAAGTTACTTTTTATTCTTTTACACTTTTATGTATATGTACAATAAATTTAGTGATTTGTATCAATCCATATGGTCCCATATGTTGAGTGTGCCAGTCTTCCAATACTATACATTACTTTTGCATTCTTGAAGGGTGAATCATTTTAGACTAGAGCACCTCTCTGTGGATGTGAGGGGGTGAGCTATTTCCCATATCACAATCCTCTTAAATGTTTAAAGGAGCTGGGTTTGGATGGTGTCCGGATTACGTCTCATTCTTTCCGGATTGGAGCCGCCATGGCGGCAGCTTGGTCTGGTTTGAGGGAGTCTGTGATTAAACGGATTAGAAAATGGTCGTCTAAACGTTTTAAACTGTATGTTCATCCTGATATTTCTATGGATTGATGATTCTTTATGTTATAGTTTTCACAGGACTCACCGTATGAATCATCGGCCATTCTTTCATATATTGGGCCCATCGGAGAGCTTTAAAAAGATCGTACGGTGACAATCTCTCGGTCTACAGATGCTGTTCGAATCTACTGGAATGGAGTCAGGGGTCTTCGTTGGGAAGGTTTGGTGGATGTACTGTTAGAAATGTGTTCTCTGTATCCAGATCCTGATAATTTTTCATGCAGGGGCCAATAATATGGGCAAATTCAGTACCATTGAATTGACCTTTTGTATGAAAGGTACTATGGTTAGGGCCAGACGATTGTTCCCTGATGCCCGTTTAGGTTTTTTTTTCTGAGATGATTCCGTGTCTACTTTGGTTATCCTATTCTAATTTTAAATATTTGTATAAGATTAGGATACGATTAAATAGAATTATGGCTCGTTTTCCTTTAGGCACGTGGACCTTGAAGGTGGTTTGCCCGGCCTATATTTTTCAGACAAGATTCATTTGTCAGAGATTGGTTTGGACATTTTTAACTTGGATATGCAAGCTATAATTAAAATAGTTATGGGTGGGGTGGGGCCCACGCCGCCTATTTAGCTGGCATGGTCCGGTGGGGTGTAAAGTCGCTCACTGAAAAGGTGAGCGGACAAGTTAAGTCGGAAGTTTAGGCCGAGCTTATGGCTGGTCTAATTATTGTTTATTAAGTTATTGGTATGATTGATACAGTTCTAATTTGGATTAAGATGACCTTTAATAAAGCTGGCCGTGGCCTAATTTATTCCACTGAAATACTTGTCCACGTGTTTTATTATTTATGGATGTGAATATATATTTTATGGTACATTCATATGATTTATAATCCCATGAGTGACAACAGGTGCACTGGAAAAGCAACAGCAAGACAACTCACAGTAAAGGGAAGGGTTTTGCAGAGGGTGGCCCAGATAATTACTCTCCTCTTTTTAGAGGGGTTGTTTCTGATTAGCCTGAGACTTTATTCATTTCATATTCCACAACAACCTAAGTGATGTACCATAAGGTACACAGATTTAAAACATGTGCGTGTCCAAAAATTTTAATACCTACAGTATACAATATCAGTACATATATGAAAAACCTACACATGGTATATTGCTTTAGACTTACATTATTTTTATACTTTCCCAACTTCTAGGAGTATAATAGAGTCTGTTAGCAATACAAAAATGAGTAATCAAACCTGACTTATGAAATGATACTCCAGACAAACACTGAACCATCCCATTCATCATCCTCTAAGTATCCCATTACCCAATCCAATTTCTGCCTTGACACATTATTCATTCCCTTAACACCCTCATCCAAAAGACTTCAATAAATACTAGCAACCATCCCTTTCATTTTCCCATATTTCACACGTTAACCATCTCCGACACGCACATAAAATTGTTGAACATCTCCCATAGCCTTAAATGTTTAATTTAAAATATCTGTAATAGGCATTTTGTGGTACCACATATTCAGTTTGCTGCAGAGACGTTTTCTCGCTTTAAGAATGCAGCCACACTCTAAATACTAACACATATCTCTTAGGACCCATTTATATGACCGTATTTTTCTTCCCGCATCTATTGCGCAATTCTGCGGATCAGATGCGGACCCATTCATTTCAACTGGGCCACAAACATGTGGAAAGCACTCTGTGTGATGTCTGCATCCGTATGTCCATTCCATGACCCCACAAAAAAAAAAGATAGAACAGGTCATATTTTTGTCTTGTATTTGGAGACAAGAATAGGCATTTCCATCATGGAGAAGGACATTCCGTTCCACAAAACAAGGAAGACACATGGGCAGATCCGGAAAAATGGATACGGGTCATGTGAATGAGCCCTTAGATCCAATCTACATGCTGCGCCCCGAATATAATCGCAGCATACACTATTTCCAGAGCATAGTATGTGATGTTATTGTATTCAGCGACACAAAGTGCCACACACACATAGCCCCCAAAGGTAGTGTCCCCTGTGGATATTGCAACACCCTCTGTGCCCCCATTATAACAGTGCCTCATGCCCTGCATATATTACCTCATGCTGTGTGCCCACACTCTGTGCCCCTGTATAATCTACTCATCTGTCCCCTGTCCCACAATGTCATTCTGAGATGCAGAACATCACAGGTGGCACAGTGATGTCATCGCGCTGCCTGCATCACAAAAAAGGATTGAATTGCAGGACCGGGAACCAATTCTTTTGGTGTCCTGCCAGTGCTGAGGAGGACGCTAAATTAATTATATCTGTTTTCTGTGGGCACAGATCCAACTGAGTGCAGGAGAGCCTGCAAATAGGTGAATCAACATGGCGACGAGTGCCTGGGAGAGGGGACCCAAAACCAACGAGATGGTCCAATATTTTTGTGTATACAGTGTATTGCTAGCAATATAATTTTTTGTTACATAAAAGAAATACCCCCATTCAAAACTGATACTCCTGACTGGTAAGTCCATGTGTTCACACTGTTTGGAGAGTGCCTACTACCTCTGAACAAGTAAGCATGGTAAGTGCTTTGTGCAAAACAACAGGATGGGAGGTGTTAAATCGAAAAAAGCAGCCTTGGGGCAATGCATTTTTTGTACTATTTTTTTTTATAAAATTCATGCACTTTTGCAACCTTTTTTTTGGGTGGCCTTTTTCTGATGTTTTTCTCCCAAAGTGAAGTCTATGAGAAACAGCTTGAAAAACCAGACTGTGCTGTGATTTAAAAAAAATATATATAAATAATAATTAATGCCACAATAAAATGCTAGAAAGCAGTCTTTACACTTCAGCTACAAAAAAATAAAGCGTTTGTAGGGAGTTTTATCATTTCATAGTCCAACATGTAGCATCTGGAAAGGGAAAGAGGTCCATGTTGGCCATGGCAGCTTATTATACATCATATTATACAGTGTACACTTATTATTTGAAGCTGCCATTAATTCCATGGCGCTGTACAGCGAGAGGGGGTTACAAATATATAAGATAAAACACAATAGGCAACAAACTCTTAACAGACTGGTACAGAGGGGGGGGTACCCTGCCCGCAAGCGCTTAAAATCTATTATAGAAAAAAAAAAGAAAACATACAATTAGGTTATTTTTGGAAATTATTTGCAGGCAAAAAACTATTTTGCCGTTCCAGCCTCACAACACATACACTGTGACTTTGGGTGCACAAGAATGGAAAATGTCACACAACTCCATCCGACACCATTCTCTTCTATTGGTGACTGTCACTCGACTTTTGAACCGAGTCAAAACTGCAGTATGGTCTTCAATACAATAATGATTAATGTATTTGTAAGTCCTTTACATTATGACAAGTCCATGATGTAAACTATCCTAGGCTATGGCAAATGGAAGAATGAACACCTGTCTCCAAGAACGATTGATAGGATATTAAGCAGTGATAGTTTCATAGCCTGCCAATAGCTTGGCATTTGTATTCTCAAACCACTCCAGCTGGGAGAAGCTGTGTTATCAGACACCCACATCTCTGGCGTTCAATCACCGATGCCTTGTGGCAATGAGTCAAATAGTTTAATTACCGGCATCGATGCGACACAGAGAACTGCGAAACAAGTTCTGCCTTTTTAAGGAGAGAAGATCAAAAAAGCTGACATGTCAAATTGTGGTATTAGCCCTGGAGTTCTAAAGTCTTAGTGAGTCAAACCATAAGAGCCAATAATGACATACCCAGAGTCAACTTAATAGCCAATTAAATATTTACTGCGGGTTTTAAAAACTTCCTGTGTGGTGAGACACTCGTACTATTAATAAATGTAACTTTGAAGACTTTGATTGTAACCATTAGGCCTCATGCACACGACCGTTGTGTGCATCCGTGGCCGTTGTGCCGTTTTCCGTTTTTTTTCACGGACCCATTGACTTTCAATGGGTCCGTGGAAAAATCGGAAAATGCACCGTTTGGCAGCCGCATCCGTGAGCCGTGTTTCCTGGCCGTGAAAAAAATATGACCTGTCCTATTTTTTTCACGGCCAACGGTTCACGGGCCCATTCAAGTCAATGGGTCCGTGAAAGAACACGGATGCACACAAGATTGGCATCCGTGTCCGTGATCCGTGGCCGTAGGTTTTAGTTTCATACAGACGGATCCGAAGATCCGTCTGCATAAAAGCTTTTTCTGATCTAAGTTTTCACTTCGTGAAAACTCATTTCCGACAGTATATTCTAACACAGAAGCGTTCCCATGGTGATGGGGACGCTTCTAGTTAGAATACACTGCAAACTTTGTACAAGACTGCCCCCTGCTGCCTGGCAGCACCCGATCTCTTACAGGGGGATATGATAGTACAATTAACCCCATCATATCCCCCTGTAAGAGATCAGGGCTGCCAGGCAGCAGGGGGCAGACCCCCCCCCCCCCTCCCCAGTTTGAATATCATTGTGCGGCCCCCCCCCTCCCCTGTTGTTAACTCGTTGGTGGCCAGTGTGCGCACCCCCCTCCCTCCCTCCCTCTATTGTTTTAATACATTGGGGCCAGTGTGCGCGCCCCCCCCCCAACCCCCCCTCCCTCCCTCCCTCTATTGTTTTAATACATTGGGGCCAGTGTGCGCGCGCCCCCCCAACCCCCCCTCCCTCCCTCTATTGTTTTAATACATTGGGGCCAGTGTGCGCACCCCCCCAACCCCCAACCCCCCCTCCCTCCCTCTATTGTAATCATCATCGGTGGCAGCGGAGTAGAAGATTTTCATACTTACCTGCTTCTTGCTGCTGCGATGTCTGCGTCCGGCCGGGAGCTCCTCCTACTGGTAAGTGACAGGTCTGTGCGGCGCATTGCTGTCACTTACCAGTAGGAGGAGCTCCCGGCCGGACGCAGACATCGCAGCAGCAAGAAGCAGGTAAGTATGAAAATCTTCTACTCCGCTGCCACCGATGATGATTACAATAGAGGGAGGGAGGGGGGGGGGGGGTTGGGGGGGTGCGCACACTGGCCCCAATGTATTAAAACAATAGAGAGAGGGAGGGAGGGGGGGTTGGGGGGGCGCGCGCACACTGGCCCCAATGTATTAAAACAATAGAGGGAGGGAGGGGGGGGGGTTGTGGGGGCGCGCGCACACTGGCCCCAATGTATTAAAATAATAGAGGGGGGGTTGGGGGGCGCGCGCACACTGGCCCCAATGTATTAAAACAATAGAGGGAGGGAGGGGGGTGCGCACACTGGCCACCAACGAGTTAACAACAGGGGAGGGGGGGCCCACTGGCCACCAATGAGTTAAAAACAGGGGGGGGGGGTCTGCCCCCTGCTGCCTGGCAGCACCTGCCAGGCAGCAGGGGGCAGTCATGTACACAGTTTTTTTGTATATTCTAACCTGAAGCGTCTCCATCACCATGGGAACGCCTCTGTGTTAGAATATACTGTCGGAAATGAGTTTCACGATGTAGCTCATATCCGACAGTATATTCTAACATAGAGGCGTTCCCATGGTGATGGGGACGCTACAAGTTAAAATATACCATCGGATTGGAGAAAACTCCAATCCGATGGTATAACAGAACTCCAGACTTTACATTGAAAGTCAATGGGGACGGATCCGTTTGAAATGGCACCATATTGTGTCAACTTCAAACGGATCCGTCCCTATTGACTTGCATTGTAATTCAGGACGGATCCGTTTGGCTCCGCACGGCCAGGCGGACGCCAAAACGACTTTTTTTTCATGTCCGTGGATCCTCCAAAAATCAAGGAAGACCCACGGACGAAAAAACGGTCACGGATCACGGACCCACGGACCCAGTTTTTGCGGGCCGTGAAAAAAAACTGTCGTGTGCATGAGGCCTTAGGAAAATTGCTCAGGGATCAGAATTCAGTACAGAAATATCTAATTCTAATTACTAAAAATGCTTAAACACAACACTAAATTGATGTAGATTTTTCAAAGCTTCACAAATACAAGCCCACAGGAGTCTCTGGGTACGGTGTTACAAATCCATGATGAGGCAGTGGGCATGAGGCTTGGGCTGGTACATGTAGGCAGTTTGAGTATACAGTGGGGAAAATAAGTAGCTGATACACTGGTGATTTTGCAAGTTTTCCCACCTGTAATTTTTATTGTAGGTACACTTCAGCTGTGAGATCAGCATTCCTGTCACTATTTAATGCTAAACCACACAATCTAAAAAAAAATCCAGAAAAATCACATTGTATGATTTTTAAATAATTACATTTGCATTTTATTGCATGAAATTATTATTTGGTACAATAGAAAAACAGAACTTCATATTTGGTACAGAAGCCTTTGTTTGCAATTACAGAGGTCAGACATTTCCTGTAGTTCTTGACCAGGTTTGCACAAACTGCAACAGGGATTTTGGGCCACTCCTCCACACAGATCTCCTCTAGATCTGTCAGGTTTAGGAGTTGTCGCTGGGTTACATTGAGTTTCAGCTCTCCAAAGATTTTCAATTGGATTCAGGTCTGAAGACTGGCTAGGCCACTGCAGGACCTTGAAGTGCTTCTTAAGGAGCCACTCCTTAGTTGCCCTGGCTGTGTGTTTTGGGTTACTGCCATGCTGGAAGAACCAGCCATGACCCTTCTTCTGCTCTTACTGAAGAAAGGAGGTTATTGGCCAAAATCTCACTATACATTGCCCCACCCATGCTGCCTTCATTACGATGCAGTCGTCCTGTCCCCTTTGCAGAAAAGCACCCCCCAAACTATGTTGTTTCCACCCCTATGCGTCACAGTTGGGACGGTGTTCTTTGAAGGAAGAAGGATGAGTACAACCCCAAACACGACAAGCAGCATTGATACCAAGAAGTTATTTTGGTCTCATCTGACCACATGACCTTCTCCCATGCCTCCTCTGGATCACCAGATCGTCATTTACGAACTTCAAATGTTCCTGGACATGTGCTGGTGTGAGCAGAGGGACCTTGACCAGGTTCTCCCGTGTAGTTCTGGGCTGATTCCTGACCTTTCTCAGAATCATCTTTACTCCATGAGGCAGAATGGAGCCCAGTTTCTTCCATTTTCTAATAATTGCACCAACAGTTGTTTGCTTCTCACCAAGCTGCTTGCCTATTGTCCTTTAGCCCATCCCCAGCCTTGTGCTGGTCTTCAATATTGTCCCTGGTGTCCTTAGACAGCTCTTTGGTCTTGGGCATGGTGGAGAGGTTGGAGTGTGATTAAGTGTGTGGACAGGTGTCTTTTATACAGGTAAAAAGTTAGAACAGGTGCAAATAATACAGGTAATCAGTGCAAAGTAAGAGGGCCTCTTAAAGGAAAATGGTCATCAGCTGAGGGCAGCATAAAAATCTTGACAGAAATGCTGATCTCAGCGGTCTGTCACTCATCACTCACGCATCAATCATTGCAGCACAAGCCTTGAAAAAGAGTCAAATCTACCTGAGAAGAGTCATGGTTATTCATAATCTCCTGCACTCTCACCCATCTGCTGATGATTGGCAGTTCTCTTCAAGAGAGAAAACTAGGTAGAAGACTGTCCATCGCCGCAAACTGCATGGGGACCCGATGGCATGGAAGGTAGCGCAATGCCTTACTGAGGCATCTGTGCTGCCTTCCGGTGAAGAGCCTGTGAGATCCAGCCCACTGGATCTCACAGGGCCCGGAATCTGTAATGAGTAATACACACAGTATTACTCATACAGCCAATGCAGTCCAATACCGAAGTATTGGAATGCATTGTAAAGGAATATACCCCCCAAAAGTTCAAGTCCCAAAGTGGGACAAAAAAAAAAAAAAGAAGAAGAAGTAGAAAAAAAATAAAGTTTCAAGTAAAAATAAACAAAAACATCATTTTCCCCAAATAAAAAGTAAAAAAATAAATAAAAAAAAGATCCATATTAGGCATCGCCGCGTCCGTATCGACCGTCTCTAAAAGTATGACATGACCTAACCCCTCAGATGAACACCGAAAAAAAATCTAAAATAAAAACTGTGCTAAATAAACCATTTTTTGTCACCTTACATCACAAAAAGTGTAATAGCAAGCGATCAAAAAGTCACACGCACCCCAAAATAGTGCCAATAAAACAGTCATCTCATCCCGCAAAAATCATACCCTACCCAAGGTAATCGCCCAAAATCTTAAAAAAATAAATAAAAAATTATGGCTCTCAGACTATGGAAACACTAAAACCTGTTTTTTTTTGCTTCAAAAATGAAATGATTGTGTAAAACTTACAGAAATAAAAAGTATACATATAAGGTATCGCCGCATCCGTGACAACCTGGTCTATAAAAATATCACATGATCTAACCTGTCAGATGAATGTTGTAAATAAAAAATAAAATCTGTGCCAAAACTTTTTTCCAATTTCTTGTTATCTTGCCTCACAAAATGTGTAATATAGAGCAACCAAAAATTATATGTACCCTAAACTAGTACCAACAATACTGCCACCCTATTCCGTAGTTTCTAAAATGGGGCCACTTTTTTGGAGTTTTTACTCTAGGGGTGCATCAGGGGGGCTTCAAATGGGACATGGTGTCAAAAAAAACAGTCCAGCAAAATCTGCCTTCCAAAAACCGTATGGCATTTCTTTCCTTCTGCGCCCTGCTGTGTGCCCGTACAGCCGTTTACGACCACATATGGGGTGTTTCTGTAAACTACAGAATCGGGGCCATAAATATTGAGTTTTGTTTGGCTGTTCACCCTTGCTTTGTTACTGGGAAAAATGGATTAAAATTTGCCAATAACTCTTGTGGAACACCTAAAGGGTTAACAACGTTTGTAAAATCTGTTTTGAATACCTTAAGGGGTGTAGTTTCTTAGATGGGGTCACTTTTATGGAGTTTCTACTCTAGGGTTGCATCATGGGGGCTTCAAATGGGATAATTTAAAAAATTTTGCTAAATTTGGCTTTTTTTTTTTATAAATAAAAATGAATTATTTTTTTTACTTAAATTTTACCAGTGTCATGAAGTAAAATGTGACGGAAAAAAAAAAAACTCTCAGAATAGCCTGGATAAGTTAAAGGGGTTATCCGACTTAAATAAATCTATTCTAATTGCTTTTATTGTAGTCCAGTGAAAGTTTATTAAAATCGCTTTCATAACCTATCACTATTTGGCCAGTTCAGTTCTGGGTCATGTGACCCCCGACATCAGTAAGCCTGCTCTGCTGATGACTTCTCGTTTACAGCCTTCTCCCTGCTTGAGGGAGTGGCCAGGCTCTGTAAACGAAACGTCAGAGCCTCTGGTGCCCTCCCCCCTCCAGCTCTTCTCACTGCCTCGGCTCTGGTATGCGATCGCTCATGCTCAGTACATACCAGAGCCGAGGTGATCTCTTCTCCAGCAGCAGGGTATGTTTGTCCCTCCTGCATTCACTGAGGCTAGAGGTGGCAGTTTGTAAACGCTCCCCTCTGCATCTGGGGATCGTTATTACAGCCCTGTCCCCCCCACCCCCACTAGTACACATTGAACACCCCCTGGGAAATATAAATAAATAATTGGCCACCATCATCCTATCTGCCACCAATATATGTATTTATCTAAGCAATATCCATATTGAATATATATTTGAATAATATAGATATTGCTTAGATACAGATAATGCTAATGATCTTTTCAAACTAGCGGCAGGACGTATCCGACAGGCTGTTCACCCTGTCGGATCCGCCCTGCCGCTGGACGGATCCGTTATTGCAATGCATTTTTAGACGGATCCGCACCTGGATCACTCTACAAATGCTGTTAGGCTACTTTCACACTTGCATTCAGAGCAGATCCGTCTGAGACAGATCCGCTCATATAATGCAGACGATGGATCCGTTCAGAACGGATCCGTCTGCATTATATTGTAAAATAGATTCCAAGTGTGAAAGTAGTGCAGACGGATCCGTCCAGACTTTACATTGAAAGTCAATAGGGGATGGATCCGTTTGAAAATTGCACCATATTGTGTCACCTTCAAACGGATCCGCCCCCATTGACTTCCATTGTAAGTCTGGACGGATCCGTTTGCCTCCGCACGGCCAGGCGGACACCCGAACGCTGCAAGCAGCGTTCAGGTGTCCGCCTGCTGAGCGGAGTGGAGGCCAAACGCTGCCAGACTGATGTATTCTGAGCGGATCCGCATCCACTCAGAATGCATTGGGGCCGTACGGATGCGTTCGGGGCCGCTTGTGAAAGCCTTCAAACGGAACTCACAGGCGGAGCCCCGAACGCTAATGTGAAAGTTGTCACACTGATCGGCGGATCCAGCAGACACGCAGCTCCGACGACGGAGCTGCCTCGCGGATCCCGCGTTGCAAAACAACTGAAGGACGGATCCATCCTTCCGGTCTGCGCATGCACAAACCGGGAATACTGTGAAAAAGACTGACAGAGGGATCCGTCAATCCGCATGACAAGTGGATAGACAGATCCGTTATTGCAATGCATTTTTTTTTTGCAAAATGCAGAGCAGGGTGAAATATTCATGAGGCAGAGCTTAGGCTTTGTTGTTACACGCCCCCTCAGCATTGTACTTCAGCATGTAAACAAAGCAATAACAGAACCATGAAAAGGTGCAAGTATGGGTTTTAACTTGATAAAATCTAGCTTAACCAAATTATATGTATATCCTGATGGATTTTAAGATTTTTTATTTTTTTTTATTAACTCGGATAACCCCTTTAAAGTTATCAGCACAAAGTGACACTGGTCAGATTTGCAAAAAAATGGCCTGGTCCTTAAACGGAACCTGTCACCGGGATTTTGTGTATAGAGCTGAGGACATGGGTTGCTAGATGGCCGCTAGCACATCCACAATACCCAGTCCCCATAGCTCTGTGTGCTTTTATTTAGTTAAAAAAAAACAAATTACGTACCGGTAATTCCCTTTTCATGAATCCTCCATTACGGCATACCATGAGAGATGACCCGCCTCCAACCAGGTAGGGACAGGAAGTATAAGTTTGACTCTCCTCCGGCTCCTCCTCAGTGTCTTTCTGGATCGACAGCCTAGAGAGTGTTCTTTCGAATCTTTTTTTTTTTTTTTTTTTTTTTTTTTTTTTTTGCACACCATCACACACACCATCACCTATGTGTAGGCCTATCATAATCTTATGAATGTATATATTTACATATATTTATTTATTTATTTATTTTTTAGGGTGGGAAACCCCTATGCCGTCATGGAGGATTCATGAAAAGGGAATTACCGGTACGTAATTTGGTTTTTCCCTTTCATCCTCCATGACGGCATACCATGAGATATAACATATTAACAACTTTAGGGGGGGATTATAGCTTGAAGGACTTTCCTCCCAAAGGCTAGATCCTGACCTGCCTTAACATGGATTCTGTAATGTTTAATAAAAGTATTAGGGCTAGACCAGGTGGCTGCCCTACAAATTTGCTCTAATGAAGCGTTTGCCCTCTCTGCCCAAGAGGCCGAAACCGATCTCGTAGAATGAGCTGTAAAGGCTTCAGGAGGTGATTTCCCTAGCGCTTTATATGAATCTGAGATCGCCGTCTTAATCCATCTTGAAATGGTATTTTTTGTCGCTCTCTGCCCTTTGTTTAAGCCAAGAAACTGAACAAACAAGGAATCCGTCTTTCTGAAAACCTTCGTGGCCTCTAAATATATAAGCACTGCTCTCCGCACATCCAACTTATGAAACCTCTCCTCCCCTTCTGTTTTCGGGTCGTCGCAAAACGAGGGAACCAATATCTCTTCTTGCCTGTAAAAATTAGACACAACTTTGGGAAGGAAGGAGTTGTCTAACTTAAACGTAATTCTATCTGCAGAGATAACACAGAAAGGTTCATTAATTTTCAGGGCCTGGATTTCACTAACCCTGCGGGCTGATGCAATTGCTACTAAGAACAGGGTTTTAAGTGTTATATATTTTATAGAGACAGATGATAAAGGTTCAAAGGGGCTTTCTGTTAAGCCTGATAGAACTAAATTAAGATCCCATGGTGGAGTCCTAGCTTTCAATGATGGTCTCAGTCTATCTGCCCCTTTAAGGAATCTGACAACCCAAGAATGATTGGCAATTTTTTCATCAAAAACTGCACTAAGGGCTGATACGTGAACCCTCAGAGTATTGGGACGAAGACCTTTCTCCAGCCCAGACTGTAAGAAACCTAGAATTGAAAGGACCGAAAATTTTTCAGGGGATACTTTTTCTTTTACTCACCAGGTATTAAAGGTTCTCCAAACCTTATTATAGATCTTAGAGGTGGTCTCCTTTCTACTGGCCGACATAGTATTGATGACGGGATCTGTCAGGCCTTTAGCTTTTAAGATCAACCTTTCAGGTTCCAAGCTGCCAAATGCAGCTTTTCCACCTCGGGATGGAGAAGGGGACCCTGCGACAACAAATCCTGATCCCAAGGAAGGATCCATGGACTTTGGATTGACATGATCTTCAAAAGAGGAAACCATGATTTTTTGGGCCATAAGGGAGCTATCAAAATAACATGGGCTTTGTCTTGCCTTATCTTCTTTATCACCCGAGACATTAGTTGTAGGGGGGAAGGCATAAGCTAGATGGAACCTCCATTTTATTGAAAAGGCATCTATGCCTTCGCTTTTGTCTCTTGGATTGAGGGAGAAGAAGCAGTCTACTTTTGCGTTTGTGGCTGAAGCAAAGAGGTCTATTTGGGGAACTCCCCACTTTTGGGTTATTTGGAGAAAAACTTCTTTCTTTGACATATCTTGACCCTGCTTAGGAAGTCTGCTTTCACATTTAAGCTTCCTTTTAAATGGACCGCTGAAAGGGATCTTATATTTCCTTCTGCCCAGGAAAAAATCTTTTCTGTTATTTGACTCAGACATAGGCTTCTTGTTCCGCCTTGATGGTTTAAGTACGCTACCACTGTGGTGTTGTCTGATCTTATTTGGACATCCTTTCCCTCTATGTCTTGACTCGCCACTTTTATGGCCTCCCAAACTGCCATCAATTCTTTTTGGTTTGAGGACAAAGTCTTCTGGTGGTTTACCCAGGCCCCCTGGAAATAGTGATGAGAGTAATGCGCTCCCCACCCCCAAGGACTTGCATCTGTAGTGATGAAAACCTGCTCCTCCGTATTCCACGGAATTCCCTGGCGTAGGTGGCTTACTTGCTTCCACCACTGAAGACTCTGATTCACCGAAACAGGAACCAGAACTGTCTGTTCCAAAGAGCTCTGGCTTCTGTCCCAGCAGGCCAGCGTCCACTGCTGTAGAATTCGAGAGTGGAACTGAGCCCACTTTACTGCAGGGATGCAAGAGGTCAGGGTCCCTTGTAGTTTCATAGCCTCTCGTATCGAACAGGATGGATGACTCTGAAACCGTGAGACCTTTTCTACCACTCCAGAGACTTTTTGTTCTGTAAGAGACGTTTTCTGACGAGTGGTGTCTAGGGAGAGACCCAAGAAAATTATTTCCTGGGACGGGACTGGCTTTGATTTTTCCCAATTTATTAGCCATCCCGCCAGATACAGCGTCTGGCAGGTCACAAAGAGATTGTTCTCTAGTGACTGTTTTGACTCGCCTACTATCAGTAGGTCGTCTAAATACGGAATGATCAAGATATTCCTCCTTCTCAGGTGGGCCACTAGTTCCAGCATCACCTTTGTGAAGACCCTGGGGGCCGAGGTTATCCCAAAGGGTAATACCTGGAATTGAAAATGGAACCGAACTTTCCCCAAATAAACCGCTATCTGCAGGAACTTTTGGGACTGTTTGCATACCGGAATGTGGTAGTATGCGTCTCTTAAGTCTAGGGAGGCTAAAAAGTCCCCCTTTTTCAGCAGATTCACGGTTGATCTTATTGTCTCCATTTTGAATTTGTTGTACTGTATGAATTTGTTTAAGTTTTTTAGGTTTATTATTAACCGAAATTTCCCGTCTGTTTTTTTTACTAGAAAAACGGTTGAATAATATCCCTGACCTTTTTGAGAATAGGGAACCGGAATTATGGCCCTTTGAGCCAGAAGCTTCCGAATCCCTTCCTCCAGATTTGTTTGGAGAACAGTTGTCTTTTGAATGGGAGTTACCCTGAAAATATTTGAGGGAGGAGGAAGACGGAAAACTATTTTGTAGCCTTCTGATATCGTATTTAAGACCCAAGGGTTTGTTGTAATTTTTTCCCAGTAGTCTAAAAAACAACTTAGTCTCCCTCCTACCTGAGCACTGGCGTCATTGCTTTGACGGTTCCGTATTCTTTGAAGAAAACAGGTACCCTCTACTCTTCTGGTTTCTTCCCCTTGACCAGCCTGAGTCCCTGTTTGTTTTCTTTGCTTGAAAGGGGGGTCCCTTTTTTAACTCTCCGAAAGGGAAATTTCCTCTTCCCGGAATCTCTGGGAAAGGTCTTCTTAGAATCAGAAGCCTTTTCTAGGATGGACTCTAAATCCTCTCCAAACAATAGATTACCATGAAAAGGTAAGGTACATAATTTTAATTTTGAACTGACCTCACCTGACCAGGATTTTAACCAGAGGGACCTTCTTGCCACGACCGCTAACCCAGATGCCTTAGCAGCTATCCTGACAGATTCCGCAGTGGCATCAGATAGGAAATCCACCGCTTTGATTAGGAGCGGAAAGGAATCTTTAAGATCACCGTATGTACTACCGCCTTTTAGTAGGGATTCTAACTGTGTGAGCCATTTTTTTAATGATCTGGATACTGAGGTTGCCGCTAGGTTTGGTTTGAACAGGGCAGCACAAGCCTCCCATGTTTTTTTAAGAGTCTGATCTGTCTTTTTATCCATGGGGTCCCTTAATGACCCCATGTCTTCAAATGGTAAGGCGTTAGGACCCTTCACTAATTTAGATAGAGCAACATCTATCTTAGGACAGGTAGTTAACAAGGCTTCGTCTTCGCTAGAAAAGGGGAGACGTCGCCTTATTGTCCTAGGAATGAATAGTTTCCTATCCGGGGACCTCCATTCTCTTTTAATTAGATCGTGCATGTTTTTATGCACCGGAAAACCTCGGTTAGATCTCTGTTCAAAACCACTGAACATCTCGTCATGGACTGATCTACAGATTTTTTCATCAGAAAGATCCATAGTGGCTCTAACTGCCTTAATTAATTCTCTGGTATCCTCCGATGAAGAGATAGTTTTTAAATTCGGAATCTGAACCAGAATCTTCAGACCCGAGTTCACCTGACTCTGAGTCGTCCTCAAATTCTGAATCAGATGCTTTTGTCGCTGGTCCCTGCGCCTGTTTGGAGCAGGAAGGGATTAATGAGGTGTCTGACATAGCAGCCCTGATTTCTTCCCTAATTGTGTTTTTAAGTTCTTCTTTTAGGGACGGAACTAAATCCTTAGAAATGTTGTCAGTGCATTTTTTACACACTTTCCTAGCAGAAGAATCAGAAAGTTTAATAGAACAGAGACTGCACTTTTTTGCCCTCTGACTAGATTTTGCTTTCTGAGCACTCTTTCTCGCTCTGCACACATACAGAAGGAAAATACATAAGGGTTAATCTAACAGAATATACTGCCTTTACCCTTGTCCTGGTAAATTACTCACTGGTACGGATCCCTGAGTGTTCTCCATAATTTCACCTGGGTCCAGCATCTTTTTTAGGGAAACAAAGGTCGCTGTTCCCCCCTTAAATAGTTTTTACCTCCAGACCTCAGATCAGAGGACGACCTCCGCCATAATCCTGCGCGTTTTTCTTGAATTTTCCCGCCGCCGCCGGCATGCGATCCACCGCCCGGAAGTGCTCTCAGTCCCCATACCGGAAGTGAGCTGTGGAACGCATGGCGCGCGTCCACTTCCGGTGACGACACTGAGCGCCGGCCATGCCGGATCGCAGTGTGGAGTTTAGCAACTGACCGGAGGGACTCCCTGAGTGTCCGGCCCCACGTGGACCTGTCTGCCCGCGCCAGCAGCAGGTAAGAGACAGGTCTTCCAGAGCCCGACTTCCCCAATGGGGACCGGACTCTGCTGCCTCCTCACATGGCATCCACTTTTCTTCTTCCACTTCTTTCTTCATGGTCGGCGACCATAAGAGAAAACCCATCTCCTACCTGGAGGGACAGGAAGACACTGAGGAGGAGCCGGAGGAGAGTCAAACTTATACTTCCTGTCCCTACCTGGTTGGAGGCGGGTCATCTCTCATGGTATGCCGTCATGGAGGATGAAAGGGAAAAAAACGATTTGATACATATGCAAATTAACCTGAGATGAGTCCTGTATCAAATCATTTTTTTTTTTACACAATAAAAGCACACTGAGCTATGGGGACTTGGTATTGTGGATGTGTTAGCGGCCATCTAGCAACCCATGTCCTCAGCTCTATACACAAAATCCCGGTGACAGGTTCCCTTTAAGGCGAAATAGGGCTGAGTCCTTAAGTGGTTAAAATCATGAAAAGTAAAAAAATAAAAAATAAATACTGCATAAAAAGCACCTTTGTTTTACAAAAAAAAGGAAAGTCCCAAAACATAGCATCACTTATGATGAGAATATCAAAACACAACACTTACATTATGAACAACTTGTTGGGTCAGGTCTACATCAAAGTTTACTTTTCAGTGCTTCTGATCCTTCAGAAGAGCAGAAAAATAATGGAAAAAAAAATGGATCCTGTATCTTAACTATCAGTTATACATGGTTTTGCACCAGTCTAAAATAATGGATCTGATGGAAATGGCAAAAACAAATATTAATGCTGCCGTAGATGAGAACACAGGTATTGATACTTTTCATCCCTATTGGTAAACATAGGAGATGTCTTTATGGCGCGGATTTTGTTGCGCAAAGTTCCACAACATCCACCTTGAGGGTGCATTCACACAACCGCAAGTGTTTTGCGGTCTGCAAAACACTGATACCGGCCGCGTGCGTTCCGAATTTTGCTCCATTTTCTTTGGCGGGGCCGCAGAACAATGGATCTTTTGCAGCCCCATTGAAATGATTGGGTCTGCACCCATTCTGCAAAATTGCATAACGGATGCAGATCCATTTATACAGTTGTGTGAATGCACCCTCCATGTGTTCCGAGTTGGATCAGGATAGTCTATTGGGGGGAGGGGGTAGAAAAAGACCCAGTATAAGAAAATAGGATCATAGACAAATAGAGTGTGTCGGCAGATAAGAACCATTTGGCCCATCTAGTCTGCCCAATATACTAAATACTATGGATAGCCCCTGGCCCTATCTTATATGAAGGATGGCCTTATGCCTATCCCATGCATGCTTAAACTCCTCCACTGTATTTGCAGCTACCACTTCTGCAGGAAGGCTATTCCATGCATCCACTACTCTCTCAGTAAAGTAATACTTCCTGATATTACTTTTAAACCTTTGCCCCTCTAATTTAAAACTATGTCCTCTTGTAGCAGTTTTCCTTCTTATAAATATTCTCTCCTCTTATACCTTGTTGATTCCCTTTATGTATTTAAAAGTTTCTATCATATCCCCTCTGTCTCGTCTTTCTTCCAAGCTATACATGTTAAGGTCCTTTAATCTTTCCTGGTAAGTTTTTATCTATCATGCAATGGGTCCATTATATGTATGCCCATTATGGTTCCTGGAAGTAACATCAGCAGTGTGAAGAGAGTCCAAGGTTTGAGTTGACACATAGCACATTTGCTGAAACTTCCGCCTCTGAAAATGGTTTCCATTTATCTAAATGGGGTGGCTTTGGAGGCAATTACAAATCATTGTAACCAATTGACCAAGTAGCAGCGCATATAAGAGGAGATACACAGATGAACAGAATATATTGTATTGATAGTAGAAGGCCGCCATCAGTAATAGTAATCATTTATTTTTGCAGGATTACTTACTCCGTTCCCAGCAAGTGTTATGCTGTGTTACCCTCCTTCTCACCTCGTAGCCCACTTATCTGGGAACACATAGATCCCAGTAACATGGGGAAACAGAAGACTTTGGTGGTTCTAAGGAAATAAATGAGCCCCATTGTGCAGGTTCCATGAGATGCCTACTTGGTCGAAAGGAAGAACTGACAACTTTCTGGACTCATTTGCCTGGAATCCTGACAGGAGTACAACCCTTGTACTGCCTTGATAAACAGAACATCCAAGTCAAAAAAATAAAAAAATAAAAAAAATAAAAAAAAAAACTTAACAAATGGGGAATTTTATCATTTTAGCAGAGTCTAAAATTGAACAATAGACTATTCCATAACCCTAGCGAGTTTACAGATCATTTGCTTCTTGTAGATGGTAGAGAATGGAGCAACAAATAGTTATTAATTATGGAGATTCTTCACAGGAGGCTACAAAGGAGCAGTACGGTCTAGAGAGGTCATTATCTAGCTAAATTATTAATCTGGTAAAATATGAATGCGTACTTTATTGTAGCACATAATAGTGATCTACAAAAAAGGCTATGGACCATTTATTGCAATCATTCTGATTGTCTCACAGTTGTACGTATTTTTTTTATTCAAACGCTTTGATCTGCCTTTTTATAGACACTGGAATTAATTATTTCATTCTGCAAAACATTTAATCAGCCTTGTTTTTGCCCTGCAGTATGCAACTAATTCATAGCCAGATTTCAAAATGAGGGATCACAATAATAGAGAAAGGAGCCATCACTGGCCTTTGGTATATGTGCAAGCAAGTAGTAAAAATGTCTTTTATAATTATGTACAGAGAAGAAAAAAAAAAAAAAGTTCTTAAAAGATATTAAAAGTATAGTTGGGGTCAGAGGTGGATTAAGCTTAAACCCCCCACACACACAATCTGGTGGTGGCCTAGTTGTGAGGGCATCCCTGAGCGGCATGTCGTTCTGCTGCTGCCACTCTCCAACACTTAGCAGTGCCACACACTGGGGAAGATTTAATTGAAAATGTGCTGAATGGGGCCAAATGTATCAGGTTTTAGAGGATTAAGGGGAGACATTTAAGGTGTCCAATTTCTGACTAGTATAAATGCCGCCAGTCAGTCTACTGTAGACGCTTATGGAGACTGGATTTTTTGGGGGTAGGGTAGAAACAAAGTGGCAGGGCTAGATGGGGGAAATCAAAAAGTGGCTGAACCAGAGGTGCAGTGCAGAGGATTGACGTCATTTGGTAAGGCCTCTTTGGGGAATGCAGGGCGCAAGATGTGGTGGTGTGCTGTGAGCATTTTAGGCGAGGCACAAAGGGTCAGGTTCCTTGAGGGAGAAGAGGAAAGGAACAGAAAGGGTCAGTGGGAAACAAAACCTGCCAAAGACTCTGGTGTAAGAGGGACAAAGGGGAGACAACTTGGTAAAGGAAGGGACAATAGTTGGGCTGGATGTAAGGGTGTAGGTTGGGTAACAATGGCAGGTGCCGTGTGGGGTTGTAGAGGTGCACTAATAAAGAAATTCTGCTAAAGCTGTTGCCTGTAGTGAACACAAGCAGGCAGCAGCTTCAGGAGCTCCATGACCCACCTGCCACAGTCACCCACCACAAATATAGCCACCTGTGAAATCTCAGCACCATGGAGAAGTCCTTTGTTATAGCACCCACTTCTTCTGAATGGAATACTGGAGTAATGTCTCATTCACAGTGTTTTGGTTAGCGATTTCCATCAGTAATTGGGAGCCAAAGCCAGGTGCAGCTCTTTCCCTTAGGCCTCATGCACACGACCGTTGTGTGCATCCGTGGCCGTTGTGCCGTTTTCCGTTTTTTTTCGCGGACCCATTGACTTTCAATGGGTCCGTGGAAAAATCGGAAAATGCACCGTTTTGCAGCCGAGGCCGTGATCCGTGTATCCTGTCCGTCAAAAAAATATGACCTGTCCTATTTTTTTGACGGACAACGGTTCACGGACCCATTCAAGTCAATGGGTCCGTGAAAGAACACGGATGCACACAAGATTGGCATCCGTGTCCGTGATCCGTGGCCGTAGGTTGCTTTCATACAGACGGATCCGAAGATCCGTCTGCATAAAAGCTTTTTCTGATCTAAGTTTTCACTCTGTGAAAACTCATTTCCGACAGTATATTCTAACACAGAAGCGTTCCCATGGTGATGGGGACGCTTCTAGTTAGAATACACTGCAAACTTGGTACAAGACTGCCCCCTGCTGCCTGGCAGCACCCGATCTCTTACAGGGGGATATGATAGCACAATTAACCCCTTCAGGTGCGGCATCATATCCCCCTGTAAGAGATCAGGGCTGCCAGGCAGCAGGGGGCAGACCCCCCCCCCCCCCTCCCCAGTTTGAATATCGTTGGTGGCATAGTGTGCCAACCACCATCGGCCCCCCTCCCTCCAATGTTACTGCTATAGAGGGAGGGAGGGGGGGGGGCGATGGTGGTTGGCACACTATGCCACCAACGATTTAATACAATAGAGGGAGGGAGGGGGGGGCACACTGTGCCACCAACGATATTCAAACTGGGGAGGGGGGGGGGGCTGCCCCCTGCTGCCTGGCAGCCCTTATCCCTTACAGGGGAATATGATGGTACAATTAACCCCTTTAGGTGCCGCACTTAAAGGGGTTAATTGTGCTATCATATCCCCCAGTAAGAGATCGGGTGCTGCCAGGCAGCAGGGGGCAGTCTTGTACAAAGTTTGTAGTGTATTCTAACCTGAAGCATCACCATGGGAACGCCTCTGTGTTAGAATATACTGTCGGATTTGAGGTTCACGAAGTAGCTCATATCCGACAGTATATTCTAACATAGAGGCGTTCCCATGGTGATGGGGACGCTTCAAGTTAAAATATACCATCGGATTGGAGAAAACTCCAATCCGATGGTATAAAAGAACTCCAGACTTTACATTGAAAGTCAATGGGGACGGATCCGTTTGAAATGGCACCATATTGTGTCAACATCAAACGGATCCGTCCCCATTGACTTGCATTGTAATTCAGGACGGATCCGTTTGGCTCCGCACGGCCAGGCGGACACCAAAACGACTTTTTTTTCATGTCCGTGGATCCTCCAAAAATCAAGGAAGACCCACGGACGAAAAAACGGTCACGGATCACGGACCCACGGACCCCGTTTTTGCGGGCCGTGAAAAAAAACTGTCGTGTGCATGAGGCCTTATAGTATTATACTTTGTCTGTGGAGGTTCCGCTCCTGTTTGTGCTCCCAATCACTGACCAAAAAAACTGAAATGTGAATGAGGCTTAATGCTGGAGGACTTCTCTCCTCCTCCCTTTACTTTCTGGCAGCACAAAATACTAAGGGTGCCTTCACAAGCTACAGAATTTTCTGCAACTGAAAATCAGTTCCATTCATTTAAATGGAGCAGCGGGCATGGATTTCTGCAAACCCCATTAAAGCGAATGGAACAGATTTTCAATGACAGAAAATACAACAACAAAATCCACACAGTGTATGAGAACACCCTAAGGGTACTTTCACACTAACGTTTTTTTCTTTTCCCGTGCAAAGTTCCGTCCTAGGGGCTCAAATCCGGAAAATAACTGATCAGTTTTATCCCCATGCATTCTGAATGGAGAGCAAGCCGCTCAGGATGCATCCAGTTCAGTCTTTACTGATCAGGCTTTTCAGAAAACCATAGCATGTTGTATTTTTACCTCCGGCCAAAAATCCAGAACACTTTGACTGAACGCCGGGTCTGGCATTTTTCCAATTGATACCGGGTCCGGCTTTTGCATGTTAAACCCAAAAAATGTGGAGAAAAAAAAGTGAAAGTCCATAAATGGCGGATCAGTTTTTTTTTCCAAATGCATTTTTTCATGGTGATTAGAATCCTGATCAGGATTCAAATGTGATCAGTTTTCACACATTTTTCCGGATCCGGCAGGCAGTTCCGGCGCTGGAACTGCCTGCCGGATTCAAACAATGCTAGTGTAGCATGCAGTGCTGGGTTTACTCACATGTCCCTGGGCAGGAGGGTCTGGGGACTGCTCTCTCATACTGGATGACTCCATGACTTGAGGGACTCACACTCAGCCCAACCAGACTTTAAATGCCACTGGCACTTACCCCTTCTGGCGTGGATGCTCCTCCCATTCCTTCCGGTCACTGCAGGGGTTCCGGATGGGATGCGAGGCCCAAACGCTAGGCCTCTAGCGTCCCTCGCCGCGGGGATCAAACACAGGGCGCCGCCATGCTGGATCCGGTGTCGGAGGTTACGCACATGCACACTCCTTCACCGGCGCCTCAACGTCACTTCCGGATCAGCGCCGAAGCCGGAAGTAAAAAAAAAAAAAGGCGCTCCGGCTCCCGCGTCTCCCCTGGAGAGAGCATCCTGCAGCCCAGAGCCCCAGCGGGGTTGCGGCTACCATTCCCCAGCCCCTGCGAACCTCCTTCCCAGCAGTGAGCCGCATGACCCACAGGTACTGGAGGGGCTGGGAGGCTAAGGGACCCCAGCTTAAGGGTTTTAGCCCGGCGAGAAAAAAAAAAATTGAAAAAGGGTTTAAAAAAGGTCTGAAGAGAGACCCTCTCTCTGCCCTGTCCATTATTGGGACAGGAAAAAAAACACTGGTGAAGGTGGGTGGGGGGGGGAGCTTTTAACCTCTCTGTTTCCTGTCCCAATAGTGGGCGGGGGAGACAACCTCCATGTAGTGCTGTCATGGAGGACGTCCTGGAAAGTACCCTTACTATTTTGTGCCGCCAGAAAGTAAAGGTGGCCACCCCTGAGCAAGTTCAACAACAGCAGAGGACAGCATCACTGACATTGCCACCTACTGGATAGAATAACTCTAGAGCAGAAGAGAGGTAGTTACTACTATGGCTTGCTCATGCCAGCAATGTGGGCTCCTCTCCTTTCCTCCCTGTAGTAGTGCTATAGGAGTGGACAGACAATAGGTAAAGCCACCGCTTGCTCCTATTTAAAGACTGTTTATGTAGTTTAATGTCTTCAGGTTCAGCTTGGACATCAGTCCGAACCTGCAGTTGAATTCTGGTGCAGGCCCCCCACTTCCTCAGTAGTAGTGAAGGCCCTAGGTCAGTGATTGATAACCTTAGCACTCCAGCTGTGGTAAAACTGCAACTCCCAAGATGCCCCCCTTGCTTGGCTGCTCTCAGAACTCTGTAGAAATAAATGGAGCATGCTGGGAGTCGTAGTTTCACCACAGCTGGAGTGCCAAGGTTAGCCATCATTGCCCTAGGTGCCCTTCCTTCAATTCTGACCATATAGGGGTAATACAGCACAGAAAGTAAATGCAAGGAGACAAAAAACATACATTTATGCAAAAATTATTTAATGGGAAAAAAAAAATTGTTCATTATGTTTGTTTTTTTACAGTTTAATACATGTTTGGCATACACCTGGCTAACAGATTCCATGACCACTTTAAAGGATTATATCAGGAGAATTGGAGAAGTGCTCAAACATAGTGTGATCCGGACCTCAAGGCCTTTTTATATGGCCTCATGCAAAGGCAATTATCAGGTTTGAACCGAACATTTCCAATAAGTGCCTGATCACTGCACGAAGGCGATCGCTACCACAATAGTTCTCACCCATACAAACTCCGTGCTTGCCAGCTGAACACCAGGAAACGATAAAGAAACAAAATCGCCGGACGAATGAGCATTGCTCGTTTGTTCTAGTGATTAGCGACATTTACACGGGGGAACGAGCGACTATACAAACCCTCATCCAATGCTTTACCCCTTGTAAGAGGGCTTTCAATCTGGTGTGTATATTTGTGTTCCTTTAGGCCAATACAGTATGGGTGGATATACCGGCAGTGAACAGAGATTTTGGGCTTTTCGGTTTATACTGCACTCCTATAAACCAGACACTACCAAGAAGTGATTTAAATAATGCTATAATGGACTTTTCAAAGATAATTTGCTCATAGCAGGCAATGTCTAAGACAATATAGGCTTGGTGTTCATCAAAGCAGCGTATGAGGGGTTTATTCCGCTTTTTACCTCGCCACCAACTTATATTACCGATGAGACATACTGTAAAACAGTAGATTCTGTAATATAGTGCACGTCTGGACTATAGCTCCATTAGGCATTTTCTGTATACTTGGTACTGTTGTATCTTGCATTCATGAGCGGTTCAAAGCCTTGACGCTGTTTTCTGTGTGTGAAGAGAACAAGCAACACCAAAACGACAAGCAAGGCAATAAGCGCTCCACCAACAGTTGACGCAATCACCACGGAGACTGCACGGCCGTCTGCATCAGAAGCTGGAAGAGGAGAAACGTAACATAGAAGACGTTTACTGGGGGGAGATGTTCATTATTGCTGGTAACATTTATGGTCTACAATTACTGTCATTTCCGGTTACAAATTATTACTCCCCAAGTGATAAGAAATTGATAGTCGTTAACATCCCTGAGCTAAACGGCAAGCCATTCAAGCAGACCATATGCCGTTAAAATAAATAATAAGCTATACATTAATGTCTTTACAAAAAAAGAGTTATGTGAAGCAAAATACAAATGAAACACAAATAAGTTCTGGAGCTTTTAACACTATTCATTCAAGATGGTTTTCAATGAATCCAAGCAGAAAATAAGAACATGATATACTTGTAGTTACCTGGCAAGTCAATAGCATATGTATATCCCAGCTGGTCAGCGGATACGAAGAGTTGGTCATTAGTTATTGGAGGAAAGAAAGGCACCATGTTAAACAAGCGGTTGTGTCCGATCGGGGCCAGTTCCTGGGGCCAAACCCCATCAGAAGGTTGAAATCGCTTCATCCATTCATCAAATATTGCATCAGTGAAGGAATGAAGTACCTAAAAAGTAAAAGCATGCTTCAACTTGTGACACTTGCCTGCAGATCATGAACTTATTCTTAAAGGGGGGGGGGGGGGGGTTTATAGTCATATTTAATATAAACACTGTCCAGGGACTGCACCATTATTGGCCTAAGCATTTATATTAAATGTGTGACTACAAGCCCCCTCATTGAAGTACATGGGTGTATTCTTAAGGATGAAGGAGATTACAATCATATTTAATATAAACACTTAAGGGACTGTACCGTAATCAGCTTTTATATTAAATGGGACAATTAAGGATGAGGGGGGGTTGGGTTAAGAATGACTCCATGTACGGCAGAGCCTGGATACATTCCTAAGGATCAGGGGCGCTATAGTCACATAGCATAACAGCGCGTCATCCGCAGATCCCTCCCATAACAGTGTGAAATATTATTCTGTTATTTTATTTGGGTCAAAATATTTTTTAATTTTCCTCTAAAACCTAAGTGCGCCTTATAAAGCAAAAAATATGGTAATAAAATTATAAAGCTACATCTCTTGTACTCTCCGCTTCACCTATAGTCTCTAATCATGATAGCAAAAGGGGAGGAAATAGGACTGCCAGGCCAAGTCTCAAAAACAATAAGACATGCGATGTAGGATTTGAAGAGTAAATTGAGCTAATGTAGGTTTTCTGACAAACATGTTCCTCCGGGAAACCAGTTCTGTGCGAGCGGTATTTCCTGGAAGGAACACTGCTCATATGAAGCAGATTTGCAGCATCATAATGCTTTATAAAGCTGTCAATTACCATCTTACTGCTGGTCTACTGAACCGTAGTTACTGGATTATTTGACCACAGTTCAGCAGACTCCGTCAGGAAGGAATTCACATAATAAATCATTATGGTGCTGAAAATCTCCTTCAGATGAGTAGTGTGCATTCCAGGAAAACTGCTCACACATGGAGCGCGTTTCATTGACTGATCCTCTGGTCTGAAACATTATCTGCCACACTTCTGGCCACTGCACACTGTTGACCACCCTACCAGCATCCAGAAATGGCATGGAATAGTGACCCTCCTCCTTTCAATCTAAATATTTGTATATAATCTAGAACTGACACATGCTGTAGTTTTCCACATTGGTTCATATTGACAATAGATGAAATTAGTTGTTCAAAGGCAATAAAACCTCTGCCAATATATTTAGATCACTATTAAAACAACGAAATAGGGGCCATTCGAAAAAGTGAAACGGATCTTCAGATTTGGGAATTTGCACTAGTCCCAACTCGTACATTAGACATCATGTCTGGCATCACTTAATATGGATGAAAATGCTAACTTTGTAAAGTAAGTGGAGCATGCAGTATTTCTCTATGCTCTTTATACAGTTTTATACATATTCCTACAGAGCTGATCGTAATCTATAATTCAATGTCGGCTCAGGGTAGGATATTCACCCAGTATTTTTTTTACGAATTAATTTCTGACTGTATTCTTCGCCATAATTCACCTCCTATTCCTTTCAGTTAGAAATCATAGTAACATAGTACATAAAGTCGAAAAAAGACAATTTGTCCATAAAGTTCGGCCTGTCATCCTACAAGTTGATCCAGAGGAAGGAAAAAAAAAAAACAAAAAAAAAAAACATATCTCCGCCATGTATTAATAGCGTCTGAACATACTCTTATAGTTATACGCTTTCCAAAGTTGCCAGTATGTGCAACGTTTATGCAGAAAGAAAGTGTGGAAGAGGAAGGCCCTCTTGGCGTCAATGCTGCGGCTCTGCCAGGACACACTAACGCCAATCTGCGTCATCTCGCAGGACGCGAGATTTCCTGTGAACACGCGTTCACAGGAAACGGAGGTAAACTAGCTAATCACAGCCTGCCAGCAGCAATCGTTTGCTGGCAGGCTGTAGATGCAATTTTTTTTTTAACCCCTAAAAGGTATATTAGACACCGTTTTGATAACAGCGTCTAATATACCTGCTACCTGGTGGTCCCTTTTGCTTGGATCGACCACCAGAGGACACAGGCAGCTCTGTAAAAAGTAGCACAAACACCACTACACTACCCCCCCCCCCACCTGTCACTTATTAACCCCTGATCACCCCCCTGTCAGGCTCCATTCAGACGTCCGTATGTGTTTTGCGGAGCCATGGATCGGATCCGCAAAACACATATGGACGTCTGAATGGAGCCTTACAGGGGGGTGATCACCCCATATAGACTCCCTGATCACCCCCCTGTAAGGCTGGTTCCATTCAGAGGTCTGTATGTGTTTTGCGGATCCACAAAACACATACGGACCTCTGAATGGAGCCAGCCTTACAGGGGGGTGATCAGGGAGTCTATATGGGGTGATCACCCCCCTGTCATTGATCACCCCCCTGTAAGGCTCCATTCAGACGTCCGTATGTGTTTTGCAGATCCGATCCATGGATCTGCAAAACACATACGGCCCTCTGAATGGAACCAGCCTTACAGGGGGGTGATCACCCCATATAGATTCCCTGATCACCCCCCTGTCAGGCTCCATTCAGACATTTTTTTGGGCACAAGTTAGCGGAAATTGATTTTTTTTTTTTTGTTTTTTCTTACAAAGTCTCATATTCCACTAACTTGTGACAAAAAAAAAAAAAAAAAAACACCACAACACCTCACATGAACTCACCACGGAATCCAAATGTGTAAAATTTTTTTAGACATTTATATTCCAGACTTCTTCTTACGCTTTAGGGCCCCTAAAATGCCAGGGCAGTATAAATACCCCACATGTGACCCCATTTTGGAAAGAAGACACCCCAAATTTTGTGTCACAAGTTAGCGGAAAGGGAGACTTTGAGAAAAAAAAAAAAAGGGGGAAAACCTTCTATGAACTCCCCATGCCCCTCACGGAATACCTTGGGGTGTCTTCTTTCCAAAATGGGGGTCACATGTGGGGTATTTTAGGGGCCCTAAAGCGCGAGAAGAAGTCTGGAATCCAAATGCCCTCCCGAAAGATACTCATTGGAATTTGGGCCCCTTTGCGCACCTAGGCTGCAAAAAAGTGTCACACGTGTGGTATCGCCGTACTCAAGAGAAGTTGGGCAATGTGTTATGGGGTGTCATTTTACATATACCCATGCTGGGTGAGAGAAATATCTCTATAAATGACAATTTTTTTATACAAAGGGAAAAGTTGACTTTTAGAGAGATATTTCTCACCCAGCATATTGCCCTACTTCTGAGTACGGCGATACCACACGTGACACTTTTTTGCAGCCAAGGTGGGCAAAGGGGCCCACATTCTAAAGAGCACCTTTAGGATTTCACAGGGCATTTTTTTACGCATTTGGATTCCAGACTTCTCACGCTTTAGGTCCCCTAAAATGCCAGGGCAGTATAAATACCCGACAAGTGACCCCATTTTGGAAAGAAGACACCCCAAGGTATTTCGTGAGGGGCATGGCAAGTTCATGTAAAATGTAATTTTTTTGACACAAGTTAGTGGAATATGAGACTTTGTAAGAAAAAAAAAAAAAAAAAAACACAACCCACACACACACACACACACACACACACACACACGCGCGCGCACAAACACTTTCCGCTAACCTGTGCCAAAAAAATAAAAAAAAAATAAAAATTCTAGGAACTCCCCATGCCCCTCACGGAATACCTTGGGGTGTCTTCATACTATCCTGGCATTCTAGCACCTCAATAAACATGACAGGTGCTCAGAAAGTCAGAGCTGCTTCAAAATGTGGAAATTCACATTTTTGTACCATAGTTTGTAAACGCTATAACTTTTGCGCAAACTAATAAATATACACTTATTACATTTTTTTATCAAAGACATGTCGAACAATAAATTTAGAGAAAAAAAAAAATATATAGAAATGTAGTTTTATTTAAAAAAAAATTGATTAACAAAAAAAGTTAAAATGTCAGCAGCAATGAAATACCACCAAATGAAAGCTCTATTAGTGAGAAGAAAAGGAGGTAAAATTCATTTGGGTGGCAAGTTGCATGACCGAGCAATAAACCGTGAAAGTTGTGAAATGCCGATTTGTAAAAAAGGGCCTGGTCACTAGGGGGGGTATAAACCTGTGGTCCTTAAGTGGTTAAAGAATCTGTCAGAAGGCATGTGCCCTCAAAACCGCCACTAGTAACCGACATGTGGAACTTTGTTCCAGCCTGTAAGGACATTTCCTGTCCTACAGGATGTCAAAAACAGGGAGGGGAAGGATTTGAGTGTGAAGACCTCGATTTCTGTGTTTCCACCTCAAACATCAGGGATATAATCTTCATGTAGAACATGGATGCAAAGTTTCAAAGTTATTTTTTATCATAATGAAGCACGTCTTTGGGCCAACAAGAACATTGTTGGAGGCTAGATGAATAGAAGTGCCAGGTACTGGTGGTGCTTTTGGGGGCACATACCTCCTGACAGGTTCCCTGTGAGCTCATGTTGTAACAGAAAAAGAAGATAAAATAGTTACCACAAAGATGGGGTCATTGGCAGCAGAGTGTGAGAGAGCACTGGTTCCATTTAAGAATGCATGCACCAAATTATGTAGATTCATTACAGGTGGGTCCAATTCTCCATCTGGCTCCTCAAAGCCTTCAAGTGCATTCCTGCATGCAAAAAAATATTAAATGTTTGACTACACACCAGTATTTAATGAAATTGTTAATGCAATGGAAGAATTAGCATACACAAGTTCCCCATACATCAATGTAAATCCCCCCCTCCCTTGATTGTCCCCTGTCTCCTAACATGTATGTAGTATATATAATATGTGCTGTAGCCTTACCATAATGAGAAGAGTGGATTTCTATGTTTAGAAAGCCAATATACGGTACATATTACTGCTTTATTAACAAGCACAATGTATAATTACAAAGAAACCAATAATAAGTATTACCTTTCCAAGTATAGAAAAAAAAAAAACATTCTTCTTTATATGGTAAGCTTATAGTCTGGAGCCAAGTAGTCAGGATCTCTACATGCAAGGCAAGGCTAAGTTCCCAGAAGAGACATGTTTTTTTCTGCAATTTATTTCTCTCTCGCATTCAACCCATAATAAAAGGCTATTGCCATAATATAATGAGACCTAAAACATAATTTGTTTATTCACAGGCACAGCAATGCTTATAAAAGAACCCAGTAATATGAATTAGCTTTTAAGTCTAAAAAATAAAAAACATATATAAAGCTATAAACTTTTACTATGGGTTAAATCAGGGAGAAAAACAAAATGTCTGAAGAAATAAAAATCTGAAGGTCTCTTCCAAGCTGCCCAGTTACCTCCAGGCTACAGCCTTATCTTACTGAGCTAACACACAATACTGGTGTCTTTATAATCAATCATATATTGTGTATGTGACTAAAGCAGTAATATGTATATTACCTTTCTAGACAGAAACCCACTCTTCTCATTATGATAAGGCTACAGTACATATCATATGTTACATACATGCTAGGACACAGCTCTGCCCTCAGCATGGATTGGATGAAGACCCATTCACTTTAATGACCACACACACACACACACACACACTGACTTTTCAAAATAGGCATTTGAAAGATGCTGCGGAACCTGCAGAAGGAAAAAATATAGGATGCACACAGCAAGTATACGCACTGCAGAAACTGATACAGTCGTGTGCATGAGGCCCAAGACCGAGTAGACCAGCAGGAGCATAGCTTTTTCGTTCTCGCAGGATTCTACAAGACTGTATCAGGATCATACAGAAAATGCTGCCGACTGAAACCGTGAGAACTAGATTTCTTGTTTGCCGTTTTCATCCATTCCTAGTTTTAGTGTTCCTTTATACTGGGACATCCAGTTTAAATGACCTGCAGTGCAGATATCCACACCGGATTTGACCCTTTGCAAAAGCATAGGGTGAAATCCATGACAAATCCCACAATCAAAATAATTTTTAGACATATTTCCAGAGTCTTGTTTTATTCATGTCACAAAATATATTGAGTCATGCCCAATGCTCGAAAATTTATGTAATCAAAATATAAAAACCACACAAACATTTCAGAATATTCCCCAAAAAAAAAACATAAGGCCTCATGCACACGACCGTATTTTGTTTCCGTGTCCGATCCATTTTTTTTTGGCGGATAGGATGCGGACCCATTTATTTCAACGGGTCCGCAAAAAAAAAAAAAAAAAAAAGCAGACAGCACACCAGTGTACTGTCCGCATCAGTATGTCCGTTCCTTTGCTCCGTAAAAAAAAGAAATTGTGCATGTCCTATTTTTTTCTAGTTTGCGGACAAGGACAGGCATTATTACAATGGATCCGCCCCAAAAAGGGGATGCCATACGGAACGTCATCCTTTTTTTTTTTTTTTTGCAGACCGCAAAACATATACGGTCGTGTGCATGTAGCCTTAGAAACACATTTTGCACATTGTGTACACAACTCACAACCATACCTGAAACTAAATGTAGAGTTTGAGAAGTAAGGTGGATTGTCAAAATTTTGTAGTGAAAGACATTTCTGTACATCGTCCATTGATGGCAGTTGCCCACCAGACCTGTCAATTGGACTTCTTTGAAGAAAACCTTCATTAGTTCCATTACACAAGGTAACCCGACGATTGTAGTCATCCAGGCTAAAATAGATGGCGTAGAAAGGGAAGACTAAATCAGGAGCAGAATTTAAGTCAGTTTTACCATAATTGTCAAAAAATGTATCAAACATTGCACATAGTTTGACAAAGATATTTAAATGTGTGCTAAATTTATTTTATGTAGCATCAACATATTCCACAGTGCTTTACAGACAACATCATTACTTACCCCAGTGGAGTTCACAATCTAAATTCCCCATCAGTATGTCTTTGGAGTGTGGGAGGAAACCAGAGGGAAGCCTGGCAATCACAGGGAGAACATACAAACTCCATGCAGATGTTGTCCTTGGTCCGAAACAAACCTAGGACCCCAGCGCTGCAAGGCACCAGTGCTAACCACCGAGCCACCATGCTACACACAGTGAAATTTCTTTAGTTTCTATATTTCCCCCCCCCCCCCCTTTTTTTTTTTTAAGTTTCAATTTTTGTTTCACAAACATGTGTGCGCCAAAGTCTGCCAAGGCCAAATTTATACATATACACAAAGGTAATTTCTGATGGCCCCTTATGCCAATTTTTGTTGTTAAAAAGTCAAATGTTCCATTTTGTGCCCGTTTGCCTGAATTTAGATACATGTGACGTTTTTACGCCACCCTCAACACTGGGGAGTGGTGGGGGCTGGGCCATCAGCCCTGACAAATTTAATATACCGTAATTTGACGACTGAAATCTTCTCAGGGGCTAGAGTAATTTTCAGCTTAGGCACAAGAGTGGAGATTTATCAAACTGGTGTAGAGTAGAACTGGCTTAGCAACCAATCACATTCCACCTTTCATTTTCCAAAGGAGCTGTGATAAATGAAAGGTGGAATCTGATATGTTGCTATGGGCAGTTAAGCCAGTTCTACTTTAGAGTTTGTGAAATCTCCCTCAAGGTCTTTCGGTGGATGTACCCATTTTATGACGAGGCCTGTCCTAGTCTTAAATTAGCAGCTTCCTCCTGGAGTGCAGGGCATTTTCAAAAACTGGTCTAAAACGCCAGCCTTTCATAAATGACCCCTGATAGCTACAAATTGTTATATATATGCTATACACTAGCCATGTACAGCAAAAGCTGGCAATAAGTTACCTGTTACACACAATTTCCCAGTTCGAAAATCTTGACCCAACACTGATTAATGTGGGATCCTCCAGCCTAGGAGCACCAAACAACTCATCTGTACACACGTCACACTCATTTCTTCCAGTAGCAAAGTTCCAGTATGGTAAAGCAAACGAGTCGTTACCAATAAGCCTCTGAGAAAAAAAATAAAAAAAAATTCATAAAAATTTTGGAAATTCAAAAACAAACGAATTGCTGCGGTCCATAAAAACATCATAGGATGTCAAAGCTGTTACCATCGACTTGCCATATCAGAGCTGCTGAACGTGGAAGGTTATGCTTATGTTTGTCAAAGCCAAGGAGCAGAAACGGTCATGTGGATGAACTTCCCCCCCAAAGCGCACACCGATTTAGGCCTCATGCACACGACCGTTCCGTTATTTTGTGGTCCGCAAACTGCGGATCAGCAAGGAATGGAAGCCGTCTGTGTGCCTTGGGCGATTTGTACTTGCAGCAGTACTTGTGAAAAGATCCATACTTACCTGCTCCCCATCACTCCATTTTGGTTCTATGGCACTTTGCTGGACTTCCAGTACGTGTGTCAACTTGTGCATTGGCAAGGTCATGGGGATTGGCTGCAGCAATGCACAAGTGACACATCACTGCCGGGTCACACGTCTCTTGGGGGACACGTCACCGCTGAGGCTAGTCATTGGTTGCAGCAGCACAGGTGACCACGTCCATGTGGAAGTTGAAAGATGGGGGCAGAAGACCAAAGAGAAGAGCACTGGAGCCACAGAGCGTCGGGGGAGGAGGCAAGTACAGTATACAGGCTCTAGCTGGCCCACAGGAGAATACCTCGGTGGGCCCTAAGTCCCCCCAGCACAGCATCTCAACTACCCTATATCCATACAAAAACTGGGTAGATGACTTCTAGGTACAGAAGAACAGCCAGTATCCTTTCCCATGACCTGCCTTCTCAAATTTGTTGTAGGAATCCCTATAATTTGACATAAGCGAATTGACTTTGGATGGTACAGACTTCGGATGTGTTCCCTCTCCATACAGTATTAGAATGTATGGGCTCCGATGAGCTGAAGTTATTACTTTACGAAGTCTCACGAGACTTCGTATAACAACTTCAGGAATAATAAATGTAAAAATTACCTTAGAACCGAACTCTGGTTCGGTTCAGAGTGGTACCTTGGAACCGAAACAGAGTTCAGTTCCAAGGTTTTTCTATAGTAATAGAAAACTACCAAGAGTTATTGTACAAAGTCTTGCGTGACCTCTACTCATCAGATCCCATACATTCTAAGGCCCCATGCACACGGCCGGCCGTGTGCGGGCCATGGAACCGCGGCCTGGATCCCTCCTGAGAGCAGGAGCGCACGGCGTCACTGGTTGCTATGACGCCGTGCGCTCCCTGCTGCCGCAATACAGTAATACACTGGTATGATCTATACCAGTGTATTACTGTACTGTGCCGGGAGCGCACGGCGTCATAGCAACCAGTGACGCCGTGCGCTCCTGCTCTCAGGAGGGATCCAGGCCGCGGTTCCACGGCCCGCACACGGCTGTGAAACACGGCCGTGTGCATGGGGCCTAACACTGTAAGGAGAGGGCTCTCCGTACAGTATTAGAACAAAGTTTTTAGCAAATAAACTTTAGATGTACCATTCAAAGTCGATTCGCTCATCTCTACCCATGATCAAATCATCTTGAGCAACTTATTGCTCCCTGCCATTGTGTGAGCAGACAGTATTTGCATGTAGCTGTACAGTGGATGCCCAGAATTTTATCTTCTGGTGGGCCCTAGGCCGACACTTACAGTATATATTTCTTCACATGCATTTCTAGCTGGGGAAAAGAAGGGGGGGTGAATAAAAATAAAAAAATAAAAACTGGACAACCTCTTAAAATGAGTCCACAGTGAAGGGTTACCTGCAAATCCCTCTCTAGCAACAACAGGTGGTATCGATGCCATGTGACGAAGGCAGGTCCTTTATGAGATAAGTCAATAGCTTTAAATGGACGCCCGGGCCCTGAAGCATAAAAATATTTATATTATAAAAACAAAAATAGGTAAAAATGTTACCTATGCTTCCAATATATACCGTAACACAGTTCAATCACAGCACCAAAAGGTTCCCTAGAAGGATAAATGAATTCAGCGTCCATTTTCTTTAGTACAATGAATTGATTAATTGGATGTCCATTTAGTAATTTGATAGAACCGATTATGATTAGCCTAGTAGAACAGGCTAATGATGCTGCAGGGTTCAGCTTTAGGTCCACTGCATTTTAATGGTCTGTGGATAGCAGAAGAGAATAGGATATTGATCTTTAGGCGAATTACATTTGGAAGGCACATAAAACTAGAACAAATACTCATCAAAAGAAAAGATCATATTCTATAGGACATAAATCTGTCTGCACCACACCTAAACGAGCGGCCCTTATTTGTTATAATTTGTAAGCAGATGGTCTACATGGGAAAGAAAAGGAAAGAGGGAAAAAGGAAAGCCATCAGCATTATTGTGAAACTACATAAAAACATTGACTGAAAATCCGTTCCAATTTCAAATGAGATAAAAAAAATAATAATTAACAAACCTAGTAATGTGTCCCTGACAGAATAGTAATGGAGCCAGACAAAGTAGTTATAGATGCTGGTGTTCACCACTTGTGGTTCGGTTCCATTTGGCCCAAGAATTCCAAGCCAATGCTGGGTAGCAATCACAAAGTCCGGATGAATGGTGGTTTTGGCAAGATCCAGAGCATCCAAGAACTGAGCTCTCTCCTGAGGCGTTAGAGAGTGAATATTTTTCCGGACCACTGGTGGCCTCCTTTGGTCACAGTTAGTTCCCGTCCAGCCAAATTTACATTCCCCACAATGGTAGCCTGCAAAGTTTCCTAAGAAAAGAAGAAAAATTGCCAATTTAAAATGAACGTCAAAACAGAACAGTGACTAATATTTAAAAAAATAAATAAAAAATTACAGTATATTTCATTTTAATAAACCAGGTGGTTTATTCCTCCATACACATTATGAAGATTGCCACACAAGGTGGAATTTCTGCAGCAAAACAAATACATGGCAATATCCGCTTGTTTTACACGCCTCCGCTGCAGCATTCCCATGATTTCACACTATGCACTGAAAAAGGGTGAAACACTCATTATTAGTTAACATATTGAAGATTTAAAATCCGCCAATTTCATTTTTTGTTTGTGCGTAGATGTGATTTCTTAAAATTCACAGTCCCGTGTAAACATAACCTAAAAGAAGCCTTGAAACCTAATATGTTTATGGGGGAGTTAGAAAAGATCAGACAAATCATTTAAAGGGGTGTGTAGGTTTAGAAGTCAAGAACTTTAATACTCTAAGGCTAGGTCTATACGACGACATTTGTTGCACGACAATTTTTATTATTGTAGCAACACGACAGTCGCAAAAACCCATTCAAGATGGATTTTTCGGCGACTGTCGCATCGCAGCGCGACACCATAGACTACTGTCATAAAAAATGTTGCACGACACATGTTGCAGTGCAAACCTAGGCTTTCCTCTAATCGGATCAGATCTGCAGTAAGGCTTTACAGTACTATAAAGGCTCTGGGGGCTGTACTTACCCTGTAAATGGGGTTAAAATCAGCAATAAATAAAAAGGTTTAAATGCCCACAAAGTGTTAAACCATAATCCATACATACCCTACACCAAAAACTGCCCATTATGGAATGGAGGCATAGTTTGAAAAAGTATTTTACTAGCATTTTGCGCTAGTGGAGAGAAGAAAAAATAAAATAAAAAATAAATAAAGACACTAACAATAAAGCACCATATATCACTGAAAAAAGTTCACAAAAGTTATGGCATTTAAAGACGCACGTTCTTAAAAAAAAAAAAAAAAAAAAAATGCATCATCTCTGTGTTCAGGACTAAGTCACAGCTTGTTCTATATTGTGCGTTTTTCATGCAGCTCTGGCACCACAGAATTGAAAAAAAAAAGCATGCGCGAAAACACACGCACGCCAGATGGAAAATACTGAATGTAATCACAGAAAAAAATAATAATAATAAACTTAGGTGCAAAACCATCAGGTTTTTCCCATTAATGGATCCTGACCCAATTAAACTGGTTAACTAAAGACTTGGGAACTATTATTTTCAGTACATAAGGATGTATGATAGATTCATTTCATTTTGCTAAGGCTACATGCACACGAACGTTGTTTGTTTCCGTTTTGTTTTTTTGCGGATAGGATGCAGACCCATTCATTTCAATGGGTCCGCAAAAAATGCGGACAGCGCACCTTGTGCTGTCCGTATCAGTATGTCCGTTCCGTAGCTCTGGAAAAAAGACGGATGTCTTTTATGCGGATCCGCAATTTGCGGACCGCAAAACACATACAGTCGTGTGCATGTAGCCTAAGGCGGGTTTGATGTTAAATAACAGCGACAAAGTCATTAAGATTTTGTCCTTTTGTTAACCCTTTCACGTCTGCAATCTGTATATATACGTGATAGTTGCACATACCCCGTGCAGCTACCACGTATATATACGTTCTGGCAGCTCTTTAATCTGCAAAACGCTTGGATTAAAGCTTCTGCCCCTGCCCTGTATGCTGTCACGGACAGCATACAGTGCAGTAATGCCGGCAAGGGACCAATCAGAGTGGCCCCTTGCCGGCAATCGATCCGATTGGTTAGTCGGTGCAGACTAACCAATCGGATCGCGGCAGCGTTAAAATGCCGGTTTCAGGCTCTGATCTGCGCTCTGCAGATCAGAGCCTGAAATCGGTAAGGTGTCCTCGTGCCCCCCGATCCTCCAAGCCTTTGGTGTGCCTCTCTGTGGTCCCCCCCATCTGTGCCCCGCTGACCTGTGCCACCATGGAGATCTGTGCCTCCTGCGCAGCTGCGCTGATCTCCTTCCTGCCCTGATGCGGTCCACCCCCTCCCCGCCCCCTGCATTAATTTTCTGGCCGCCCCCCCCCCCCAGCGCTGCCCCCGATTCCCCATTCTGTGTGCGATGGCGGCGGCTCCATTCCTGAGCCGCCGCCATCAGCAGAGAGTGTCAGCTCTATGCTGACACTCTCCTGTAACCCGATAGATGCTGCGGTTGCGGCATCCATCGGGTTAACAGAGGGAGGGGGCTCCCCCTCTCCACCATCGGGGCTGCAGCGCTGTGATTGCAGCGCCCGATGGTTGCCATGGCAACCGGACGCTTTGCAAAAGCGTCCGGTTGCCATGGCAAAGGCGTCCAGTGCTGCCACCTACAGGCAGTCTGGAAGTATTATACTTTGCAATGCAAGAGCATTGCAAAGTATAGTACAACTATCAGCCCCACTGGATCTTCAAGATCCAAGAGGGAACTGATAAAAAAAAAGTGAAAATAATAAAAGTAAAAATAAATCAATAAATAAATAAAAATGTAAACAAAAAAAAAGACATTGCCTTTTCCTATAAAAAAATGAAAAAATAAAATAAAATACACATATTAGGTGTCACCGCGTCCGTAACGACCGTCTCTATAAATATATCATGTGATGGACCCCATCCGATAAACACCATAAAAATAAATTTAAAAAAAAACTGTGCCAGAAAAGCTATTTTTGTCACCTTACATCACAAAAAGTGCAACAGCAAGCGATCAAAAAGGCTTATGACCCCCAAAATAGTATCAATCAAACCATCACTTCGTCCCGCAAAAAATGATACCCTATTTAAGACAATCGCCCAGAAAATAAAAAAGCTATGGCTCTCAGACTATAGAGACACTAAAACATCATTTTTTTGGTTTCCGAAATCCTATTATTGTGTAAAACTTAAATAAATAAGAAAAAGTATACATATTAGATATTGCCACGTCCGTAACGATCTTCTCTATACAACTATCACATGACCTAACTCCTCAGATGAACGCTGTGAAAATGAATAAATGAAAACTGTTCCAAAACAGCCAATTTTTGGGTCACCTTGCCCCATAAAGTGTAATAATGAATGATCAAAAAATCCTATGTACCCAAAAATGATACCAATAAAAACCTCAACACTTTCTGCAAAAAACGAGCCCCTGCACAAGACGATCGGCAGAAAAATAAAAAACATATGGCGTTCAGAAAACCAATCCAGCACAATCTGCCTTCCAAAAACCGTATGGCATTCCTTTCCTTCTGCGCCCTGCCGTGTGCCCGTACAGCAGTTTACGACCACATGTGGGGTGTTTCTGTAAACCGCGGAATCAGGGTAATAAATATTGAGTTTTGTTTGGCTGTTAACCCTCAATGTGTTAAAGAAAAAAAATATATAAAATGGAAAATCTGCCAAAAAAGTGAAATTTTTAAATTTCATCTCCATTTTCCTTTAATTCTTGTGGAACGCCTAAAGGGTTAACAAAGTTTGTAAAATCAGTTTTGAGTAACTTGAGAGGTGTAGTTTCTATAATGGGGTCATTTATGGGGGTTTCCACTATGTAAACCCCACAAAGGGACTTCAGACCTGAACTGGTCCTTAAAAAGTGGGTTTTGGAAATTTTCTTAAAAATTGTAAGAATTGCTTCTAAACTTCTAAGCCTTCTAACGTCCTAAAAAAATAAAATGACATTTCCAAAATGATGCCAACATAAAGTAGACATATGGGGAATGTTAAGTAACAAATATTTTATTAGGTATCACTTTCTGTTTTAGACGCAGAGAAATGGAAATTTGGAAAATTGTGAATTTTTCCTAATTTTTGGTAAATTTGGGATTTTTTCATAAATAAAGGTGAAATATATTGACTCAAATATATGACTATCATGAAGTACAATGTGTCACGAGAAAACAACCTCAGAATGGCGTGGATAAGTAAAATTGTTCCAAAGCTATTACCACATAAAGTGACGCATGTCAGATTTGTAAATTTTGACCTGGACACTGGGGCATCAATGACCCTTGGTCATGAAAGGGTTAAGTTTCCTTTCAATAGAAATAGAGTTTGCAGAAACACAGGAGACATGTAAAAACTTCCTTAAAGCAGATGCATACATTGAGACCTAGCTAAATATTGTAATTTCATGCACAATAAAAATAAATAAAGGCCTAAGCTTTGTAAATCATTATGACGGTTTAAGACCTCACTGAAGAAGGTCGAGTCCAGGGAAATGGAACATCTGCAACATCTGTTGAGAACAGTTTGCGGAAACACATTGTGCCATCCGTCTAGTGGACTACTGGTGTATACATTTATTGCATCTAGAACAGACTCAAAACAGACTGGCTCAGTGATAGGAGACAGAGGGTGGTTATTAACGGTAACGGTACACACTCAGATTGGGTCACTATCACTAGTGGGGTACCTCAGGGGTCAGTATTGGGCCCTATTATCTTCAATATATTTATTCATGATCTTGTAGAAGGCTTGCAGAGTAAAGTATCAATTTTCACAGATGACACTAAATTGTGTAAAGTAATTAACACTGATGAGGACAGTATACTGCTACAGAGGGATCTGGATAGATTAGAGGCTTGGGCAGATAAGTGGCAGATGAGGTTTAACACTGACAAATGTAAGGTTATGCACATGGGAAGGAATAATGCAAGTCACCAGTACATACTAAATTGTAAAACACCGGGTAACACTGACATGGAAAAGGATCTAAGAATTTTAGTGAACAGCAAACTAAGCTGCAAAAACCAGTGTCAGGCAGCTGCTGCCAAGGCCAATAAGATAATGGGTTGCATCAAAAGGGGCATAGATGCCCGTGATGAGAACATAGTCCTACCACTTTACAAATCGCTAGTCAGACCACACATGGAGTACTGTGTACAGTTCTGGGCTCCAGTGAACAAAGCAGACATAGCAGAGCTGGAGAGGGTCCAGAGGAGGGCAACTAAAGTAATAACTGGAATGGGGCAACTACAGTACCCTGAAAGATTATCAACATTAGGGTTATTCAATTTAGAAAAAAAGATGACTGAGGGGAGATCTAATTGCTATGTATAATTATATCAGGGGTCAGTACAGAGATCTATCCCATCATCTATTTATCCCCAGGACTGTGACTGTGGCGAGGGGACATCCTCTGCGTCTGGAGGAAAGAAGGTTTGTACACAAACATAGAAAAGGATTCTTTACGGTAAGAGCAGTGAGACTATGGAACTCTCTGCCTGAGGAGGTGGTGATGGTGAGTACAATAACGGAATTCAAGAGGGGCCTGGATGTATTTCTGGAGTGTAATAATATTACAGGTTATAGTTACTAGAGAGGGGTCATTGATCCAGGGAGTTATTCTGATTGCCTGATTGGAGTCGGGAAGGAATTTTTTTTGCCCTTAAGGCTGAGTTCACACGGGCGAGATTTCCGCGCGGGTGCAATGCAGTAGGTGAACGCATTGCACCTGCACTGAATCCTGACCCATTCATTTCAATGGGGCTGTGCACATGAGCATTTTTTTTCATGCATCACTTCTGCAATGCTTTAAAATCGCAGCATGTTCTATATTCTGCGTTTTTCACGCAGCCCTGGCTCCATAGAAGTGAATGGGGCTGCGTTAATAACGTATTGCATCTGCAAGCAAGTGCGGATGCGATGCGTTTTTCACTGATGGTTGCTAGGAGATGTTGTTTGTAAACATTCAGTTTTTTATCACGCGTGTGAAAAATGCATCAAAACGCATTGCATCCGCGCGGAAAAAACTGAACAACTAAACGCAATTGCAGCCAAAACTGACTGAACTTGCTTGCAAAATGGTGCGAGTTTAACTGAACGCACCCTGAACGCATCCGGACCAAATCTGTCACGCTCGTGTGAACTCAGCCTAAGGCCTCCTGCACACGAACGTTGTGTGCATCCGTGGCCGTTGTGCCGTTTTTTTTCACGGACCCATTGACTTTCAATGGGTCCGTGGAAAAATCGGAAAATGCACCGTTTGGCAGCCGCATCCGTGAGCCGTGTTTCCTGGCCGTGAAAAAAATATGACCTGTCCTATTTTTTTCACGGCCAACGGTTCACGGGCCCATTCAAGTCAATGGGTCCGTGAAAGAACACGGATGCACACAAGATTGGCATCCGTGTCCGTGATCCGTGGCCGTAGGTTAGTTTCATACAGACGGATCCGAAGATCCGTCTGCATAAAAGCTTTTTCAGAGCTGAGTTTTCACTTCGTGAAAACTCAGATCCGACAGTATATTCTAACACAGAAGCGTTCCCATGGTGATGGGGACGCTTCTAGTTAGAATACACTACAAACTGTGTACAAGACTGCCCCCTGCTGCCTGGCAGCACCCGATCTCTTACAGGGGGATATGATAGTGCGGCACCTGAAGGGGTTAATTGTACTATCATATCCCCCTGTAAGAGATCAGGGCTGCCAGGCAGCAGGGGGCAGACCCCCCCCCCCTCCCCAGTTTGAATATCATTGTGCGGCCCCCCCCCTCCCCTGTTGTTAACTCGTTGGTGGCCAGTGTGCGCACCCCCCTCCCTCCCTCCCTCTATTGTTTTAATACATTGGGGCCAGTGTGCGCGCGCCCCCCCCCCAACCCCCCCCCCTCCCTCCCTCTATTGTTTTAATACATTGGGGCCAGTGTGCGCACCCCCCAACCCCCCCCCCCCTCCCTCCCTCTATTGTAATAATAGCATTGGGGCCAGTGTGTCCCCCCCACCCCGATCATTTTTTTTTCATGTCCATGGATCCTCCAAAAATCAAGGAAGACCCACGGACGGAAAAACGGTCACGGATCACGGACCTACGGACCCCGTTTTTGCGGACCGTGTAAAAAAACGTTCGTGTGCAGGAGGCCTAAGTGAGGAAAATTGGCTTCTACCTCAGTTTTTTTTTGCCTTCCTCTGGATCAACTTGCAGGATAACAGGCCGAACTGGATGGACAGATGTATTTTTTCGGCCTTATATACTATGTTAGTATATGGTTAATTTAGCTTGGTCGACTCCATGCCTAGAATCAAAAGCAAATTAGCCATCTGAGGCTACTTTCACACTTGCGTTCGGAGCGGATCCGTCTGGTGTCTGCACAGACGGATCCGCTCCAGAAATTCTAAATCTGAAAGTTACTCAGACGGATCCGTCCAGACTTTACATTGAAAGTCAATGGGGGACGGATCCGTTTGAAATTGAGCCATATTGTGTCAACTTCAAACGGATCCGTCCCCATTGACTTACATTGTAAGTCTGGACGGATCCGTTTGGCTCCGCACGGTCAGGTGGACATTCGAACGCTGCAAGCAGCATTTGGGTGTCCGCCTGCTGAGCGGAGCGGAGGCCAAACGCTGCCAGACTGATGCATTCTGAGCGGATCCGCATCCACTCAGAATGCATTGGGGCAGTACGGATGCGTTCGGGGCCGCTTGTGAGAGCCTTCAAACGGAACTCACAAGCGGAGCCCCGAACGCAAGTGTGAAAGTAGCCTGACCTGTAACACATCATAGTTACTTCCATATCACACCTCCACATTGCTGTATTCTCCTATGCACAAGAGGAACTAATGCTGAGTTTAGGAGCGAGACCACCCGACCAATAAGACCCCAGTTCCAGTAACATTGCGATTGTACATATCGCTTCCTTCACTTGCTGGATTCATTTTTCCATCGCATTATACACTGCTCGTTTCCATAGTTATGACCACCCTGCAGTCCAGCAGTAGTGGACATGCTTGCACACTATAGGAAAAGGTACCAGTCTCCCAGTTACCTGGGGCTGTGGGAGTGCGTATAGGCTGGCCATAACTAAGCAAATGAATCCAGACAGCAAAGGAGACCATATGGGCAATCACAATACACTAGTAGATGCCTTGTATTAAAGGGGTTGTCCGGGTTCAGAGCTGAACCCGGACATACCCTTATTCTCACCCAGGGAGCCCCCCTGAGGCTAGCATCGGAGCACCTCATGCTACGATGCTCTGTGCCAAATCGCACAGGGCATGGGTTCTTTTGTTTTCAATAACACTGCCGGGTGGAAACTTTCGCCCAGCAGTGTGTTTGGTGACGTCACCGGCTCTGATGGGCGGGCTTCAGCTCTGCCCTAGCCGTTTTACTGCAGGCGGTGACAGGAATGAGCCTCCCTAGCATTGCGGGTGACGCTCGTCCCTGTCAACGCCTGCTATTGGCTGACCAATGCCACACCCCGACCCTAGATGTCTTCATCCGCGCGGCTGGGATATGCAGCGGTGCAGTCTTCAGAAGCGATGCGGGTGCCAGGGATCGAGATAAATACATTGTGTGAGGGCCCGGGTATATGGGGAGGGGGGATTTCAGGGGGTTGGATAACCCCTTTAACACCTTAAGGACCTTGCCATTTTTCAACTTAATGACAAGGCAAAGCAATCAAAAAGTCGTATGTACCCCAAAAAAAAAAAAAAACAGAAAGCAAAAATTTACCCCAAAATGTTGCCAATAAAAACTACCGCTTGTCCCGCACAAAATAAGCCCTCACGCAGCTCATTCAACAAAAATAAAAGATAAGTTATCGCTCTTAAAAACCATGACAGAAAATTCCATGTTGCCAGATGCCGCTCCTTACCTTCTGAGCCGTGGCGTATCCCCAAATAACAGTTTAGGACCACAATTGGGAAGTTACTGTATTTAGGAGAAAGTTGGTAGCAAATTGGGGCGGGGGGAGGGAATATTCTCCTGTTAACTTTTGTGAAAAAGAAAGTTTGGGCCTAAAGCACCAATTTTTTTATTTATTTTTTTCACAAGAAAAAAAAAAAAAAAAAAAAAAGTTTAATTTTCACACCCAGTTCTATGAAACACCTATTGAGTGAAGTGCTCGTTACATCGTTTAAAAATTCCTTGGATGGTGTAGTTTACAGAACGTGGTAACTTTTTGGGGGTTTTGACTGTGGGGTTACCTAAGGGTCTCTTCAAATGGCGCTCCTTGCCTTCTGGGCCCCAACAACGGTATACAACCACATATGGGGCGTTTCTGCAAACTGCAGATTCAGGGTTTGTTTTGTTGTTAACCCTTGAGATCTGGAAAAAAATAAAAATATAGAAATTTGAAATTTCACCTCCATTTTGCTTTAATTTCTGTGGAATACCTAAAGGGGTTAACAACATTTCAAAATCTAGTTTTAAATAGTTTGAGGGGTGTCGTTTCTAAAATGGCATCATTTATGGGTTGATTCTATTATGTAAGCCCCACAAAGTGACTTCAGAACTGAACTGGTCTTTAAAAAAAGTTGACTTTGGAAATTTTCTTAAAAATTGTGGTCCGCAATGCACGGTCACCGACTGAGGGCCAGCCGCATATGGATTGCGGACCCATTCACTTGAATGGGGTCCGCGATCCATCCGTTCCACAAAAAGATAGAACTTGTCCTATCTTTTTGCGGAACGGAAGCACAGAACAGAACCCCACGAAAGCACTCCGTAGTGTTTCCGTTCCGCATCTCCAGATTTGCAGACCTATTCAAGTGAATGGATCTGCATCCATGATGCGGAATGCACATGGCCGTTGTCCCGCTGATTGCTGCTCTGGCATCTTAAGGCCTCTTTCACACGGGCGTACTGGATTTGCTCTGGATGAGTCCCGGGTGCTTTGCGGGAAACCCGCGCGAGTGCGCACACAATTTCAGTCAGACTGATGATTGCGTGCTTCAGTTTTTATCGCGCAGGTGCAATGCGTTTTTTTTAACCCCTCAAGCAACATTTTACTAAGCATCCTGTATTAAGAACGCCATTATTTTCACACAGCCCCATTCTTTTCTATGGGGCCTGCGTTGCATGAAAAACGCAGAATATAGAACATGCCACAAGTGATGCATGAAAAATCACCGCTCATCTGCACAGCCCCATTGAAGTGAAAGGGTCCGGATTCAGTGCGGGTGCAATACTAGTGAAAGTGCTCCTGTTTCAGAGGCTTTTGCGCCTTGTTCGACTGCTTTGACGTTTCAGACTAATTCAGGAGTTGTCTAATTTCTGCAGCTTTTGTTTTAGGGTACTTTCACACTAGCGTCATTCTTTTCTGGCATTGAGTTCCGTCCTAGGGGCTCAGTACCGGAAAATAACTGATCAGTTTTATCCCCATGCATTCTGAATGGAGAGCAATCCGCTCAGGATGTCTTCAGTTCAGTCTTTTTGCATTTTCAGGACGGGGATAATATCGCAGCATGCTGTGGCATTATCTCCGGCCAAAATTCCAGAACACTTGCCGGAATGCCAGATCTGGCATTTTTTCCCCCATTAACATGCATTAATGCCTGAGTGTTCCGGCAAAACGGATCCAGCATGCTCAGACCGAGAAAAATAAGAAATAAATTATTAATGCCGGATCCTTTTTTTCCAGATGACACCGGAGAGACGGATCCAGCATTTCAATGCATGTGTCATACGGATCAGGATCCTGATCTGTCTGACAGATGCCATCAGTTTGCAGCCACATTGCCGGAATCCTCTGCCGCAAGTGTGAAAGTACCCTTAAAGGGGTTCTGCATTTTGTTTAAACTGATTATCCAGAGGATAGATGATCAGCGGGGGTCCGACACCCGGGACCCCCGCCGATCAGCTGTTTCAGAAGGCAGCGGCACTATAGCAGCGCCGCGGCCTTCTCACCGCAGTGGCGTCACGACTAGTATTACTGGCCTGGTGGGGCTAAGCTCCGTTCCCTTGAATGGAGCTTAGCCTCGCCCAGGCGATACTAGTCGTGACGTCACTGGGCCTGAGGTAAACAGCGAGAAGGCCGCGGCGCTGCTGGAGCTCCGCTACCTTCTCAAACAGCTGATCAGATGCTGATAGATCAGTTTAAACAAAGTGCAGAACCCCTTTAATCTATTTATGCATGAATTAGATGAAAAAACAGTTTGTCACTTCAGGCCTGGCTTATTTTCATTTGACAGTTTTGAGTAGTAAAGTGTGAATTTTTTGCATTAAAAGTCCAACATTCTGGGAGTTTTCTGCAGAGATGGGACTTTTTTCCCCCCATGCACAAATAAGACCAGTCTAAGTGAATATGAACCCGTCTCACTGTGGGTACTGCTCCTTTTGCACGTATAATAGCCTACTCATATCTCACTGTCTCGGGGAGTGTCACAATTCATTACGTGTAGAAGCAATTATGTAGTTCATCTTGTCAAATGCCAGTGCGGAGCCCTTTACATCGTCAAGACTATACGCCCCCCCTCTTTGAAAGATTTAGGGAGCACCTTAACTCCTTGAGAGCCGGAAAAGGCTGCACTAGACTCATTGAGCATGCCCGTAATTTGCATGAGGGCGAGCCGCACTGCCTTACCTTTGCTGGGATTGAGCTGTAGCCGAATATGGCCCGAGGAGAAAGAGACACAGAGACACAGAGACACAGAGACACAGAGACACAGAGACACAGAGACACAGAGACACAGAGACACAGAGACACAGAGACACAGAGACACAGAGACACAGAGACACAGAGACACAGAGACACAGAGACACAGAGACACAGAGACACAGAGACACAGAGACACAGAGACACAGAGACACAGAGACACAGAGACACAGAGACACAGAGACACAGAGACACAGTAGATCATAAAAGCTGCTGCACTCTGTCCTCTTGGGCCGTGGAACATGGACGTGAGCGGTCCGTGGTATCCCGGCCTGGCATCCTGCTGACAGCAGGAGCGCACAGCGTCATTGGTTGCTATGACGCCGTGCACTTCATGCCGCCGCTGCAGTACAGTAATACACTGGTATGATCTATATGAGTGTATTACTGTAGCGCAGCGGCGGCCTGAAGCGCATGGCGTCATAGCAACCAATGTCAGCAGGATGCCACGGACCGCTCACATCCATGTGCATTCGGCCTTAATGATAGAAATGACTAGAGCGTATTCATCTGAATAATGTTTGTTTCTGTCATTATCGGTCCAAATTACAAGTAAACTTTGTTTTGTTGCAATTTCTTCATTTTATGTAGGAGTTATTTTTTATTTTTTTTGATTGCCGCATAGGTCGTCATAACAACTAGACACTATGTCAATAAATACTGACGCACATTAGTGAGGTCAGTGGCCAGACAAAGCGCAAGCCAGCGCCAAACGGCTGTCGCCGCTCCTGTGTCCGTGAAATCTATTTTTGTACGCTCCTGTCTGGATGCTTTCACATTGAAGAAAGATTACTTTTATTCACCAGGGGCGAGTGCCGCCCCCTCTTTCTATTTTAATCTTCTACGCTATAACTGAAGACCACCAGAGCAATAAGCCTGTGAATAAAAATACTAGACAAAAGACATATGAATCAAGTGCACCAGTCGAATTTTACACCTCAAAACAGGCAAGTTTGATAAAAGTTTGCCAATTAATGGTTAGGATTTTGAGCTGATTGAACAGCGACTTCAGCATGACCGGAGAAACATCTCCTGATACTTCTCATAAGATGCAGAGAATTCCCTTCACGCCTTGATCACACTTTAATCTCCTGTTAAAAGCCAAAAACCGTTAATAGCCATTTGATTCGTTTCCCCTCAATCTGATAACAGATCCGTAAGTGTTCAATGGGGCGTCTGTCAAATGCAAACTTGTATCAGCCTCTAGTTTTCATAGACTAAGGCCTCATGCACACGACTGCATGGATTTTTGCCTAAGGCCCCTTTCACAGGAGCGTGACGGATTAGGTTCGGGTGCGTTCAGGGAAACTCGCACCATTTTGCCAGCAAGTTCAGTCAGTTTTGTCTGCTATTGCGTTCAGTGGTTTCCACGCGGGTGCAATGAGTTTTTCACGTGCATGATAAAAATTGAAGGTTTCCAAACAATATCTCTTAGCAACCATCCGCACTTGCTTCCGGATGCAATGCGTTTTTCACTGAAGCCCCATTCACTTCTATGGGGCCAGGGCTCTGTGAAAAACGCACAATATAGAACCTGCTGCGCTTTTCACGCAATGCAGAACTGATGCATGAAAAAACCGCTCATGTACACAGTTCCATTAAAATGAATGGGTCAGGATTCAGTACGGGTGCTACGCGTTCACGTCACGCATTACACCAGCGTGGAAAACTCACTCGTGTGAAAGGGGCCTAATGGTGCTGGCACACAGGGCAATTCTGACGCAGCATTTTATTGTAAATAGCCGAAATTAATGAAATCATTCCCACAATGCAGAATACCAGGGGTTAACGAGGCTATGTGCCATCACCCTTAGGGCTCATGCACACGACCGTATGTATTTTGCGGTTCACACAAAAAACACACACACACACACACACACGATGACCTATGTGTGCATTCTGTATTTACGGAACAGCTGGCCCCTATCACAGACACTATAATAGAAAATGCCTTTTCTGGTCCACAATTGCAGACAAGAATAGGACATGTTCTATTTTTTTTTCAGGAACAGAATTGTGGATCCCGAAGATGCGGATTCCTATCCGTTCCAGCCACATTGAAAGTGAATGGGTCCGCAAATTGTGAAACGAATGCAGACCCAAATTACGGACATGTGAACAGACCGTAAGGTCCGCAAAAAACACGGATCGGACATGGAAAGAAAATAAGTTCGACACAGATCTGTCGGGGGCCCCCCCCCCCCCAGAAGTAGCGTATACGACTCTGCAGTGTGCGAGGCCCCCCCCAGAAGTAGTGTATGTGACTCTGCAGTGTGCCCCCCCCCCCCCAGTAGTACCGTATACAACTCTGCAAAAGTCACTAATAATATTATTAGAATACAAATTCATCTCATTAAGAACATTTGTCAAACCCCATCACCCATCTAAATGAATGGAAAAGGGATCTTTTAACTGAAACAAGCATCTACACAGAAATCCACGTACGAGCCCCGTATTATACCCGTGTTTAGTAACCTCCATCACCAATGGAGTCAGAATACGGATACATTCCCGGTCCCGGGAAACCACCGATCACAATGGGCAGGGACCTGCGGACTCCTGGGGGCTGAGCAGTTGGTTGCAGGGTGAGTGGGGGCACCTACCTGTACACTGGCACGTGGCGTTGTAGAACTTGAGGGGCCAGCGCTCCCGGTCGTCCACATTCCGTAACGTATACGGTCCGCTCCACGGACGCTCGTCTACGACTACAGACGCGCAGCGGCCGCGGGACTGCAGGAAGCCGCAGGCATTGGCCGGGTCTGAACCGAGCGCTGGGCAGCAGCGTTTACTGAGCAGCGCCTCCACCGTGGTACAAGCCCTGGGGAACTGAGCGCGGGCCACCTGTGTGCAGACCACTGCTAGCACCAGAGCCCACAGAGAAGAAGCCATGATGGTTGGGGTAGTAGTACTGGAGCCACTCACTTATACTGAGCAGATGGTGGAGGTTGTCGTCAGCTGGGAGGACTGGGTTTCCTGCCCTGATGAATGGACGGGCTAATTACCAGCCTGCCCATGACTCTCAGCTGAAGAACGTGCCTCATGTGTCAGAAGTATTTCCTCTAATCCCCCTGGATCCTCCACGTGATCCTGGAGGACAAGCCTTTCCCAGGCCTTTGTTCATTGAGCAGAAAGCCTCAGATGCCCCAGCTTTTCTATTGGGATTATTGCTGCCAGCAGCGTTCATGTGAATGACATCTGACAGACCTATAGGCCAAGAATGTCCACATTGTGTGGCCAGGATCATGTGCCTTGAGCTGTGAGGACCATGCGGTTCTCCGGTACCACAGTCTGGTGTACTAAGAGGTCTCACTGATGTTACAGGACAGTCTCAAGCCGCTAAACATATATAGTTATTACGTACGGCCATAAGGATCATGTGCCTTCAGCTGTGAGGACCATGCGGTTCTCCGGTACCACAGTCTGGTGTACTAAGAGGTCTCACTGATGTTACAGGACAGTCTCAAGCCGCTAAACATATATAGTTATTACGTACGGCCATAGGGATCATGTGCCTTCCGCTGTGAGGACCATGCGGTTCTCCGGTACCACAGTCTGGTGTACTGTAGAGGTCTCACTGATGTTACAGGACAGTCTCAAGCCGCTTCACATATATAGTTATTACGTACGGCCATAAGGATCATGTGCCTTCAGCTGTGAGGACCATGCGGTTCTCCGGTACCACAGTCTGGTGTACTTAGAGGTCTCACTGATGTTACAGGACAGTCTCAAGCCGCTACACATATATGGTTATTACGTACGGCCATAAGGATCATGTGCTTCAGCTGTGAGGACCATGCGGTTCTCCGGTACCACAGTCTGGTGTACTGTAGAGGTCTCACTGATGTTACAGGACAGTCTCAAGCCACTACACATATATAGTTATTACGTACGGCCATAGGGATCATGTGCCTTCCGCTGTGAGGACCATGCGGTTCTCCGGTACCACAGTCTGGTGTACTGTAGAGGTCTCACTGATGTTACAGGACAGTCTCAAGCCGCTTCACATATATAGTTATTACGTACGGCCATAAGGATCATGTGCCTTCAGCTGTGAGGACCATGCGGTTCTCCGGTACCACAGTCTGGTGTACTTAGAGGTCTCACTGATGTTACAGGACAGTCTCAAGCCGCTACACATATATAGTTATTACGTACGGCCATAAGGATCATGTGCCTTCAGCTGTGAGGACCATGCGGTTCTCCGGTACCACAGTCTGGTGTACTTAGAGGTCTCACTGATGTTACAGGACAGTCTCAAGCCGCTACACATATATAGTTATTACGTACGGCCATAAGGATCATGTGCCTTCAGCTGTGAGGACCATGCGGTTCTCCGGTACCACAGTCTGCTGTACTTAGAGGTCTCACTGATGTTACAGGACAGTCTCAAGCCGCTACACATATATAGTTATTACATACGGCTATAAGGATCATGTGCCTTCAGCTGTGAGGACCATGCGGTTCTCAGGTACCACAGTCTGGTGTACCTAGAGGTCTCACTGATGTTACAGGAGAGTCTCAAGCCGCTACACATATATAGTTATTACATACGGCTATAAGGATCATGTGCCTTCAGCTGTGAGGACCATGCGGTTCTCCGGTACCACAGTCTGGTGTTACAGGACAGTCTCAAGCCGCTACACATATATAGTTATTATGTACAGCCATAAGCTCAGGTTTCATGATGCGGGTTTGGAAAGCCAAAATCAGGAGTGGATGATAAAAGGAGAGAAAGTAGAAAGGACAGATATGACTTCTCCTTTTTTGAATTCCTTCCTGGTTTTGGCTTTCAAACCTGCATTAGGAAACCTGACCGTGTACCCTAAAAGATCCAGGGCCCGAGATTCTGCATCACGGATGCGGACCCATTCACTTGAATGGGTCCGCAAACCTGGAGATGCAGTATGGAAGCACGGATCGGAACCCCACGGAAGCACTACGGAGTGCTTCCGTGGTGTTTCTGGCCGTGCCTTCCGCACCGCAAAAAAGAAATGCATGCACTACTTTTTTGTGGTGCAGACCGTCGGATGTGGATCGCGGACCCCATTCAAGTGAATGGGTCCACATGCGGCTGCCCCACGGTCGGTGCCCGTGCATTGCGGTCCGCAGCACTGGCCCGGCCAGCACATGGTCGTGTGCATGAGCCCTAACCCCTTCCCGCCAGTCCTACTGTTACGACATACCTGGAAAACATTACATACAGGGTAAGGCCTCATGCACACGGCCGTGCGCTCATGCTGTCAGCAGGAATCCTGTCCGGGTTTCCACGGTCCGCTCTCAGCCGCGGAACACGGCCGTGTGCATGAGGCCTAATACAGCCCCACAAACCTCTTCCAGCGACGTCTCCTCTGAATCTTTTCAGACCAGACTGCCATGATGATTTAATGACACGTCTTGTCTCTGCAGTTTGACATCTTTTAGATGCCTCACTTTTCTATCATGCTCCTCTGCCCCAACATTGTCATCCTGCTGCTACCCCCAATACTGTGCCCAGCGTGCTCCTGAATCCCCCTAGACACTATATGCAGAAATAATAGTGCCATCCAGACACTGCTCCCAGACTGCTCTCACTAGTTAGTGACCCTACAGTGCACCCAATAGCGATAATTAGGGAAGAGCGAATTTCATATTTTGAGATTCGTGTACGGGTTGTGGTATATTCTGAATTGCGTTATGGATTCCGTTACCACGAACCATAATGCAATTCCCTGACGGACTGCCTTTAGAGGCATTCCGTTATTCATTCCGTCATAATAGAAGTCTATGGGCTGCATAACAGATCCGTCTGGTTTACGTTATGCAGTATAGTATAACGTAAACCGGGCGGATCCGTTTTGCAGCCCATAGACTTCTATTATGACGGAATGAATAACGGAATACCTCTAAAGGCAGTCCGTCAGGGAATTGCATTATGGTTCGTGGTAACGGAATGCATAACGCAATTCAGAATATACCACAACACAAACCGAAAACAAATCTCAAAATATGAAATTCGCTCATCCCTAGCGATAATGCTCCTCAACACCCCCCCCCCCCCCATTAGTAGAAATACCCTCCAAAATAGTTTGCACATTTTGTGATGTGGCCAATACCAATGATCTTTAAATGTTTACTCTTCGTATGGGCGACGTGATTTTTACATTTTTTTATTTTATATTTTTAAACTTTTTTTTACACTTATTATAAGTCCCCCTAAGGGACTTTAACATGTGATTGCAATGATTCACCATTAGGGATGAGCAAACTTCTGTTTTCAAGTTCGGCATACAAGGTTCGGATTATCTAAGAATCCCTTTATGGATTCTGTTACTACGCACCATACGGAATTCTTAGATAAACCGAACCCGAACTTTGTACGCCGAACTTGAAAAAACAAGTTCGCTCACCACTATCTACTAGTAGTTCAGACCTCTAGCTGTGATATGCTTTCCGTAGAGAAGCATATTAAAGGGAGTCTGTCACTATATATAACTAAGAGCACTGCCCCACAGATTGCAGACACATCCCAGACATACCTGTGTGCACTTTGTGTCTGTATTCCATCTCCAGGAAAAGCACTTTTAGGCCACTTTCACACTAGCGGCAAGGAACTCCGGCAGGCTGTTCCAGCGGGTGAACAGCCTGTCGGATCCGTGCTGCCGCTAGTGCACCGTACCCCCGGACTGCCGCTCCGGCCCCATTGACTTCAGAACTGAACTGGTCCTTAAAAAGTGGGTTTTGGAAATTTTCCTAAACATTTTAAGAATTAATTCTACAATTCTAAATCACTGCAAAAGGTGCACCACAATGATATGCAACTGACAACTGCCGCTAGCAACGGATCACATGTGGAGGAATTGCTCCCCCGGTTATAAACACGCTACAGTGTTTGGGGTTTTTGAGCTTTTCCTCCCATTTAGGCCTCTTGCACACTGCCGTGTTTCACGGCCGTATGCGGGCCGTGGAACCGCGGCCTGGATCCCTCCTGAGAGCAGGAGCGCACGGCGTCACTGGTTGCTATGACGCCGTGCGCTCCCTGCTGCTGGCACAGTACAGTAATACACTGGTATAGATCATACCAGTGTATTGCTGTATAGCGGCGGCAGCAGGGAGCGCACGGCGTCATAGCAACCAGTGACGCCGTGCGCTCCTGCTCTCAGGAGGGATCCAGGCCGCGGTTCCACGGCCCGCATACGGCCCCCCTTCTTGCCCCTTCTTGTGCTGCCTAACATCGCTTCACCTGGCCTCATTGGTGGTGCACCCCTAGGCCTAAGAGTGCCTTTGGGGGGGGAAAAAGTGCGTCTTATGGGGCAAAAAATATGGTACATTCATCTGAATAGGGCTTGCAGAAATCCATGTGCTTGCCACCAAAACAACCCCATTCAGATAATTGAAACTCATTTTTAATTGTAGAAATTTTGCCAACAAAATCTCCCTAAAGGTGAAGACTCCCTAAAGGTGCATTCACACGACCGTATGTATTTTGCGTTCTGCAAAATGGGGGTCCGTAAAAAATACGGATGCCGTCTGTGTAACGTCCGTGTTGTATACTTTTTTTTGCGGACCCATTGTAACAATTCTTATTCTTGTCCGCAAAATGGACTAGAATAGGTCGGGTTCTGTCTTTTCTGCGGGAATACGGAACGGACATACGGATGTGGACAGCACACGGAGTGTTGTCTGCATTTTTTGCAGACCCACTGAAATGAATGAGTCTGCATCTAATCTGCAAAAAATGCGGATCAGATGTGGACGAAAAATTTGGTTGTGTGAATAGGTCCTAAGGGTGAAACAAAACCAAACCCTGGACATATGTAAGGCTAGGTCTACACGACGACAATTTTTATAATGATAGTCTATGGTGTCGAAACGCAACAGTCACAAAAAATCAATTCGAGATAGATTTTTCTGCGACTTTCGCATTGGTGTGACAAAATGTTGTGCGACAAATGTTGCAGTGTAGTTGTACCCTATCTGTCACGCGACACATGTCGTCAAGTAGACCTAGCCTAAAGAGGAAGATGAATGAAGTGGATCTGTTACGTGTAGGGATCGACCGATTATTGGTTTTACCGATATTTTCGGCCGATATTCAGGATTTGGACCGTTATCGGTATCGGCATCTATTTTGCCGATATTCCGATAGCGTATGGGGAACACAGATCGCACTGCTCTCAGCGCTCTCCGTGTTCCCTCAGCAGCATAGGGGAGAAGGAAGCAGTGTCTCCTCCACCTGTGCTGCTGCCGCCAATGAGGAGACAGATGAGAAGAGGAGGGGAGGGGCTTTGGCCACTGCGCCACCAAATATGTCCCCGATCGGTTACCATGGCAGCCAGGACGCTACTGAAGCCCTGGCTGCCATAGTCTGCTCCATGCTGCTGTGTGCACAAAGCACAGGGCAGCAGGGAGAGTGTGAGCTCCTAGTCACCCTGATAGAGCTGGGTGAATAGGACAAGGGTTCTAGTCCCTAAGGGGGCTAAAAGTTAGTTAAAAAAAACCCCACCAAAATATTAAGTATAAATGAAAAATAAAGATTTAAAAAAAAAAAAATACACTAACAATAAAAATATTAATTTTCAGCAGATTTGTGTAGGATTTTTTTTCTTCAAAAATGAAATTTCACAGAATATCGGTATAAATTATTGGCTATCGACCTGAAAGTTCACAAATTATCGGTATCGGCCCTAAAAAATCTATATCGGTCGATCCCTAGTTACGTGGATGGCTGCTGTTAGGTAAGCACCTCAGGGACAGGCCGGTTTCCGGTTACGTGGCATAGCATTCATATATGAAACGTATGAAAAGTAAGGAAACTGGAGACACACAAAGGTGCCGTATGGTTCTATGTAACATATCCACATGTACAACGCCATAATGGCAGAACGGGAGTCCGTGAAGACACTTCAACAAGGATACGTGTGCAGCTCTATTACATTGGTTGGATTGCCTCTCGGCTGCACTCCATAGTCCCTGCGTGATCACAACCACATTACCTCACTATGAAACACACAGAGGGAGAACCCATCCCTACCAATTACCATTTACAAAGCGGCACACAAGAATACCTGACAGCTCTAAAAATCATCAAATCTGATTCACACGTTTTACTAGGTATAAATGTCAGCAAGACAGGACGTGTGGATCCGCTGCATTCCTAGGTGACTGTGACAATGCCACACTGATCCTTACCTACCTCACACTGAAGCTGCTGACAGGGGAACACCATAGGGTTCTGGTTGTAAAGTTATATTGAGAACATAATAATCATGTCCAGTGACGTAATACACATAAAAAGAGATAAATGCTGTATAAAGTCCAGCTGACTTCCCATCTGCATCATTGTCTCTCCGTTAAGGCCCCTTTCAGACGAGCGTGCGCGGATTAGATCCGGATGCCTTGCAAATGATTTCACTACTGGACGCTTGAATGTAGTCTTGCGCGTGCGCTGTGTCCCTGCAATACCGGCACCTGCGCACTGTTCCATTCTGCTTTGAGGTATTGTTCAAAAGCTCAATGCTCAGGCACTTGCGAGCCCGCGCATGCACAAGACTACATTCAAGCAACCAGCAGTGAAGGAATCGAGCATCCTATCAATCAAACGCTATGCGGAGGTAAAGGGGGTGGGGCGCGCTTGACTTTAGGCGAGAAAGCCGCTGCCCCCTCGACTTCATGACTAAGAGATAAGACCGCCACTCACTGAATAGCAATAGCAATGCTAGTAGGGGAAGTCGACCCCTGACACGTGCACCACGCCACTGAGAACAACGTCTGTGTTTGCTTTGGACTTGACTTCAAGACTATCGCTTACATAGCGTGGCCCGTTGAATAGTTTTTTTTACAGACTTTTGCCGCATTGCACAGACACCTTTGGCATGCTATAGGCTGCAGTAAGGTACTGCTGGCAGTTTAATATGCATTTTCTAGGTGACTGGTTCCCTTAGGGTCCATTCACATGTCCTGTTTTTTTTCATCCTGAAAAACGGTCCGTTTTTTGCGGATCCGTTGTTCCTGAAAATGTTTCCGTATGTCATCCGTTTTTTGCGGATCCGCAAAAAACGGAAACATGTATACATTTCAATAATCAAATAAAGTTGTTTGGATTTCTTTGAAAAAAAATTGAAAAAAAAAATAAAATAATAATTTGTTATGTGTTTCCAGGAACGGAATCCGCAAAAAACGGATGACATACGGAATGACATCCGAATGTCATCCGTTTTTTGCGGATCCATTGACTTTGTATTGTACCAGGATCCGATTTTTCAGGACAAGAATAGGACATGTTTTATATTTAAACGGACATGCGGAACGGAACAACGGAAACGGACAGCACACATTGTGCTGTCCGATTTTTTCCAGGACCCATTGAAAATGAATGGGTCCAGATCTGGTCCTGATCTGTTCCTGAAAAAACGGAACAGATCAGGAAAGAAAAAACGGACGTGTGAATGGACCCTTAAACTAGTTTCTGGACGTGTTCTTTTTGCTTTATTGCGGAAAAAACACCAACTCCAGTTAGCTGAAAGTCTAGAGAAATGATGAAAGTCAGGACATTTTTTAGCGTCTATTTCAATTTGGAGTTGTTGTTTTTTCAGCGCAGCAGGTTGGAGCAATGGCATTTTTCAGGCATTTTCCATTTCCTTCTCTATAGGGAAAAAATGGCTGAACAAAAACCAATTGACATGTTTTATTATACTTGTTGGTCTTGTGTTTTTTTTCCTAAACTTTAACCCTTTTCTGACATCCGCGATGTTGGGTCTGTAAAGATGGTGCCCATTTAGAAGAAGACACAGCAGACACCCACTGAGAACTGCAGTCACAGACTTTTAACCCCTCAAATGCCACGGGCAAGGCACAGTAGATTATCCTTTTTGAGCCAAATTTTGGCACAAATGGCTCCGTAGTTTAGGCGCAGCCAGAATAGTGAATGTGGGCCACTGTGTGTAAATAGGAAGATTTCAGTCATCGGTAGAAACGACGTCAGCACCTAGAGATCTGGAGGTCTCCAGCAGTGAATTAAATAGTTGTCTTCTTTAGGTTAATAGTTATAGGCCTCACGTGGCTTATGCTTGTGTTGTATATATAGCACATTTATAGCTCATAAAAGGAGAAACGGTAATTTTATTATGATGAAGTAGACCATAACTCTCAGGAATATTGCGTAGGCCACATACTGGAATCCTTTTTATAACCTGGATGTGCATGTTAGGATAAATAAGTGTGTATTTAGATCGCAGCTCGGAAATAGCTACCTGCAATTCCTCTAGTGGCTTATAGAGCAAGAGTCAATACGAGGTCAATGAATGGAAGACAGAGTACTGTTAAAGAGCTCAAATTACATAACCTCCAGTGGGAAAGAACAGAGAATTGCCAAAATAAATATGTTAAAAAAATCATTATTATTTTAGAAGCGTCTTATAACAACTTCTACTAAGAACCTCTGTCAGCATGATCAACCCTATTCAACCAGGCATATTGTCTGGTATAATTGATCGTGCTGATTAAAACGATGCCTTATTTATCTTTGTAGGTTGCAGCATTGTGGGGGATTTTCAGGCAGTTGGAGCACCATGGGGCAGGCTGTAGCACTTCGAGCACCGCTACAGCTACGCCCCTGGTGCTCCTTACCCTCCCCCCCTCTGAGATTGACAGTGTTAATAGTCCTGTCTCATGGCGCCAGCACTAGGACTCACTAAGGCTACTTTCACACTTCCGGTTTTGAGATCCGGCAGAGGAAAACGCCTCAGTTTGATTTAATACAACCATTCAGACACCGTTTTTACAGACTGCTGGCCAGAAGTACCAATGCCCTACAGAAGAATTACATTTGGGGGACAACACCGCCTGCCTTGCTGAGATAACACTGGAGGCTGGACAAGACAAGCAAAGCTCCAGACAGTTATTGTGGATATCAGGGGGGCATGAGATTGTGAGCCCCAGTGGGGACAAGCATTGGAGTGCATGCTACCAATCTCTGTACAGTCCGCAGTATATGCTGGTAAACACGGGAAATAAACTGTTTTCAATTATTACAGATTTTCTTATTTCTGTGCATACGTTACACATGGTACGTACTGTCATGCTCTGAGACAGGCATTCACCAGTGGGATGCAGTGTTTTGATGCAGTTCTAGATGCTTTTTTTTGTCAAAATCAGGGGAGTAGCTAGAAAGGAAAGGAAAGGTATTGGTCCTTCTGGCTCTGTACAAATTCTGAATTGTATGGAACCACAACAATACTGCATCTGTGGGTCCATACTGTAAGGCTCTATATCTCATACAATCCATAGGAATGGTACCGGTTCCATCAGACGCGATATTACCTCTGTTACACGGTGCTGTACGGAGGTCCAGGCTCCACACACTGTTGAAAAAGGTTAGATGAGACTGAAACATCCAGATTAGTGCCTATACTAACATCACGCCATGTCCGTCTATCTGCCTGGACCTCTCTTGGATACAGTTTGTGCAGTTAAAATTGCAGACTTTGTTGTGTGTCGTACAGCGAGCTAACTTTGACTAGAAAAAGCGTGGAAAAATCTAAGGCTTCATCCACACATTGTAGGCTTAGTAAGTGCTTGGCATCAGTATTTGTAAACCAAAAACAGGACTTGATCTTAGGCCCTAGTCACAAGACCGTATGCGTTTCTGCGGACCACAAATTACGGATACACAAAACACGGATACCGGTCTTGTGCGCTCTGCATTTTGCGGATCAGAACATTCGGCCAAGACGGCAAAACAGGCAATAATACAAGAATAGGATATGTTCTATTTTTTTTCCAGGTGACGGAGAACAGACATACGGATGCGGAACACAAACAGTGTGCTGTCCACATATTTTCTGGCCCTATTTAAATGAATGGATCGCATCTAATACACAAAAAATGTGAATAGGATGTGGACTGAAAATACCGTTGTGTGAATGGGGCCTTAAAGTGGACCTGTCACCTCTCCTGTCATGTCAGTTTTATTAACGACTTGCGTTCCCCATGTAATAACAATTCTGGAGCATCTAGTCTTATGGCTCTATGATGTGCCATCCCTGTATTATTCCTGCTAGAAGTTTACAAATACAGCCAGGTCCATAAATATTGGGACATCGACACAATTGTCAAATTTTTGGCTCTATACACCACCACAATGGATTTGAAATGAAACTAACAAGATGTGCTTTAACTGCAGACTGTCAGCTTTAATTTGAGGGTACTTACATCCAAATCAGGTGAACGGTGTACACGGGGTGTAGGATTTACAACATTTCGCATATGTGCCTCCCACTTGTTAAGGGACCAAAAGTAATGGGACAATTTGCTATCAGCTCTTCCATGGCCAGGTGTGTGTTATTCCCTCATTATCCCAATTACAATGAGCAGATAAAAGGTCCATAGTTCATTCCAAGTGTGCTATTTGCATCTGGAATCTGTTGCTGTCAACTCTCAAGATGAGATCCAAAGAGCTGTCACTATCAGTGAAGCAAGCCATCATTAGGCTGAAAAAACAAACCCATCAGAGAGATGGCAAAAACATTAGGGGTGGCCAAAACAACTGTTTGGAACAGTCTTAAAAAGAAGGAACGCACCGGTGAGCAAAGCAACACCAAAAGACCTGGAAGACCACAGGAAACAACTGTGGTGGATGACCGAAGAATTCACTTTTCAATTGAAGGATGAGATCTGCGGAAAATCAAATCCGCACAAAAAAAAACCGCAACAAACACATACAGTTTTTGGTTCAGAAATGCACCCTCATAGTGCTCCAGCTTTGATGTCTGGGTGTATATTTATACATGGTTTAAAGGGATTGTCCACCTTCAGGGGACATTTCAAGCAGACTCCCCCCTCTCCTTTCGCACCCACGTGGCTGGACCTTAGGCATACTGGGTTTCAGCTCCTTTGCTCCCCACTGGTAAACGTCCTCATTCCCCATTGTCACACGTCACAATTGCAGCAAGCATTGACTGAGGGCGTTCTCACCAAGAATGAACACGTCGCTTCTTTTTTCCACGTTGTAGTTTTTAAAATTGCAAGTGCAAAAAAAAAAAAAAAAAAAAAACATGGCATGTAAATCTCAATGGCATTTTCCCATTGAAATTAATGGGAGGTGGGTGTGAATTTTAGAAGCGAAATCCACGCCAAAATCTACATCGCAAAAGCTCTATGTGAACATTAGTGATGAGCGGCAGGGTCTATATTCGAAGTCGCAATATTTCACAAATATTTGGGCGAATATTCGTCATATATTCACAAGTTCTTGATTGTGCAAACTTGTCAATGTAATATTCACGTAATGCGCGCGAAATACAGGCGTGGGTCCCTTTTGCTACATTTTCCAAGCTGCCAGAAGTTTCCTGAGACTGAAGAAAATGGTTGGCACGGCAGAACATAAAAAATCACTTTATATTCAGTTAGAGTGCTCCAATATATTCGCAATTGCGCTAATCGGCAATAATGATGCGAATATTTTGGCACAATACATGAAACTTCACATTTTAGCAGGTCTGCATGTATGTATGGACAGCAGAGAAACAGTAATTCCTATCACACTACCTAACACCCTGCACTGGAACCTATCAGCTACACTATATCACGATCTAACCTGCACTGACTATCTCCCACTGACTATCTGTATAAGGCCTCATGCACACGACCGTTGTGTGTTTTGCGGACAGCCATTGATATAACTGCCTATTCTTCTCCACAAAAAAGAATAGGACAGGTTATATTTTTTTGTGGGGCCACGGAATGGAGCAACGGATGCGGACATCACACGGAGTGCTGTCTGCATCGTTTGCGGCCCCATTGAAGTGAATGGGTCTGCATCCAAGCCGCAAAAACTGCGGCTCGGATGCGGACCAAAACGTGAGGCCTTTTATATATATATAGGCTATCTAACTGTCTAATGTAGGGTGGAAAGCACAGACAACAGTCACTGCTGTCTCTCTCAGAACTTTAAAAAAACTGTAAAAAATGGGCAACTTTCCTATTGGTTGCTGGGGATGTTGGTAAGCTGTGACAAAGACATTGCAGCCTTCTCATTGGCGCACAAGCAGGAAGGGAGGTTACTGATGAAAAAAATGCTAGAATATTCAAAATTACGAATATATAGCACTATATTCTAAATATTCGCAAATTCTCAAAGTGACGATATTCGCGCCCAACCCTAGTGAACATAAGCTTATAGTTTTAAAACGCTGAGATTTATTTATTTAGGGGAGATTTAACACTTTTCAAATCTATTGTGTCTGTTTCTTGAAACACCTACATCTTGACGAAAAAAAAAAAAATACGCTTGAAGATATTGGGTCAGGTGATATTCGAAATTCCATAAGCATAAAACAATTATGGCCGCCCAGCTGAGCAGGGTCTTGTGCTTCAGCCAACCTCGGCAAAGTCACTTCATAGCAGATTGTGGGCAATCAACGTATCTATCAAGCAGATTATACCACAGGGATTAGTACCCATGAGTGGCTGACATCAATAGCGCCATAATAAGCTGGAATGTGCCGTTTCTGAACATTAACTGAGATTCTTGCTTCATTAAACACGTGAACGTTCAGATTCATCAGCAACCTCAAGAATATTACAAGAAGAAGAAATGCTACAGGGAATGTGGAAAATGACTACCTGCATTCAGATACTCTATGATAGCACGTACTCTGAAACAGTACGAACCCCTTACGGTGTAGTGCGCAGAACTAGTGTACCGCCACATCGAGCAGATTTACTGCAGTCGGAAACTCCTAATGGATCTCGTGCAGACTTCAGCACAGATTTTGCAGTGGATCACTGTTGAAATTTGCATAGGATTTTCTAAAGCAGGTGTTCTGCCAGATTTCTATAGCTTGCCGAAAGTCTATAGCGGAAGTGACGTGGTGTGCTGCGCAAGCGCACAAGCGCACTTCCACAAATCATCCGAATCATCGCCTTAAAGTGACAGTCATCTCCATTAATCTACATTAAGTTGTACGCTCGCCACGCATCGGGCTCGTCCTCGCTGCGCTCGGCATTTAGTAGACTGACTCTATGCCGCCATTGATAGTAAAGAAGGAAATGGATGGTAAAGAAAGAGACTATCCATCTCTTTCTTTACCATCCGTTTCCTTCTTTACTATCAATGGCGGCATAGAGTCAGTTTTACTAAATGCCGAGCGCAGCGAGGCCGAGCCCGATGCGTGGCGAGGGAAGCGAGCCCGCGAGGGTACAACTTAACCACTTCAGCCCCGCTAGGTGAAACCCCCTTCATGACCAGAGCACTTTTTACACTTCGGCACTACACTACTTTCACCGTTTATCGCTCGGTCATGCAACTTACCACCCAAATGAATTTTACCTCCTTTTCTTCTCACTAATAGAGCTTTCATTTGGTGGTATTTCATTGCTGCTGGCATTTTTACTTTTTTTGTTATTAATCAAAATGTAACGATTTTTTTTGCAGAAAAATGACATTTTTCACTTTCAGCTGTAAAATTTTGCAAAAAAAACGACATCCATATATAAATTTTTCGCCAAATTTATTGTTCTACATGTCTTTGATAAAAAAAAAATGTTTGGGCAAAAAAAAAAAATGGTTTGGGTAAAAGTTATAGCATTTACAAACTATGGTACAAAAATGTGAATTTCCGCTTTTTGAAGCAGCTCTGACTTTCTGAGCACCTGTCATGATTACTGAGGTTCTACAATGCCCAGACAGTAGAAAACCCCACAAATGACCCCATTTCGGAAAGTAGACACCCTAAGGTATTCGCTGATGGGCATAGTGAGTTCATAGAACTTTTTATTTTTTGTCACAAGTTAGCGGAAAATGATGATGATTTTATTTTTTAATTTTTTTCTTACAAAGTCTCATATTCCACTAACTTGCGACAAAAAATAAAAAATTCTAGGAACTCACCATGCCCCTCACAGAATACCTTGGGGTGTCTTCTTTCCAAAATGGGGTCACTTGTGGCGTAGTTATACTGCCCTGGCAATTTAGGGGCCCATATGTGTGAGAAGTACTTTGCAATCAAAATCTGTAAAAAATGACCGGTGAAATCTGAAAGGTGCACTTTGGAATATGTGCCCCTTTGCCCACCTTGGCATCAAAAAAGTGTCACACATCTGGTATCGCCGTACTCAGGAGAAGTTGGGGAATGTGTTTTGGGGTGTCATTTTACATATACCCATGCTGGGTGAGAGAAATATCTTGGCAAAAGACAACTTTTCCCATTTTTTTATACAAAGTTGGCATTTGACCAAGATATTTTTCTCACCCAGCATGGGTATATGTAAAATGACACCCCGAAACACATTCCCCAACTTCTCCTGAGTACGGCGATACCAGATGTGTGACACTTTTTTGATGCCAAGGTGGGCAAAGGGGCACATATTCCAAAGTGCACCTTTCAGATTTCACCGGTCATTTTTTACAGATTTTGATTGCAAAGTACTTCTCACACATATGGGCCCCTAAATTGCCAGGGCAGTATAACTACGCCACAAGTGACCCCATTTTGGAAAGAAGACACCCCAAGGTATTCCGTGAGGGGCACTGCGAGTTCCTAGAATTTTTTATTTTTTGTCACAAGTTAGCAGAAAATGATGATTTTTTTTTTTCTCTTTTTTCCTTACAAAGTCTCATATTCCACTAACTTGCGACAAAAAATAAAAAATTCTAGGAACTCGCCATGCCCCTCACGGAATACCTTGGGGTGTCTTCTTTCCAAAATGGGGTCACTTGTGGCGTAGTTATACTGCCCTGGCAATTTAGGGGCCCATATGTGTGAGAAGTACTTTGCAATCAAAATCTGTAAAAAATGACCGGTGAAATCTGAAAGGTGCACTTTGGAATATGTGCCCCTTTGCCCACCTTGGCATCAAAAAAGTGTCACACATCTGGTATCGCCGTACTCAGGAGAAGTTGGGGAATGTGTTTTGGGGTGTCATTTTACATATACCCATGCTGGGTGAGAGAAATATCTTGGCAAAAGACAACTTTTCCCATTTTTTTATACAAAGTTGGCATTTGACCAAGATATTTTTCTCACCCAGCATGGGTATATGTAAAATGACACCCCGAAACACATTCCCCAACTTCTCCTGAGTACGGCGATACCAGATGTGTGACACTTTTTTGCAGCCTAGATGCGCAAAGGGGCCCAAATTCCTTTTAGGAGGGCATTTTTAGACATTTGGATCCCAGACTTCTTCTCACGCTTTAGGGCCCCTAAAAAGCCAGGGCAGTATAAATACCCCACATGTGACCCCACTTTGGAAAGAAGACACCCCAAGGTATCCAATGAGGGGCCTGGCAAGTTCATAGAATTTTTTTTTTTTTTGCATAAGTTAGCGGAAATTTTTTATTTTATTTTTTTCTCACAAAGTCTCACTTTCCGCTAACTTAGGACAAAAATTTCAATCTTTCATGGACTCAATATGCCCCTCAGCGAATACCTTGGGGTGTCTTCTTTCCAAAATGGGGTCAGTTGTGGGGTGTTTGTACTGCCCTGGCATTTGAGGGTCTCCGCAATCATTACATGTATGGCCAGCATTAGGAGTTTCTGCTACTCTCCTTATATTGAGCATACAGGTAATGAGATTTTTTTTTCCGTTCAGCCTCTGGGCTGAAAGAAAAAAATGAACGGCACAGATTTCTTCATTCGCATCGATCAATGTGGATGAAAAATCTCTGCCAAAAAAAAAAAATGGAGGGGAAAGGCGTCTGCCAGGACATAGGAGCTCCGCCCTACATCCATACCCACTTAGCTCGTATGCCCTGGCAAACCAGATTTCTCCATTCGCATCAATCGATGTGGATGAATAAATCATTGCCGGGATTTTTTTTTTTTTTTTTATATATTTGTGGTAGGGGCTGAGGTGTACATTGGCGTGGAGTCGGGAGGGATGCCTATCACCCTCCGAGATCTATCTGGCTGAACTGTGCCTGGAGCCAGTGCGGGGTAGGCCTGAATAAGTGGGCAAGAAGACTACCCACGCTGTAGGAGGGAAATGGTTAATCGGACCGACCGACATTGGAGGTAACAAGGGCCTGAGTGATTCAGGCCGGAGCTGGGCTGATAAATGACCTGAGCGATTCGGGAAGGCACAGGGTAGTTAGAGCCGTGACGGGCCAGGTGACGGCGGAAGAGCAAGCTTGGGTGAACCAGGATGAGAGAGGCAACGTGGGCCTGGGCGATCCAGGATGAGAGAGGCAACGTGGGCCTGGGCGACCAAGGATGACTGAAGTAGAGCGGGCCTGGGCGTTTCAGGATGACAGAGACCGAGCGAGCCTGGGCGATCCAGGAAGATAGAGGGAGAGCGAGCCTGGGCGATCCAGCATGACCGAGGTAGGGCGAGACTAGGGGATCCTAGATGACGGAGGCAGAGCGAGCCTGGGTGAACCCGGATGACAGAGTGGCAGAGTGACAGAGTGGCAGAGTGAGCCTGGGCGGCAGAGCGAGCCTGGGTGATCCAGGATGACAGAGGCAGAGTGAGCCTGGGCGGCAGAGCGAGCCTGGGCGATGACAGGATGACAGGAGCAGAGCGAGCCTGGGCGATGACAGGATGACAGGAGCAGAGCGAGCCTGGGCGATCCAGGATGACAGGAGCAGAGCGAGCCTGGGCGATCCAGGATGACAGGAGCAGAGCGAGCCTGGGCGATCCAGGATGACAGGAGCAGAGCGAGCCTGGGCGATCCAGGGTGACAGGAGCAGAGCGAGCCTGGGCGATCCAGGGTGACAGGAGCAGGGCGAGCCTGGGCGATCCAGGATGACAGGAGCAGGGCGAGCCTGGGCGATCCAGGATGACAGGAGCAGAGCGAGCCTGGGCGATCCAGGATGACAGGAGCAGAGCGAGCCTGGGCGATCCAGGGTGACAGGAGCAGAGCGAGCCTGGGCGATCCAGGGTGACAGGAGCAGGGCGAGCCTGGGCGATCCAGGATGACAGGAGCAGGGCGAGCCTGGGCGATCCAGGATGACAGGAGCAGGGCGAGCCTGGGCGATCCAGGATGACAGGAGCAGGGCGAGCCTGGGCGATCCAGGATGACAGGAGCAGGGCGAGCCTGGGCGATCCAGGATGACAGGAGCAGGGCGAGCCTGGGCGATCCAGGATGACAGGAGCAGGGCGAGCCCGGGCGATCCAGGATGACAGGAGCAGGGCGAGCCCGGGCGATCCAGGATGACAGGAGCAGGGCGAGCCCGGGCGATCCAGGATGACAGGAGCAGGGCGAGCCCGGGCGATCCAGGATGACAGGAGCAGAGCGAGCCCGGGCGATCCAAGATGACAGGAGCAGAGCGAGCCCGGGCGATCCAGGATGACAGGAGCAGAGCGAGCCCGGGCGATCCAAGATGACAGGAGCAGAGCGAGCCCGGGCGATCCAGGATGACAGGAGCAGAGCGAGCCCGGGCGATCCAGGATGACAGGAGCAGGGCGAGCCCGGGCGATCCAGGATGACAGGAGCAGAGCGAGCCTGGGCGATCCAGGATGACAGGAGCAGAGCGAGCCTGGGCGATCCAGGATGACAGGAGCAGAGCGAGCCTGGGCGATCCAGGATGACAGGAGCAGAGCGAGCCTGGGCGATCCAGGAAGACAGGAGCAGAGCGAGCCTGGGTGATCCAGGATGACAGGGAAGACAGACAAAAGGCGTATGCATGATACCTGAAGAATCCGGGAAGCTGATGAGCAGCTACCTCTGAACGGGAGGACTGAATAAATGACAGCACCGCAGCCCTGTTTGTTATAAGAAAAGATTGCCCAAAATGGTACGTTAGGAAGCCGGAAAAAGGCACAGCAACAAAACCCCACGACTAAACAACATTCATGGAGTTAGCTACCCCGGAGGGGATGACCTGTGTTACATCTGGTAGCAGCAGTGGGAGGTGCAGTTTCTGGTTCCAGTCGAGGAGGCATAGAGCGATTGTGCAGCGATTGAAAGGCACTTGTGGGAATAGGGGTCCACTGTAGGTTCGAACCTACTTAACCTGGGCCAGCGGTAGCACAGACGATTGGAACCAGAACCGCAGTTCCAGACCCCGCAGCAGCGTCCGCGAGGCAGCACCTTAATGATCACACCGGTGTCCGGTCTGTCCGCTGCGTTCCTAAAGCTTCTTTTCTCTTCCCCCCTTTTTTTTTTTTTTTTTTTTACCGGAATGGAGAAACAGGCCGGCCAGCCCCGTGCCTGCCAACCATGGCTTCTCGGGTGGAATGTCCTGCAAAACAAATGAAAAATAGAAAACAATACATGCAATTATAACTCATTACAGTTGTGGATGCCCCCAGGTCCGGTGTACTAAAGAAGAACTTGTACCACTTAGATTTAATATGTCATTATTGTTAAACATCGCTT